>NC_050574.1:410706582-411344082 GCF_011100635.1 Trichosurus vulpecula | reverse complement strand
CTTATCTGGGATATAGAAAATGGCTGTTAACTTCTTCCTTTAATGGGATATACTTTTTTTTTCCTAAGGCTTATTATGTCAGATTGTGTTTTTGTAATGGTTTTTTGAATGTTGAATTTCTTCACATGCTTTCCGTAAGTGAGTTATTCGTCCTATCTCTGTGCTCCTGTACATTTGATCTCATAAATGTAATATGGCATATTTGGTTGAAATAAAACGTGGCAAATCTGATAAGAAGGCAATCCTGTTATAGGTCTGTCACAGGAAGGGATTTTGCCTTCTCTTGATTTTGTCCTATGTGAATATTTGGAAATATAGAAACAATAGCAATTAATGAATTTAGATTAGATTCAATAATATTGACATATTTTTAATACTCTTTTCCATAGTTCCAGTTTAAAACTCTTTCCCATGGATGAAATAAAGAAAAAAAGGAAGTGAAATCTAACAGGAAGAACCCTCAATTTAAAGTCAGAAGAGAACTGGGATGAAATCGCACTCTAAACATCTCTGAGTCATGTGACCTTAAATATGTAACTTTTCTAAGCCTCAGTTTCCTTATCTGCAAAATGTTATATTAGGGTATTATATACAAAGGGCTTTGCAAACCATAACGTATTATATAAATGTGATTAACCATTGTTATTACTCTTCCTATAACTATTTGTATTCCAATCGGGAGATATAATTTTAATTGGATGTTATTTTTTTTCCTAAACCGAGTCAAATCTATAAGCTTTCTTTTCTATATAAGAATTTGTTCCTTCTTTCTTTCCTTCCTTCCTTCTTTCCTTCCTTCCTTTTTTCTTCCTTCCTTTTTTCCTTCCCTCCTTCTTTCAAAAATTTACTCTTCTCCAATCAAAATACAACTCTTCCCCTTCTCCACTTTCTCTCAAAGCTCATGGGAAGGGGCTCAATAATCATACCTGACAGTTGCTTTACTCTCTCTGGATATTCTTCATCTGGGCTAGGTTACTGAACTCATCAAGGCAGCAAAGTGCTTACCTCTTGGGTAACAACTCCGTTTTAGCCATATTTGTTTGCCTTTTATTGTGCAAATATTATTCTTTTATAGCAAGAAAAACAGAAGCAAAATGATAGCTGAGCAGTTCTTTTTTCTATCATTCATTCTTATTCTGTTGAGCAAAGTGGTGATCTTATCCCTTCTTTGAGCCTTCTCTTTCCGCCAAAATAGCTAAACAAACTCTTTAAAAATTAGACAGCTTTCTTTGCTAGACACAGCACATTCTGGGCTTTAGAACTCCTGACACTATTCTTATGAGACTTGCAATGCTTTTGTATTCATCCTATTACCAGCCCTGGCTTCCTTCTTTATTGAAAGGTTGCTGAATTCCCTGTACAGCTATACAATTCCCCCTTTTCTTCCCCATTAGAAGCATTTTCAGAAGAGCTTCCCATACTTACTAGGCTGACTTCCTTTATTGAATTTTGACCATGGAAACCCATCTTTTTTTTTGGAACCCTTTTAAACTTGGCCCTCCCAAAATCTAGCATGCCTGTTATACTATTCCTGGTTTTCCTCTCCTCCATCATAAATTTTAAGATGGAGTGATCACTTCCTTCCGAGGTTCCTATTATTTCTATACTAACAGTCCCTCCTTGTTGTTGACACTCAGATCCAGAACAGAATTTTCTTTTGGTGGTTCCTCTACTTTTTTCAATGGCTGGGGGAGAGGGACTGAAGCTGAGATTCTGAGGCAATTCTCTACCAGTGAAGGGTGATTCCTTCTCTAAAAGTAATATGCTTAGAGAATTGCTTAGAGCACTGAGAGGTTAAGCGATTTGCCCAGGATCACATAGCTGTATGTGCCAGAGGTTAGATGTGAACCCAGGTCTTCCTTGCTGTGAAGCCAGCTCGGTATGGACTACCACATGCTGCTTCTCAGGGCCCAGAGAACAGCTGTGAAGCTGGGAGAAGGGGGTGTATCTGTCACCTTAAGTATACTCTCTGTACCTTTGTGAGGAAGCTGGGGTTAAATTATTCTTAGATAAGCTGGTCAGGGTTTTGTGGGCCAGCAGAGCATTTATTTTGCTGTGGTTTATTGAAATTCAGCCATCGACACAAGCCCTTTTCAGACATGTATAAATATATGTATTTATGAAATATAAAGATATAAAATATATTTTTAAATATAAATAAATGCAAACACAATAAACAAAATACAAAAATATAAAAGTATGTATATGTATATACTTTATGCATACACATATAGAAATATATATATATGTATATAATTTTTATTTTTGACCTGTGATTTTATCAGTTTTGCCAATATGCTCTATTGGGGATTCCTTCTATAGATGCAAATTGGTAGCTTGTCTGGAATTTGGAATCAGAGGTGAGGGGGACACAGAGGGGTTAAGAGATTTGCCATGGTCACATAGCTGGGATGTGTCAGAAGTAGGACTTAATGTAGCTTTCCTTGGTTGACCCTCTATTTATTATGTCATTCTGCATCTGGGGAATTAACAAACAGATATTATTATATTACTTCAGAACAGGGCCCTAGAAGTTATTTTATTAGAAGGGTGACACAAGTTCTAAAAAAAAGAAATGTAAACAAACAATACCCATGTGCTGTGCATTGTAGGTATCGTTTATACAAATGGGTGTTTTAACCCATACCAATGGAGAATACATGTATCAAGATTGAGACACTTGAATATAAATTCTGTTGAAAAGAGAAGTCTTTTTAGAAATTGTTTACTGCTAATGAAAAATCTTCCCCCCCCCACTAAATTGGGTGTATGTCTGTGTGTATTTGATGTAAATATTAGGATCTGTGTAGCCAGGAGGGGCATTGGCCATGAGCAGGATGGTTACCTGAACAAATACACTAACTTCCACTTCTCACTGCTACTGTCTCATTTACCTATCAAGTCTTTCCATCTCTCAGGTTTACCAGGAGTCTGGGGTAGGGATATCTAGTTAGTTATAAATATTGAAGTTAGTTATAAATATTGAAGAAATTATATCAATAATTGGTTTCCCCACTCCCATTGTCCGATCCTCAACCTGAGATAAGTATAATATCCTCTTCCTTTTTAGTTAATTGTCTTCCCCTCTCTCATTCCCAAATCATACACATTGGCTTGGACACAAATAATTTGAAATGGTCATACATGTTAACAGCAATTCATAATAACATAGGGATGCAAATAAGCATTTTAAGAAATAAGCTTCCACTAGCCATTACAACTACAGGTAGGGGTTGAACTCTTCCCTTCGACCGTTATATGGTTTGGAAGGGAAGCAGAAAATTTAAAAATTGGGTAAGTAAAGGGGAGCTAGGGGCTTAAAAAAGCAAACAAAACCAAAAGCCAAAACTCTAAACTCCCGGATCATTACTCCAGTAAAGCAGGGAGAAGCTAGGTGTAGTAAATTGGATTCTACTCTCACTCTGATAGCCTTTTAGGTTGAATTTCCTCTAGTTTCCCTGCATGCTCTGCTGTACCAAGGGATCTTAACTCTGCTTGCCTTTCCTTCTTTACATCATTGGAACAGTGTTTAGTCCCTTCTTCCCACCCTTCTTGGGAACGAAAAGCAGAAAAGGCCAATGCAGTTTGCAGCTAGCGTGTTGGGGATGCCAATCTCTCTGCGTCCCTATATTGTTTCTCCCTGTCTGGGCTGCTCAGCAGAAGGAAGTTCCTGCCAGGCCCAAAGCTCCCAGAAACTTAAACATAGTTTAATTTAAGCCTTGAAAAATGAAGTTAATTAGAAATGAGTTGAATACAAGTCATTCCCCAATTGATAAATGGTCAAAGGATATGAACAGGCTGTTTTCATAAGAAGAAATTAAAGTTATCTATAGTTATATGAAAAAATACTCTAAATCATTATGGATAGAGAAATGCAAATCAAAACAACTCTGAGGTAACACATCACACCTATCAGATTGGCTAACATGACAAAACAGGAAAATGATAAATGTTGGAGAAGATATAGGAAAATTGGAACACTAATTCATTGTTGGTGGAGTTGTGAACTGATCCAACCATTCTGGAGAGCAATTTGGAACTATGCCCAAAGGGCTATAAAAATATGCATGCCCTTTGACCCAGCAATACCACTTCTAGGTCTGTATCCTAAAGAGATCATACAAATAGGAAAAGGACCCACATGTACAAAAATATTTATAGCACCTCTTTTTGTGGTGGCCAAGAACTGGAAATTGAGGGGATACCCATCAGTTGGGGAATGGCTGGACAAGTTGTGGTGTATGAATGCAATGGAGTACTATTGTGCTATAAGAAATGATGAGCAGGTGGACTTCAGAAAAACCTGGAAGGACTTGTATGAACTGATGCTGAGTGAAGTGAGCAGAACCAGGAGAACATTATACACAGTAACAGCCGCATTGTGTGATGACTAACTTTGATAGACTTAGCTCTTCTCAGCAATGCAAGGACCTAAAACAATTCCAAAAGACTCATGAAGGAAAATGCCATCCACATTCAGAAAAAGAAATATGGAGTCTGAATGCAGATCAAAGCAGACTATTTTCTTTTTTTGTTTTGTTTTGTTTTATGTTTTTCTTTCTCATGGTTTCTCCCATTCATTCTAATTCTTCTATACAACATGACTAATGTGAAAATATGTTTAATAGAAATGTATATGTGGAGCCTGTATCAGATTGCATACTGTCTTGGGGAGGGGGAGGGGGAGGGGAAGGAAGGGGAGAAAATTTAAAACTTATGAAAGTGAATGTTGAAATCTAAAAATAAATAAATTAATTTATTAAGAAAAAGAAATGCATTGAAATATCAGGAGTTCAAGACTGATTAAATCAGTAGGTTTGTGGGATCATAGAATCAGAGATTTGGAGCTGGAAGGGATCTCAGAGGCCATCTAATCCATAGTAGAAGCAACAATTCACTGCTGTCCCTGTGCAAATTAGGCTATTTTTTTCCTCAAAAGCTATTGAAAACATCCTTGAGACTTGTTAGCTCAGGGGACTGAAAGCTAAGGCTATTGTCTGACTTTCTGGTTGCCTGTGTATAAAGAAACCACAATGCTCTCCACTGTGCTTGGAAATGAAGGACATCTCAGGTAAGGGAGCTCTGTTCAGCTGAATGAACTCAAGACATCTTCAGTACTTTTTATCCTTGTGGAATATCCTTTTCCTGCTATGGCTACATTAACCTCCTTCTGTTAGTAATTAAATGACCTACCAGTGTCTCATTGTGTTCCAATATTGAACCTAAAGTATGAAGGTTCTGTCCTGAGTGAGGCCCAGAATAGAGCTTAATCCGGAACCTTCATTTTACAGATGAAAGAACTGGACCTGGGGAGGCCATGCCCAATGTTATATAAGTGGTATTAGAGTCTGATAACCAGTTAAAATGTTTTTGAGTCCAATGTTATGTTTTTAAAAAATTCAATAGACGTGGTTAAAAAAAAAAACTAATCACGTTGTTGCATGTGATGAAAGCATGTTTTGTTTTCTTCATTTGTGTTGTTTTTAAGTCCTGAATTATGTTTTTCTTTACCCTTGGCCAGGGCCCATCTTTTTTTGGGAGCTTTGCCACATATAATAGAAATAAAACTTTAGAGGTCAACTATATAGAAAGAGCTATTTCTACATAATGTGATGCGATAATGAACTATCTCAAGCCACAATGCAGAAATTCTGGGAAAATCCAGTCCACAAGTGAGTTTACAGCTCCTCCACTTCATGAAAGGTTTAGAGTTTGTGGTCAGCATTGACGTGTCAGATACCTCAAGGACTTGCTGGCCTTGGCAGCCTTTGAATAAGGATGCACTGTTCTTGAGTGAGCAGCCAGAGCTATTTACAGGTGTATCACACACACACACACACACACACACAAATACACATAGAGCAGAAAAAAAACAGATTCCCTGTCCCCAGCCTTCTGGCTCTGCCTCAATCCCTACTTGCCATAGACAAGAAGCCTAAAGGACTTTTCTGCAAAGACAGGCTTTAGCTTGTTGGCTACAGTGATCTGACATGAAAGCTTGCCTAATGCCCTGTTAAAATTACATGTTGGAAAAGGAAATGTGTGTTACCCATTTAGTTGAACCCTCTCTTTTTTTGGATAGGGTTCAAACCCAGAGGACAGACTCAAGAACGAGTTTACAAAGCAAATGATTGATTTCACAAGCAGGGAGAGCATTACCTGACCCTGGGAATTAATAGTTCCTTTGAGTAGAGATTGTTGATCATTTTTGAAGAAACCAAAAATCAACAGCTACTCTATTCTACTGACTAAAAAAAGAGGTTGAAAAAAAATAACGAGCCCTGCTAAAGGTTTTTTATTTCTTGTTTTTCCTTTTTCTTTAACTGAGATACTTGCTTTCAGGAGCAGCAGAGTTTGAAAATTGAATTGTGGGTTGATTTTGTACCTTGAAGGTTTGGTTGTGAAGAACAAGTTTACTTTTTGTAATAAGAAACTGCCATAAAATGGGGAACTGCAATAAAGTTGGAACAATTCTTTTGGAAGATTTAATAATAATTTTTTTCTTTAAGGTACCGCAATAAGATGTGGGATCAAATAACGCTTTTAAAAATTTGATTTTTTTGATTGATTTTTGTCCAGTGCCCATTTGCTGGAGGCTTCTTTTTGTCAGGATCTTGCCTTTCAAAAAAGTCTTGAGAGGATGATTTTTTCAGGGCATTGGAAATTCTTAGTGCAAGCCACAGATGACAGGCTGCAGTATGCTTTTCTGTGTGTTTTCTGCTGTGTTCCATCTTTGATTTCTTGAGTGCATGTGCTTTTTATTGATATGGAAGGGTTTTTTTGAAAATCAGATTTTTTTAAAAAAAATAGAACGAATTACAGTATGTTCAGGGAAAATGATAGTTCATACATGTAAGCGTACTGAGCTTTATTTTATTGAGAACAATAAATGGGCTGTAGGCAACGTAAAGCAAGTTCAGATTCAACATTTCTCTATTTAATTGGGTCCCCATCTTGATTCTTTCTCCTTTCTCGAATTATTATTGGAGTCATACATATACTTTGATTGCAGACTAATTGAACTGTTCCCATATTAATTGTTTACTTAATTTAATGTTATGCGGATATCTTTTGTTTTTACTTCACTGTCATTTCTGAACATATCCTTAGTCCACCCCCTCTCCCTTAACTCTGGAGTTGAACTTTCCCTTGTAGTAATAATAATGATGATGATGATAATGTAGCAATGATGGAAGCTAACATTTATATAAGCTTTAAGGTTTGCAAAATGCTTTACAAATATTATCTCATTTGGTCGTCACAACAATCCTGGAAGGTAGGTGTTGTTATTGTCATCTTCCAGGGGAGGAGACTCATGCCAACAGAGATTAAGGGACTTGCTCAGGATCATGTACCTAGTAAGGGTCTGGGGCAGGATGTGAACTTGGGTCTTCCTGACTCCAGGTCTAGTGCTCCAGCCACTGTACATCTAGTTCCTCAAACAAAAATTGATTAAGAAAACAAAACAAAACCAAACACCTCTGATAGAACAGTGAACATATATGACAATACAGATAACATATTACTCTCCTAGTACCTTACTGCCTGGAGCAGGCTTGTATGTTTTATTATCTGTTCTCTGGCGGGGGGGGGGCTCTTTTTAAATTATGATACATTTAGATTCTTTTTAGCTATTTACAGGTATATCACACACACACACACAAATACACATAGAGCATTTTCATTTAAAATGTTGTGGTCACTATGTCTATTTTTCTTCTTGTTCTGCATCAGTTTATACATTCATTTTTTGTTTCTTTGTTTCTCTGAATTCCTCATATTCATCATTTCATACTGCACAGGAATATTCTATTATATTCATATTCAGTTTATTTAGCCACTTTCCAGGGCTCTAATTTCTGAATTATGCCTTAATTCACTATTAACCTTTACATTTTCTCCTAAGGACTGAAGGGGTTCATATTTCTCAAATGAATTATTTTGCAGTTGTCATAGGTCCTTAAAATAATAATAATAGCTGATATTTATGTATGATCTCAGAGTCCTGGGAGTAATCCTGAGAGTTTATGATTTTTAATACTCTTGCCCATGAGGCTGTATTTGGTGAGCTCCCTCCAATATTGATTGACTTTTCAGTTGTTTTCCATTTGTGTCACTCTTTGTGACCGCGTTTTGGGTTTTCTTGGCAAAGATACTACAGTGGTTTGACATTTCCTTCTCCAGCTCATTGTACAGATGAGGAAACTGAGGCAAACAGGGCTAAATGACTTGCCCAGGGTAACACAGCTGGTAAGTGTCTGAGGCCAGATTTGAACAGTCATTACCCCCTGGGAACTCAGCTTGCCAGGTCAAATAAGGAGTTGAGGAAGCAGCCCAAAGGAGGTTTTACTATTATGATGTGAACTCAGGAAGATGAACCTTTCTGATTCTAGGTCTGGCACCCTATCCACTGTGCCACTTAGCTGCCCTTTGATTAACTAGTTGACATTATAAAAAATTACTAGTTAATATTACCGAAAGGGATATTTACTGAACAAAGACAGAAGCTAAGAAAACAATCGAGGAGCATATTCTCACCTCTTTGCACACTAAATCCTGGATGATATTGGGCTCAAATTCAAAGAGCAAATGTAGTTAGACACAAGTGTAGTGAACATGTGAGGCTGAGGAGTACCTGATGAATGCTGGCCCTGGCAGTCCTTTTCTCTCCGCGCATAGTCTCCATTAAATTTGCTACTAGATGTGCAATTGCCAGTGGGTGAGTTGTTCCCTTTGTGCAGCTGGGCTAATTACTTGTAAGCTGTCATGTCTCAGTGGATGGGTCACTCCGCTGTGGGACTCTGTCAAGCAGGTTGCTCCTCAGACTGTTTCCTCACTGGACCCAGCGATTGTTATTAGTTCTGCTTGTCTTTGCTATTGACTCCAGTTGCCAAGGGGATGTTTGATCCTCCTCAGACCTTTCAAAGTTCAGAAGGTTGTAATCTGGTCCATTCCATCGCTAGGTATTCATTCACCTAAGATCAAACAAGAATAAAGAAATGGGCACTATGCCCTCAGAGACACGCAAAAAGTGCCTTCCTCACTCGGAAGGAGCCAGGAAAGAGAGGGAGAGATCTCCCCTTAGAAACGTTAGGCACTCTCAGTTTCGGCTCAGCATCCGTGGAGTCATTAGTCTTTCCAACTTCTCAGCCAACAAGACTTTTCATCATCATATAGTAATTGTCCCTTAGTCACATATGGGTGGAAATGGCTTCCCTAAAGTTCCACATTTTGCATTGGTAGCAGGTGGAGAATGTTGCGCATTCTTTGTATAACTTACCATGGCTGGCAGACCCATTTATGCTCTAAGGATTGGGCCCCTCGTCGGCCAGTCGGCCGTTCCATATGTGTGGTGTGTTAAGGTTTACCAAGCACTTTTTACGGATGCTGTCTGCTGTGGTCCTCATGGTAACCCTATTAGTAGATTCTACACATATTAGTCCCTTTTTTGAATGTGGAAAGTGAAGTTCAGAGAGGATCAGTGACTTGCTCTATGTCATAAAACTTGTTCAGTTGTGTCCAACACTTTGTGTCCTTCTTTCTTCTACTGTCTCTCTAGCAAGTATCAGAAACAGAACTTGAACCCGGTGTTCTTTTGATTCCCAGCACATGGACTCTTTTTGCTTTACTCTGTTGCTGTAAGATTTCAGAGGAATGGGTCCAGGTTTCTTACATGTATCTTTTTCTTCTAATTTCCAGTGTATCCAGTCTACATCACTTCCCATCATCTCATACCTACACTGCCATAACAGACTATAAGTTACTAGTGTTTCTACTTCTAGGGTCTCCTCCTTAATCCTGTACACTGTACCCAATTGCTCTTCCTATAGATCAGATCCTCTGTGATTGTGTTCTTGCTGGACTCAAAGACCTTCAGTGGCTCCCTATTATTGACTGCATACAATCCAAACTCCTCAGCTTAGCATTGAGGCTCCTTGACTGACTTTTTAAGCTTTATCTGCCATAACTTCCCTCTGTGTTCTAAAGGGAATCTGGATTAATTTCTTCTCCCAAAGCATGTATTACATTTTCCCACCTCAGCACTTTTTGCTTGTTTTCCTTCTATCTGAAATGCTATGCCTCATTTCTGATCTTTGCTAATAGAAGCCTCCCTCATTGGCTAAGGCCAAGCTCAAATGCTTCTTCCTCTACGATGGCTCCCTCCATTCATTACCCCAGTATGAACTGACTCCTTCTTCTTTTGTGCTCTCACAGCAGTGTATGAATATGTATATGTATATGTACATGTATATGTGTATGTGTATGTATATGTAGCTGTGTAATGCCTTATATATGGCGTTATACATATGTGTATGTGTGTATACATACATATACATACACATATCACCAATTCAGCTCTTCTCTCTATCTATGTGGCATGGCTACACACATACACAATATACATATGTATAATATACACAGTACAGTATTATACATATATGTGTAATATAGTACAAAACTATATACAACAAATATACCGTATATACACAGGCATATTATGTATATGCATAACAATATGAAATGATAAGCTCAATGATTTTAGAAAAATGTGGAAAGATTTGCACAAAATAATGAAGAGTGAAATGAGCAGAACCAAGAGAACATTGTATACAGCAGTAGCAATATTGTTTTAAGAGTGACTTTGAGTGAATAAGTTATCTTGATTATTATAAATACCTGAATTAACTGTAAAAGACATATGAAGAAAGAGGCTATCTGCATCCAGAGAAAGAACTGATAAATAGAAGTATGTATAGAACAATTTTACGTGTGTGTGTGTGTGTGTGTGTGTGTGTGTGTGTGTGTGTGTGATGGTAGCCATCTCTAGGGTGGAGGGTGGAAAAAAAAAGAAAAAAAAGAAACTTACATCATAATTTTGTTGTATATTTGAAAGAAATAGCAAGTTGTGCATAGCAGATTTGCTGTTTCATGTGCAATCATCTTTTTATTGTACTATGTTATGGAAATGCTTTTTTTATTCCATAAATTTAAAAAAAGATAAAGTGAGATAATATTGGTAAAGTATTTAGCAAACCTTAAAGTGCTATATAAATGCTAACTATTGTTATATACACCTATGTAATCTTAAACGTATTCAGAAACTGAAATTGTTTTATATTATTTATTATTGGAATTGAGGGGAAAGAGCTTAATAAAGAGAAATCCTCTAGTGAAAAAAATGCTTGTTGATTAAATCAGACTCTGTCAGACCTTCAGCAATTCACCAGTACTCACTTTCAAAATCTTGCCTTTATGAAATGTAGTCAGTCAGTCAACAAGTAAAGGAAGGTACATTTTGATGGCTGAAGGCTGCCTCCTTAACTTTGGGTTTACTGACTATATTTCTTTCTCAAAAACCAAGCCTTAGACCCAATTCATTCTGGAGCTCATAGATTGGACAATAGGTCCTTGCCCTCCTAGCACAGAATGAATTTAAAAACTAAATAGTAACCGTTTCCCTTTTGGCCAGGAACCCTTACGGTCTTCCCCTCCCAGTTTGATTTTTTTTTTTAAGTTTTGATTGAAGGGGCTATCCCTTGATTAACTTCTCAGAGAGGCCTGTTCACTGAATAGGTGTTACCTTACTGAAAATGAGAACCTGAAAAGACCTTAGCCTGAAAGGGCCAGGGTCTCCCAATGCATCCTGGGTCATCTCCAGTTGTCCTGATGAATTTCAGGCCACTGGACCCAGATGGCTCTGGAGGAGAAAGTGAGGCTGGCGACCTTGTACAGCCCTCCCTCACTCAAATCAAAGTCAACTGCGAGTCATATCATCATTTCCCTGATGTCATGGTCCTCTTTGAGAATGAAGGACAAACACAACAATAATTGAATGCCTACTGTGTGCTGAGCGCTGTGCTGAGCGCTGTAGATACAAGGAAAGGCAAAGAATATCCCTGTCCTCAAGGGGTTCACTGATTAAAGGGGGAGAGAACAGGCAAACAACCATGTACAAACATGGATAAATTGGACATAATCAATAGAGGGGGAGGTACTAGGGAGCATTAAGGAAGATTGGGAAAGGCTTCTTGTGGAAGGTGAGGTTTTAGCTGGGACATGAAGGAAGCTAGGGAAGCTGAGAGGTGGATATGAGCAGGGAGAATATTCCAGGCATGATAGACAGCCAGTAAAAATGCAAAGCTTCTGGAGATGGAGTGTTTTCAGTGAGGAACAACAAGGAGGTCAGTGTCACCACATCACAGAACACACAAGCAAGGGTGGGGAATAAGGTATAAGAAGTCTGGAAAGGGAGGGGGGCAGGCTATAAAGGGCTTTGAATGTGAAATTGGATTTTAGATTTGATCCTCAAGGTGATAGAAACTTGAATTTATTAAATGGGTCTGGGGGTGACATACATAGTCAGGATTGTACTTTAGGAATATCACTGATCACTGAGTGGTGGATAAATGGGAGGGGGAAGAGACTTGAGGTAGAGACACCCATTAGGAAGCTATTGCAACAGTCCAGTCATGAGGTGATGAAGGCATGCACCAAGGTAGTGGCAGGGTCAGAGCAGAGAAGGAGCCAATACAAGAAATGTCATGAAGACCATGGCAATAAATTGTATATGACTAGTGAGAAGGAATGAGGAGTCAAGGGTATTGGTTTTAAGTTGGGTGATTGGGAAGATGGTATGCCCATGACAGTGTGTAATAACAATTTGGATTTGAAGATCTTTCCCACCCATTAATAGGCCATGTGACCTGCTTACATCACAGGAAGCCTAAGTCACATGTGGTGGGAGGAGCTTGCTGAGAGGAAAAGGAAGTTGTGTCACAGGAAATGTTCAGAGAGAGAGAGAGAGCAGTTAGAGCTGAGGGAAAGAGCAGACATGTGGTGGCTGTGAATGTGGGAAGGCCCCAGCAGCAGGGGGGGAGGGGGTGGGGGGGCCAGATGGTTATGGAATGGAGTGGTTCTCTGCTGTGGTGCTGTGTACTGAATTCTTTGCTGCTGTGATGGATTGGGCGTATTAGTTTTGGGATCCTCTGGTGTCTGAATAAATGGTTTACTTCTTCTACCTTCTATGTGACGTGTCTCATATATATACATGTTTTGAGTGTGGAAGGCAGGGCAATTGGGGTTAAGTGACTTGCCCAAGATCACACAGCTAGTAAGTGTGTCAAGCGTCTGATGCCGGATTTGAACTCAAGTCCTCCTGACTCCAGGGCCAGTGCTTACTCACTGCACCACTTAGCTGCCCCTCTTACATTTTGTGATACAGAACCATATAGGCATTTTGACAATTATCATCTATATTGTGATTATTGCCTTGCTAATACACAGTATTTCAGGAGTTATAATGGGGAGAGGGCTAAGAGAGGGGGGATAATATTACCTCATTTGAGCTCAGTACCCTGAGCTATGGCCCTCCTTTCCTTTTGCAAACTGCCAATTCTTTCCTGGCCAGTTCCCTTCTATCCTCCGAGTGAGACTAAAAAAAAGATGTGTTTTCAACCACAAATGTAAAGCACCGAGGGCAGCCTTTACACCACGATGAGACATTGGGATAGGACTTTGCTCAGTGTGATTATCTACTACTAAAGTCCTATTCCAATGTCTCATCATTGTGTGGAGGTTACCCTAGATTCTTTATGTTTTTAGTTAAAGACATCTTTTTAATTTTCCCACTTGTAGTCTCACTTATGGGCCAAAGGGAGCAAATATATACAGATAGATATTTGACATAGGATCAAGACTAGTCATGAAGTAATTTCTGCCATTTTTTTTGTCTGTCAATAAGCATGCAGCAGCTAGGTGACACAGTAGATATAGTGCTGGGTCTGGGATCAAGAAGACCAAATACAAATTTGGCATCAGATACTTACTCTCTGTGGGACTGTGGGCAAGTCACTTAACCTCTGTTTGCCTCAGTTTCCTTAGCTGAAAATGGAATAGTAATAGCATCTACCTCCCAGGGTTACTGTAAGGCTCAAATGAAGTAATATTTGTAAAATGCTTAGCATAGCGCCTGGCACATAGCAAATGCTATATAAATGTTAGGTATTATTATTATTATTATTATTAATATAATATTATTTGTTAAGTTCATACTATGTGCCAGAAATTGTGCTAAGCACTGGAGATTCAAAACAAGATAAAAGACAGTCCCTGATTTTGAGTAGCTCACAATCTAATGGGGGAGACAACATGTAAATAACTATGTATAAAAAGACTATATACAGGAAACGATTAGCAGAAATGAATTAGCATCCCAATTTTTCTACATCCTCTCCAACATTTGTCGCTTTCCTCGTCTATCATTTTAGTCAATCTGGTAGATGTAAAATGATATTTCAAGGTTGTTTTAATCTGCATTTCTCTAATTAATAATGATTTAGAGCATTTTTATATGACTATAAATTGCTTTGATTTCTTCATTGGAAAACTGCCTGTTCATATCCTTTGACCATTTATCAATTGGGGAATGACTCGTATTCTTATGTATTTGACAAAGCTCTTTATTTATTTTAGATATGAAACCTTTGTCTGATAAACTATCTGTAAACTCTCCCCGCCCCCCCTCCTCATTTTCTGCTTTCTTTCCAATCTTGGCTATAATCTTGTAGAAGGTAGGATTTTAGGTGGGATCTGAAGGAAGATGGCAAAGCCAGGAGATGGTTATGAGGAGGGAGAACATTCTAGGCATGGGGGATAGCCATGCCCTAGATCCGCCATGAACCCTTCTTACGACTTTGATACCCTTCTGTCTTGACCTTGATCATGAGGTCTGGGAATTGAGAGATAGGGAGCGACAGAAGCCCATAATGTCTGGGTTTCTAGCCTAACTTACTGTCTGTTCCTAAACCCTTACTTATATCTTGCTTCCTCATTCCCACTGTATTACTTCACCATGACAAACTCCTGACTGTTATTACTGGCCCCAGTGTGAACCTGGTGATTGTTTCCAACCAAGCCCTTTGGTTTTCCCAGAAGGGGACCTAGTAAACTGTCTGGGGAACACAGTGGTACAGGGAGAGCAGATAAACACTTACATTAGAGAACCAGCAGCAAAAGTCTTTGTGTAAACTTTGCCTCTGACGTAACAAAATGAAATTTGTGAACACTGCAAATTAACAGCGGCACTTTTAAAGGCGAATATACATGTATTTACTGCAGTAAGACTTATAAGAAAATTCAACAAAAATTCTGAAACTGAAAATACAGAGAATCGTGGTGATTGGCATCAAGCTGTATTGTTTTGTGATGTCTGCATGAGTTTCAGCTGTCATCCCAGTGGAGTTTTGAGATGATGATCAACACTGCTTCGGTGCTTGTGGGTTGGCTGTATTCCCAGCCTTTGTTGGTGATTTTGTCCTGCTACTTCATATTTTGTAGTAGTTAGAGGTGATGATACTGCTCGAGAAGCCAAATGTGCAAGGATTTCAGAGTCTCTAACTCTAGCTGCATAGATTTTTGTTTGTTCTGGAACTAGTCGCTACTTTGACACCCTCATCTGTCACTGAGTTTCCGAAAGGACTTTTTGATCACGTCGATGAAGTTCTAAATGTTTTTGTTAATATTCATTCAATAACATTTATGGAATACCTACTGGTATAAAACACTTTGCTTTATGATAAGATGAATACCTTTTGCCATCCTTGCCCATGAGGATCTGTTAGCGGAAATAAGGCAAGCACAAAAATGGTGATAATACCAGGGAGAATGTGATAAATGTCATAAGTGAGGTAAAAACAATGTGCTCAGAGAGGTCCAAGGACAGAGAGAGAGGACTGGTAGAAGTGTTTGCTGATTGACTGTTAGCAACCTTTGAATAATTGCCATGTACAGTAGAGGGTCTTTAGGATAAGAAATAGGCAAGTGTACTGACTTTCAAACAAACAAAGAAAAGCAAAAAAACAAAAAGGGACAAGGAAGAACCTTCAAAGTATAGGCCAATGAACTTAACTTTAATTCCTGGAAAATTAGAAAACTTATTTATTTTGGAAATAGTATTTTATTTTTTCTAATTATATGTAAAGGTAATTTTCAACATTCATTTTATAAGATTTTGAATTCCAAATTTTTTCTCCCCCTCACCTCCCACCTCCCCAAGACAATAAACAATCTGATATAGATTATGCCTATGTGATCATGTTAAACATATTTCCACATTAATCATGTTGTGAAAGAAAAAACAGAAAAACTCTCAGCATAATATCAATAATAAAACCAACAGAAATCATATAGTTGTCTCAATAGATGCAGAAAAAGGCTTTGAAAAAATACAGTACCCATTCCTATTGGAAAACACTAAAGAGCACAGGAAGAAATGGAGCTTGCCTTAAAATGATACATAATATTTATTTAAAACCATCAACAAGCATTATCTGTAATGGGGATAGGCTAGAAGCCTTCTCAGTACAATCAGAGATGAAGTAAGGATGCCCATTATCACCTCTATTATTTAATTTTGTACTAGAAATGTTAGCTATAGCAATGAGAAGAAAAAGAAAATTAGAATAGGTAATAAATTAGAATAGACAACAAAACTATTACTCTTCAGATGATATGATGTTTTACTTAGAAAATCCTAGAGAATCAGCTAAAAAATTACTTGAAATTAGCAAGTTTGCAGGATGCAAAATAAACCCACAAACCATCAGCATTTCTATGTATTACCAACAAAGTCGAGCAGCAAGAGATAGAAAGAGAAATTCCTTTTAAAATAACTGGGGACAATATGAAATACTTGGGAGTCTAACTGCCAAGACAAACCTGGAATTATGTGAACACAACTATAAAGCACTTCTCTCACAAATAAAATCAGATCTAAACCATTGGAAAAAAGTTAATTGCTTGTGTATCGGCCAAGCCAATATAATAGACATGACAATTCTACCTAAATTACTCTATTTATTCAGTGCCATACTAGTCAAACTATCAAAAATTATTTTATAGAGCTAGAAAAAATAATAATAGAATTCATCTGGAAGAACAAAAACTCAAGGATATCAGGGGAATAAATGGGAAAAAAAAGGCAAAAGAAGGTGGTCTATTCATACCAGATCTCAAGCTGTATTATTAAATGGAAATTATCAAAACAATTTGGTACTGGCTAAGAAAGAGAGTGGTGGATCAGTGTAATAGTTTAGGTACAAATTATATTATAGTAAACGACCATAGTAACCTAGTAAGTGTGTGATAAACCCAAAGATCCAAGGTTTTGGAACAAAACCTCATTATTTGACAAAAATTGCTGGGAAAACAGGAAAACAGTATGGCAGAAATTAGGTATAGAGCAACATTTCACAGCATATACCAAGATAAAATGGGTACATGATTTATACATAATGGGTACTACCGTAGGCAAATTAAGAGAGCATGGAATGGTTTATCTGTCAGATTTATGGATAAAAGAAGAATTTAGGACCAAAGAAGACATGGAAAGTATTACAAAATGTAAAATAGATCATTTTGATTATATAAAATTGAAAAGTTTTTGCACAAACACACAAACAAAATCAATGAAACCAAAATTATAAGGAAAGCAGAAAACTGGGGGAAAAATTTATAAGTATCTCTGATAAAGGCCTCATTTTTCAAGTATATAGAGAACTGAGTCAAGTTTATGAGAATACAAGCCATTCCCCAACTGATATATGGTCAAAGGATATGAACAGACAATTTTCAGACAAAGAAATCAAAGCTATTGTCATGTGAAAAAAAGTGCTCTAAATCACTATTGATCAGAGAAATGCAAATTAAAGCAAGTCTGAGGTACCACTTCACATTTATCAAAATGGCTTATGTGGAAAAAAAGGGAAATGTTGGATATTGGAGGGGATATCAGACACTAATGCATTGTTGGTGGAGTTGTGAACTGATCCAACCAGTCTGGAGAGCAATTTGGAATTATGCCCAAAGGGCTATAAAACTGTGTATACCCTTTAATCCAGCAATACCACTGGTCATCTATATCCCAAAGACATCCAAAAAAGGGAAAAGGATCTATTTGTATAAAAATGTTTATAGCATCTCTTTTGTGGTGGCTAAGAATTGAAAATCGAAGTGAGACCCATCAATTGGGGAATGGCCAAACAAGCTGTAGTATATGATTGTAATGAAATATTATTGTGCCATAAGAAATGACAAGCAGGATGATTTCAGAAAAACCATGAACTGATGAAAAGTGAAATGAACAGAATCAGGAGTACGTTATATATAGAAAGAGCAATATTGTTCGATGAAGGATTGTAAATGACTTAGCTATTCTTGCCAATAAATGATCCAAGACATTCCCAAAGGACTAACGATGAAGCATACTGTCTGCCTCCAGAAAGAACTGATAGAAACTGATAGAAAGAACAGATAAAGACTGAAGTATGTTATTTTTCTCTTTCTTTCATTTTTTCTTTTAATTGAGTATTCTTCTACAAAATGACTAACATGGGAATGTTTTACATAATTGCCCATGTATAACCTATATCTGATTGTTTACCATCTCAGAGAAGGGGAAGAGAAGGGAGAGAGGGATAGAATTTGAAACTCAAAACATTAAATAAAAATGTTAAAAAAATTGTGGAAAAAAATAAAATTTCAACCCTGGAGAGAGGTTGAAGCCTGCATTCCAGGTAACAAAGATAAACTTTGAGATAATGAATAAAGAAAAATTTCTCAAGTTAGTCTTAAAAAAAAGAAGAAATAGAACAAAAAGAAAAAACCATGAAAAAAACCTCAAACCTACCCCTCCCCCCTGCAAAAAGTGAAAATAGTATGCTTTAATCTGCATTCACACTCCATAGTTCTTTTTCTGGATATGGGTAGCATTTTCCATCATGAATCTTTTGGAATTGTCTTGGATTGTTGCATTGCTGAGAAGAGCTAAGGCTATTCTAGTTTATCATTGTACAATATTGCTCGTTTTTTTTTACTGTGTACAATCTAGAACTTATTTTTAAAAGGATGGTTTGTGAGCATTTAGAAAAGGAAGCAGTGATCACTATGAACTAAAAAGGTTCATCAAAAATAGGTCATGCCACAACAGTGTCCTTTATTTGTTTCTTACTTTTTATAAAGTACATTTTTATTGATATTTTCTGTTTTTTCCCTTTACCTAAATTTTCTCTTTATCCCTTCTCCTCTTACAGTAAAGAATTGCCATTTTACTTTTGGTACAATTATTAGAGTAGGAGATTGGGGAAATGTAATAGATATAGCATAACAAGCTATAAAATTTATTGTGCTATTCTAGAGGGAAAAAGTGGGGACATAAAACCTAGATAATATTACCATTAAATGGACTGTGTATTGCTCAGTGACAGAATTCAAAGGGTAGTCATTAATGTCTACCTGGAGGAGGCTCTCCAGTGGAATGAAGGCTTTTAGAACTTTGATACACTCAGTCCAGTGATCAATTAAGACTTTGGAAAACCATCTCTTTGCAAGAAGAGGGAAAGGATCTATATGCACAAAAATATTTATAGGAGCACTTTGCAGCAAATAAATGGCTATAATATTTTTGTACATATAAAACCTTTTTCTTTTCTTTTTGATCTCTCTGTGATATAAGCCTAGAAGTGGTATCCCTTATACCACTGGCACTGCTATGGTATCATAAAATATATGTACATTTTAGTAAATTTTGGAGCATGGTATCAAATTGCTTTCCAGAATGTATCAATTAATGTCTTCACCATGAATGCATTTGGGTAGAAATTCTCCAATAAAGGGGTGGATCCAAGATGGTGTCTGGAAAGCAGGGACTTGCCTAGGGCTCTCCCTCAGGACCCTCCAAACACTGATAAAAAATGGCTCTGAACAAATTCTAGAACTGCAGAGCCCACGAAATAGCAGAGGGAAGCAGGGCTCCAGCTCAGGACAGCCTGGATGGTCGCTGGGTAAGGTCTATCGCGCATGGAGCTGGGAGCGGAGTGGAGCAGAGCCCGGCATGGGCTGTACCCAGAACAACCAGACCAGGAGCCAGGCGGAACAGGCCCTAGCACCCTGAATCAGTGAGCTATGGCAATTACCAGACTTCTCAACCCACAAACACCAAAGACAACAGAGAAGGTTAGTGGGAAAAGCTTCTGGGACAGAGTGAAGGAGTTCGCAGTTCAGCCACCACCCCAGGGGCAGTGGAGGAGATGTAGCTACTGAACTACAGCTGCAGTTGCTTCTGGCCCCAGGACCACCTGGTGGGAGGAATTAAGTGGCAGGTCAGAGCAGGAGTGCAGAGTCTGCTTAAGATCTGAGTCTAGTCCGGGTTGGTGGTTCTTAGGGGAGGAGGAGCACTGGTGTGGTGGAGCTTGTTGTGTAGAAATAGCTCTGAAAACAACAGTGCATCCCCTCAAGCTTGAGACAAAGTACTTTCTACTCTACAAACAGTTATACCCTGAAAAAAAAACTCAAGGGTCAAGTAGTTGGCTGGGAACATGAACAGGCAGCGAAAATGGTCTCAGATTCAGACTCAGACTTTGGAATCTTTCTTTGGTGACAAAGAAGACCAAAACATACAGCCAGAAGAAGTCAACAAAGTCAAAGAGCCTACATCAAAAGCCTCCAAGAAAAACATGAACTGGTCTCAGGACATGGAAGAGCTCAAAAAGGATTTGGAAAAGCAAGTTAGAGTAATAGAGGAAAAATTGGGAAGAGAAATGAGAATGATGTGAGAAAACCATGAAAAACAAGTCAATGACTTGCTAAAGGAGACCCCACAAATACTGAAGAAAATAACACCTTAAAAATACACTAACTCAAATGGCAAAAGAGCTCCAAAAAGCCAATGAGGAGAAGAATGCCTTGAAAGGCAGAATTAGCTAAATGGAAAAGGAGGTCCAAAAGACCAATGAAGAAAATACTACCTTAAAAATTAGATTGGAGCAAGTGGAAGCTCGTGACTTTATGAGAAATCAAGATATTATAAAACGGAACCAAAGGAATGAAAAAGTGGAAGACAATGTGAAATATCTCATTGGAAAAACCACTGACCTGGAAAAGAGATCCAGGAGAGAGAATTTAAAAATTACTGGACTACCTGAAAGCCATGATCAAAAAAAAAAAGAGCCTATATATCATCTTTCAAGAAATTATCAAGGAGAACTGCCCTGATATTCTAGAGCCACAGGGCAAAATAGAAATTGAAAGAATCCATCGATTGCCTCCTCAAATAGATCCCAAAAAGAAAACTCCTAGGAGTATTGTCGCCAAATTCCAGAGCTCCCAGATCAAGGAGAAAATACTGCAAGCAGCCAGAAAGAAACGATTTGAGTATTGTGGAAACATAATCAGAATAATACAAGATCTATCAGCTTCTACACTAAGGGACTGAAAGACTTGGAATATGATATTCTGGAAGTCAAAGGAGCTAGGATTAAAACCAAGAATCACCTACCCGGCAAAACTGAGTATCATCCTCCAAGGCAAAAATATGGATTTTCAATAAAATAGAGAACTTTCAAGCTTTCTCAATAAAAAGACCAGAGCTGAATAGAAAATTTGACTTTCAAACACAAGAATCAAGGGAAGCATGAAAAGGTAAACAAGAAAGAAAAATCATAATGGACTTACTATCGTTGAACTCTTTTGTTTACATTACTACTTGGAAAGATGATGTGTATGATTCATGAGACCTCAGTATTAGGGTAGTTGAAGGGAATACACACACACACACACACACACGCACGCACACACACACACATGCAAAGGGCACAGGGTGAGTTGAATATGAAGGGAAGATATCTAAAAAATTAAATCAAATTCAGGGATGAGAGAGGAATACATTGAGAGAGGGAGAAAGGGAGAGATAGAATGGGGTAAATTATCTTGCATAAAAGTGGCAAGAAAAAGAAGTTCTGTTGGGAGGGAAGAGGGTACAGGTGAGGGGGAATGAGTGAATCTTGCTGTCATCGGATTGGACCTGAGGAGGAAATAACATACACACTCAATTGGGTATCTTACCCCACAGGAAAGAAGGAGGAAGGAGATAAAAAATGGGGGATGATAGAAGGGAGGGTGGATAGGGGGAGGAAGTAACCAAAAGCAAACACTTTTGAAAGGGGACAGGGTCAAGGGAGAAAATTCAATAAAGGGGGATAAGATAGGAAGGAGTATAATATAGTTAGTCTTTCACAACATGAGTATTGTGGAATGGTTTTGCATAATGATACACATGTTGCCTATGTTGAATTGCTTGCCTTCTTAGGGAGGGTGGGTGGGGAGGGAAGAGGGGAGACAATTTGGAACTCAAAGTTTTAAAAGAAGATGCTCAAAAAAAAGTTTTTGCATGCAACTAGGAAATAGGATATACAGACAATGGGGCATAGAAATCTATCTTGCCCTACAAGAAAGTAAGGGAAAAGGGGATGGGGGGGAGTGGGGTGACAGAAGGGAGGGCTGACTGGGGAATGGGGCAATCAGAATATATGCCATCTTGGAGTGGGGGGAGGGTAGAAATGGGGAGAAAATTTGTAATTCAAACTCTTGTGAAAATTAATGCTGAAAACTAAAAATATTAAATAAATAAATGATTTTTTTAAAAAAAGAAATTCTCCAATAAGTATTATTTTCCTGTTTTTTTTTGACATTTTCACCAATATGAAGGGTATGAGGTTGGAACTTCAGAGATGTTTGAGTTAGAATCGCTTATCATTAATGATTTGGAGCATGTTTTGTGTAGTTGTGATTGCTTGTCTTCTTTTGAGAAATATCTGTTCATATCCGTTGACCATTTATTTATTGGGTAAAAGCTCATATTCCCTATTGTGTACGGTATAGCTTGTATAATTTATATATTTTTATCCTAATTCTCTCTATATTTTGTTTTTCAGAGGAATTTCCTGGAAATACTTTCCCTAGTTAATTATTTCCCTTCAGATATTAATATATTGGCCCTGTTTGTGGGAAAAAGAAACTTGTATTTTAAATTTTGTGTAACCTAAATTGTCCATTTTAAATTCTCTGATCCTCTCTATCTCATATTTGGTCAAGATTTCTTCCTCCATCCATAGTTGTGAAAACTATCTCCTACCCTATTCTTTTTTTAAAAATAATTTTCTTTTTCTTTATTTAATATTTTTAGTTTTCAACATTGATTTCCACAAGATTTTGAGTTACAAATTTTCTCCCCATTTCTACCCTCCCCCCACTCCAAGATGGCATATATTCTGATTGCCCCATTCCCCAGTCTGCCTTCCCTTCTGTCACCCCTCCCCACCCTTATCCCCTTTCCCCTTACTTGTCGGGCAAGACAGATTTCTATACACCATTGCTTGTATGTCTTATTTCCCAGTTGCAAGTAAGAACAACTTTTTTTTTGAGCATTTGTTTTTAGAACTTTGAGTTCCAAATTTTCTCCCTTCTTCCCTCCCTACTCACCCTCCTTGAAAAGGCAAGCAATTCAACACAGGCTACACATGTATCATTATGCAAAACACTTCCATAACAGTCATGTTGTGAAAGACTAACTATATTTTCCCCCATCCTATCCTGTCCCCCTTTATCCATTTTTTTCCCTTGATCCTGTCCTTTTTCAAAAGTGGTTGCTTTTGATTACCTCCTCCTCTGCTCTGCCTTCCCTTCTATCATTCCCCCTCTCTTATCCCCTTCCCCCTACTTTCCTGTATCCTTATAGATACCCAATTGAGTGTGTATGTTATTCGTCCTTAAGTCAAATCTGATGAAAGCAAGATTCACTCATTTCCTTTTACCTGCCCCCTCTTCCCTTCCAATAGAACTGCTTTTCCTTGCACTTTTATGTGAGATAATATACCCATTATATATCTCCATTTCTCCTCCTCCCGATATATTCCTCTCTCACCCCTTAATTGCATCTATCTATTTATTTATTCATCCATCCATTTATTTATTTGTTTGTTTGCTCGTTCATTTATTTATTTATTTGTTTATCCATTCACTTATTTATTTATTTATTTATTCATTCATTCATCCATTTATTTATTTATTTATTTATTCATTTATTTGTTTATTTATTTATTTGTTTATTTATTTATTTATTTATTTATTTTTAGATATCATCTCTGCATATTCAACTCACCCTGTGCCCTTTTTCTATGTGTGTGTGTGTGTATATATATGTGTGTGTGTGTGTGTGTGTGTGTGTGTGTATACATATATATTCTTTTCAACTACCCTAATACCTAGAAAGGTTTCATCAGTTACAAATATCATCTTTCCTTCTAGGAATGTAAGCAAAACAGTTCCACTTTAGTAAGTCCGTTATGATTTCTCTTTCTTGTTTACCATTTCATGCTTCTCTTGATTCTTGTGTTTGAAAGTCAAATTTTCTATTCAGCTCTGGTCTTTTCATTGAGAAAGCTTGAAAGTTCTTTATTTTACTGAAAGTCTATATTTTGCCCTAGAATATTATACTCAGTTTTGCTGGGTAGGTGTTTCTTGCCTAGCTCCTTTGACTTCCCAGAGTATCATATTCCAAGTCCTCTGATCCTTTAATGTAGAAGCTGCTAGATCTTGTGTTATCCTAATTGTGTTTCCACAATACTCAAATTGTTTCCTTCTGGCTGCTTGCAGTATTTTCTCCTTGACTGGAAACTCCAGAATTTGGTGACAATAGATTCTTTCAATTTCTATTCTCCCCTCTAGTTCTAGAATATCAGGGCAGTTTTCCCTGATATTTTCTTGAAAGATGATGTCTAGGTTCTTTTTTTGATCATGGATTTCAGGTAGTCTAATAATTTTTAAGTTATTTCTCCTAGATCTATTCTCCAGGTCAATTATTTTTCCAATGCGATATTTCACATTGTCTTTCATTTTTTCATTCTTTTGGTTCTGTTTTATAATTTCTTGATTTCTCATAAAGTCACTAGCTTCCACTTGCTCCAATCTAATTTTTAAGGTAGTATTTTCTTCAGTGGTCTTTTGGACCTCTTTTTCCATTTAGCTAATTCTGTCTTTCAAGGCATTCTTCTCCTCTTTGGCCTTTTGGAGCTCTTTTGCCATTTGGGTTAGTCTATTTTTTAAGGTGTTATTTTCTTCAGTATTTTTTGGGGTCTCCTTTAGCAAGTCATTGACTCGTTTTTCCTGATTTTCTTGCATCACTTTCATTTCCCTTCCCAATTTTTCCTCTACTTCTCTAACTTGCTTTTCCAAATCTTTTTGAGCTCTTCCACATCCTGAGACCAGTTCATGTTTTTCTTGGAGGCTTTTGATATGGGCTCTTTGACTTTGTTGACTTCTTCTGGCTTTATGTTTTGATCTTCCTTGTCACCAAAAAAAGATTCAATACTCTGAGTCTTTTGCTGTTTGCTCATATTCCCAGCCAACTAATTGACCCTTGAGCTTTTTGTCAGGGTATGACTGCTTTCAGTGTGGAGAGTGCTTTGTCCCAAGCTCCAGTGGTCTTGCACTGGTGTTTTCCAAGCTACTTCTACACAGCAAGCTCTGCCACACCAGTACTTCTCCCCCAAGAACTGCCAACCAGGACCACGACACAGATCCAAGCAGGGCAAAGCAAGGGAACTCTGCCTCTGTGCCATCAAAGTGCTCCCTGCAGTCTTGCTCTGATCTGCCACTTGATTCTTCCCACCTGGTGGGCCAGTGACTCTGGAAGCAGCCACAACTGGAGTTCCAGAAGCAGCCCTGGAGCTTCCTGCTGCTGCTGATGTGCCACCTCTGCTGCCCCGGGGCTGGGGCTGACCATGAAATCCTCCCCCTCGATCCAGCAGTTTTCCCACTGACCTGCTAAGTTGTCTTTGGCGTTTCTGGGTTGAGAAGTCTGGTAGCTGCCACAGCTCAGTGATCCAGGGCCTACGGCCTGCTCCACCTGATCTCCTCAGTGCCTGGTCTGGCCTGGTTTGGCCCTGCTGGGCTGCGCTCTGCTCCCAATAATGTGTGATGGACCCTTCCCAGCAACCATCCAGGCCATTTTGGGCTGGAGACCTGCTTCCCTCTGATATTTTGTGGGTTCTGTAGCTCTAGGATTTGTTCAGAGCCATTTTTTATAGGTGTTTGGAGGGATTTGGGGGAGAGCTTAAGCCAGTCCCTGTTTTCCAGCTGCCATCTTGACTCCATCTCCTCCTACCCTATTCTTTTAATTAGTTTATAGTATATATCTATGTATGTATGTATGCGTGTATATACACACAGAGAAAGGGAGAGAGAGAGAGTTAGAGAGAGAGAGAGAGAGACAGAGAGAGACAGAGAGAGAGAGAGAGAGAGAGAGCGAGAGTCAGAGAGTCATATATCCATTTGGAGTTTGTTGTAGTATATGATGAGGGATGTTGCTGTAAACCTAATTTCTGCCAGATTCTTTTCTATTTTTCTAGTAGTTTTTATTGAATATTGATTTGCAGTTTAGTCTAATACTTAGCTGCTATGTTCATATGATTCTCTTGTTTACTTAATCTGTACCACTGATCATCTATTCTTTTTTTAAACCAATATTAGTTTTGATAACTGCCATTTTATACTGTAGTTTGATATTTTGTACTGCTATGCCCCCTTCTCTTATTTCCCCTGCTTATTTCTCTTGTGATTCTTGACCTTTTGTTTCTCTAAATGAATTATGATTTTTTCTAGATTTATAAAATAATCCTTTATTAGTTTGATTTGTGTGGCACTGAATAAGTAAATCAATGTAGATAGTATTGCCATTTTTGTTATGTTGGCACATGACCCAAACAAAAGCAATGGCTATCTCTCCAATTATTTTTGTCTCTTTTTATTTCTGTAAAGACTGTTATATTTTAGTTATATTTGTTATATTTTTATATAGTTATCTTTATAGTTATATTTTTTACATAGTTCCTATGTGTGTCTTGATATGTAGACTCCTTGATACTTTCTACATTCTGTATTTATTAGAAAAAGAGTTTCTTTTTCTACCTCTTTTTACTAGGTTTTATTGGTAGTATATAGATATGCTTATGATTTTATTTTATACTTACAACTTTATTGAAGTTATTAATTACTTAAATTAATTTTTGGTTGAATCTTTAGGATTCTCTAAATAAACCATTATCAGTGAAAAGGGATAATTTTGTTTTGTCTTTATATATGCTCATTCCTTTGTTTCTTTTTTTGTCCTATTGTTATAGTTGGAATTTCTAGAACTTTAATCAGTAGTGATATTAGACAACTATGCTTTCCTGATATTTGCTATTCCTGATATTATTGGAAAGACCTCTAGCATTTTTCCAACATAAATAATGCTAGTTCTTTGGTTTATATAGTTATTGATTACTATATTAAAGAGCATTCCATTTAGTAACTTTGCTTTCCTGTGTTATTTTTTCTGTCAGAAAGGAATATTATAATTTGTCAAAAACTTTTTCTGTATAATGCAGAAAAGTTTTATTGTTTTTCTTATATATATATATATGTATATACTATTACTTCTATAGGTTTCCTATATTGAACCAGGCAAGAATTTCTGGTATAAATTAAAATGGTCACAGTGTATAATAATTTTAATATGGTATTTTAGTCTCTTCACTAATGTTTTTATACTAATGGTTATTTGAGATATTGGCCTATAATCTTTCTCTGCTTCATCTCTCACTGTTTTAGTTATAAAGACTATATTAATATCATAGAGGATATTATTATCTTTAAGTTTCTAATAATTCATATCATATTGAGTTAATTGTTTTTTGAATGTTTGTTAGAATTCACTGGTAAAGTCAAATGGTCCTTTTTTTAAAAAAACTTCCTTTATAGCTTGTTTAATTTATTTCTGAGATTGAATTATTAAAAGTTTATATTTCTTTTTAAAAAACAATCTGGGTATTATTTAGTTTTGAAAATATTGGCTCTTTCTTTTTAGATTATTACTTTTGTTGGCATATAATTGGGCAAAATAGTTTCTAATAATTTCTTGATCATTTGTTGGGATATCTTTGTTAGTGCTTTTTATATTAAAATTAGATTTTCTTCTTTTTATCAGGCTAGGTGATGGGTTATCTATTTTAATATTATTTATGAAATGGTTCCTACTTTTATTTACCAATCCAGTTTTTTAAAAATTGTTTTTATCTCTTTTTTTTGGTTTTCAGAATTTGTATTTTTGTCTTTATTTGAGGTTTTTTGTTTTGTTGTTTTCTAGTTTTTTTAGTTGCATGGCCAATTTATTGATCTGGTATTTTTATTTTTTGCTGATTAAAGTGTTTAGTGCTATAAAATTTTCCTGATGGACTCCTTTGCATATAATCCAAAAATTTTGATGTTCTCTCATTGATATTTTCTTCGATGAAGTTATCTATTATTTTTATGATCCTAATTTTTAGGATTAAATATTTAGCCTCCAATTAATTTGGAATCCAAGAGCTGATCATGCTTATCTTGACTACAGACATCTTATGCTAGTAAATTTGAAAAAAAATCAGGGGAATGAAGCATATTCCAAGGTCCAGTCCAGCTGAGGACTAAAATAAAAGAGGCCAGAGTGTCACTGGGATAAAATTAAGTCATCCTTTGTTTCTGAGGCTAAAATCTTTTCCCAGATAATTATTTGACTTAAGGTCCCATTCAGTGGCTCATGCGAATGTACACTACTGTGAAATCTACGTCAGGGGCTCTATCAAACAAACATTCTAAGAGCTGTATAAAGGATTAGTGAGTCCTACCAAATTCTCTAAATTCCTTCCTTTCACAAGAAAATGTGTCTCTCAACCTTCCAAGGCTTTGGACCATGTTGTTGTTGTTGTTGAGTTGTTATCAGTCGTGTCTAACTTTCTGTGACCCCATTTTGGGATATTCTTTGCAAAGATACTGGAGTGGTTTGCATTTCCTTCTCTAGCTCTTTTTACAGATGAGAAACTGAAGCACTTGCCCAGGGTCATCCTTGGACCTTGGACCATACTACCCAGGTATAAATGGGCAGCTAGGTGCCTCAGTGGAGCTTGGAATCAGGAAGATTCATCTTTGAAGTTCAAACCCAGTCTCAGACACTTGCTAGCTGTGTAACCCTGGGCAAGTCACTTAACCCTATCTGCCTCAGTTTCCTCATCTCTAAAATGAGCTGGGGAAGGAAATGGCGAGACGTTTCAGTCTCTTTGCCAAGGAAACCCCAAATAGGGTCATGAAGAGTCGGACACAATTGAAAATAACTGAGCAACACCCAGGTATAATCAATATTACTCTGACAGGAAAATAATGGGAGACACACTGGTTTGAGACTTAAGAGACCTGAGTTCCAGTCTAGTCTTTTCTTTTGGGCAAGCTGAGTAACTCTTCTTCACCGTCAATTTGCTTATTTATAAAATGAAGGCATTTGAATTTTATGATCTCTGTAGTGTCTTTTATCTCTAATTTTTTGTTTTAATCATCGGAGCAAGGCACTTTACTTTTTTAAAACTCAGTTTCCTCATCTATAAAATTAGGCCTTGGGCCAGATGATAGAAGCTGAGGTATCATTCTCCTTTCACATTCAGTGATAACTAAAGTAGCACACTTTGCTGTGCATATTGAAACTATTCATATTTAAAATGATGGACTATAATTTATCCACTTAAATGCATATTTAACCTAATTTGCTTCGTAAAAAACACACATTAAAACTGGGATACTAAATACATCACAATTACTCTCATTTTTCACCTTATACAATTATCACAAAGTATATTTTCATTGTAATTATCTGACTTTGGTAAAATTGTAATGAATCATTCAGGTACACTAGTATGAAACTTAATTTGCCCTGATCTGCCTGAATCTTGGAGATACAGAAGCTGTGCATAGTGATTGGAAGAATCATAAATTTTACCATGTGCAATTATTTTGAACATGAAATGCCTTGATAAATTTGCCTGTTAAATCATTTTACCTGTTGAATTTGAATTAAATGTTATTTTGTACTCCCTAAACCCATGTTTAAGACATGGGGAGCTAGTAGTGTGGTGGATAGAATGCTGGGTCTGGAGTCAGGAAGACCCGAGTTAAAATCTGGCCTGAGATATTTTTTACCAGAGTGACCCTGGACAAATCACTTAACTTCTGTCTCAGTTTCTTCAACTATAAAATGGAAGTAATAGATTATTATATTAATATTTTATTATACACTATAATAAAATATTGATATGTTATGAATTCATTATATTAAGAAATAATAATAATACCTTGAAGGTTTGTTGTGAGGTACAAATGAAATAATATTTGTAAAGTGTGAATTTGTAAAGATAATATAAGCGCAGTGCCTGGCACATACATATATATATATATATATACACACACACACACACACACACACACACACACACACATATATATGTATATGTGTGTATACATACATACATATATGTATATGTATATGTATATGTATATGTATATGTATATGTATATGTGGTTCTTCCTTTCCCCATCCTATGTCTTCCTGGTTTATTTCTGAAGATACGATATTCCAAATTAGGGGATAGAGACTGGGTCTGTAATTTCATTGATGTAGTTCCGTTCAATGGGAAACTTCCTCTCCCAATACAGGTTCTTCAATTTAGCATCTTATGAGAGTTGTCTGTAACACTGAGGTTAAATGATTTGCAGCAATGTGTCCCAGTGGGTAGAGTGCCAGGCCTGTAGTAAAGAAGACCTAAGTTCAAATCTGGTCTCAGATACTTACTAGTTGTGTGATCCTGGGTAAGTCACTTAACCCTGTTTGCTTCAGTTTCCTCATCTTTAAAATGAACTGGAGAAGAAAATGATAAATCACTCCAGTATCTTTGTCAAGAAAACCCCAAATAATGTCATGAAGAGTTGGACAAAACTGAAAAGACTGAAAAAGAATTCCACAGTCCATATGTGTCAGAGATAGGATGTGAACCCAGGTCTTCCTGGCTTTGAGAACAACTGTCTTCCATTACACTATGCTGCCTTTGTAGTCTGAATTGGCCTTGATCTATTTTCAAAAACCCTGAAATTGCCCATTAAATGTCTACAGAAGAGCGACCTCAGAAATGGACAATTTCTTGATATGCTACTCTTTAATGGTTGTTAAGTTGACTGAAAAACAGCTCATATTTTATCCAAATTCTGACCTTGAAGTCCAAATTTCAGTCCTAATACATCTTATTTCCTGATTTCACTAAAACAGGAAATTCACTTTCTCTATGTAGGCTGACACCTTGTCTGTGACTTAGAGTCTTAGAGCATTGCCTAGAGCATTGATGGGCTAAATGACTTTTCTAGGGCCACGTGGTTAGTATGTGTCATAGCCACATCTTCCTGGCCTCCAGGCCAGAGCTCTGCCTGCCCTGGCATGTTGTCTGTCTTGGTTAGTTACAAGTCTCTGAAAAATAGAGCTCAGTAATAGCAACGTTGTAAAAAACCTTCACAGTGAAGCCATTCCAGTGACTTGATTTTACCAGTGATCTGATTTGGGTCAACATGGCTTGCCTCCATTTTGATAGAAATATGACAGATGTTTGGAGAGCATGACAGCAGAAAAAACTGTAGCATTTTTACCATGCCATTTTACTGAAAACACAGTAGAATCTTTTCTTAAAAATGAATTTCCAAAAGAAGAAAATTTTAATAGAAAAACAAAAAACAAAGATGAATTGGGAAATACTTTGATCCCATTAGTGACACCAGACATGCTCCTTTGTACAGGTTCAGTTGTCAGAATGCACCTAGGCATGGCCCAATAATCCTTTCCATAGTGGGTCTGGCCAGCATGCTTCTGGACCTTTTTGTGGGAAGTACCATTTTCTGATTTAGAGTCTCTTTTCTTCTCCTTCACACTTCCCCCACAATAGCAAGGTTTTGGCTGCCTCATGGGAAGAGAGGAGTGTGTAAGTGGAAGTAAATTAAAATTGTAGTGAGGGAGAGGTGGCCTGTATAAGGTCTGGGAAACAGGAGAGGCAAGGGCAAAATGGTGGCTTCTTGGCAGATGGCTTCTTCTTGTCGTTCCATCTATAACTCTGTTCCTTATGGATGAGCTTGATGGAGCCAGATACAACCAGGGATCCCTGCTAGGTATAGTAGACTGAATAGAAAAAAACCGTGCTATAGGAAATTGTGTTCTTCTGAACACAATTATGCCCTATGTTGTATTGAAGATCCAAGACCCAGGACCAGATTCTCAGCTCTAGGCAAACCAAATTGGATCTTTAGAATTCTTGGATTTGGAGCAGCCTATGACCTGTCTGAGGTTTCCTGGTTCTAGGAGAACTGGCCATATATATGCCTCTGCTTAGATATTTTCTGTGGCTCTTTCTTGGCTCCTGAGCAATGTTTAAGTTTCTTTGGCTTGTCCCAAAGGCCATCTACACTGTGGTGCTACCCTATCTTTGTAGTCATCTGACTTCCCAAAACATGATTCATGCTGCCACCAAATTGGGCTGTTTTGTCCCTTGAACACTGCTCATATTTTATATCTATGATGACCTCCTTCCCCTTTACTTATTTAATCTCTAACTACCTTTAAAACTCAACATCATGTATTACTTTTATTGTATCATGTCCTTGGTACATGTGTTGTACCCCTCTCCCACAAATAGATTGTAAACTCCATGAAGGCAAAGATCATGGCTTATCGATTTTGCATCTTCCTTAGACTCTCCCATTGTCTTCTGGGCACAGTAGAAGTTTAGTAGATGTTTGTTGGATTGAACTGATGTCACTAAGGGGCAGTTAGGTGATTTCTTACCTTTCCTTTATTTATTTTGAGTTTCTTTTTCTTTCTACTATTTTCATTTTATTCTTTTCAATCTGATAATTTTCTTTGGTTGAGAAAACAAGGGAAACAAATTTGGCCGTGGGAGCACATACTTGTAAAACCAGCTACTGAGAATTCTGAGCTGCGCTGGACTAGGTGTTCACACTTAGTTTGGCGTTAATATGGGGTGAAAGAGTCGCCAGTTTGCTTAAGGAGGTCTGAACTAGACTGGATGAGAAAATAAAACAGGCTAAAGTTCAGCTAGGTGGCCCAGTGGATAGAGCACTGGGCTTGGAATCCGGAAGACTCACTTTCATAAATTCAAATCCAGTTGCAAACACTTTACTAGCTGTATGACCCTGGGCAAGTCACTTAACCCTGTTTGCCTCAGTTTCCTCATCTGTAAAATGAGCTAGAGAAGGAAATGTGAAACCACTCTAGTATCTTGGCCAAGAAAACCCCAAATGGGGTCACAGAGAGTCAGACATAACTGAAACAACTGAACAGCAAAGGTTCCATGTCAATCAAAGTGGGCCCTGCACTTACAGTGTAGGTGATATAGTCTTAAAATAACTTCATCATCATTAACAAGGATGACAGAACAGGAGTTGAGTAGTTCTGCCTTCTCTGCACCATTCATTATTATCACCCAGTTCACCCCAAGTAATGATCTGAGAAAAAAGAATATTCTTCTGTTTTAAAAAGAATAATTAGCAAATTCAGGAGGTTTTGGCCAGCACAATAGAATCTTTTAGTTTCTATGTTAGAATGTATCCGAAGATTAATACCTGATAATAGAATGAATCTTATTTTCCTATGGATCAAGTGTTTGGTTATTAGAAAAAATTTTCATGGTGAGTGAAAATTGTGTTGAGCCAAAAGCACAATGGTGTGAAAGAAATATTCTCAGCCACCCAGATAACAATAATGTCTGATATTTATGGAGAGCTTTAAGGTCTAGAAAATACTTTAATTATTATCTCATCTGATCCTCACAACCCCCGCCATGAGCCAAACATTATTAAGCACCTACTATGTTCCAGGCCTTGTGATAAGACCTGGAGACACAAAGAAAAGCAAAAATAGCCTTTGCTTTCTGGGAGCTCACGGTCTAATGCTGGAGACCATATGCAAATGATTATATGCAGGTTAAATTGGAGATAATTAACTAACCTTTAAGGCGGGTGGGGCAAGGCTTGTTGTAGAAGCTGAGATTTTATTTGGGACTTGCAGATAGCCCAGGAACAGCCCTGAACATTCATAAAAGTCTGTTCAGGATAAAAACCCTGTATGCTTGGTGAGTGTGGGAAAAGATTCAGCCAGCACTCACATTCTGTATAGACATGAGAAAGTCAGGAGGCAGAGATGAGGAAGGAGAGCTTTTCAGCTATGGGAGAGCTACTGTAAGCTCATAGATTGGACCACAGTAAGTCCCTACCCAAGCTCCACTTAATGGCTGTATTTTGGGCCCTCCTGCCTTAGAGTGAATGTCAGCGGTAACTGTTTCTCTTTGGAACAGCAACCCTGAGGGTATTCCCCTCCCAACTTGATTTTTTTTCTCTTTTTCTAATTAGAGGGGCCACCCCTTGACTCACTTCTCAAAGAGGCCTATTCACTGAATGTGTGTTACCTCACTTGAAGTGAGTACATGAAAAGGCCTTAGCTTAAAAGGGCCAGGGTCTCCCAATGCATCCTGGGCCATCTCCAGGCATCCTGGTGAATATCTGACCACTGGACCTAGATGGCTCTGGAGGAGAAAGTGAGGCTGGTGGCCTTGCACAGTCCTCCCTCACTCAAATCAAAGTCCACTGTAAGTCATAGCATCATTTCCCTGATGTCATGGTTGGTCCTCTTTGAAGACAAAGGACAAACACAACAGCAACAACTGTAGCTGCCATTATCCCTGCACAGCTAGTGTCACAATTGGGCTTTGAGCTCAGGTCTCTCTTGATTCCCCATCCAGTGCCCTTTCCGCTAGACCTTGGGGTCTGAGGAGGAAAAGTACATTGTCATACTTAAATATGCAGTCAGGACAGAAAATCCAAGTTCAACCTTTGGTTCTGCAGAATTGATGTACTCTGAGTCTGAGATTTTGATTAATGGGCTGCTCCTTGAGTAATAGCTTAAAGTGCCCTCTAGCTCACTCAATTCCAATAATTTAAAAATATGTACATATGCATGTATATAAAAGACATGTATTTTACCAAACTTGTAGTAAATGCTAGCCCTCTTTTGCTCCTTGTTTTCTCATCTTTGCTGATTGCTGCAATGTTTGCATGCAAATAGACATGATTGTGATGCCCCAAATACTATAGTGGAACTGAATTAATTGGTCAGGAGGAGTAGACTGATTACAAAATAGAGAGTTTATTTAAACATAAATACCTTAGCAATCAGTAATAGTGGGAAAGAACTAGAGACTTGGCAAGTAGGAATTTACGGAAATACTTGGTGGCAGGCGGATTGGGGTAGGGAGCTGCGGCCATACTAATGAACAGCAGATTTCCACATTTTGATGTTGTTTGTTGCTCGGAGACCAGTTAGGTCTCGGGTAACAAATAGCATTATAGAACTCATCTGCAGGGCAGCTGGCCTTGCTGGGTTTTCAAGGCTTGGTACCATTACGGACACTTGTTTGTATTCCTTCAGTACTTAGGTTTCAAGAGATTGCTCAGACCAGTTGAATAGCATTAGATATGTGCCTCTTACGATGAAAAACAAAAGAAAATAAAACCCCAAACATCAGGGCAAAGTTATATTCAATTAAGTGACATGACAGATATTTGATACTATTCCCCTCTGTGTTTTATTTCAGATAGCTATTAAAGCACTTTACCTCCCAAATGTACTTCATATGACCGATTCAGTTGTGGTTGGTTACAGTATTTCCATGTATATGTGACCCTATCTGTCTCTATACAGATCAAGTTCAGTCTTTGAGCTTTTCTTCTATGTTTTGAGGTTTCTCTAAATTTCTAATAATTATTATAATTACGAACATTTATACGGGGCAGCTAGATGGCACAGAGTCGGGGCCTGGAGTCAGGACTACACCTCTTCCTGAGTCCAAATTCAGATTTGTGGTTTGTTTGTTGTTTGTCCTTCATTCTTGAAGAGGACCATGACATCAAGAAAATGAAGCCATGACTTAAAAGTGAATTGGGTTTAAGTGAGGGAGAGCTGTGCAAAGTCACCAGCCTCACTTTCTCCTCCAGAGTCATCTGGGTCAGTGGCAAGATATAGATCAGGACGACTAGAGATGGCCCCGATGCAGTGGGAGACCTTGGCCTTTTTCAGGTAAGGTCTTTAACAGGTGTCAGTTTGACTGAGGCAAAGCCCATTCAGTGATTAAGGCTGGGTAAGAAATGAGGCAGAGAATGGCCTCTTTTACCTAGTCAACTTTGACTTTGAGGATAATCCCAGTAATAGACTGTATCTGTTTTCTAAGGACCAATCAATCAATCAAGAAACATTTATTAAGAACCTACTATGACTATATCTATCTATTAAGTACCTACTATGACTATATCTATTTATTAAGTACCTACTATGATTATATTTATTAAGTACCTACTATGATGTCATTCTCAAAGAGGATCTGGTGCTAAGCCCCAGGTATACAGAAAGAGGCAAAAGACAGTAGCTGGACATCCTGAGCAAGTCACTTAGCCTTGTTTGCCTCAGTTTCCTCATCTGTAAAATGAGCTGGAGAAGGCAATGGCAAACTGCTCCAGTATCTTTGCCAAGAAAATTCCAAGTGGGGTCACAGAGAGTTGGACGCAACTGAAAAATAATCAAACAACAAAACATTTATATTGCATGTTAAGGTTTGCAAAATGCTTTGTACATGTTATCTCATTCAGTCTTTACAACAGTCCTGGAAGGTAGGTGCTTTTATTATCCTCCTTTTCCAGATCAGGAAACTGAAGCAGATAGAGAGTAAATGGCTTACTCATGGTCACATAGCAGGTAAATGTGCCTGAGATAGGATTCCCATTTAGTTCAGTGACTCCAAGTCCAGCATTCTCTCTACGACACCACCCGTTGTTGTAATAATCCTAATATATGTCTTTTTGAACTTTGCTAGCATTTTTATAGATTCTGAGGGTGTCGAGGCTTTAGAGCTTCCAGGAAGACCTGGGTTCAGGTTCCCGTCTCTGACAAATATTAGCCCTGGGGCTGTGGATAGGCAAGTTGCCTATCCTCTCACAGTCTTAGGCAACTGTCTAAGATAGTCATGTTTCTGCATCACTGGAGACAACTTGCACACTGGAGAGTTTCCTGTGCTGAGAAGTGGCTCCCTCCTTACTTATCTGTGTTAACTTGAAGAAGACACTTAACCCTTTGGCCCACAATTTCTTTATCTATGAAATAAGGGGAATGGATTAATTTCCAGGATCCCTTCTAGTCATCAGTCCTATGATCCTATTAGATTATGTTTCTAACCAGGAATTAGTGAAGCTGAGCATGGCAGGAAGTACGCATGGATAACTAAGAGAATGAAACTCTGTGTGTGTGTGTGTGTGTGTGTGTGTGTGTGTAACTTTGCAATTGTCACAAGTTTCGGATTATTTTTATTACTGCTTCTCTCTTTTGGTATGGATAATTGAAAATTGTGTATCATTAATAATTTTAACCCCTTTCCTCTGGAGCTTAAAGGAGCTTAAAAAATTTCAAAGTAAAGACATTGATTTTTAAAAATTCCAGACATTTCATGAACTTCTTACATGGTATTTCACATCTTTTGACTTGACATGAACTTCACACCTGGATGCCGATATAATGAGAACAAGGTGCTAAAGCCTGGGTCTCAGAGCCAGATCTCCAGGGTTTTTCTTTCACTGTTTGTTTCCTCTTGCTTTAGTTCCAACTGTGGCCTTAGGCAAGTCAGTTTAAATTCTCTGTGCATTTAGTTTTAAATGACCCAAAGCTGTGGGGATTCCATGACTTCCCTTATTAGGCTATTCTACAGTCTAGTGGATTTCATTATTAGAAAGTAATTTTATTCCCTAAAGAATCTTGAAGATCATGTTACATTGGGAGAACATTGTTTCAGCTGCTGCTTCACAGCTGAGATGGAAAAAAAAAAGAACAATTTTGAATGATAGTGCGTGTGTGTGTGTGTGTGTGTGTGTGTGTGTGTGTGTGTGGTTTTGGCTCCATGCTTCTGGAATTAAATTATTTTCCTTCGGCATTGTTGATTTTACTTGCACAGAGAATTTTGCTCTACAAAGCAGTGAAAATTATTTCATGTTTGCTGTGACTGGAAATCTGGTTGTACAGTAAAAGTATTCTATAGATTCACACATTTGCTTTAAGAGAGGAAGAGAAAAAACCATATTCTTAGCGCAAGTTAGGAAGCTAATATGTTGTTTTGAATATTTTTGGTTGGATTTTAAATTATCCTAAATTTAAGGAGATTAGTGTATGAGGATCTTGACAACATATTACAATTTATTATTTTACTTAATACATCAATATTATGAGTTTTAGAAAGAGTTAAGACTTTCTTTTTTACCCTGCATGTAGTTTATGTGCAAACATAGATCTGATCATAACATGGGAATCTCAGGTGAATTTTGTGAAATAATCTGTCCTTTCAATATTTAAAACCAAAAAGGGCGCCATCAATATCGCTTCTGGGATTTTTTTTTTGGATAATACTTAATTGTTGTCTTTCCCAACTATCTCAAAAGAAGTAGCAGGATTTTATTTTGGAAGAATTAGTATTTGTTCTACATAATTTCTCATAATAGTGACCAGAGGTTATGAAGAAACAATTGAGGAAACAGATGTAATGAGCTGAGATATTGTAGCATGTCCAGTGTCCCTTGGTACGGTTGGTGGGCTGGTTTCAAGAGGGTGTGAGAGCACAGGTCTGGGGCGGGAAATATCAAATTCTAACCAGAGCTAACATTTATATGAATGAAGGAAGCATTTATTATGAACTTAACTATGTGCAAGGCGATGAGCTGAGTGCTGGAGATAGCAATAGAAAAGCAAGACATGCCCTGCTCTCAAGGAATTCACATTCGATTGGAGGAGAAAACACATGTAGAAGGCTTCATCTGAAAGCAAATGGAAATATTCCATGGTTCTTAGGGTGCAGAGGCAAAGCAGAAGGTAATGCCTCTACTTTGGTGTCATTTCCATTGATAAAATCATCAGTTTCTCCTGCTGAACCGTTTCACGGTGCCAGGGACTGTGATGATGAGAACATTCTTTTCTGGGTTGTTGGTAGATTTGGCTGGGCACCTGTGGAATCAGTTGCCAGGCTATGTCTCCACCAGAGTTGCTTTCCAGGATGGTGACTACAGATTCTGGGCTGAAAGCATTGCTATTCCCAGGGCACTTGGGTTTAAAGTCCTGGGCTGTCCCCATTGGTGTGTACGTGGAGATGGTGGTCAGGGTGGTGGTGATGATTTGACTTGGCTGGTACATGTTGCTTTCTTTCTCTCCCTTAAAATGCCTTGTTGCTTCAGCTAGGCTGGCTTGCCTGCCCTGGGGAGTGGCAGTTGGTTGACACTTGGTAGGGATGGCTCACCCCTTCTTCACAGGCACCCCTTCCCTGAGTGATGCCTGTGAGTGTTGGAACAGGCACCATGGTCTGAGGGACGCTGCCGCTAGGGATATTGATGGCAGCGTGGGATAGAGAGCTGGGCCCAGAGTCACAAAGACTTGCTTTAGTTGCTTACTAGCTGGGCAGGTCTCTTAACTGCTGTCTGCTTCAGTTTCTTGAACTGTAAAATGGGGCTAATAGTGCCTACTTCCCAAGTTTGTTCTGAGGCTTAAATAAATAATATTTGTAAAGTGTTTAGCACAGTGAGTGGCACATTGTAGGTGATTGTTTCCTTCCTTCCTTCCTCCCTTCCTTTTTACTTTTTGTCAGTTGATTAGCAGTTGCTAGTATGGATAAAGAAGGTGGACCCCTTATTTAAACCACTCTAAGGTTTGCAAATCCCTTTATATGTATTATCACATTTGATCTTTACCCGTGAGGTAGGTGCTATTGTAATTCTCATCTTACAGATGAGGGAAACTGAGGGTGACAGAACTTATATGACTAACCCAGGGTCATACAGCAAATTAAGCGTCTGAGGCAGGATTTGAACTCATGCCTTTTTAAACTCCGAGTCCAGCACTCTATCTACTATGTCAGAGGTGTCAAACATGAGGGCCAAGGGCTGAATATACTTTGAATACTTTGGGGTGTGGCCCAAACCTGATTAAAATATATTTGGGAAATATTTAACAAAATAAATAAAAATACAGTAAATAAATAATAATAAAATAATTAACATAATAATAAAATAATATAATAAATACAAATAGATAACTAAATACAATAAAACATACATAATACTGGTATTCTGGCCCTCATTGCCATGGGAGAAATAAGGGTGTATCATATGCTCCTTTACCAACTCACTCTGGGAAGAAGGGCATTAAGCTTACAGCTTTGCCTGATTCCTATAGAATCGGGTCCCGGTTCCAAGTTCTCCCCACCCCCTACCTCCAGCTTGAGTCCCAGGCACCCTGGCTTCTCAGGGCTTCCATGCCAGGCTGGCTGGCTACACCATCTCATATGTTGTCATGCCTTCTGGGGATTACTGAGGGCAAATAGAAGCTGAGGACAAGCAGCACGGTGTGGAAACAAATCCCTCCAGGACCATCTACCTCTCTGAGCAGGGTAAAAGTGGGAGAACAGGGGGATGGGAAGTCCTCCCCCACTCCCCAGGTTCAGTTCATGGCATCTGAGCTGTGGGTGAATGCACGGCAGGAGGGAGCGCTCAGTAAAGAGCTGCCCCCCCCAAAAAAAAGCAGCAGAAAGAGAGGGTGACTGGTTCAGTGTCATCCGTTTTAAAGACAAAGGCCAATTTTAAAGATCAGTCAAAGGCGGCTACTGCCACCCACCTGGTAGTGCATACAGAGCCTTCGAGTCAAGCAATCTAGACCATGCTCCAAAAGGCTTGCCCCTCCCCACTCTAAGGAGGCCTTCACGTTAGGTGAATTGGGCACGCTTAGACAAGCCTGGGTCACACCTAGATTATATTATATTTTAAAACAAAGTCAATATGTGGCCTACAGGGATGATTGGTAGCTTCTATTTCTATCTGACTTCTCTAACATAACACTACCCAACCCAGCTATCTAGAGACGAATGATTTAATATCATGGATTTAGGTAGGACAGTGGTTTTCAAACTTTTTGGTCTCAGGAACCCTTTGTACTCTTTAAAATTATTGAGGACCCCCCCCCCCAGAACTTTTGTTTATGTAGTTTATAATCTATCAATATTTACTGCAACAGAAATTAAAATGACTTCATGTTCTTATAGACAGCTGGGGGACACAATGCATAGAACACTGGGCCTAGAGTCAGGAAAACCTGAGTTCAAATCCAGTCTCAGACACTTACTAACAGTGTGACCCTGGCCAAGTCACTTAACCCTGTTTACCTCGGTTACCTCATCTGCAAAATGAACTGAAGAAAGACATGGCAAACCACCCCAGTATCTTTGCCAAGAAAACCTCAAATGGGGTCACGAAGAGTTGGACACGATTGAACAACAAAAAGGACATATTTTTATGAAAATTATTTTGACTTCAAGGGCGCCTTGAAAGAATCACAGCTTGAGAATCACTGGGGTAGTGAACCAGTGTCTGGGACAAGAAGTCGACTGAATATCAAGGAGTTCTTTTCTATGCCCTTTGACTGCTCCCTAGACTGCTAAGTCAGTTTCTGACTCCTTGTCTGACCCTGCCTTTATAGTTTCTGGGCATTTTCAATCTAGCCAATCAAAGAAATGTTTATTCTGCACCTACTGTATACCAGGTACTCTTATGGGTATTAGAGATGCAAAGACAAAAGGAAAAATAGTGCCTGCCCTAAAGGAGCTTTCTTATTTTGACTGCCTGCCTGTCCAACCTTTTGTCTGGGCTTTCTCCATCTGCTTCCTCCTAGTTCTTGACTGCCTCACCTAACTTTGACCCACGACTTTAATCTGCTTTGTAGCTTTTATGTGCTTTGGGATGTCTGGTATTTAGTGTGCTCCAGATCTCTGGCCTCATCTTGACTGCTTGCTTTCAGAGATCCAGGAACAATGTTCCCCTTTGCTGAGTTGCTCTAGTTTCTAGTTCCATGCTGTTTTCATGACCTGCCATCATCACTTATGACTCTGCCCAGTTTTCTTCAATTATTTCCTTATTCTTTTACACTTTAAGGTTAGATAAAGGTTTCAACAAATTCCTTAGAAATTCAAAATAAATTTCTAAGAAAAACAGGGAAGCTGTGTGTATTTGTATGGTACAGAGAGAACTGTTAGGAAGAAGAGAGATGTAGGAAATATTTGACGAAATACATAAAAATATAATAAAACATATGTGATACTGCTACCCTGCCCCCACTGTCATGGGAGGCACAATACTCCTCTTCACTGCTCTCCATACACCACTTCATTCAGGGAAGGTGACTGTGATGGCTCATGCCTGTAGTCCCAGCTACTGGGAAAGCTAAGGTTGGTGTGTCTCTTGAACTCAGGAGTTCTGCGATGCAGTGAGCTGTGCCGATCAGGAGTCTTCACAAAGTTTGGCATCAATACCGTGAAGATACTGGGATTGAAGAGCCATGAGGTTGGTCTCCTAAAGGGTGGGGTAACCATCTCAGAAAGAGAGTAGGTCAAGCTGCCACACTGGTTCGTAGTGGGGTCGACACCATTTGTATCCCCTATACTTCCAGCATGGGTGAGATAGGGAGACTCTGTGTGTGTTGGGGTTGTGGGGAGAGGGGCAGGGCAAACAGAGTCAGGGAGGAGAAAGAAGAGAAGAGAGAAAAGTAAACAGGAAAAATGGGAAAGGAGGAGAGAGAAAAGAATACGAGAGAAAGGAAGGAGAGGGAGATGGAGACATGCAGACACATAGAAATCAAGTATACATCAAAGCTTGCATACAGGTTAGAGAAATAGCTAAGTCTGAGCACAAATCTAGGGTACAAACTTCTGGTCATAGCATGAATCTGGGAAAAAATCTCAAGTTTGTGATAGTCATGGAGAGGACAGACAAGTTGCCTGAGTGGAGGAAGCAATTTGGTTGGGGCTAATGCAAGTTTTGGAAGCGTAATGATTTTTTTTTTTTAAAAAAAAGCTATTTGTATATACAAGTGAAAAATCAATTAATGACTACATGCATATGGTTGCTGGCATCGAGTGCACTGAACCAGAAGCTGAGACTATTTCTCAAGATGCAGCACTGTGTTTCTCCAGATGCTAATTGATTTATTTCCTGAAATAAGGAACACAAGATTATGTGTAATTTTCTCAAGTGTCAAATCATGTGATTGTAATGAATCTTAGGCTTTTGTTTCACTGGCTTTGCCTGATGTACCCACATACTTCTCTCTGCATTTAGCACCAGAGGATTTCCATATATAGTCACTGCCACCTAGAAGCTACACGTAGATTTTATATTTGCTCCCTCCCTGCCACTGCCAAGTTCCTCCATGCAGAGCTATCTCTGTGTTGGCATCCTTGTGATTTGCACATATACACACACACCTAAGTAGGAATTAAGTATAGCTTATTTCTGGATAACTTTAGAGCTCTTATAAAAAGGGGGGGGAGAGGGAAGAGGCATGATTGATACATGGTCAGGAGTGCAACCTTATAAGGTCGCGCACTTGGTTGGCAGTGAGGGCTTTTTTTCTGCCAGACGAGTGTCTCACTTGGCTTCTCATGATTGTCTATTCTAGTAAGGAGGCATTCTCAATTTCTCTTTTGAGAAGAATATACAGGACTGGCCATAGGAAAACCATGAAGCAAACTTTGGTCCCTTTGGTCTTTGGTCCCTTTCCATCTCCCTTCTTTTGTGCTTCTTCTGCCATTTTGTTGTTTCATGACCACAATGCTGTGAATCATTCCCCTTTCCCCTCAACAGTTTCTCTCCCTACCCCCAAAATCGTGTTCTTAAATAGGGAGATGACAAATAGATTTAGGTGAAGGTGATAATAGTCGACTGTTATCTAGCCTGCTCTTAGATAGCTTAAAGTCATGGAAAATTCTTTCTTATGTATCAAAGGATATGTACGTATGCAAAATGCTTCTGATGCTGTTCCCATGTGGAGGAGGCTGGGGAGTCTGCTTCCGGGAGAGTTGTAATGATGCTAATGGGAATGCCTAGAAGAGACTTAGGAGCATGTGTAGAATTCTCTCACTAATTTTGGTTAGCCACCCACTTGGTGAATAGAAGGCTCAGAGGCATTAAAAAAGTTATTAACTGGCCTCCATTCCACCATCTTTTGGTGAATCTCTGCTCTTGGTTTGACTCCTTAATTGAATGCTTCTGGTGAGAGTCAGTGCTACAGGGGAAGAAGGTGACTCTCTGAGGCTGACTTACTGCCCCAAGAAAATGTTCCTTTGTCCTTTGTTTTGGTATTTGTTCTTTTATTTTATATAAAGTGATTGGATACTATGACTTTGTCAGTTTTGAAAGGTCAGGAAGGTGAGCTGTCAGTATATCCAGGTGTCTTGGAATCTGTACGTCCAGAGAAGTCCATGCTAACTTGGCATGCTAACATGGCAGTTAGCTTAGCATCTATGCCCCAAGCCAAGCAGTTCCTTCAGGACATATCCCAGCGGTAGCTGAGATGAAGACATGCCTCATCTGATGTGAACTTGGGGCCAGTGCTTTGTAGAAAAGATGCTAAGTCTAAGACCACTCTCCCCAGAGACTTAGTGGATGTAGGGAAGAGTAAGCTCACGAGGGAAAAGGTGATACTTTTGTTCTCACTGTTTCCTTAAAGTAAATATCTCTTTACAAAAGCTAATTCATGTTAAGTAGTTAAATGGAACTGGGGTGCTAGTCAGTCCTTCATAGCCAATAGATAGGACAACATAACTGTCTGGAGCTTGAACCAATGTCATTAGAGATGTCCCAAGTTCCTCAGGGGAGCCCTTGAAATCCTGAGGCTTTACCGTAGGACACTGAGATCCAGAGAGGCATACATCTTATACCTATAGTGGCCTGACATAATGCTAACTAAAAGGAGAGCTCACTGGTGAGAATTTCTGGCCCTCTGAAAAGCTGACAAGGGAGATGTGTTGAGTCATGGGGACCTCCCCAAGTTTTCCCTTCAAATCACTATGTAGAAGCAGCTTCTTATTCTGCCTACTCATATGACCAGCCCGATGGATAGAACTGAAGGAACACTAACACATAATAATGTATGACATGTCCAACTTACAAACTGGCTGTGCTACAAAGGTCCATAACTAATTATTTTGTTTGGGACTTGGAAGACATTTTTTTCCCATAAAATCAATATTGTAAATGGTAGGTTACCAGGTTATCCTACAGTAGTCCTTTTAAGCCACATTAGAAATGAACAGGGACAGCTAGATATCTCAGTGGTTAGAGTGCCAGATCTGGAGTCAGGAGAACTCATCTCCCTGAGTTCAAATCAGGCCTCAGATACTAGCTGTGGGACCCTGGGCAAATCACTTATCCCCCTTTGCCTTGGTTTCCTCATCTGGTAAAATGAACTGCAGAAGAACAGGGCAAACCATTCTAGTATCTTTGCCAAGAAAACCCCAAATGGGATCACGTGGAGTCAGATACGACTGAGCAACAGCAGAAATGAAATGTTGTACATTTGCAATGGGAATATCCTAGAAAATAATCCTGTTGCAAAGTTAGGAATAATGCAAAAATAAAACATTTGAATGAGGATAGTTTTAGAATGTCATTTAGAATCATTATTCTTTGAGGAAAAGCATTCAGTTGGAGAAGGAAGAAGTTTTAGTTGGAGACTTCTGTTAGATTCTCAAGGGAATTTCAGAATAGTTTCAAGGGCATTAGAGGTTGATTGCATTGTTTCTTTATAATGGATATTTCCACTGCAAACCTTTTCTTTTTTCTTAATATGGGTATATTACTAGCACTACTCAGGCATGTCAGTCTTAAATAAGTTTTTCCTCTCGTCACCCACTCACCCTCCCACCCCCTTACACATTTTCCTTCACAAATGGAATAAGATAAAGAGAAAAAGATAGGGAGAAAGATTTTCTTAAAGTCACTGGGAAAGGGTTACGCACAAAAGTCAAAGGAGGCATATGTATGTATGAGAGATTGTCTGAAATAAAAATTATTGAACCACCAGTGGTGAAAGGCAGAATGAAAATGGGAACAATACTCTAGAGAGAAAAATGGAAGTAATGAAGAAGAAATTTCATGAGATTGTTCTGGTAGCTAGTCTCTAGGTAGAGCTATCAGCCCAGAATGGCTTGGTTGGTGTTCAGAACTTGGGAGGCGAGGGGTCGTTTGAGGACAGGACAGGTTGCAACAGCTGAAAGGTAAGGTGAATGGGGAGTAAACTGCATTCATTGGCTGTTTCTATGTACAGGTCAATCACAAGTCAGCTCTTCATAACTTGGGGTCAGCCTGTAATGAACATTTTGCAGGGAAAGCAGTAAGAATGTCAGGATATATTACAGGATGTAGCATATCTTATTTCCTAATATCATACCACTTCACTCTTCTTTATAAACTTTAATGACTGGCTGCCTTTTGTTTATTGTTTGAAGATGAAGTTTAATTATTTTCTTTCCTTTTGAGTCAATAGACCTTTGGCAATATCATTTGATCAATCAATAGATATTTATTAAGTACCTATTATGTGCCAGGCATGGTACTAGAGATTTATTAAGTACCTATCATGTGCCAGGCATGCCATACAACGAATGAAACAATTCCTGTTCTCAAGGAGCTTACATTCTAAGGGCTTACATCACATCAGGATAGCATAATAGGAAGTATTATATGTGCTTAGAGTTAAGTGAAATGATTTTTGAAAATCAGTGGTAGAAAAGAGTCTTAGATCTTGGGATGATTTTATAGAGATAAGGTTTCCTTTAGTTTAGAAATTACTTGGAGCTTAATATCTTTAATGATTATAAAATGGTACATTTTTTCCTAGGAATTTTTGATGCCTTTGTTCATGGTATCCATGTTGTCTGGTTCTTAAAATATAGGATCTTTTTTGGAGAGTTGATTCAAGTAGATTTGCAAATTAGTATAGTATTTTAATATTTAAATCCAAAGGACATAATAGTCTTTGTATTTTTAAGTTGTTAACAAATGACAAAAAATATCTGAATATATACCCTGGCATCTCAGAGATTCCTGAACACTGAAGAGATTGTAGTTCAGTGTGTAGTCATAGATCTGGAATTAGGAGGGTCCTCAGAGGCCATGTAGTCTAACTCTTATAATTTTACACATGAAGAAACTGGAGCCCACAGAAGTTAAGTAACCTGTCCAGTGTCACACATGTTGTAAGTCTAAGAGTTAGACTTTGAACTCAGGTCCTCTTACTCCAGAACCAATGTTTTGCTATGTTATATTACCTTCTTCTAGTCAAGAGAGATGAAGAGAGGCATCTTCTTGGAATTCTTTGCATAGCTTGCAAGATTTTACAGACTTTTTTTTTCTATCTATTTTCCTGTTAGACATAATTCATTAGTTCTATTCCCTAGCCCAGTCCCAACCTTCCCAGCCATTAGAATATACATATATATGCATATGCATATACATATACATATATATACACACACACACATATATATATACATATACATATATACACACACACACACACACACACATATATATATACATATATATATAGTAATATGGAAAAAAATGAGGACAATATAGAAAATATACAACAGCCATTTTCAGGAACCAGAGGGAATTCGTTCTGAATATACTGTAGACAGATGGGAAGGTCCACACATGGTAGTAAACATCTGTAATTCCAGCTACCAGGTAACGTGAGGCTGGTGGACCTTTTCCACTTAATAGTTAAACAAGGTGTCTGAATCTAATCTGGCATGAACATGGTGAAACCCCAGGAGCAGAGGGTCCATCAGGCTGCCTAAGGAGGAGTGGATTGGCCTAGGTCAGAAATGAAGCAAGCTTAGAGTTTCTATGATGATCAGAAGTGGGATCAGGCTTATGAATACCTGCTGCACCTCCAACCTGGGGGACCCAGTCTTAACAAAACAAACAGCAATAGCAACACAAAAAGAACCCAACCAGATAGAAAGGGCAAACTGATATATACAAAGTATGAAATGTATGGTTGTTGTTTTATAAAATGTTGGGGCTCTTTAGAGTATGTAGCCAAGAAAAGATGATACTTTTCCTGTTTGGAAAGGCACCTATGCAGGGGGTAGGAGAGACAGGAGGGAAGGTATATTTAGGATTGCTGTAGCAGATATGTTACAAATGAGAAAAGATTCCATCTCTTGGAATTCTGTGGGCCAAGATCACATGAACAGAGAATTTAGAGTACTCTAAATAGGGGACTCTGGGAGGAAGAAAGAAAGAAAGAAAGAAGGAAAGAAGGAAAGAAAGAAAGAAAGAAAGAAAGAAAGAAAGAAAGAAAGAAAGAAAGAAAGAAAGAAAGAAAGAAAGAAAGAAAGAAAGAAAGAAAAAATCTGGAGTTGGAGAGGATGTGAGAAGCTGTGACCAGGCTGCATTGGGTACCACTCCTGGTCAGAATCACCTGAGCCAGGCCTGGGAGCTATAATATCCCACCAAGAAGATGCACATTGGAGGAGTACAAAACAGGGGACAGTAGCAGCCTTGGGACTCCAGATCTAAAGGAGGCAGTGGCAGTGATGGTCACAAAAGCTGAAAGCTGGAATAAAGGCAGCTGACCATCTGCCCACCCCTTTTCATAGGCACTTCCCTTAGACTTTCCCAGTTGATAACATGAGTTTTCAGGAGTGAGGCAACCATTCTAGGTGGGGAGAGGGTTAAGAAATCACATCTACCAGAATGGTGGGTGATAAATTGTTCCTAATCCCTTTCCCTAAAAGATCAGCTACTTAATCAGTAAACAAGTCATTAAGTGTATATTAAATGCCTGGCACTGAGAGTTCTTGATCTCAAGGAACTTAGCCCTTTCTCTGTTTATTATTGTTCTGAATAAATCTTCTATGTTTGAATGATGATTGGAAATCTTGGCTTGCTGAGGACTCTGTGGTTTAGGACATAAGACATATAGAATAATCAAATTATTGAGAAGCCCTCAAAATCGAAGCTAGGTTCAGAAGATAGGTAATAGACTAGTGGCATCCTTGGCAGAGAGTCATACCACATCTCCCAGATGCAATCTGTGCTACTTGCCTTGGGTTCAAAAATTCCTAGCTATGGCTCTGGTTCATGAAAGGCATCTAGGCACTGAGGCTGCCTGGCCACTGCAGTTTGGCATTTTGTCTCTTGCAGTGGGGGCCCTGGAAATTCCAATCTTTGAGTGAAGACTGGGTTGTTTCTTTCATTGGGAGCTGGATGGGCACTTTTATATTCAGAAAAAATATCTTGCCCCAAAGTAACCAGAAATATGAACACCTACTTGTCTGTGATACAGATGCATTATAGCTGCCATGCATGAGAGGGATTCAAGGAATCTCTTTGAAGTAAATTATTCAACGTACTTTGAAGTAAAATTGTATGAACTTGAATAGATAGATAGATAGATGAAGCATTCATTAAGCATTTACTATGTGACAGGAATGGTGTTAAGTGCTAATGGATAGAGAGACCTTTCTACCAAGAACTATGCTTACAATGCCAGACCATTGTAAAATATACTATGGGTGAGGAATAAGTTTTTTCTCTAGAAAAATCATAGGCATTTTAAAATTTAAAGATAGATGAGCAAAGACTGCTGAAGTATGTCTCATCCAACTTGTCTGTCGTTCACTTTCAAACCCTTGCATCCATCTTTTATTACATGTAGAATAAAGAGGGTGACACACATTTTTAGTACGCAATTTAAAAAATGAATGGTATGAGTTCAGTGTGACGAGGGCTGATCTTGTACAAGAAAAAAAAAACAAACCAAAAATAAAACCCCCTTTCTGTTGGTGCTTCTAGGACTATGTCCTTCCAGATATCTTCCCCGATTATTTACCTCCCCTCAAAGTTATCTCAGAGCTGATAGATTGTCTACGTTGCCTTGTATGCCTTGTTGCCTTGTATGGTTATCTATTCAGGTATACGAATTCTGTCTTCTCCATTAGATTGTAAGCTCTTTGAAGGCAGTGGCTGTTTTCTTCTTTGTATATCACCCTTCCCTGCCTTGCTATGTGCACTCAAATATTTATTGAATGAATAGTAGGTTCTCCAATTCTGTCGGTTGATTCATGGTGTATATTTCGGATGAGGTTGTGAAGTGTTGCTGGTGAGTCAGACAACAAAAGAATGTGACCTAAGTTCCAGTGCACCACATTTAAAATGCATGCCGGCTACTTGTGCTCTCATTAGCACTAATTAATTAATTAACTTTGCTAGGTAAAGTCTTAAAACCTCAGAGAATCAAGGTTAACACATGGCAAGTAACTTAGTGGGAGAGAGGGGAAAAGAAGAGAGGAAGATGGCTGTAAAAACTCTGCAAGTTGGGAACATGTGAGTACGAGATAGGTTGGGTTGAATTCCTGGTCCAAGAAAGACTATTTTTAGAGGAGAGTGCCTCCCAAAGATGAGGCATTCTGAAGAAAAAGAGTGACTGAGAGGAGGAGAAGTAGAAGATAAACCTTATAATGCTGCACAGGCATAGATTCTGATTCGATAAAAATAGGATTGATGAACTCCTGATAGACCTGGCTGATTTAACTCACTTAATTCCTGATATTCATACCAGGAAGATATTGAATGACTTTGAGTTTAGTGGACTGTAAGGACAGGGATAAGTTCCAAACCAATTAAATGATTTCTAAAACTGACATAATATTCATGTCTACTATAGAAAACTTTCCTGGGATTTTTCATGTGATTCCACGTTTGATATTCATAACAATGTGAAGCATAAGAATAAATGAACTTGAGTGTGATCAGCGAGCCCTCAGATTGATGCTGAAATAGTCAGATCAGCAAGACTATATATGAGTAATACATATGTGTGTATATGTATGTATGTATCTATATACATACATATACAATGTGATGTGGAAATAGCATTAGTCCTGGAATCAGGTCCCAAACTTGGGTCGAAGTCTTGTCTTTGTCACTTATTGGCTGTGTGGCTTTGGATAAGTCATCTCAGCCCTTTTGACCTCAGTTTCCTCAACCATTAAATAAATGAATTGGATTAGATGATCCCTAAGCTCTTAAATTCCAAGCTGGAGAGTTGTTGTGAGACAGTGCCTTAGAAGACAGAACATCACAGATATGAGATGTGTAGATATGAGTGATTATGTAGCCCACAGGTGTGGTGTGGCACACAACCTCTCTATTCTTTTTCTCTTCCCTGGCTCAGTCACTCCAACCCAAATTCACAATGGCAAGTCTGGAGATTTTCCCCTGGGTCAGGGTGGGCTGGCTGGACATGACCACAATGCTGGTATAGCATTCTTAGGATACTAGGGATAACCCTGATGTGTACATGTTTATACTCATGATTGTAGTTGGTGGGCATTCTTCCCATTTTAACAAATCAGTCACAACACCATTAGTGCATAGACATAAAACATTCACTAAACAAGAAGGCAAGAATAAACATAACATTTAATAGCTAGAAGGCAAAAGTGGGAATAATCAAGATATAACAATCTAAAAATTAATGAGTCACACACACTCCTCTGTTGGGGTGAAGAAGGGAAAATGGATAGAGATTTATAGAAGCCCAGTAATGAGGCGCACAAGTAAGTTGAATTATTCAATAAGCATTTATTAAGCCCTTACTATGTCCCAGGCATTGTGCTAAGCACTGGGGATACAAAGAAGAGCAAAAATAGTCCCTGTCCTCAAGCAGTTTACACTCTAATGAGGGAAACAATATGCAAATAACTGGTTACATACAAGATATATGCAGAGTAGACAGAAGGTAATTTCAGAGAGGATAAACATTGGCAACTACTGGGATCAGAAAAGGTAGGATTTGAGTTGAATCATAAAAGAATCCAGGAAAGCTAAGAGGTAGAGATGAGGAGGGGACACAGTCTAGGTATGGGGGGACTACTAGTGAAAAGATGCAGAGGAGAGTCATGTACAAGGAACACCAAATAGGGCAGTATAACTGGATTTTAGAGAGTATAGAAGTTAATAACTGGACTTTAGAGAGTATAGAGGCTAATAATAAGGTTGTTGTGAGGATCAAATGAGATAATATTTGTAAAGTGCTTAGTACAGTGCCTGGCACATAGTAGGTGGTATAATAAAAATGTTCATTATTTTTATACAGAGAACTTTATATTTGATCCTAGAGATAATATGGAAGCACTGGAGTTTATTGAGTAGAGGGGTAATATGGTCAGACCTATGCTTTAGAAAAATCACTTTGGTAGCTGAGTAGGAGGTGCATTTGAGTGGGGGAGAGTTTTGAGGCAAGGAGACCAATTAGAAGAATATTTTAATAGTCCAGGAGAAAAATAAGGAGTGTCTGAACTAGGGCAGTGATTGTTGAAAGAAGGAAGCTGATAGGAGAGATATTATAGTGCTAGAAACAAGAAAATATGGCAATGAATTGGATATGTGGAATGAGCGAATGGGGAGTTGAGGATGACACCATGGTTATGAACCTAGTTTATTGGGAGGATGGGAGTCCCTCGGATAATGCTGGGGAATTTGAATAATGAGACAGTTTTGAGGAAAAGAAAATGAGTTCTGTTTTGAACATGTCAAAGAAAACTGAAAACGAGCAGTCAGACATGTGGAAGAAGAACCAGGTGAGAGCAGGGCCATTCTGGGAAGAAGAGAGTATCAAGGAGGGGAAGGTTATCAACAGTGTCAAATGCTGAGGTCAAGAAAGAGGAAGATTGAGAAAATGCTGTTAGATTTGGTCATTCACATTGTGAGAAATGATTTTCAGTGAAGTTTCCTCATTGCTAACAAACCGAACCCTGCTAGACCAGCTTAATCTTGTTCCTCCAGGCAGTAACTAAAAACAACAGGGGTCCTCTCCTGATTGGACGTTCCCCAATTAAATTAAAAAAGATATGGAGGGGAAATACCACTCTTTGATATGTTAAAGCTTCTTTGCTAATTAAGATTGGAGCTTTTTGATAGGTTAGAAATCTCAAGCTCTGAATAATTATGCTAATAGAGGATTGTAGGCTGCAACTTTCTGATAAGACACAACATGGTTGGGATTGAAATGCTTCGTGCCGATTGGCTAACGCTAGAAGGAAGATTGTGAGCTCACTACGAACCAATAGTAGAGTGAGACAGGGATCCAGGGGCTGGGTTAGGAGGAGGATAAAAGAAGCCTGTGAGCTTCTTCCACACACTCCCTGTTATCTCTGCTTGAGTGCCTGGGGTGGTGTCCTTTCTCATGAGAAAGAATAAAGGCCTTTTTTGATCTCAGACTCAGAGCTGTGACACACAGAGCTGAAGCAAACAACATCACTGGTAACTTCTAATGGAGGAATTTTATTTCAGTGATGAGCTTGGAAGCCAGGTTGCAGCAGGGTTATAAGAGAGTGAGGATCGAGGAGAGGAGGGTACAAAGTATAGAAAGCTTTCTCAAGGAATCTTAGTTATGAAGGGGAAAAGAGATGTAGGACAATAGCTAGCAGGGACTGTGGGAACACATGAGGGATTTTCAAAGGACATTTTTGTTGTATTAGGGAAGGAATAAGTAAACAGGGAGAGAGTGAAGATAAGAGTGGGCATAACAATGGAGAAAACTGCTCTAGAAGACAGGGTGGGATGGGATGGAGAAGGTATGTGGAAAGGTTGTCTTTGTAAGTAGAAAGGTAACTTCTTCATCCAAGGCATGAGGGAGGAGAATATAGGGGAGAAAGATGCCTGAATCATGTGACATGAGAAAGGGCCAAGAGGAGGAAGCTCTTAGGAATTTTTTTTTTGGCTAAGTATGAGGTGAGGTCCCCAGTTGAGGGTGTGCCAAAGAGGGGGTGCTGTGGGAGGCTTGAGGAGAGGCAAGAAGTTTTGGAACAGCTACCATGAAGATGGTGAATTGATGAGAGAGAAGTAGAATGATTGCCTTGCTTCGTTGTGGGGTCCACATAACACATAAATTTGTATTTTGGTTTTCACAGTTGTCATGTTCTTCAGTGTGTGAATAGGAGTGGAGGAGATAGATGTCACGGGTAATCTAGGTTTGGGATTTGGCAAGGGGTGAACAGCAATTGAACACTAGGACAAGGAATTCAAGGGTAGAGGATTGTGGTGGATTGAATTGGTTACCAAGGAGTGGATCAAGGAAGGGATGAGAGTGTAGCCAGTATGGAAACAGTGGTCTGGAAATTAACCGAAATGTTGAGGGTACACAGGTCGCTTGAAGACAAAGGTCAGGTTTAGGTATTGTAAGGCACAGAGAAAGATGGAATAATGCAAGATTATAGTTAGATAAAGAAAGTTTGAAATTGGTGAACATGGAAGTAGAACATTTAAGATCAGGAATTTAATCATTACTGTCTGTAGCTGATGTGTATTAAAGGAGAAGATCATGACAATGAAGCAAATTGAGGAATTGAGAAGTTAGGGTATTTGAAGAAATCCCTTGCAATCTCTGTCTCTGTCTCTCTGTCTCTGTCTCTCTCATTCTCTAGTTCTTTACACGAGAAAGAAAACCCATATGCCCAGGACAACTCATGACTCCAGAATAAAATAAGATAGCATCATGCTTTTTCAGTGAAAAGCAGTTCCTTTTAAAAATGGAATCTGCAAAGCTGTAAGTCTGTTCTCTATAGGCTTTGAGTGATATTCCCCTTTCAAGCCATAAAGGGCAACATAGGTAAGCTTTTTTCTGAGGTGCAAGACAGCAAGTCAGCCTTTCTCCTGCCATCTCTTCAAATAGCACAAGATAATGCATCCCTGAAACTTTCCTCAGTGGTTCAACTCCCCACTTCAATTGCGGAATTTAGCTCTATTGACTTGCCACTTCCTCTCAGCTTCTCTTCTCCCTGATTCTCAGCTTCATTAGCTTAGGGGCACTGTCTTTTACAAGTGTCTTATCTCATTGGTTTCTCTGATTCTTCTCAGCTGGCATGTTAGCCTCAAATCAGGGTCTTCTCTTATGTAGTGACCCATTTCTAAGATTGAGAAACCCCAAATCACATTTCTGGCATACATGACACAGAGTCAATATACAATAATCCCATAGTCCCAAAACAGTTCTTTGATTGAGAGCTTCCCAGGATAACCTTCCAAGTCCCCTGCTGGGAAAGAAGGTACCACAATTATCATTATAATCAATTAGTACTTTTGCCTCTGAGGGGCATGTTTTCACTCTGGTCTGTCCAGAACTCTCTGTATCTCGGCACTTTTATCTGAGGGTCAGCTTTGCTCTTTCTCTCAGAACTGTTTGTATTCTATACAAAAATGTCCTTTCACTGTCTATTTCAGTAAACAAAATGTTCACATTAGAAAAGAAGGGGAGGTAGTACTATAAATTTATAATAATTACCCACTGTTAGGAGAGATGGCCAGCAGAGTCCAAATAGAAGAGATGCCATATCAATGGTGAGGTCCTCCAAATGCTCCTGTTTGTATATGATAGAGTTTTAATTTTGTCAAGCTCCAGAATATAATTGTATCTTTTCTATTTTAAAAAATTAATTTATTTTTAGTTTGCAACATTCACTTCCATAAGATTTGAGTTTCAAATTTTTTCCCTCTCCCTCTCCTTCCCCCTCCCCAAGACAGCATGCAATCTGATATAGGCTCTAGTTATGCATTCATATTAAACATATTTTCACATCAGTCATGATATAAAGAAGAATTAGAACTAGTGAGAGGTACCACAAGAAAGAAGAAACAAAACAAAACAACAAAAGAAAAGGAGATCAAATAGTCTGCTTCCATTTGCATTCAGACTCCAAATTTCTTTCTCTGGATGTGGTAGGCATTTTCCATTATGAATCTTTTGGAGTTGTCTTAGATCCTTGCATTGCTGAGAAGAGCTAAGTCTATCAAAGTCAGTCATAGCACAATGTGGTTGTTACTGTGTACAATGTTCTCCTGGTTCTTCTCATTTCACTCAGCATCAGTTCATATAAGTCTTTCCAAGTTTTTCTGAAGTCTACTTGCTCATCATTTCTTATAGCACAATAGTATTCCATTACATTCATAGACCACAACTTGTTCAGCCATTCCCCAATTGATGGATGTTCCCTCAATTTCCAATTATTTGCCACCACAAAAAGGGCTGCTTGCTACAAATATTTTTGTACATATGTAATCATATCTTTTCAATGGGATCTACCGTTACTCAAACAGGATCAGCCTAACAATTCATACAGGAAAAAAAAAACTAAATGAATTTTTTTTTAAAAAAAGCCTATTGTAGAGATTATGACATGAAATTGGAAGGCCAGTCCACTGAGTTGGCGTATTAATATCTGACCCAGCCACCAATAAAAGACAATAAGTTGGTCCCAGAGTTGAAAAAAGAAGAGAGCGGTTTGAATTGTACTTGGAGAACTATGCAGTGATTCCAATGAATCTGAATTATTTCCTGGAACAAATAATCGTCTTTCTAAAACAAATGTTTTCCTAGTGATCTCATGAAGTTTCAAACATGCAATGTTACAATTGGTGAAGAATGTAAGTTTTAGGTGACCAAAAGGGCAATGGAGAGATGCATGGTCCGTACATGTAGGCTGCAATATATTTCCAATGATGACCTAAAGACAAAAAAAAAATGGAATAAGGCACATCATTGAAGAAAGGTTAAATCAATAATGGAGATGGTCCAATCATGTAACAAGAGAAAGGGGTAATAGATAGAAATCCCTATTTTCTATCTATCAGTATCCCTGAAATGTTTTTAAAACAAACAAACCTAGAGGAAAGCCTCCAGCAAGTTGGCTGATTCCTCTGTGGAAAATCTACAGGGTGTCTAATAGCTTTAGCAGTTTGAAGCCTTGAGAGCTTGAGACTTTTGGCACACCCTGTTTATAAGGGAACATAGATAAGAAAAGCACAGTGTGAGGAGGTGTTGAATGAGTTGTAATCTGCACCATTGAAGGAAATATTCACATCAATGAAATCACAGATCCAGTAAAGTATTGAAGAACAAATATTATTATGATTATGATCTTATCATAAAATTTTAGTACAGTAGTTTTTGTAGCCAAGTTTTTGACATACTACACCGAGAATGCCTGTCCCTTTATCCCTGCCTCCTCCCCCAAATAATTGACTGAAGATATTTGTGATCTTTGCTGACAAAATGTTTTTAAAAACTGAAAAAATCCAAATGATATGTACTGGGTTATCGCCAGTAATGAAGATAGGATTTAAAAGTAAGTTTGTATTTGAAAAACTTTTCTTAGTAAATTAATGTCTAGGTTATATTAAGACATATGCTGCTGAGTATTTACTGCTACTGAGTTAACAAGCTCCAATATGCTTTTCAGAAGTGCCTCCAGCTGACTAGATTTACTACCTAATTAACTAAGCAATTACTTATTTATGGAGCACCTACTGTGTGCAAGCCATTATCATAGTGGCATATGCATAGAAATAGAAAACATGCTCCATGGAACAGTGAAAAAAAATCACTGGAAATTAGGACACATGGGTTCCTATCTCAACCTCACTGTTAACTTATTGGAGTATTTTGGGCAAGTTGCTTCATACTTTTAAGCTCCTGTTTCTTGATTTATAAAATGAAGGGGGTCGACTTGATGTCTATTAAAGTACCTTTTATCTTTAATATTTTATAATCAATGAACAAAGTCCTTGCTGCTATAGAACTTAGAAATCTAGGTGTGGATTGAAAAAAATGTATACTTGTGACAAGATAACTAGAATAAAAAGCAGTTAGTGCTGTGAAAATGGATACCTTGATTTCTTTGAGCCGCACAATTATCCAGGTAACCAGGAGAATTGTATGAGGACTGTCTGTATTGGCTTGACATACCAACAACTCTTTGCGGTGATGGAAAGTAAGCCTAGCTGGACATGCAGAAAATCAGCAACTCTGAAGCCAATTAAGCTCATGCTAGCTAGCTTTGAAGCAGACCCTGGGCCATTCGGTGGTTTAAGGACCTTCAGGAGATATACCTCTCTTCAAAGACTTTATGTGTTTTGGAGACAACATTATCTCCAGAGACTCCCCTAACTTTGATTAGGGGGCTCTCCTAATTATACTGTTTTTATCTCCTTATTAAGCCTTGAACTATGGACTGTTTATCTGATTTGTATATCAAAGGCTGGGAGGAGAAAGTGAGGCTGGTGACCTTGCACAGCCCTCCCTCACTCAAATCAAAGTCAATTGCAAGTTACCTCATCATCTATCTGATGTCATGGTCTTCTTCTATGAGAACAGAAGGACAAACACAACCAACACAATCAAAGGCCTCAGCCTGGACACCTGGAATTCCTCACCCTCCCCTCCCCTCCCCTCCCCTCCTCTCCCCTCCCCTCCCCTCCCCTCCCCTCCCCCGGGGAGGAGGCTGATTGACTCATTTCTCTTTAAGTACACCTTTCCCCCCAAATTCCTTCCTTTATTCAAAAGATACATAAACTCTTCCCATCCCTTACTTGGTGGGCTGCCAGCATAGGCTGGCAGTCCCTATGTGCATGTTTTACTCCCCTGCTTAATAAAAACCTTTCCTTAATTTCACAGGCATTGACTTCCTCTGGTTTTCTTCCCTTTTAGGGAAAAGGGGAATTTAAATCTGGGGGATTGGTTTTTGCATTCTCTGGTCATCTTCCCCTTTCGGGGAAAGAGAGATCTGAATTCCTTCAAAAGAGTGTTTGCCTCAGTTTACAATGCTGAAGTCACAGTAAGTATTATATGGGATGTGAGAGGAGAGAAAGTTCACGTCAGGTGGGAAGCCTCTATGGAGAAGGTGAGTTTCAGCTATTACCTTAAAGGATGAAGTAGATATTGGTAAGTGGAGAGAGGCTGTGTAGGTGTTTCAGGGAGAAGGAACCAAGCCAGCAAAGACAATGATGGGGGATGATGGTAGGAAATACGGCGCTTGAGTGGGGGTTGAAAGTTGATCAATGTCAGTTCTTATGCTATCAATTATTTCAGCCACTTATACATCAGGGGATTTGTTCTGTGAAGTTTGGATTCAGTCAAAGGCCCACACTTGAGGATCTAGAGGGCCACATGTGTCCTATGGGCTGCAGATACCCCACCCCTATACATTTGGTGTGCTCATTAAAAGTTCTTCTAAGTTCTGAATTTCTATCAGCCATTGAGGGAAAAATTACTTTTTTTTTGGTCTATTTCTTGGTACATCTTCTCTTTCCCCCCTCTCCCTTGTTTTACTTCTATCAATAAAATTCCTGGAACCATGCTGATGAATGTTTTAACATCCAGCTCAAAATGTACCCAAGACACACATTAAAATTTAGTCTTTATTATTAATATTTTCTCCATCACTTTTTTTTTCATTTTTTTTGAGGGGGGAAGGCAGGGCAATTGGAGCTAAGTGACTTGCCCAAGGTCACATAGCTAGTAAGTGTGTCAAGTGTCTGAGGCCGGATTTGAACTCAGGTCCTGCTGACTTCAGGGCCGCTGCTCTACTCACTGTGCCATCTAGCTGCCCCTCCATCACTTTTGTAAGTCTAGACAAGCAATAGGACAATAAATCAAGTCTTGTTTTGGGGGCTCGATTTAAACCCTGATTTCTGAGGTGTAAATGTTCACATTGAAAATTTAACAATTGGCTCTCTCGAGCTGATTCTGACTGGTTCTAGTACACCCCCTGCGTCTTTCCCTTTAGAATGTGAGTTCCTGGAGAGCAAGGATTGCCTTGCTTTTCTACAAGTGGTCTTTGCATATAGTAAATGCTTAATCAATGCTTCATTTGTTCATTCACCTTCATATCTCCTTGTTACTTATGAGGCTTATCCATGTCCTACCATGAATCTTCCATAGAACATTCTGGAGGCCTTCTTTTAGGTCTTTTAATCCTAATGGATACCAGTGTAATGCATGGGGTTTTGGTGTTGAGTAGTTTCAGTCATGTCTGACTGTGACCCCATTGGGAGTTTTCATGGCAAAGATACTGGAATAGTTGGCCATTTTCTTCTCTAGCTCATTTTACAGATGGGGTATTTGTCGGTTATTCTTTGCTTTCACTACATGACTGGTCAACTTCTCCGTGTAATCATGTATGTCTTTGATGCTGTGGCATATAAAAAGTTTGAGAGACATAATTTCTGGGTAATTAATCATTCTGTTAATCAGTACTAGTATTTTATTAATAAAAGAGGTCTCAAATGTCAAAGACCCCTCTTGGTGGGTTGGCTCAGTGTTTGTATGCTCTTGGAAGAGTGGATGTTCCTGAATGTGGCAGTCAACTCTTATAGGTTAACAATTAATGAGAGAATGAATATTATAGTGGGATGTGGGCTCATTCTAATGAGGATCTTGGGGGTTTGTGACTTGGGTCACCCAGGTCTTGGTCAAAGAGACTTATCTATCTATCTATATATATATATATATATATATGTATATATCGTCTACGTATTGCGTCTGACTAAACGCAATGAACAGGAATTCACCAGTTCTCTCAGCCTGGTTGGATAAGTTTTTCCCAAGATTTCCTACAATGGTTGATTTCTGGATAAGGAAGTGGAAAACCCTTTAATCCTAATTCAATATTAATATGAGAAAGAAATAATCATTTCTCTCAATGCTGTATCTTACTCTACTCACTGCCCCTGATAAAAATAACTAACTTCCTAATATTATTTAGAAAAATTGGTGTCAGAGAGGCAATGGAGTATGGGGCACATAGATAGCATGCTGGACCTGGAGACAGGAGGACTTAGGCTCAGAACCTCCCTCTGACACCAGCCAGATCATGACTAGGTTCCTCAGCCTTTCTGATCCTTACTTCTTCATCTCTAAAATAGGGATCATAATATCTGTAGCACCTACACCAAAGAATTGTTGTGTGGTAGAAATGAGATAATGTACATAGAGTCCTTTGCAAGCTTTAAAATGTAATGTCAATATCAGTTATTATTAATAAATATTGATGTGTGTATGTAACTACAGGGAACACCACATTGCTACTATAATGAAGATTCTAAGGCAGACAAAGGATACATTTCCAAGTTTCTTGGCAAGAACTTCATTTTGGGTATAGCCCAAGAACGATATAGTATTTTTCCCTATTTCTAGAGGCAAAGATCCATTTGAGAAATATTTTCTTTTGGATATAGTTGCAAAATATAGCAAGTTTTCTTTTCCCATGGTTTCAGTCAGTCAGTTAATTCAAATTTAAGCACCAGGCACTGCAACAAATGCTGGGAATACAAAGAAAGACACCCCCCATGCCCCTAAAAAGGCCTTGCTTTCAAAGAGCTCACAATCTAAGGGGGTGAGGGTTGAGGACCTGGGTGGGGGAAAGGAAGGGAAGAAGCAAGCAAACAACTGTTTGCAAACAAGAAATATATAGGTTAAATTGGGGGTAATCTCAGCGGGAAGGTGCTAGGATTAAGGGGGAATGGGAAAGGCTTCTTGTAGAAGGTGCGATTTTCATTGAGACTTTAAGGAAGCCAGGAGGTGAAGATGAAGAGGGAGTATGTTAAATAGGAGGCAGGAAGATTTGGGTTCATAGTTTAGCTCAGATACTTATAAGATGTGGGACCCTGGGCAAATCGCTTAACCACTCTATGCCTCAGTTCCCTAATCCATAAAACGGGAGGGGAAAAACAGTTAGACTGGGCCTCTAAAGTTCCTTCCAGCTATGGTCCTAAGAAAGTATTAAAAAAAATTTCTTTAATGAAACACAGAATAGAGAATGGAGAAAAATAAAGGTGATTTTGAGGGCAGGGCAATCTGGGAGAGCTTTAAAAAATTATTTTTGGCAAAGTTGGTATTATGTTTTGAAAAGAATCACATATTTTGGCTCCCTCCTCTAGTCAGGAATTTCTACAGCCTGTGGGGTGAGTTCCATTTGACATTACAGCTGTTTACATGTGCTGTTCAAGCAGTTATAAATTCCTTGTATACATTTATGTATTAGACATTGTATCCAGTAGCTTGGCTCCTTCTACCAGCCCTCTCCGGGCAGCTAGGTGGCACCATGGATAGTGTGCCAAGCCTGGAGTCAGGAGGACTCATCTTCCTTTGTTCAACCCTGGCCTCAGGCACTAACAGCGTGATGCTGGGCAAGTCACTTAACCCTGTTTGCCTCAGTTTCCTCATCTGTAAAATGAGCTGGAGAAGGAAATGGCAAACCACTCTGGTATCTCTGCCAAGAAAACCCCCAAATGGGGTCACAAAGAATCAGACATGACTGAACAACAGCAACAACCAGTTCTCTCCCCCAAACCAAACCTAACTCCTGTTGGTACTTTCCAGTGTCTGGAAGAAGGGACGGTTTTAACTTGGTTCACACCATGATGGAGTATGGAAACTGGCTCCTTCCTTCTTGGGGCTGGCCTGAGTAGAAACAATAGAGAAATCTCTGCCTTGTTTTTCCTAGTTCTAGGTAATTATGTATGCTCTTTTTAATGTGAGGGTTTGAAATTATAGCCTCTGCATATGTTTCATTATAAAGCATCTAGGCTGCCTCTAGACAAAACAACATTTGAAAGGAGATTGGCTCCCAAGTATTTGGCATGTAGGAGAAAGCAACAGAGAAAAACCTGATGTTTCAAATCTATCATTTAAAAATATACAGCATGTAGCAAAAGAACAAAAAAAAAAGAAAAAAGCATCTTCTTGTAGCATCTATTATTGAGGGTTAAGCATTTCTATTTTAAACTTTTGGTTTGAAATGAGAAAATGTCAAGGCTCCATGACAATTATTTATTTATTTTCCTGCCTTCTCCTTTCCCACCTCAGATCATTAAATAGAATCTCTTGCCCTTTGGAAGCATTTTTGATTTTATCTAATTTAATAAATAACTTAAATAAACTCAGTTGATCATACCATCATTGAATAACTGGAGCGAGGTCCTGTGTAGGATCATAGGTATAGAGGTGGAAGAGACCCTAGAGGCTATCTAGCCCAAGCCACTCATTTCATAGATGGAAACTGAGATCCAGAAAAGTGAAATGATATTCTTGCACAAGGTCAAGCAGATAGTATATAAATAAATAAACAAGCTGGGCCTGCACCCTAGGTTTTTTGATTCCTCAGATGCAGGTTTTCCGTTTTTTTTTTTTTGTCCTACTGTATGGTGCAAATATGTTCTGAGAAATAGTTTTTATCTTAAGAATATTATCGAATAGTTTCTTGTTCCAAATTCAGTTTTATATGTGGCCGATGAATACATTAAGTCCAACAATTGGAAGCAGGGCTGCCCCAGGCAAAACTGTGGAGCAGGTTTATCTTCATTCCTCTCTCATCCCATCCCCCTAGACTCCCTCCTCCTAAGCCCGGTGGAGCTGTTTGCCTCTCTCCTTCCTTCAGGTGCCCAGTGTTTTAATTCTCTCTCTATCTTGCCCCTCACCAAAACCTGTTTTAGGAAAAGAGCTGAAACTCATTCATATATCCGTGAATGACTGATAACAGCTTCAAGTTCCCTCTTCCAGAATGATTTACATTTTAATAAGCTGGCAAAGTCTTAGTGTGAAAGAATAAACCTCTTAAAGTTACTCACCTGCTGACAGAGAGGTGATGGACTCAAGATGTAGGATGTGACATACGTTTTTGGACATGGTCAATGTGGGAATTAACTTTGCTCGACTATGCATATTTGTTACAAGGGTTCTCTCCGTCTCTCTCTCCGTCTCTCTCTCCGTCTCTCTCTCTGTCTCTCTCTCTGTCTGTCTCTGTCTCTCTGTCTCTGACTCTGTCTCTCTCTCTCTGACTCTCTCTCTGTCTCTCTGTCTCTCTCTCCCTCTCTCCCTCTCTCCCTCTTTCCGTCTCTCCATCTCTCTCTCTCCCTCTCCCTCCTCCTTCTCCCTCTCCTCTCTCTGTCTCTGCCTCTGTCTCTCTGTCTCTCTCTTCCTAAGGTGGGAGGGAGAAGGCTGAGGGAGACAGACTAAATGCTTGTTAGTTGAAACAAAATAAAATAAAAAAAAAAATAAAAGAATAAAGCTCTAACCAGAATCGGAATCATAGAATTTAAGAATAAGAAAGATAGCCTCAGAGGCTATCCAATCCACTCTATACTGACCAACATTCAGTAAATAGCCTGTAGGAGGGGAAAATATTTTGGGGGCAAGGGGCCTTCCAAGTACCATAGTAATCACATCAGGTAAGTGGCTACTTGCGGCACCCATAGCTTAAGGCTATTTCTGTTTGGAAGTAATTGGCAAAGATAATTTGGGTATGGGCAGAATGTCTAGATAAGCAATAAAATAATAAATCAAGCCGTGTTTTGTAGCACTTGCCAATTTTCAAGGTTTAAATGCTCACACTGAAAATTTAACAATCTGCTCTTAAGAGCTGGCTTGAACTGACTCCAGCATACCCCCTGGGGCTCCCTTGGGAGTCCCAATTTTCTCCTGCATCAACAGAAAATTGCAATGGATAAGAAACTTGATAGAGGTGTAAAGTGAAGCTGAAAAATTACAATTCAAGCTCAGAAAAGATGAAAAAATGAGTATATATTTAGGAGTTCCTCTCACCTTATAAGCTACTCCAGACCAGACACTTCCTTCAGCTAGTCTTTGAAAATTCTCCCATCTCTTTTGCTTCAAGTGCCCTGGGAACCATTTACTTTTGAAGTTTGTAGAGCAAATGACTGGTTATCCAGTTTGCCAAATGAGAGCCTTGTCTACTCTGTAACCTTGGGCCTATCACTTGACCTTTTAACATCTCAGTCGAGCTAAATGAGTATCAAATTGTCTAAAAACAGAACCTTACTGAGAAACAGATGTTGACCTGGAATTCTTTAGCAGGTGGGGGTGGTTGAAATTCCACAGGTAACTCAGGGCTTGAGAACAAAGAATGGAATATGTTTGGTTTAGGGGTGAGGAGAGGGGTGTATGTTAAAAAACAATACTCCGAACCAGTTAATTAGACTGCCCAGTGAAAAGAAAAACAATCTCCTAATTCTTGTTTTAACTGACTATGTGAAATGAATCAAACCCCATAAGGCTACCTTCCTGAGAAAAGGAGTTAAACGACTGGGAACACATTCAATGGTCCATTGCAGACATCTCATTGGAGTCACCCAAGGAGCAGCACCTTTTCCTCCCCTCTATAAATAATTCTTACCATATGGAAATTAGAAGTTGCAAAATTTGAGTCTCCCTTAGGTTGAATGAACTCCATGTGTATAACATATCTGATCGTTCTCTGCTAAGCTCCATGTGGAGGATGTCTGGAATTATTTTCTGTTCCAGATTTTAGAAATATTAGGCAATTTTAACCCTCTTGGAGGATTTACTACTGCTGGCTAACCTCTGGAGACTTACAGCTGGTGGTCAGTTCCTCTCTTGTAATTTTTGAATACTTTGCTTGGGAACAAAAATTCTTTCTCTAATTTTATATAATGTGTGGTTAAGAGTAAAGTACTGTATACAGTTAAGTCATGCTTTTGTGATTGATTCCCTCAAAACACAGCAGTGAAGGGAAGAAGGTGGAATTTCCCAGTGGGTGGAGACACAAAAGTCTAATTGGATGACACAAAAGGCTGATTGGATAAATCTACTATACCACACTTAACTAACTAGATGAGCGATGCAAAATGTATACATGACTTCACAAGAGCAGGAACATATGTAAGGGAGTTGATTTTTCATGGACCTAATCACAGTAAAGGGGCCGGATAATAAGGTGTTAAACTAACTGTAAAAATGTGGCTATATCAGGTGATCCCTTTATGAGGTTCAAATTAGTCCCTTGAGTGAATCAGAAGGAAAGCAACATTGATAGATTGAAGAATGACAGTCCATGCCTCTGACTGACCTTTATGAATCAGCTCAATGAGTCTAGGAAACTTGACCCCAACTCATGACAGGATAAGTAGAAGATACTTAGAACTGGAGAAAGAAAATCTGTAAGAGGCCATGTGAAGCTGAGAGAGTTAGAAACACAAGCGGACACAACTGCCACAAAGGAAGGAGCCAGGACTCTGGGAGGGTGACTGCTTGAGACTGTGTGGTGTAGGGTGCATCGAGGCAGAAGCTGTATTGCTTAAAATTTCCTCAGAACTGCAGATCCCAAGGCAATAATCTCTTGAGCTTTTTTATAGAACCCTGAAGACTTTCCCTCTGGACATGGAGTGACTCAATTTACTTTTCTTTATTTCAAATGCAAACTTTGCCTTTATAAACAGTGTTAACCACAAAAATTTGCTAGTACTTATGGGGAATACAGTTGGAATAGGCACTCGAAGGGGAAACAGCTCCAGAGAAGAGATAGAAATAAAGCTAATATGGAAGTAGTTTGTCAGATGCACTATCTCTTAACTGGGGGCTTAGAGCTAATGAAAAGATTAAGTGGATTATATATCTTTTGATACTACTTTTAGAACGAGGAAGATTTATGTTGGGAAACCTATCTGGGCAATGGGGGTGGAAGTGGGGAAGTAAGCATTTATATGGTGTCTACTATGTGATAGGCATTGTGCTAAGCACTCCCCCCCCACCCCATATATTATCTTATTTGGTTCTTACAACCTTACAACCTACTTAGGTGCTATTGCTATCCCCATTTTACAGTTGAGGAAATTGAGGCAAATACAGGTTAAGTGACATGCCAAGAGTCACATACCTTGTAAGCGTCTGAGGCCATATTTGAATTCAGGTCTTCCTGATTCCAAGCCCAACGATTTATCTACTGGGCCACCCAGCTGACAGTAGATGAGTGCCAAATGCAAGCAGCTGAACCCATCTTCTCACTGCATATCTCTTAATACAGGGATATATATGTATATTAAGTAACATACTAAATAGATATCTTTATCTTCATATCTCGATATATCCCTTTAGTGTATTAGTTTGTATATATGTATATATTAGTATATTTACTAAGAAGTATATGCATGCATGCATGCATACATGTATATACATATTCTACACATACACACATGCATATACACACACACAGACACACAAAACAAGAGTGGTTGAATAAGTCTTACCACCAAACATCCCTTACTAAAAAGGTTTATACACATACATATACACTAACATACTAACTAAAGGGATATACATGTATGTAAATATATACATACTAACATACTTAAGGGTATATATATATATGCATCTATATACATATACAGAAACATAAAACAGATATATAGTGCATAAAATTGTAATATTTTCTTTTATACAATATGTTTATATACATTCAATCTCCACTAATATCCTTCTTTGATATATTATTATAATATGAAGATCACTCTGTGTTTATAAAGGCTGTCAGCACTGTTTTAACTCTGATAGGCCCTGTCAGGTTGGAAAGGCTTTGAATATTGCACTGGTAATATATTGTATGTCTCTTGTTGAATTGTCAACTTAGTTAAGTTTCAAGAACCTTTTCATTTGAAGGTTGCAAGCCAGATGGTGAGCTTTTCCTGGCCCCAACAACTCAACTATTTACTATCAGCCACAGTGGGTGTATGATTTGCAAATCAGTGGAGGCAGTGTCCACACTGACTACATCACCGATCTTGGAAGTCCTGAAGCAGAGGTACCTTTTGTGATACTGTATATGCTCTATCTTCAGAATGGGTTTGTAGTCGCTTTTTTTTTCTTTAGTTCTTGCTGCTGTGTTGATGGTCTTTCTCAAATTTATTTATTTTGTTGGTAATATGATGGTGTTCAAGAATATTTTAGGTCAGGGTATTGATATATTGTCTATTATTATGAGGAAGCCTGGTCCTACGATGGAAATCAATAAACAGACTTTTTGCCTACCTCTGTTTCTGATCGGATTTTAATGCAGAAGTCATTTAAGTTTGCCATGCTTTTTTTTCATTTATAATACAGGTGCAAAGCCTTCTTTTCATTAGGAGTAGGTAAAGACTTTGCTCTTGTATTTGAAGGGATTCTTTGCTATTGTTTTTGGTATATGCCAAATATTGTGTTTGATTGCAAAATCTGGAATTTAGAAAGTCAGCCCTCAGGGGCAGGGTGTGAGGCATACATGACTCAGCAGCTTGAAGCAAGGAGAAAGAAGGAGAATAAACAGAAGGATATGGAATAAGTGTCTATAATTTGTTTATTGGACTTAGAGTGAATCTGTCACCTCCACTCTGTTATTGATCTGGCATTTCATTCTACCATCTGATCTGTGATAGCCATAGGAAAAGGCAGGACCTGTGCAGGTGTGGTCATTAGAGCAAGCTGGGGATGGAGGACAGACACTACCCTAATAAAATGTGGAGCTTTAAGGAGGAAGACTGAGTCAATAGGTATTCTGCGTACACTCATTTACGCCTACTGATTTCTAGCTTGAAACCTCTGTTCTCTTTCTTCTGTTTCACAAGAAACCATTTAAAACCTATTTAACCTATTTTTATTTGGCCTGGTCTTTGGTTTATGCTGTGACTTGGATTCTGATTTGGAGCCTTAGGACTAGTTATCCCCTGTGGTTTGTGCTAATTATTGTCATGTGTGGATCACCTGCAAGGGATATGACGCAAAACTCAGAGAAATGTGAATTTGATGTGAAGTCCATCACAGAACATAGGTCAGAACAGGACAGGTCGTTTTCAGTATAGAAGCAGCATGGATTGTAGAGCTCGAGGAAGAATATTGTGGTGGCCTAAATTGCATGATTTGAGGCTCCATGGCCCATAGAGAAGAGGGAGTCCCTGTTTCTAGGATAGGGAAACAGGATTAAGAGCCCACATTCACAAATAAGGATAGAACCGGCCTTTCTAATTTGAGGAACAAATCTGTCGGGAGAGAGGCAGGCCAGAGATAGGTAACTTTTAAGGCTGAGGCTATTGAAATCTCCAGGATGGTGCAGAATGTGTACGGTCACTTCAAGGAAGGCTGAAGCCCAAAGGGTACATTTTTAGGGGTCATATAGAAAAGGACCTTTTTCATCCGATGGAGGTAAGGGCCAGGAAAAGAATTATCTCAGGTCTTCAGGCAGAAGATTTATGGTGAGTGAAGTAATTGTAAACTCCTTGTACATCAGAAACCTATTTAACCAACAAGGGGTTGGCTAACCCCATTTGGTTCTGAGGGCCAAGTGCTGACGGTTATCTTTGCTCCCCTGAAGTTATATACTCTGCCTGAGTCAGAGACACTTTCTGGGTAACCACTAAACTCTATGGTGCTCATAGGGCTGGCTACATCTTTCCCCTATCTCTGGCTTTTTTGTTTCTGTCACAACGCACCTAATTAATCTGTGCATGTGGATTCATCCAATTCAACCCTTGTGGCTCATGCTCCCACCTATCAGGAAACTATTCTGTCTCTTATGCTTGGTTTTAGTGCTGTCTATCTCACCAATATGACTTTATTCTATATAGTTATTTGCCCTTAACCATAGAAGAACAAGGAGGAGGGGAAATAGATGCATTAAAACATGCATTAAAATAGGTGCCAGTGGGTCCCAGTTGTTCCTCTCTGTCAAGACAGCCCCAGTCCTTCAGTCTATAGACAAACTCCCAACCCAGGGATTTAACTCCAGAGATAGTTTGGGTCTCTTTGTACAAAAGGCAGTAAATATTCCTTCATCTTCAAATGGGAACCAGTTGCTATCATAGATTCAGGAAAGAGGTTGTATAACTTGGAAGATGTACATATGCTGTTTTTTTACCAGCAACCTTTTTTTTTTTAAACAAGAAAGTAGTGAGGATTTATTATATAGGTGTACTACACTTAGCCACAAAGAAAACAATCAGTCCGGAATGCTAAAAATGCCACAAAGTTAAGAGGCAGGTAGGTGGAATTTGCATTAAATGATGGCATGGTCAGCGAGGTGTCAGATGGTGTTAAGAGTCCTTTATCAGATGGTAAAGCTAGTAGAGTCCTTCATAGGGTGGTAGTGTCTCCCAAAGGTTTCTGCTTTACTGAGAATGTCACCAAGGGTCATTCCATCCCTGCTTCTGTGGTCAGCACAGTCTGGTTATTTGAACCTGTGCCTCATCTTTCTTTTGCGTTTCAGCCGACACATTTGCTTCTTCCTCTCCTTGGCTCTCATCACGCAATGTAAGGTGACAAGATGGCTCTAAGAAGAAGCCATCTATCTTTCTTTTTTAAAATTTTTAAAATTTTATCATTTTTATTTAATATTTTAGTTTTCAACATTGATTTCCACAAGATTTTGAGTTACAAATTTTCTCCCCATTTCTACCCTCCCCGCCATCCCAAGATGGCATATATTCTGATTGCCTCATTCCCCAGTCAGCCCTCCCTTCTGTCACCCCACTCCTCCCCTATTCCCTTTCCCCTTACTTTCTTGTAGGGCAGGATAGATTTCTATTCCCCATTCCTTATATATCTTGTTTCCCAGCTGTATGCAAAAAACAACTTTTTTTTTAAGCATCTGATTTTAAAACTTTGAGTTCCAAATTCTCTCCCCTCTTCCCTTCCTACTCACCCTCCCTAGGTAGGCAAGCAATTCAACATAGGTCACACATGTATCATTATGTAAAACACTTCCACAATGCTCATGTTGTGAAAGGCTAACTATATTTCCTTCCATCCTATCCTGTCCCCCTGTATTCAATTTTCTCCCTTGACCCTGTCCCTTTTCAAGAATGTTTGCTTTTGATTATCTCCTCCCCCATCTGCCTTCCATTCTATCATCCCCCCTTTTTTATCCCCTTCTTCTTACTTTCCTGTGGAGTAAGATACCCAATTGAGTGTGTATGTTATTCCCTCCTCAAGTTGAATCCGGCCATCTATCTTTCAATGCATTTACTGCAGCAATAGATGAAGTAAATGAGGTGACATTTCAAACCACCATCTCCTACTGCTACAGGGAGGGAACAGAATTACTTAGCTCTTGTTCTGAAGCTCTCAGTGTTGCTTCTTTTCTTCTATTCTCTTTTACACTAGCAAACATGTAGGATGCAGGTCTTTACAAGGTGACTGACTCAGATTTTTCAGTTCTGCTCAGTGTCTAGGAAGTAAAATACCTGGGTGTTCTGATATTTCTCCCTTCTCTCTCCTTGCTCCTTCATCAGCTTGTGTGCCAACTGTGTCCTAGGTCCCTTCTGCTTCAGGCCAATCCCAGCTCCTTCTCTCTTTAGCTCTTGCTGTATAGGCTCAGCAGCTAAAGCTTTATCAGCACATCTGCTTTTGGCAGTCATTGAAGCTTTCTGGGTGTGGTTGACCTAAATTTGAGGCCGAGGACTAGTTAGGTGGGGGAGAGGTGAGTGAAAGCATAGCTATCCCTTACAACATTCCCCCTCCAGTGAAATAATTGCAGTTCCTGTTAATTACACATGGCATTTTAAACATCTGTGATCATACAGCATAATCATCCTAACCTGGCTAATATAATATATCACAGGTAATGCCAAAATCGTATAGTGTGATTGATGTACATGAAGATATTTAAAACATGACACATACTAGAATCATGTGGAGCTGGCATTGGTGCATGCAATGAATATAATATATACTCCATAATCAATAATGTATCAATATCACATATGCTAAACTAAAGACACAAATCTCATGTAGTGCAGAACACATAACAGTTAGATCACATGTAAAAACGCTACATGTACGTATAACAGTAGTATGTGCATAGCATAAATGGAAAAGAAGAATAACACAGGAATAAAATCTAATTCCCCTCTGAGAGACCTTTCTTTAACATTTTAGAAGTTGGGGTACAGTGGGACTGGGCAATAGAACAGAGTTGTTGGGGTTTCAGTCTGCAGAAGAAAGACCTTGTGACTGAGACTGGGGGAAAGGAGTAAGATTGTGCTATGAGACAGTGGAGGACTATAAAATAGAATAGCATCATTTCTAACCTTTTGAGGGAGGAAGTGCATCCCCCTTGGATATTGGCACTTTGGACCAAATTTTGGTAGCCCCATCCTAGTTATGGCTCTGTTCAGCTAGGCACAATAGGAACAATTAAAAAAAAAAACCAAGGCTTAATTTCCTGTAAATGGTCATATACTATTCACATTAATTTATTCTTTTTCAAATTCTTTAAAAATTATTATTTATTTTGAACATTTTTTTATTTTAGAATTATGTTTCAAATTATCTCCTTCCCTCCCATATCCTACTACATCCCTTGAGAAGGTAAGCAAGATGATATCAATTATACATGTGAAATCATGTATGGCTATCCCTTCCACATTGTGGGGGTTAGGGTTGTGGTAGAAAATCTATGTAAAATATTTTGGCTCTCCCTTCATACCAGAGAAGAAGTCAAATTTTTTCTTTTTCTTTTATGGGGTATTTGTAGTACCTTATTGTAAAATTTGAGTTGATATTATATGATCCTACACATATATTTTATGCATTTCTGAGTTTCTAAACCTTTTTTCTGTTACCTGCTGGCCTTTGCATGTTGATTATGGCTTTTGCAAAACTCCCCCGAAACTCCCATTTAATTTCTTATGTTGACCTGTGATATATTGAAACCTCGATGAGGAAAGTCATGATGTGGAAACGATAACTGTATAACATATTTCCATATTAGCCATATATTTTTAAAAGCAAGAAAAGTAAAGAAAGTGAGAAAATTTTATTTTAATTTGCACTCAGAATTCATCAGTTCTCTCTCTGGAGGTGGATGGTTTTTTTTTCATCATCAGTCCTTTGGAATTGGCTTGGCTCATTGTTTTGATCAGAGTAGCCAAGTCTTTCACAGTTGATCAGCTTTACAACATTGCTGTTGTAATGATCTCCCGGTTCTTCTCACTTCACTTTGTATCAGTTCATACAGTTTTTGACTTTTTTTCTGAAGCTACCCCACCTTGTCATTTCTTATAGCACAATAATACACCATCACAATCAAATGCTGCAGCTAGTTCAGCCATTCCCCAACTTGTGAGCATCAACTTGATTTCTGATTCTTTGCCACTACAAAAAGAGCTGTTATAAATATTTTAGTACAAATAGGTCCTTTTCCTTTTTTTAATCTCTTTGGGATACAGACCTAGTAGTGGTATTTCTGGGGCAAAGGGTAAGAACAGTTTGATAGCCCTTTGGACATAGTCCCAAATTGTTCTCCAGAATGGTTGGACCAGTTCACAAGTCCACCAACAGTGCATTAATGTTTCAATTTTTCCACATCCCTTGCAGCATCTGTCATGTTCCTTTTCTGGCATTTTAGCTAATCTGATCATTGTGAGGTGGTATCTCAGAGTTGTTTTAATTTGCACTTCTCTAATCAGTAGAGATTTAGAGAAATATGATAGTTATGATTTCTTCTTCTGAAAACTGCCTGTTTATATCCCTTGACCATTTATCAATTGGGCAATGGCCCTTGTTTTATAAATTTGACTCAGTTTCATGCTCAATATATGTTTGAGAAATGAGACCTTTATCAGAGAAACTTGCTGTAAAATTTTTGATGTTATTTCATTTTCTATAGTAAGAGATAGTTTCTTCTAACAAAAGGTAGTTTCCCGGCTTATCTCTTTTAATTTTTTGCTTTAGTTTTGCTTGAGATCAAATATTCCAAATTGACATATCTTCATAAATTAAAAGTTTTCTAGTCAATAATGAGTCAATAAGCATTTAGTAGGATCTTACCATATACTAGGAACTGTGCTAAAGAATAAATACAAAGAATGAGACAATTTATTCTCAGAGGTCTTGCATTTTAATGATTGGTTTCTGATGGTTTTGTGTAATTGAAATAGATAATATGACAGATAGCTATTAAGGCTTAAAACAGCACTAAGACTTTTGGGACACCCTTTATATAGTTATGGTACATTGAAATGGCAAAATGAAAATAAAATGTTTATTAGTGAGTCATCTAGAATTTTGCATTTTTAATATCCTATTTGGAATATTATCATTTTCTTCTTGAAAAGTGAAGTTAACTCAGCTTCTGAAAACCTACTTAAGTGAAAGATATCTATGTAGCCTGCAATTGACAAAGATTTGTGATTTTTGTCAGCGTGGATACTCATTTAATTAATGCAGATCAAAACTCCTCAGTCGCTTAGTGGATGAACTTCATGTGATGCTATGCCTGATAACTCATTATCCTGTGGACCACTTGGTAGTAAGCATCTCTGAATTTAGATAGGCTAGTTCTCAGATGAAAGACATTTAGTCCATCACTGAACCTATGTGCAAACAACAGAGTCTTAACTAGGAATTATTATGCCCTGAGCATGAGGCAGGAACAGTACCCTTATTTGTTGGGTGAAGAAGAGGCAGATCCCCAGTTAAACTACTGGAAGTAGGAAGGTGTGTGTGTGGGGGGAGTTTACCCCTCTGGATCATCTTTCTATTTTGATTAATTATTCTTTTTAATTGGGTATGTGGCTGATAGAATGGACTCAGAATGGGGATGTCATAGTGGTGGAGAGAAGTCTGACATCCTTTCCCCAACATCTGCCTCTCCCCTTCACCACCATCTCTGTTCTTTTCCCCTCCCCACCCCATGTGTATGGAGAAGGGGTAGAAGAATGCCTTTGGGTGATGTGAATTATAGGGAAAGGGAGGGTATCATCCCTGATCAGACACTTAGTGTTTATAAGTGGTCTTGGACCCCAATTCCTCCTCTTATCCAGACACAAGGGGAAAAGACTGGGACCCTCAAGAAGTAGGAAGGAGTGAGAGTCTTTGGCACCAGGACCTCTGGTGCCAGTCAGTCAGATGTATCACTTTCATCCTCTTTTAGCCTTGCTTGCACTGCAGGAGGGGTCCCCAAGATTTGCCAGGTGACAAATGAGCAAGATTCTGCTTGAGGTGACACTTGGTGTTAGAATACCATGAGTTGCCCTCCCTTGTCCCAGCTACTTGTTGGCCACAAGATAGCACTTAAAGATTGGATGTCATCAGTGTTGTTATCCCCATACCATCTCCTCTCCTCTGCTTGTATGGAAGATGCCCAGTGCGTTTGGCCATGACAGGAGTCAGGGACGAGGAGGTACCTGCTCGGAGGTACCTCTCGTAGGAGTACCTCTCGGAGGAGGACTTTACGAGATCCTGCTGGAATAGCTGTGCTGCCTTGTAATGTAGCCTCTTCTCATGACAGGCATATGAGTTTTGGTAGTCCTATCCTTCCTACTGTTGCTGTCCTAGGCAGCTAGACAGTGGAAAGAAGCAGGATTTTGAGGTCAGGAAGACCTGAGTTCAAATGTGGCCCCAGATACTCACTAGCTGTGTGATGCTGGGTAAGTCACTTAACTTCTGTTTATCTCAGTTTTCTCCCCTGTAAAATAGGAATGCTAGCAGCATTTACCTTGTAGGGGTGTTACGACGATCAAATGAGATAATGCTTGTAAACTGTTTAGCACAGTGTCAGGCACATAGTAGGCACTGTATAAATGTTAGCTATTATTATTATTATTATTATTATTCTTAGGGCATGATTTATTTGGTTATTTGGTTATTTATTTGGTGGATAGAGTACCTGGCTTAGAGTCAGGAAGATCTATCTTTCTAAGTTGAAATCTGACCTCAGACGCTCACTAGCTGTGTGATACTGGGCGAGTCACTTAACCCAGTTTGCCTCAGTTTCTTCATCTGTAAAATGAGTTGGAGAAGGGAAATGGTGAACCATTCCAGTATCTAGTAGGCACTATATAAATATTAGCTGCTAGTGTTATTACTATTCCATATATGGACGTTTAGATTTTCTCCCCTTACCTGGTACAGAAGGGGAAAGGTTGGCCTTTGGGATAAGCCTTATAAATTTTGCATCTTCTAAATTTGAGTGGTGCCTGTGGAAAAGCTCTACTTGCCTTGCTCCGGATATAGTACTGTCACAGCCTTTTCAGCTCAGTATAGGACAGACCTATCAGTGTTTGCAGTTTGCTGGCATAGCCTTGTCGTGGTATGGAAGTTACCCTAGGTTCTCGAAAGCTATGCCAGAGGAGCACAAGCTCTGGCAAAGTTCTTCTGTGCCCCTGGTAATAGACCAAGACTAGCTAATTACAGAAAAGCATATCAACAGTAGGCTGACCATATGGCGATGAACTTTTTTTTTTGGCCATGGCAATCCATGGACCCCCCCAAAATGCAAAACAACCCTCTGCCTTGTGTGGCCTCTTCCACTTCTGCAGGGAAGGTGAAGCTGTAGCAGGAAAGGGGGTGAAGTGGGCAGCAGAGAATATTGAAAATCACACAATTTTCAGAAAATCAAAAAAACCCTTTAGTTTGAATATTGGTACATTAGATGTGAGAGCCTTCTACCATGACCAACAAGTTGGCATGTTGCTGGAGGAGATGAATCATATACATTTTGGTATTCTTGCTGCAACTGAAACTAGGGGAAAAAATGAAGGAAACTGCAGCTAAATGGAAGGATGGTTTATAGGTACTCCTTGGTAGGGGCAAAGGAAAGAAGGCAGAGTGGCTTTTATTGTATTCTCAGAGGCAATTAGAAAAATAATTTATTTGGGTATTTAGGTATAACGTATCATAGTGCTAATGATAAGTATCTGCAAAATGGCCAACATAAAAATAATTTTAGATTTTGTGCCAATACTGTTTGCTGAAAATGAAATGGTAGAGAAATTCCATGAAGATCTTGATAAGACCCTCTGAATCAAATGACTCCAATACATGCTGACTTCAGTGAAAAGGTGAGGAGAGGTGAGGGTAGAGAGAAATATTTGGGAAAGCTTGGTTTAGAAAGAAGGTTGAAGGCAAAGAAACTTAATGCTTCTCTAGCATCAACACGATTAAAAATGAATTGATAGGTGCTAGATGTGGAAAACACAAGGAACACCACAAAAGATGAAGTAGATTATATTTTAAAAGACAAGATTATATTCTAAAAGACAAGATTTGTTACTGATACAGGAGTTATGTTTGGGTCCACTATTTGTGTATGGTCAGACCATTGACTTGTCAGAGCTAAGACCAGAATTATTTAAAAAAAAACCCAAGAAGAATAGTAATGGGAAAAAAATGAAACAATCTGACCCTGAGCTATTTGAACAAATAATTGAAAGTCAAAAATGGAAAGTAGATAATTAAAATATCAACACCAACTATAAAAAATTTCATCCAGAAGTTTAACCAATGTGAATTAACCACTACAATAAAGAGACCAAAAGAACCTTAGGGAAGCATCTAACGAACATCTAACTTACTTGCCAAAAGGAAAAAGATGGCTGTTAAATGCAACACCAAGCTAGAATATAAACTCATTTATAAAATTTTATGAAGAAGGATGATGGACAATTATAAGTAGCATTGTCTTATAGAGGAAAGACAAGTAGTAGAAGGTAAAACCAGTTTAAAAAAGCTCAGCAATTCATCCCGTTAAGTGATCCTAAGGGCATTCAAAGGTGAAAATGGAAGGAGGACTACAAACAGAAGAAAAATGTAAAAGATTTGCAAAAACCTTTTTGACTAACTCTTTCTGTCATCAAGAATGGAACCACAACACTTGAACCTTAATACCACAATCCTAGATGTTCTTATTGAAGAGATAGAAATGGTACTGAAGAAAACAAAAATAGGAAAAAGAAGTGGATTAGACCATATAGGCATAGAGAGGAAATCCATGTTAGAAGTGATACAATTATAAAGATGTTGAGAGATTAATATACAAAGTATCTGAAGAAGGAGAGGATGCCAAAGATCTAAGGTTCTTTGGAGGATATAAGAACAGAAAGAATGATGTTTAGTGCACCTCTCATAGTTAGCATTAGGTGAGAAGCAGGCTTATCAAAGATATTTGCCACTGGACTGGAAGAGATCCAGTGCAGAGGTGGGTTGAAAAAGATTCCCTGGGGATGATAAGGTCCTACAGATGCTCTTATTTGTGGAAGATGTTGTTCTCATTACATCAATCCTATAATACTGCAGATCCACTTGGAAGATATCTGTAATAACTCAAGAGACTTTGGCCTGTCCATACACATAGGGAAGACAAAGTGGATGAAGAAGGTCTATTGACCAGAGTTCAACATGCATTTGGATGGACATCCCATAAAGCTTGTCAAACACTATATATATTTGGAACAGACCACGCAGCTGGATAATGAGCTAGGCCCAGAGTTGAACAGGAGTAGGAGAGCGAGTTGGATTGTTTTCAGGAAATTGCAAAGCACTTTTACTAACCTCATTTCCCATGAAAGCCAAGACCATCTTTTTAATACTAACATTCTACCAGCATTGCTATCTGGCAGAGAGGTGTAGAACACTACTACCTCTGGAGAACGAAAGATGAGTATCACACAGAAGACAATGGGGAATTACTTGGTAGATGTGAGGAAGCTACAACACATAATCATTGAGGGACTTTGAACAACAGGTCTAAAGGATGTTATCAGAGAACTATATGTAACAGGAAGGGAAGATGAGCTGGTCATATGTCATGAGCAACAGATGACAAGTGGATAGCCAAGTGCTCCCCTGGTATGCCGCGAGGTTAGGAGAAAGACAGGCTTGCAGCTCATTGGTTATACTTTCTGTGGAGAACTTTTAGGATACTGTAGAAATGAATCACATGGGGTGGACAGACATGGTGGCTTATAATCTGCTCCGTTAGAGGTTGCTCCTGAATTTGTGAAATCGCAGATGTATATGAGCATTAAAGAGCAAAGAGTGACCTTCAAACCATTATGAGGCACTGGACTCTAATAGAGCCTTCAAACAATATAAACAACACCTTAATGGAAGCCTAGGAAAAATGTGCACTAAAGAGAGGATACCAGGTACTTGACTAAACTGGCAGAATCAAAGAAAAAAAAGGCTATCTACCTAAATATGGAAGTGTGCAAGATCAAGCATAAACTAGAAATTAGGTGAGCCCACTAAAAAACTTTGTAGAACACCTGGAAAAAGGCTCTAAAATCAATAAGAAATTCTTAACATACATCAAAGGAAGGAAGCCAATTAAAGAATCAGTGCTTCAATCTGCAATCTAACTCCATCATCTTTTTGCTAGAGGTGGAGAGCATGTTTCGTCATGAGTCCTTTGGAATTATGGTTAATCATTGTGTGGATCAGAGTCACCAAGGCTTTCAAATTTGATTATCTTTACAAAATTATTGTTACTATGTAGATTGTTTTCCTGATTCTGTTCACTTCAAGTCTTCCCAGGTTTTAATTAGCATTTTTCTAATTTTTAGTGATTAGAACATATTTTATGTTTGCCTTTTTCTATATCCCCAGGACTTAGAATAGTTCCTCTTATTAAGCACAAAATAAGTGTTTGTTGACTGACTTACTTTCTGCTTTAATTTCATATTATTCTTGTTCTAAATTATATTTGATTAGATGATATCAAATGAGATAATATTTGTAAGAAGCCGTTAGCACAGTACCTGGCACATAGGTACTATAGAAATGCTTATTTCATTTCCCTCATACTGACCAGTTAGTTGTTCCTTGTACAGAACATTCAATTTTCCACTATACTCTCTTTTAAGAGGCAGTCTTCTCTTAGAATCCCAGCTTCCTTTTAAGCACAGCTCAATTGCCACCTCCGGTATGAAGCCTTTTCTGCTTCTCTCCCTGCCTTGTTGGCATGTCCTTTCTCTTTAAAAACCTTGTGTACATTGAATTTATTTACTTATACACATATCGTATCAAATGTCAGTTCTTCCAGGACAGGGACTATTTTCTTTTTATCTTTGGAACTCTTATGCCTGGCACAAAATAGGCACTTCTTAAATGTTTTGAAATGAATTGCACTGAATTGCTTAATTCCTGATTTGGGGGAAAGCTATAGACATTCTCCTCCCCATTGGAGCATAAATCCTGCCGAGGATTTTTAAGAAATATATGTGTGTGGTACAAGAACTTTAAGATTCTATGATTCTAGTGTCAGATTTTCTATATAAAGGGTGAATATAATGGAAGTCTAATTACTGTAGCTGGAAGCTAAGGATCAATAGCTTTATAACAGAGCAAGAAGAGAACAGAATGAGCTGTTATGAGGTTAGAGTATAAATTGATTTTTTTTTTTGCTTTTAATTCCACCTACGTCTAATGCCTACAAATAAGACTTACTTGACATAATTGCATTTGGATCTTTCGCAACTTAATTTTATTATGGCGAATATTCTTTTGTCTTTCCCTTTCTCTGTAATAAAATATGCTGGGGTGTTCATCTGGAAACAAAATTGCATCTGTCCAGCTGGCACTTGATTATTGAATATTACTGAACAGAGAAAGCCCACTTCTAGTGGCATATGTTATGGTTTGAGTTGAAATTTTTTTCAAAGGGATTAATTTCCAAGATTTAAGATGTTATGCTAAACAATTTTTACCTGACAAAAGGTGGTAGGTTTTTCCACAAGTGGAGTGGAAACTTATATTGTTATCAACCATAAAACATTTCCTGCTCTTCAAAGATTGCATTATATATCCTCCCTCCTGCTCTGTTCCTAATTATTTCTTTAAAATAAAGACTTTCTGTATATAATTGGTTTCTTATCCTCTTTTTGGTGAGTGGTGGATGATTGAAACTTTTAGGTAATTAGTTGTGGCTGATTAGATAAGTGCTTAGGAAGAGTCAGATTAAATATGATTTTTAAAAATTTTACCGTGCCCACTTGGTTGGAAAAAAAAGCATTAGCTTCAAGTTCACTAGACTTTGAATTGATAAGGAAAAAATCAGTGATTTCCATATGATGGGCTTTGGCACAAGAGGAATAAAACCTAATCTTTGAAAGTAATAAGAAAAATCACGGTCCCTAAACACTGCTCCTCTACTCCTTTGCAGCTATTCTTTACCAGGTGGCATCATCCACTCAGCTTATTTGTGTTGCTTGATTTTTCTTAATAAAACACCTGCAGCTTTGAATTCTCACAGCTGTCTTCTCTACAAGTTTTGTGTCTGAAGGTGGAAAATATGTGGCTGGGTGAATGTATTATAGTAATATTCTTACCACGACATTTCATAGACTCCCTTCAAAATGATTGAATTCAACCACATTGTTTTAAAAAGATGGAATATCCCTGGCTTGACAAGCACCCTTTTCCCCTTTTGTGAGGAGTGGTTGGGGCTTTAGCTTGGACTAGAGGAGTAAGAGAGGAAGAGTCAAGAGGGTGGTAGTGAAGGTCAGAGCAAAAAAGGTGCGCCATATGTGGTGTATCCTGCAGAGGCTTGCTGCTGATCCCACTCACTCTACTCTGTGATGGAATCCAGTGGCCAGGAAAAATGAGGGAACCTTGACCGTTGCTCAGAAAGCTGAAAAGTAGAAACACTAGCCATCCTGAGTCCTTGTTTTCACTGGAGCCTGTTAACTTCTGCACCATAGGTGAGCCAAGACTCTTACTTCATTAATTGCTGTCCTAGGGAAAATATGTGAGAACTGTGTGTGGTAGGTAGTCTTTTGCCTGCTCCAAGGAAGACTCAAATTGTTTATGTCCTAGAACTTTTGGGTCCAGATTGACCTCATGTGTTGGGGAAGCTTCTGGGGTTTGGGGGGGTGGATTTAAAATTCTTATTATGCATAGTCACCTTGTACTGTTACTGAGTACATGTACATACACACACATATATGAGAGGAGGTGGGGAGAGAGAGAGAGAGAGAGAGAGAGAGAGAGAGAGAGAGAGAGAGAGAGAGAGAATATGAATGTGTGTCTGATTACAGGGAAAACCAATTCCATTAGGCCAAGTTCATGTGACTTGAACTCATTGAAGTAAAAACACATTCAGAAAGAAGTGAGGTTGCCAATGGGTGAATTAATGAACATTGAAAGAAAAGGCATTTATGTAGAACTTTTTATGTGCCAAACATTGTGCTAAGCCCTGTGGATACAAATATAAAAGTGAAGACAGTCCTTGCTCCCAAGGAGCTTATATCCTAATGGAGAAGGAGCTGGTGGGGGAGACAACACATTTAGAAAGAGTGGCCAGAGAGCCATATTTTTGTTCAGAAAGTCACTGGGATGGTGAATAGAGTACAACAAAGTTCATATGATTGTGGTTCAAGAACTGGAAAGGGTAGGAAGTAGTGGAGGAACCGTGCATGGTGGTTAAGCATCTGACAAGAAGAATGGCAGAAGCATTAACAGAACGGCTGGAGCCAGGCTTAAATGGGTGGGTGGTTGAGGCCACCTGCCAATCACGACAGTGGGGCATCAAGTCGGGAGGTGCCAGAGGTAAAATGGTTAGGTCTTCCAGGGCATATTTTCTTGTTCATGTATCAAAGTGTCTGACAAAAAGATGAACGGGGAGTAGGGGCTCAGAGCTTATTTTAATTGGTAGATACACAAATCCATAGGCCTCTAGAGGGTGGTTGATTCTAACATGAGTGGCAGAACTGAAGGATAGAAGATATCCATATCTCTATCTCTATGATTATCTGGTAACTATAGAGAACATGGCTCTTACTCAACATTTTCATCTCACTGGTGCAGTTACAAAATACCAGAGTGAGTAAGGGACTTCCCAATGAATATCTATCAATGTCACCATGTGGTTAAATACAGATGAGGAGGCTGAGAGAGCAGAAATGATTTCTCCCAAATCCCTCAGCTAGTTAGTGGTAGAACTAGTTCTCAATCTAGTTCACCTGAATCCCAGCTCAGGTCTTTATTTTTACATCACGTTTCCTTCCTATTTGTTGCCTAAGAGAGTGAATTTAAAATGTACTAGATAATTCATATTAGAAACCTGATGAAAAGTCTAATCATTAGTGGAAGGTTTCCAATTAGTCAACAAGTGTTTCTCCTTATGTTATTAATAGGCTCTCATAATCCAAATTTGGGGAAAATACCTGCCATAGACCACCAGCTCTGAAATAAAACCCAGAACAGCAAAAGGGGACTAAAGTTAATGAGCAGCTTGAGGCTTTTTAATAAAATGCCTGTTTTAATTGCATTTCTTTTTTATGCCTCCCAGTTACATAGCTTGCACTGTGGCTCCTGGTTGCCACACAGGTTATTAATGGTAAGGGTCGTGGGGGTGTTGTGGAGGCAATATGGGGAATGGAGGTATACATGCATAGTGTATCCTCTGCTATTGTTCCCTCTTGTTCTCATGAGTTTCTTGGGGTTAGCTCTGAGTAAATTAAGCAAGAGAAGATCTCTCCAAAAATTTTATTTCCTTATCAGTGCTATTTCTAACCACAATTCTCCTAAAAACCAAGAGGAATAATATAGGACTCATCCAAATGTCATATTATAATTCACTTTTACATAGTACTTACAGATTATAAAGTATATTCCTGAAAACTTGTATTGGGGATTTTTAGAAAGCTAAACTGGGGACAGCTAGGTGACACAGTGGATAGAGCACGGGCCCTGGAGTCAGAAGAACTTGAGTTCAAATTGGGCCTCAGACACTTGACACTAACTGTGTGTGACCTTGGGCAAGTCACTTAACCCCTATTGTCTCACAAATTTTTTTTTAAAAAAGCTGTCCTCAGCCTGGCTTTCAAGGCTCCATTCTAATAAGCTCAACTTAATTCCTAGTGTTTTCCAAAACATACTGCCATAGTAAAGGATGGACTCCTGATGATGTCAAGAATTTACCACACTTGTTCTCATCTCTTATGGTTTGTATCTAATGCCTTCTTCTTTCTATTCAGTTAGCTTTGTACTCACTGAATGCCTGGATGCTGGGGGTAAGGAAGAGAAAAAGAGTCAAAGATAACTTCCATTTTCAAGCCTGAGTTAATGGGAGAATGGTGGTATCATTAAAAGAAATAAAGAAGTTGGAAACAGGCTAGTAGGGGGAGGTAAATGAGATATTGAGTTTGGTTTGGAATTTGGTAAGGCTTTCCTCTAGAAATATCAGAATCTGTCTTGGGGTCTCTCAAAGAGCCTTCAATATCCCTCCAACCAAGCATTAGGTTAATGAAAACATTAAACATAGAGCAGTTTTATTTAAGATAACTAAGAACACAGAAAGAACTCTTTATCTAAATCCTTAGCAAACAATACAAAACCCATCTCACTGAACAGTTTGGTTCAGTGGAAAGAACAATGAACTTGGAGTCAGAACACCTAGGTTCAAATCTCTCTTGACAACCCTTAATGCCAGTGCCTTCCCTTTGTTGATCATTTCCAATTTTTCCTGTATATTATTAATTTTTATATGATTGTTTGCATGTTGTTTAGATTGTAAGCTCCTTGAGGTCAAGGACTGAATTATGCCTCTTTTTGTTTTCTGAGTGTTTAGCACAGTGCCTAAGAAATAGTAGGCACTTAAATTTTTATTGATTGATTGATGAAGTTTCCCTCATTAGACTAAGAGTTCTTTGAGAGCAGGAATTTTTACCTCCCTTTCTTTTTGTCCTTAGCACTTAACATTGTGTCTGGTATATAGTAGGTGCTTGATAAAAGCTTGCTGATAACTACTACCTATGTGACATTAGGCAAGCCATTTAACCTCTTTGAGTTCCAGTTTTCACATCTGTAAAGTGAGTTTATATTAGATGGCCTTTCAAGTTCCTTCTAGCTCTAAATCTATGATCCTATATTTCTTGCCAGGAGTTTGGGTCTTGGTCCTCACCAAATCACAGAACTAAGGAATGATGTCTGTTCTCCTATGCTAAGTTCCAAGCCTGGGTAGCTCCCTTATTTCGGTCCATGATTGGCCTCATTCCCACCTTCAGTCTCAGCTTGGCTTCTCATCTTTGCTACTGAGTACCCACCGCCGTGCATGATGTCTCATGTCATACTTGGTCCTACATAGTTTACCCACCTAGAAGCTCCGTGTCCATTCTGTATCAGAGGCAGCTGGTGGCCCAGTGGATAGAGAACTGAGCCTGGAGTCAGGAAGACATGAGTTCAAATTGGGCATCAGATATTGTATGACCCTGGGAAAGTCATTTAACCTCTGTTTGCCTTAGTTTTTCCAACTGTTAAATGGCTATAATAAAAACATCTACTTTGCAAAGTTGTGAAGATCAAATGTGATACTTGTAAAAAGCACTTAACATAATGCCTGGCACATAGTAGGCACTATATTAACGTTTATTCCTTTCCTCTTTCTCCCCATTCTCCTCCACTATGTGTATCCTTGGGTTTCTTGTCCGTCTTATTGGTGGAGGAAATACGGCAGAGACGTTGACTTCATTTCTATCGACACATATTTGCACACAGAAGGGTCTCAAAGTTTGTAATATGTGCTAAGAGTAATGAGTCCTAAGAGGTGGAGATTAGGGGTTGGAGGTGAATGGAAAAGGTGTGATATTTCTAATGTGGGGAATAGATCAGGGAATCAATTAACGATGGGTAAGTAGATGCCAACTGTCAGTGAGGCCCTTGCTGAGGTTCAGCAATAAACATTTCTAATGGGCCCAATCAGGATAGTTTTGTGACTGGCCAGCAACACTTAACAATTCTTGGCGTGGGAACAGAGAAAGCAAAGGGAGCTAACCAAGGTCGGCAATGAGCAAGGGCCAATCAATAGAATTTGAGGGGCAAGGACCCAATTAAATTTAAGTTCCCTTAAATATATATTTATGAAATACCTATGCCCAAAGCAGCCTGCTAAATGTTGATCTACAGGTTAAGTGAGGCAGTGTGATATAGTGGATAAAGGACTGGCCTTAGAATCAGAAAGACCTGAGTTCCAGTAATACTTCAGACATATACTGGCTATGTTACCTTCAGCAAGTTATTTAACTTCTCATTGCACCAGGTAATTTAAGTTACAGACTATTTGCTAAATTGCATTGGTGGAAGGAATTTGTTATACCTGGAATTAATCCACATGGAAGAAATTACAGGTTAGAACACCCTTACACACCATCTACCTTCACCACCCCCTTCCTAATTCCCTCCTCAATTTACAATCTTATAAAAATGACTAACCATGGCGGGACGTGGTGGGTAGGGTGAAAAGCTAAGCCAGAATAGGGGTAAGGGAGTAGAGGTCACATTGAGGAAGAAGACAAAGTCCATAGGAGGGATTAGATAATTGGAAGTTTTAGCCATAGTGGACAATTTTAGGATTTATACTTTTAGAGGAAAAATAATTCTGTAACTATACAGCTTCCCCCTTGCAAGGAAGAGAATAAGGCTGAATATCAATAATATATGTCTCCACTTATTTTTTTATCCAGTTGTCTGTATGCCTTCCTCTTTTCACATGTAGTCCTAGGGAAGGTGTTCTCTGCATGTCAGAAATGATTCCTTATTTTTCTCTGCATCTTAGAATCCTGGGTTTCTCTCAAAGCTCAACTCAGCTGCCTCCTCTTACTGGAAATCTTTCTCCATGCCCCTTGTTGTTAGTGTTTTCTCCCTCCTCAAGTTTGTATTTATTTATTTATTTATTTATTTATCTATGTTCATGTGTCCTCAGTAGAGTGTAAGTTCCTTTAGGGCAGGGACAGTTTTTCATTTTTTCCTTATATCCTCAGCACGCAATATGGTGCCTCGCTCAGAATAGATGTTCAGTAGATGCTTGTTGAATTGAGTTTTCAAATTCTTTTAGATCTGAGACCACTTAGGCTATCAGAAAACCTCCCCTCTTCCCTCACCTCATATGCTTTTCAAACAAACAACACCAACAAAAAAGAATTCACCCTATTTGAATGAATGGCATTAAATTGGATGGTATTTCCATGATTCAGTGATCTGATCAGTGTAAGTACTCAAGTAAATTCTGCATGCCAACGCTGAAATTGTTGTATTTTAAACATGAACACAAAAAGGGGAAATTCCTTTGGTTATGAGGAGGACTTCAGCAGATTGCTTTCAGAGAACCACTGTCTCACTGCAGCAGGGGTTATGTTTTATTTAAGTGGCTGTGTACAGTGCTTAGTTTGTGTTGTGTTTGTCCTTGGTTTTTGAAGAGGACTCGCGGTTGACTTTGATTTTAGTGAGGGAGGGCTGAAGGTGGATGCTTTAAAGAAAAGGAAAGAAAAACGTTTTGGTGCTTACTCAGCAAATGTCTTACTGGGATAGTGAGGGGATACCAGATACAACATAGGCCTATAAATTACTTTGCTCATGTTGAAAGTTTAGGGAAAAGGGGGAAAATAGAAAAGAAGACATTATGTTAGAAAGTTTATTTAGCTCACAAGCTGACTCTACATAGCTGTGAATTTTTTGATTCTAAAAATATCCTTGGATACAGTCTTGCAAAACCTTCTCAATACTTATATTCGAAAGATGGATTTTTATGGTATTTAAAAATGAAAAGAGGCTTTACTCTGTTAATGTAGAAAAGGTTTGTAAATTGAGTACAGTTCTTCAAGGAAAAAAAATACTAAATCTCTGACCTTTTAATAAAGTCGTGTAAACTCTGCTTGTTCATTCATTGACCTGCATGTGTTTTCACTTGTGTTTCAGAAGAGGAAAGGCCCATTTAAAACATGTAAGTAATGAAACAGGACAAGCATAGCAGGGAGGCTAATAAGGATAGGAAAGAATGGCTAACACTAGGGAAATAAACTCTAATTTTTAACTTGTAATGGATGATTCTCTAAGACTGTAAGTTGACAGATGCTTCATTCTCCCCTTTATCAGAGTGAAGATGGTGAGGAAGAACATTCTTTATCTGTAATGTTGTATTTTCCTTTCCAAATATGGTGCTTAATGTATTGTGGACTAATTAAGCATGTGAACATCATTAAACAGTTTGTTTTGCATTGAATTAAAGGGATGAAAAATTGTCAGGATCTGTGAGATGGTGGCAGTTCATTTCAAACTGAAAAACTGTTCTACTCTCTCGAATGAATATAAGTTCCCTGAGGGCAGGCCTCATTTTGATTCATTTTTTTCCTTTTCCTTGGTGCTTAGCATAGTGCCTTGGAACAGAGTAAGTGCTTAATAAAAGGTAGTAAATTCCTGGGCAGAGAAGAAAATCTCGGTCAAGTGCCATTTCTAAACTTCAGGGGAACTTTGCTTGAGGGTCTTAAAAAATCTGTTCATTCCAACAATTATTTTAAAGATTTTCTGCACAATAGGAACCTCCTGTAGGTATGTGTATAGAGTACAAGGAAAGTTAGGTCGAGGGAGAAAGCATTTTGGAATCCCGTGGTTGACGTTGTGATGGTTCAAGGGTAGTAGTTTGGGGACAATGTTCTACCTGTTATCAGATGCTTAAGTCTCTCAACATAGCCAAAGTGAAGGGATGGTTTTGAAATTGATGCTTTGCCCCCCAGTATAGACACAGTTGTTTTTATTCCTACAGTGTTGGTCTGACTAGGTCGCTTCCTACACAATAAACTCCAGCGGCTCTCTATCTAATGTAGCATCAAATATTATTTAATCTTCATCTCATCCTTTTAAAATGTCTATTTTTGTGTGTCAGTTTTTAAATATACATACTTTATTAGTATGTTTATGCATAAGTAAACACACATACATATATATGGTTTTCATACTCAAACTTTTATTTTTTTTACTGATGAGAGAGCATGATTACAAATGTTTGGAGACCACTGCTATAGGATTTCTGTTGAATCCTAGGTTCCTTTAACCTGACCCTGACCCTGAATATGCTCCCCTTTGTCAATGTTCTGCCTAAAATGTGGCATCTAGAACTAAATATCATATTGCAGGTGTGGTCTAACCAGAGTGTCTTCTCTTTTTATCCCCTCCCTCCATTTGTCCTTCTTCCCTTTCTCTTTCTTCTTCCTTTTTAGAGGGGGTAAGTGGTATAGGAGAAAGCGATAATGATATGGAAAAAAGAGATTGTTGTTGTGTTTGTCCTTCGTTTTGGAAGAGGACCATGACATCAGGAAAATGATGACATGACTTGCAGTGGACTGATTTGAGTGAGGGAGGGCTGTGCAAGGTCACCAGCCTCACTTTCTCCTCCAGAGCCATCTGGGTCCAGTGGCCTGATACTCAACAGGACAACTGGAGGTGGGAAAGGAAGGAAGGAAGGAAGGAAAAGGGAAAGGAAGAGAAGGAAAGGAAAGGAGGAGGAGAGGAAGAGAAGGGAAAGGATAGAGCTTTGGGCCTAGAGTCAGGAAGCCTTGAGTTCAAATTAGGTTTCAGACAATACTAGCTATGTAACCCTGGCAAATCACTTAACTACAATTTGCCTCAGTTTCCTTAACTGTAAAAAAATACAGTTTCTTCAACTGTGAAAAAAAAATTAGTATCACCTACCTCTCAGGATGTTGTGAGGATAGTTTGAGATAATATTTGTAAAAACAATGCTTAAAACAGTGCTCGGTATGTAATAGGAGCTATATAAAGGCTCATTCCTTTCCCTCCTCTCCCTTTTTTGATTTGATTGAATGTGGCCTTCAACACAATGTAAGCAAAACCTATACATAAGTTGCAAGTAAATTGATTTAATACTTTAATCTAATCTTGCAATTATAGTCATCACTTAGAAATATAGTAATCATAAGAAAAGGTCCATTTCTGAAATCAAAGGAAGACCGCCTTTTTTTAGCAGAAGAAAAACTGTAGTTTCCATTAGAAAATAGGCTATTAAAGAGTTGTAGGTACTTGATATTTGAGAGAAAATTAACATGAGGAAAATAAAGATGATATAGATAGTTTGGACCCTAATTTGCTAATTTGTTTTATTCTTGTTCTCCAAGAGTCAATGCATGAAATGAAGAATTGGCCGGCTTCGACAGAAAGAAAGTTTGGGTGCCAACTTTGTGGATTAGTTGTTTTTCTTTATGATTTTTTACTGTAAGTAACAACTTTCTTCAAGCAGGACCTACAAGTGGGATCTATACATCTGACAGAAATGGGAAATCTGTCAAATGCTGAGCATACATTGCAAAAAAATAAAAATACCAGGTATTTGTATCTTCATCCTAGTTTGGAGCAGATTCAGAAAAATGTCCTTGGCTCCAAAATGGTTTTGAATAAGGTTTAGAGGCTTTTGTGAGGCTGGGCTTGTTTCCAGCCCAGTTTCCCTTTGCCACTTCCAGGTAAGAACCGAGATCTTTGAGCACTGGTTGTTTAAAAGGACTGACCTATAAATAAACAGAGAAAATTACATTTTTCTCGGCTACCTGGCCCTGAACCTTTAAACAAACATAGACATCTGAAAGAAACTCAAGAGAGTCAAATGTGAAAAGCAACAGCAGTTTTTTTGGGGGGAGAAAAAAGTCCCTGGCTCTTTTTTACAGACAGACATGCCCAGCCCAAAGTTTACAAATCCAGCGTGATCTCTTTTTGGAGTTACCTTGAGTTTCAGTAATCCTTGGCCCCACGGTTAGTGCTGTAGGCCAGTTGCCTGGATGTGTTTGTAAGTCGATGAAGATATTCAGACTATCACAATAGCAAGGAGGACAGGAACCCTAGCTCTGTTTCTACGTCCAGCCGTTTTGGTTTGGACTGCGTCCCTTAACGTAATTGGAAGGTTCTCACTCTGTGTCCTGAGCTCATCAAGGACTGAATAAGGGTTTATGCGAGAGGACGTAGACCTTTTTTTTTTTCTCTTAGTAAGTTTAATTTTAGGTTCAAGGTGCTCCTCTGAGCCGAGGTGACACGGAGCTATTTTGATTAGGTCATTAGATAATAGCTTCTAGTGGGAAATACTTTGTCGTCACTATTGCTAGTCAGCAAGACTGACAATGTGGAGGTGATAAAGATCACGGGCAACTCCGCATTCTTGTAGTAATAATCATATTGATAATAATAGTGGTTAAATAACATTTAGTACGTGCCAGGTCCTCTGCTAAGTGCTTTACAATTATTATCTCATTTGATCCTTACAGCAATACTGAGGGGTAGGCTTAGTATTATCTCCATTTTACAGGTGAGAACACTGAGAAAACAGAGGTTAAGTGACTTGTGTAGGGTCTGGAAAAGCTTGTATCACCTGGGAGGAATAGACTTTTTTTTTACTTTATCTTTTGTTCAAATGCTTATTTACATTTTTATTACTGAAAATCAACTTTTTTTGAGGGGGGAAGGCAGGGCAATTGGGGTTAAGTGACTTGCCCAAGGTCACAAAGCTAGTAAGTGTGTCAAGTGTCTGAGGCCAGATTTGAACTCAGGTCCTCCTGACTCCAGGGCTGGTGCTTGAAAATCAACTTTTATTAGCTGTCAGTCTTCCACTTCCCACTCTCCTTTCCTTTCCTCCCTTTTCTCCACTTTGGCTCCCAAATCCTCCTCCCAGAATTCTTAAAGACCTTTGTTTATAAGTCTCATACATTTTTACGCTGTATTTTTGCTAATTTTCAGTAATTTCATATAGGTTTTCTCTCTCTAGATTGTAAACTCTTTGGGACTGAGTGACTATATATAATTTATCAATATATCTTTAGAGCTTTGCATCGTGAGTTGACTGTAACTCATACCATGAATGTTTGTTAAGTATTTTATACCATCTAAGCACTTTAGGAAAATTGAGAACTTGGCCAGAAGTTCTGAAGAACAATATATAAATCAGTTGTGATATTGTGGAAAAAGTATGTGATATGTGAAAAGTAGGTGACATGAGTCAGAGGATCTGAGATCAAATCTTTCCTCTGGTGTGACCCCTAACCTTCTTGGGCCACTGTCTCCTTATTTGTAAAAATGAGGGAGTTGGGCTAGGTAGTCTCTGAGGTCTCTCTCACATTTATGATTCCATTTCTATTTGCAGAGTGAATTACTTTGGACCATCTAAGGAAGTTCAATAATATGAATTAAGCCTAAAGAAACCCTGGAAGAACTAAGCCTAAAGAAACACAACTTAAATTTTTAGAAAGATATGTTCGAAAGATTGCAAGATCAGGTGATTGAGGCTGTATGTAAAGTATGGGGCTTACAATAGCAGATGTTTAATAGTTGCTTGTTGAATAAATTGGATACAAAAGTATCATAAATTACATTAAAATTCATAATACACTGAGACTAACCATAGACTCCATAGGTAACAAAAAAGGTTTCTAACCCTGTCTTCCTACCTCCACCTCCCTTTTTAGATATGTGTGGAAGGTTTACTTTGATGCTCTGAAAGCCTTCTTTTTCCTGGACGGGTTAATGCAAATTTTTTTCTTGTTTTGTAAGAGATTCTCCTTTTCTTATAAATAAGGCAGATTTCCTTTCTGTACCAGTAACTGAAGCAATGGCTCCAACCATGCACACAAAGCGATTTGGAACAGCAATAGGAATCAACACATCAAACCAGTTGAATTCAGCCAAACAATCTGTTATTTTGAAAGCAATGGGTTATAATGGCTTGTTTGAATCCAGTGAGTTGTTTTTTTTCAAAGTAACAGTCGTTTGGCTAAGCTTCACTTTAAAAAAAAATGTAAACTATTTTGACTGTGTAGACACAACAAGGGTCTGCAAAAGGCTGGAATAACTGGTTGGAAAGCATTGCTTTGCCTCCGAGTTTCCAAGTATTTGGAAAGTCGCTTCTCTTCCATGGGGCTCTGTTTCTTAGTCTGTGAAATGAAGCGGTTGAATTAGGTGATCTCCATGTTCTTTCCCAGCTCTAAATTTTATGACCTATGACTGCCTTATTTTTTTCTTCTAATTGAATTGTCAATTGCTTTGGTGTTGGCAGCACTGACTGCAGCTGAGATTGAGCAAACCCAGGCAAAACACCATCTGCTTTGCTAGGATCAGGTGAATCTATCCCAAGTCTGGTCTTGGAATTGGGAACATCAGTAGGAGAAGAGTCTGGGGCTGTTATATATAGTCAGACAAAAGAAGACATAGAAAGTATTGTCTTGTATACTGCACAAACAACGTTCAAATTAGTGCATTTTTGTGGTCCTACAGCTTTGCCCAATATAGCTCATCATAGCATGTAGTTTGAGACGTAAAAGAAGGAATGTGACATTCTTAACATAACCTCTTTTTGAAAGATAGAAGAAGCAAATGTCAAAGGATTCCAGAGGTTTCAGAGGATATATAGATAGAATACGTGGACTAAAATTCTATAGGAAAAGTCACCTTATTTTATATTGTTTTATTTTAATATTTATTTATCTTGTTCAGGCTGGAAGTTTAGTGGCCACACTCACAGGCACAACTCCATGCTCCATTTCTGATCTGCATCAATTTGATCCTCCTCAGGCATCCTTGTGGCTCACCTGATTTCAGGAACTCACCATACTGGTGCCAGACTTAGTGTGGACACCTGATCAGGTTAGCACACTGATGCTCGGAATGCCTGAGCTCAAACAATCTGCCAACTTCAGCCTCCATTAACAAATATTACAGGTTTTTACCATGCCCTGTGACAAGTTGCTTTTAAAAATATTTACTATTTTTCTTTAAAAAATTGTAATAAATAGATAGAGTCTCCCAACAATGAAATTGGGAACACACAAAATCAGGTAATTGTGATGAGAGAGAAAAAAGTAATGTAGATTCACAGGGCCAACTTATATTTTTAGAAAGATATGTTCAGAAGATGGAAGCAAGGGCAGGTAATTGAGGCTGTATATAAAGAATGGTGCCTTACAAATAGTAAATATTTTACAAATGCTTGTTTATGTAAATTGAAATGTTATAGTCTTGTGAGAATAGTTTTAAGTTACATTCAAATTCATAATGAACTGAGGCGGACCATAAACTTCGACAGAAACGAAAAGACTCCTGCCCCCTTCTTCCCATCCCCACCCCCTTTTTTAGATATGTGCAGAGAAAATCAAAAAAGGAATAGGGCCAGTGCTTGGGGTATCATGAACAAATATAATAGATAATAAAGAAGGCAGTTTTAATTTTATTTCTGACTTCTCTAACAAGGAGAATTGTTTTCAGCCTGCCAAGAATAGAACAAAAATGTTTAGGAGAAACCCTGGGTAAGTGAAGAAGTGATAAGAAGAATGTGAGGCTGCCTTTAGTGTCTTCAAGTCACTAGGTATGGATGAGCTGCAGGAAGTTGTAATGATTATTCAGTTATGAAGATCTTTGAAATTATAGAAAATAAAACAGTACTTTAGGACCAGAAATAGTTCAGTATTGCTCCAGTTCTCAAATAGGTGACGAGGGTAGAGTCTGTAAACTCTATTATTGGCAAAATTCTAGAACATTGTGCTACTATTAAAGGGATAACTCCTGAAGGTTATCGTCTGGAAGGATTACATTTTTTCTGCTTGGCTCCAGAGGGCAGATCTAGGAAGTCGTAGAGAAGGCTGCATAAGGGGAAAACTCCTAATTAGAGCCTCCTAAAAGTGGAATGTACTAAAAATATTTGTAGCAACTCTTTTTTTGTGGTGGTTAAGAATTGAAAATCGAAGGGATGCCCATCAATTGGGGAATGGCTAAATGATCTGTGGTATATGATTGTGATGGAATATTATTGTGCTATAAGAAATGACTAGCAGAATGCTTTCAGAAAAATCTGGAAAGACTGACATGAACTGATGCAAAATGAAGTGAACAGAACCAGGAGAACATTGTACACAGCGACAGCAATATTGTACAATGAAGAACTGTGAATGACCTAGCTATTTTCAGCAATACAATGATCTAAGACAATCCCAAAGGACTAATGGATGAAGCATACTCTCCTCTTCCAGAGAATTTTTTTGTTATTGTTTGAATACAAATTTAAGCATACTATTCTTCACTTTTTCCCTTTCATTCTTTTTCTTTTATTGGAGTCTTATTGTACATGACCAATATGGAAATATTTTACGTGATCGTACATGTATAACCAATCTATATCTGATTGTTTACTGTCTCAGAAAGGGGAAAGGGAAGGTAGGGAGGGAGAGATAGAATTTGGAACTCAAAACTTAAAAGAAACTTATGTTAAAAATTGTTTTAACATATAATTGGGGAAAAACAAAATATATTAAAAAATAACATGACAAAGATGGACTAGAAAAAAATAACTAAAATTTTTAAGGTTAAAAAAAGTGGAATGGACTGTTTCAGGAGGTGGCTGATTTCTACCTACTGCAGGTCTTCAAATGGAGGCTAACTCGGCATTTGTCAGATGTAGAGGGCAGGTCTATTTAGGAATGTTTTGGAGTAGAAAGCCTATGAGCTCTTCCCCAACTCTGAGATTCCATAAATTGTGAACATACAGAGACTTATTTTGACTGCTTATGTCAAAGTTTAGAATTAAATGTTCGTTATATATGCACATAAAGAGCATCTGCATATGATAATATATTTCTATATGCATATTCTTATAGTTCACTATGCACATAGAATGCAGGAGATACTGTTTTTTCTATTTTAAACTATTCTCTTGGTGAATGGAATTACTTATGAAGGAAGTGAGTGCCTTAGCTCAGTGGTGATAATCTCCTACAGGCAATTTCACTTAATTAGGGGAGAAATGTCCTAATTTGCAGGGGAAAAGACAGTCATCTTGAGAATAATTAATTTCTACTATGAAAAATGCATATATAAGTGTGGTTACCTTCAAAAATTAATTACCTCATTTTTGGATATTTGTCTTGTCTAGAATGCAGCATCCTTCAAAATGTAATTAAAATATTTAGTAAATGGCAAATCAAAAATCATTGCTTCTGCTGCTCATAAGCCAACGTACAGGGTGAGCAGACTATTAGTACAGAGCTAGTGAGTAGCAATGTAAGACTTCTAGTGCTTTTAGATTGTACCTCAGAACAGCCAAAAGGATAAAAAATATCCCAGATGAACCTCTAAAATGCAATCCGTGTGTGCCATGAGACCGACCAGATGGACTGGATTCAAACGTGAAGAATGATTGGTAACATCATCATGATTTGTGCCCTATTCCAAATAAGTCTGGCAGCAAGTGAAAATATCTCTTCCAGCGTATTTGAGTCAGCTCACCTGTTAGCAACCAATAAGCATTAAGAACATGAAAATACTTATGACAAAATAGAAATGAATGAAACTTGGGAACTAGTTTAGTGGCAAGGAATGAATTCATAGCATGAATAGGAATTTTCTGCAATATGGATGCAGTTACAGCAATCTTTGGTGAAGAATGTATTGGCATCCCCACTTGTCTTGCTTGCTTTGGTCCAAGAACTCTCCTGATTGGTTCTGGAATTCCTCTTTTTTTTTAAATAACTGCCAGCTTACAGTTCTTCTGGCTGCATCTTAGAAGACCCTACTGCTTGAAGTAAAGTTAGCTTCTACCTGCTCCTGTCATTCTCTCAGAATTATCTCCTCTCTCATGGTTCTTTCTACCAGGACCTTTTTCTTTGTTCTTCTTGAGCACACACCTTCTCACAGCATTCTAGAAAATGGAGTCTTTGGCTTAATGTCTGTTGTGGCATGCCCTGAATGGGGAGGAAAGACTTCAGCCATCTGCTAGCTGTTGTCCATGCTTCCTACCTTTCATTTGTTTTCTCTGTTTAATAGTCCACTGGTGCCACTTATTAAATGGCTGGTAGGTTAGTTTATCCCTTCTTTGGGAGCCTTGAAACATTTTCTTAAAACTTCATGGACTCAGAGAGTGATATGATGGGCCTAGAATGGCGTCACTCAGCATCACTTTCTTACTCCTCCATAGCCTGAAATGGCATTACAGCAACACTGTTATTTCAAAAATAAAATACGCCAATCTTTTGCACTCTCACATTCTTTAGAAATCTGTAAAACAAGGAAAATAACAACTTTCCACCCACCTCCCTCTCGGTGGTGTGGGGTGAAATAATTGAGTTGGTGTTTGCAAAGTGCTTTGAGATGCTGAGGTGAAAGGCTGCATACGAAGTATTGCTAACAACATCAGATAATTTGGAAATACCACTAGAATTTACCGCATAAATTGCTGCATCCATCTCAGCATCAAATCAGAAAGTTCCCCTGATGAAAAAGCACTTTTCTCTACATGAGCATCAAAAAAAAATCGTCTCTGGAATGGTGTTTAAACAGTTGCTGCACAGGTATCCCTCCTAATCATTCCCACTGTTAGACCTGAATGGAAGCTCATTTAGAGTTTCTGACAGTGGGCTGTTCTAATTGACAGCCAGGAACATTATTCTGTGGATAATCTTATGGCTTCCAACAGAAAGTTTGGAAATACCAATTTTGATATAAAGCCTTTCATTTCTATGTCAAAGATTACCCAAGATCCCTCCCCACCCCCGCCCCTAGCATTGAAAAGGATTTGTTTTTCCTTAGGTGTTGATTACCTTTTAGAAATTAAAAAAAAAACTAGACCATTTTTCCTTTATTTCACAAGCATATAGTTCAGATGGAGATAACCTTTGTGTGCGAGGTTACCTAAGAAAATGTAGATCAGAGCTACCCCCTCCCTGCCTCCGAAATGCACAAACAAAAATACTTTAAAATCATCCAATAAGAAATAATAGGACTTCATAAGGGACCTGTCCCCTTGTTTTATGGAAGAGCCCTTGAAAAGTTAGGACCACACAAGTAATAGGTAGCAAATCAAGGATTTGTTTGCTTAACAAACCTTAAAGTGCAAAGTAAGGATATGAACCCAGATCCTTTGAGCCTCAATATAATACTCCAATCATTATACCCATCTGATCATGTATAAGCTCCCTCTGTATATCATTCCAGGGCCGTCAGCTAATGGAGGGTGGCAATGGAAGGTTAGGGATGGCCCTCAGTATCTTGTTAACTCTCCCAGATGATTGTATGCTGTCCCTGGGGAGCCAACCAACAGCTTGGCCCTCTTTGCCTCATGATGTTTCTTGGCTGGTCATGGCAATCCCTTCAAAACATGGACCTTGTCTTAGTCATCTGGAAACTCTGAGGGCCACATTGATGTCTGTAATGGTAATCAGGGCAGGATTTTTTGCTGTTCTTCTCTTAAGTGCCTTTAATGAGTGTGGCCTTTGAATGGGGCAGGTAAAGTGGAATCTTTTTTTGTCTTGGAGTGTTTTTCAACACTAAGACAATCATTGAGAGTCATCGAATTGTATATGATGTGGTGCTGGTGGTTGGAGCTTTCCCGTACTCTGGTTTCTCACACTCTAAATGGTGAGTCTCAAGCCCGCATGGTCCTCAACAGGGTATATGTACTGGAAGGTTAGCATTTCACTTTTGGGAGTACACTCATTGAAAGGGTGATAAGACTCGGGGGTGAAACAGCCCCCCGCCCCTGGCTTTGATAACCCAGACAGATGATTGGTGCTTTTCTGGTAACTGTGAATTATGATTTGATCAGACAAGGTCTGTCTGTTGTTGTTTGTAATTTCTGTTTGTATTTGCTCTGAAGTTCAGGGGGCTGATCTTTTCTCCCTGAAATAAGTGAATGACGTATGTATGTTTGTTTAAACTGAGATTGTTAGCCCCTTAAAGTTGCTTTCCTTAGAAAAGCAGATCAAGGAATCTGTGCTGGCAGCCCTTCCTGTGTGCTGTTGTTGTTGGTCTTACACAACCACAGTAGTGATGAGGGTACAGTCTCTGAGAACCCCCTTGAATCTGGAGTACAGTCTCTGGGGAACCCCTTGAACTCTCCTTAAATCTTCCCACTAGATCTGGCCTTGCCCAAAGCCATAAGCCTTTCCTTATCACTAGGGCCAAATCTCTACGGGGTCTAGCCCAGCTGCTTCCCACCCTTATTCCTATCAAAATCCCATTCTCTTGTTTCCTGGAGTCTTGATCTGTATTCACCCCAGTCCCATAAGGGTCCTCCTTAGACTCCTCCTCAAGATCCTCACCAAACCCCTCCTCTAGTCACCCCAGACCACCCCTCGATCCCTCCCACAGTCTTTCTGTATATAAGTCTCATCTTGCCTCCGTGAAGGTGTTCAGATTCAGTCTATCTCAGTAGATTGAATCTGGCTGGCTTGTGAAAACAAGCCTCCCAAAGGGCGAGATTTCTTAAGACAACCCAATATGGTGGATCTTCAGTAAACTTTGTCTTTTTCCTTGGCTGAGAAGGCTTGAGTTGAATTCATTCAGTAGGACCTGGCGTGTCTGTATTTTGGGGTCTCAAGCACCCCTCAACCCCAAACCTCACCAGTAGCTGCTAGCAATGTTGTTGCTACAATGTCACAGTCTGTCTTTTCTATGTGCAGTATTATGGAGTGCTTGCACCATCTAGAGAATCATGGCATCTCAGAGCTGGAAGGGAGACCATCTAGTCTCATTCCTACCTGAACAAGAATCTCCTTTATGGGACAGTCAACAAATGGTCAACCAGTCTCTGCTGGAAGACCTCCAGGAAGAACCCACTACCTCCTGTGGCAGCCCTTTCCTCTCTGCCTTGAGGTTTTCCCTTTCTATCAAGCAGACATTTGCATCTCTGTATCTCCCATTTATAGCTCCTGGCTCTACCCTCTGGGGTCAAGCAAAGTAAGTGCAATTCCTCTTCCATATTACAGTCTTTCAGATACCTAGACAGTTATGTTTGAAGCAGTGATTTGCAGTAAAAAGGCCATTGGTTTTGGAGTCAGAGAACTTGGGTTCGTATCCCAGCTCTATTTACTACCGCATGAGCTTCAATTTCCTTCCCTGTAAAATAAGGAACTTGGGCTGGATGACCTCTAAGATCTCTTCCAGTGCTAATAACTAACATTAATATGGTGCCTACTATGTGCTGGGCACTGTGTTAAGCACTTTTTACAAATACCATCTCATTTGATCCTTGCAGCGGCTCCATGAGGTAGGCTCTGTTATTACTTTCATTTCACAGTTGAGGAAACTGAGGCAAATAGCAATTAAGTGACTTGCCCAGGGTCACACAGCTAGTGAGTGTCTGAGGTCTGATTTGAATTCAGGTCTTCCTGATTCTAGGCCCAGGGCTCTAGCCATTGAGTCACCCAGCTGCATCATGAATCTAAATCCATCTTATGAGTCTACGATCTTTTTCATCTTCAGATCTTTCATATGATATTATTTTTTTAACCCTTCACCAACTTGATCAACCTCCTCAGGATGCTTATTAATGTTTTCCCTAAAATGTGGTGCCCAGATTGAAACACAGGGCTTCAGATGTAGTCTGGTCAGCACAGAATCTAGCAGGATGATCACCTCTCTAGTCCTGGATGCTAAGCCTCCCTGTGTAGATCAGGACAGCTGCATTAGCATCCTTGGCTGCCATATCACATTCTTGTCTCATATAGAGATTCTTTGTGGAAGCTGCCAGACCCACTATAAATTCCTATTTGGCATCTTAACATGATGCTAAATTCTACCATGGCCTTCTGCTATCTAAGGAGCACAACACCATTCTTGTGGTTGTGGACCTACTTTCCAAGATGACCCATTTTATCACTTAACTTGGATCCCTCACTTCTGCTGAAACCAGCCACCTATTTCTCAGGGAAATCTTAGGTTTATACATTCTCTCCCTCTACATCTGATTGGGCTCTTCAGTTCATTCCCTGTTTTTGGTCAGTATCGTTCAATTCCCTTTGGGTTATTGTACTTTTTGACAGTGCCTATCACTTGAAAATAACCCTATATCCATCATTGACACACATGAAAAGATGTCTATGACAACTCAGACTTTTTTTTAAAACTCTCAATTTCTTCAATTTATTTTTCTCCCTCCCCCTCCAATTGAAAAAAAAAAACCCACACTAAGACCCGAATAAAAATATACACAGTCAAGCAAAACAGATTGCCCTGTTGGTTATGTCTCATTCTGTTTATTGAATCCATCACCCCTCTGTCAGAAAGTGGTTAGCATGTTTCATTGTCCTTTAGAATAGTGATTGGTCACGATACTCAGAATTTCTAAATGTTTCAAAGTTTTTTATCCTCACAATGTTGTGATTATTGTATATATATCGTTTTCCTGTCCCTATTCAATTCAATGTACATCAGTTCATACAAGTCTTCCCAGGTTTCTCTAAAACTAATCCTATTATAATTTCTCATGGCATAATAATTACATTATATTAATATACCATAATTTGTTTAGTCACTCCCCAAATGGTGGGTACCCACTTAGTTTCCAGTTCTGCACAACTACAAAAAAGGCAACTATATATATTTTCATATAGATGATTCCTCTGTCTTTGATTTCTTTGGGGGATAGAGACCTAGTAGTGGTATTGCTAACTCAAAGGCTATGCACAGTTTGGCAGCTTTTTGGCCATAGTACCAGATTGTTTTCCAGGATGGCTGAACCAATTCACAGCTCCACCAATAGTATATTAATTGTCTCCTCTTCCCCCCAGCCCTTTCAGTATTTTTCATTTTCCTTTTTGGCATCTTTGCCAATCTGATGGGTGAAAAATAGAACCTCTTGTCACCTCTGGTTTCCACAAATGTTTTTTCTTCCCTCATATTCATACCACATTTCTACTCCTTAGCTGTAACAGAAAGGGTTGGACCTCAGTGTCTCTAAAGTCTCTACCTCTAAATTCTGTGACCTATAAAGTATGATTTGTGACCTATGGTAAAATGAAAAATAAATTAAAAAAAAACCCAACTACTCAGGGGAACTGGAAGTTGACTAGCTTAATCTTGTAGACCTCCAAATCATTCTACAAGTGAGGAACTGATAACTATCATAGCCCAGGGGAATCTTTTCATGCAGGAGATCAGATTTGTCTGATGCTATAGAATCTATATGATGACAATCTAAGAAATTGGCTGATAGTAACATATGCCCACTTCTGATTGTGATCGTGGCCTAACCTTTATACTTAACTGCCTCACTTTGAATATGTCATGTTCCACAGATCCTTATTATAAATATTGTATGTTCAGTTGTTTTCAATCGTGTCCTACTCTTTGTGACCCCATTTGGGGTTTTCTGGATAAAGATACTAGAGTGGTTTGCCATTTCCTTCTCCAGTTCATTTTAAGAGGAGGACACTGAGGCAAACATTGCCCAGGATCACACAGCTAGGAATTGTCTGAGGCCAGATTTGAACTCGGGAAGAGAAGTGTTCCTGACTCTAGGCCTGGTGCTCTATCGCTGTGCCACCTAGCTGCCCACTGGTGGCCTGTATGGGGCCAAACCCAAACCTACCTTCCCTGTCCCCTAGTCATTTCAGAGGAGCAGCAGGAGTTTTTCATAAAAGAGATTCCTGAGGGGTTGTTAGTGTTTGGTCACGTGGAAGGAGTGTGGATCAGAAGAACCTGCATTCCATGTCTCTACTCCAGGGTTGGTAGAGGCTTACCAGTAACACATTACCAAGCCAAGATCCAGGGGAAGCATGTTGGGGGAATAAGGAGTACCTGCCCGTGCATTATCTACATTAGCAGCTATTGATGGGAGTGCTGAGTAGCTAGTGGGCTCTATCAGCTCAGAAGGGCCCCTCCTCTTGTCAGAGGCTGAGAGAAAGCCTTGTATTAAAGCTGATTGAAGTCTGTTCATCATCATTATAGCTAGCATTTCTATAGCACATTAAGGTTTGCAATGCACTTTATGGTATTATCTTGTATAGTTGGTCCTCATAACAAGGAGGTAAGTGCTTTTCAGTTTTCCTGTCTTACAGATGAGAACTATATTGGATTAATGAAACGAAGGCAGAGAGGCTAAGTGTGACTTGCTCAGGGTCACACAGGTAAGAAGGGTCTAAAACAGTTTTTGAACTTGGGTCTTTCTCCCTGCAGGCCCATCATTCTGTCCACTGCCCTACTCAGCAGCCTGTTATTTCTACCTTTGATCCTATTTTACATATCTATTCTGTGACTATCTGGGGCTTTACACGTGAGATTTGACTTAGTGTGAGGCTTCCTCAATACCATTTACTGACTTTTGAAAAGATTCCTTTCTGACCTAATGGTATGTTGGTAAATGTTTAGCAATTGGCTTTTGGGGGGCATATTATACATGACATATTTTAAAGTTTAATCAGCATTATTAACCTTTGCTGTATCACTTCCTTAAATGTAGACAATTAACAAAACAAATTAAACCTGATGTGTGGCATTTGACTCTTTCTGAGGTCTAAATGCGCTAAAGATTTAACAATCAGCTCGGAGAAGCCCGTATAGCTGGCTCCCGCACACTCCTGCTTAAGCCCCTCTTCCTCTCCTAGAAAAATTTTTTTTTGGCAGATGGATTTAGATATTGACAAGTCTCTTGCTTCTCCTCTGGTACTGTCAAGACTCATACATCTCTCCTATCTCCATATATGCCCCTGGGGCAACTTCCAACAGGCAAGGCAGCCAGGTTGTCTGCTAACAAAGTCCTACCACTGAGTTCCTAGACAAGGGCCAGGAAGGATATGACATTTGGTGTAGAGAACACCAAGATATTCATGTGAAAAATGAAAAATTCAACCAATCTTCTGGATAAATATCCAGAAGATAAGAGAATATTATATATCTACATGATTGGAAATGTCTAGAGATTTAACTAAATTGTTCACTTATTATTGCGAGGTTTTTAAAGAAAATATATATTTTAATATATATCTATATAATACATCGTGTATTATATTCATATATGTTTATATATGTATTCACACACACATATATACATGTGTCTATATACACACATATACCTAACACACATATACATACACATACCTACATATATATATATCCACATACCCACCCACACACACACACACACACAAAATCTTGCCTAGGGTGTATCGAGTATTTAGGGAGGACTAGCACCTCTGGTGAGAGGGCTTGCTGAGCCCTTTTCAGGGCTGCTTACCCACCTTTGGTGTACACCTGTAACCCAACTCTCACCTGTGGCTCCAAGGAGTGGTAGTATGCACAGTGGCCACACCCTGATAAACCATCTAAGCAGATGGGTTAAACCAGGTTGAGGGTTAGTTTCTCCTCAGCATGTGAAGACTTCTTTTGGAGAAATGATAGCACAAAAACAATTTGTTTCAACAGCCATGAAAGTGACTGAAGCAGGCTCTGTGAAGTGCTTAGAGCTTGGTCAGACATCAAAGACATTCAGGTCAACCACTACATCCCTGGCTGTCATCAGTTGTCCTGACTTTTGTCTTGCCACTGGACTTTGATGACTCTGGAAGAGGGAATGAGGCTGAAAATTTGTGCAGCTCTGCCTCCCTTAAATCCAATGCATGCCCAAGTCGACATCAGTCATTGATGATGTCATTGGTTTTTGAAAAAGAGGATGAACCACAATCTTACCTATAAATAAAGGAGGTGGAGAGCTTGGAGACATGACACATGCAGTAAATTCTTCTTCGTGTCTAATATTTCAACTTTTGCTTTTAATGAAGTCTGTAAGCAAGAGAGTCATCTTTCTTCCATCATAATTCCTTTAATGTAATACCAACAGCCAGTAAGAAATATTGTTCAAGATCAGAGGTTCTCAACCTTTTTGTGTGTGCGCTACAGACCCCTTTGGCAGCCTGGTGAAGCCTCTGGACCTCTTTTCAGAATATTTTTAAATGCATAAAATAAATAAAACACATAGGATCACAAGGGAAAGCAATTATTTTGAAATCCAGTTATTAGTATATTACAAAACCAGTTCATGGACTCCAGGTGAGCCCCTGCTCTAGAGAGAACCTTATTCTTTCTAACAGGAAGCTGGGAAATAGCAATTTTGATACAAAACCTTTCAGAGATTTTAGATGTAAGTTGACCCTGCAATGTAAAAAAAAACATTCCCCCAAATAGGGTAAATTTATATGCTAGCTATAAGCCACAGCTGAACCCTCCCCTTCCCCAGTCTTCAGCAGCTGCAACTCACAGGAATCAGAGCTTCCCCTAGGGTCCTGCTAAAAACAGCTGCTAATGGACTTACAGTGAATAATTTAGCAGCTGGAGGGGGTGGGGCAGGGAATAGATCAAGGGGGTGGGTATAGCAAGAATTGGGGCTGGAGTGATTTCTACCCACTAGAAAACTACTTGAACAGCAGGCTGGTGGGAAAAACTTGTGAGCAGTGTGAGGCCAAGTTCAATCTATACTGCAAAATATGCCAGCTGACCCCAAGTTAGAAATAGGTTCTGTTTCAAAATAAAAGTTGTCCTGTAACTTGGTTATTTGGAACTCACACTGCATTTTGCCATAGAAACCATCATGCCTTAGATTCCCAAGACAGGCCGCAGAAACCTAATTAGCCCATAAGTTGGCTGTAACATAGACTATATACAGATAGTTGCAAATTAACAATATTATGGAAACAAGCTGGAAGAAGTAGGGGCTACACGGAATTTGCCAATAAGGGAGATTCAGAGATTGAAACGACCTCAGAAGTCATACCCAGAAGAGTCACCGACGAGTGGAGAGATGATGTGGGTGCTGACTAACTTTTCATTTCCAAGTGAACGGTGACCTGCAAGTTAATGTTTTGTGCAGGTAATCCCATCCCTCTGACTACCTGGGTCACCACTAATTCTCCACACCAATGCTGCTCATGGTGGCTATGTGCCACACCCAATCTGGTGGCCAGATGGAAAGGACAGAGGAGATGCATGAAATGCAGGTTGACTATTAGGTTTTCTATCACAGAGATCACTAGAGCATGTCTTATGTACAGTAGAATCATTTCGATAAGTGGGCACTTTCTTCTAGAATCATTGAAGATGGAAGGGACTCTAGTTCAGGCCTTTCATTTTACAAATGATCAAATTGAGGCTCATGGAAATTATAGGATCTGCTTAATAAGTCAAGTACCTAGTTAGTGACAGAGTTGGGGCTCAATCCCATGTCTCAATTCCAAATCCATTGCTTTTTTTGCAATACTACCATTTCTTGTAACTATGGTTTTTATCCTCACTTTACCCTGCCCTGTTGACCCACTCGTTTGTACCCACAGTTACCCAGGCTGACCTACAAAACATACTATAAATTGCCAAAGCTGTCTATGAGTAGTAGTCTTCGGATCACTACTGGAGACCATCGGTGGATTTTAGAATGTTCTTCCTCCTCTACCTCCTCGCTCCCCTGTCTTCCTTCAAGTCCCAGGTGAAATCCCATCTTCTACAGGAAGTTTTTCCCAATCCTCTTGAATTCTAGTACCTTCCTTCTGTTGATTTTTTTCTAATTCATCCCATATATAGCTTATTTGTACATTCTTGTTTGCATGTTGTCTGCCCCATTAAACTCAGCTCCATAAGAACAGGGACTGTTTTTTGCATACTTAATAAATGTCTATTGATGGAATGACTGACAAATTGGAGAAGGATTTGTAAAACAGGATCAAAGGCCAGGGTAGCAGATCTCAGTCACTTTTGATACTATGCTTTCTCCAACTTCTGGTGGCAAAGACTTGGTGTGACTATACAACACGGATTCTTCAGTTGAGTCTAATCGTCTCAGAAATAGAAGCTATAGCTAGAGGGACTGTTCAGGTCTCAAAAGTAGTCAGTTCCATGACTGTTTGAAACTCTTTGTTGTAAGGAAAATTCATCTGTGAGGACTCATGGTCCATATTTGTACTCTTTGGTTACCTTGTATCCTAATCGATGGGTAGGAAAAATGTGTGGTCTGGGAAAGTATTACATTCCTTCTATGGTACAGGAAGTTTTAAAACTTGTAGATTAAGAAGAAAGGAAATGAGTCTAAAAAATGCACCCTGCTCAGAAACTTCACATTTTCTGCCAGCGATCCTACTCAAACCCAATCCCTGAAGACTTTGATGGCCACCTAAGTGGGGTGACAATGTCAGTGACAGCTGATGCCCTGAAAAGCTGCTCTCATAAAATTCTGCGAGTGATTTGCTCAGGAGCCAAACACTGTTCCCTAGCATTCAAGATGGAAGACTTTTTGTTAATTCCTCACCTGGGTAATTGGCTATATTTCTGGTTTACTGCTTTCTTGATAAATCTCACCTGTGTTTTGTTGCCGTGCTGTTATTAATATAGTACATTTCCTGATGAAAACCTCGATGAAGGCTGCTGGTCTACTCAGTAAATTTTACCTATATTCTATTACCTGGTATGTTTCAAAGCACATATTTCTTCTAATCACCTGTGAATACAGTTCACAATAGCACTGTTCTTCCACCCTTTTCCCCCTCTTCATGCTTGCCTTAAAAGTGCTTGCCATGAAGCCCAGCGTGAGATTTGATCACTTCTTGGTTAAGGCATCTTGTTCAGATGCTAGGACCTGGGACCCTAATTCACTTTCACTGTTTTGTATAGGAGTCAGTAGATGCATCTAAAGTATGCATTGATATTCCCTTTTATTAGGGAGAATGAGTACCAAAGCTGATGCAATCTCTATGGCGATGAGTTTCCTAGTGATGACTTTTTCCTGGGGGGCGGAAGGGAAGCATGACGATGGTGGAGTTGAATCCAAGGAGTACAGCTGGTAGGAAATGAAAATATAATGGAAGAATTACATCATGACATTTGTATGTTATGTGTACTGCAGGGTCTTGCCTCATGCTGTTCGTGAGTCAGCTTGGTGTAGTGGAAACAGTTCTATTGATGTCAGGAGTAGATGGGTTTGAATGCTTCTTTAGACGTCTGTCATCTGGATGATCATTTATCCTGTCTAATCCTCAGGTTTTTTATCTGTACAATGATTATAATGCTTACCTCATGGGGATCAAATGAGATAATTCGTGTAAAGTGTTTGGCAAGCTCAAGGAATATATAAATATCAGCTATTATTGGTCACTTTAAGACTAATAGCATGGTCTTAGGAACCCATAGCAAACTTATAAGATATCCATCCTGATCTTGCCTGAGCTTATGTTATTCCAATAAACTAGATCCATCTCTGGGCATTTCATCCCCTTCTGCTATTAAGTCCCTCCCAGCATGGTGTAGAGGAAAGAGGACTACCCAGGAGGCAGGAACCCTTGGTACTAGTCCTAGCATTGCTACTAACTTGATTTGTGGACATGTTTTTTCCTTTCTGGATCTTAGTTTCCTTATCTGTATGAAAGGAAGTGGTTGAAATACATAACCTTTAAGGTCCTCCCCAATTCTCAAATTCTACTAGTCTATCTCTTTGACAGATACTACTAAGGCATCATTTATTGAAAGTTGGACTGGTCTTGTTAGTGAAATCTTTCTATTATACAATATATAAATATATAGAAGATATAAAAAGTTATTTCTTGATGCATATTTTCTGTACCATAAATACCTACTGATATATATATATATATATATATATATATTATATACACACATGTGTGTGCACATGCATGCGTGTGTGTGTGTGTGTGTATTGGTGTCAAGAGGCAACTTAAGAAGGAGCTCGGTGTGTCATAATAATAACTAAGTTTTATATAGGACCCCAACAAGGGCAACTAGGTGTCACTAGGGCAGCCGCGTGGCACAGTGGATAGTCAGGAAGACCTGAGTTCAAATGCGGCCTCAGATATTAGCTGTGTGGTGCTGAGCAAGTCACTTAACCTCTGTTTGCCTTAATCCATGGGAGAAGAAAATGGTAAACCACTCCAGTAACTTTGCCAAGAAATCTCCATTATTATACTATGTTATGTAAATACTTGTTTTATTCCATGAATTTAAAATAAAAAAAAATCCCTGTGGACAGTGTTGGCTTGTTGTGGTCCATGGGGTCGTGGAGAGTTGGACACAACTGACTGAACAGCAACAATTGAAAGGGAAATTACTGCCTCATGAATCCTTTTGGATTGTCATTAGTAGTTTTTCTCTAAATTGAGCTTAAATAATCCCATCTACAATTTCTACCCATTCCTTTTAGTTTAGCCCTGTTGGACCAAACAGAAAAAAGTCTAACTCCTATATGAAAAACCTTCAAATACTTCCAGGCTGCGATCATTTCTCCTCTAAGTCTTTATTTCTCTAGGCTAAATATGGTCCAGTTATTTTGACCAGTCCTCCCACGGCATCATCTCTAATGTTCTCCCATTTCTGATTGCCCTCCCTAGCATACTCCCTAGCTTATTTATGTCTTTCTTAAAACATGGTACCCAAAATTGGGCACAATATTTCACGAGTGGTCTGATTAGGACAGTGGTACTTGTCTTCCTTTTTCTCGATATTATACTTATCTCAATATGTCCTAAGATTGTAATAGTTCTTTTGGCTGCCACGTCACACTTTTGATTCATATTGAACTTACAGCCCATTAAAGTCCCCAGATTTCCTATACATCAATTCTTGTCTAACTACACAAGCTTCATTCATCTTGTACTTTTGTAGATGATATTTTGAATTTGAGTGAAGTGCTTTTGTTCTTCTCTCTCTTTAATTTCACCTAATTCAGTTTGACCCAGTTTTGGAGACCCGCGTCATCTAATTTAGTAGTGGTTCTTCCCAGTTTTGAGTCATTTGCGATTTTGATAAGTATATTTACAAAATTTTTGAATATTATATAATCAAATGTTCTTATTCCTGGACCAATCCACTAGTGATAGTCCTCTGAGTTAGTAATGACCCCTTAATGATTACTCATCTCTTTTACTAGGTTGGAGTGATTCTGAGTAAGTCATTTCACTTCTGAGTCTTAGTTTCCTTATCTATAAAATGGGAATAATGGTAGCATCTACCTCATAATCACTGTTGTGAAGAAAAAAAATGATATAATGTATGCTTTGTAAATCTTAAAGCACTATATAATTTACGTATTATTTTGTTGTTTTTATTGTTACTCATAGGACTGGGGACACTTAAACAGTTCCAAATCCACCCAGCTGTACTATCTATCACCTAGTGCAAAGGTCAGCAAATTATGTCCCATTGTCCAAATCCAGCCAGTTGCCTTTTTTTTTTTTGGATAGCACTGGTTTTTATGATTTTAAATAAAGAATGGTTTTTATGTTTTTTCATAAAGTTGTATTTAAAAATGTAAAAACATTCTGAGTTCACTGGACCATGTGGGCTGTAGTTTATCATCCTCTGATCTAGCCCATGCCTTGCCACCTCATCCATAAAGATAGCATGAGAGAGGTTGTTAAATGTTTTGCTGAAATCTAGGTATATTTTATCTCTATCATTCCCCTGATAAGCCAATCTAACAAGACTATGTAGGACACAAATATATGGTGTGACCTGTGTTTTTCGAAGGCATAAAGGCTCTTAGTGATCACTACTTTCCTTTCTAGATATCAACTATCTCTCTCTTATTTAATAAACTCTAGAATTGTCAGGAATCTAATTCAAGCTAACTTATCTATACTTTGAACACTCTCCCTTCTTCTGAAAATTAGGACAATTGCCCTTCTTCAGTTTGGGGACACTCTATTCTCCATGATTGTTTTGGAGATTCCCCCAAAGTGGTTCAGCAAACACACTTTCCATTCTTTCATTGCCCTGTGTCTAGGCCAGGTGATGTGAATTATTTGAGAACATCTACGTACTTTCTTATTATTCCCTCAGTTGTGTTTGATTTTCAGTTTCATATTAAGCATCTTGATACAGATGACTTTAAACTCAAAATAGAGGGGGAGGGAGAAAACTGCTCACACACACCTGTCAAATTAGGTACTACAAAGAATAAAAGCAGATTTAAAATAAAAATAAGATTATCAATAGAGGATAGCTGTCGATAAACAAATGTACAAAGTATGGATGATAGATAAAGTAAAGTAGAGATCTTAATGCAAGGAGCCCCATTTTGTCTCAAAAGAAGGAAGGAAACAAAAAAAATTTTGGTCTTGTTCTAAACATATTTTTATTTATTTCATTAAATATTTTGCAATTACATTAGAAATTTTTTGACATTAATTTTTATTTAAAAAATTTTGAGTTTCAAATTTTCTCCCTCCCTCCTTCCTCTCCCTAACCTCTTGAGAAGGCAAGTGACATGGTATCAATTATATATGTAAAGTCATGAAAAATATATTTCCATATTAGCTATGTTGCAAAAGAAGACACAAAAAACCAAGAAAAAATAAAGTGAAAAAAGTATCTTTCAATCTATATTTGCAGTTCATCAGTTTTCTCTCTGGAGGTGGATAACATTTTTCAACATGGGTCCTTTGGAAAAGTCTTGGATCATTGTCTTGATCAGAGTAGCTAAGCATTTCACAGTTGATCATCCTTAAAATATTGCTGTTACTATGTATAATGTTCTCTTGGTCCTGCTCACTTCACTTTGTATCAGTTTATATAAGTCTTCCCAGGTTTTTCTGAAACTGTACCTCTTATTTCTTATAGCACTACAGTATTCTATTACATTCATATACCACAACTTGTTCGGCCATTCCTCAATTGATGGGCATCCCTCAATTTCCAATTCTTTGCCACCACAAAATGGACTGCTATAAATATTGTTATACAAATAAGTCCTTTCCCCTTTTCTTCTATCTCTATGGTTTACAGATCTAGTGGTGGCATTGCTAGGACAAAGGGCATGCACAGTTTGATAGCCCTTTGGGCATAGTTCCAAATTGTTCTCCAGAATGGTTGTAAAATTCCACCAACAATGCATTAGTGTCTCAATTTTTCCATGTCACTCCAGCATTTGCAATTTTCCTTTTCCGACATGTTAGCTGATTTGATTGGTGTGAGGTGGTGTCTCAGAATTACTTTAATTTGTGTTTCTCTAATCAGTAGTGATTTAGAGCATTTTTAAATGTTACTATTGATAGCTTTGATTTCTTCTTCTGAAAACTGACTATTCATATCTTTTGATCATTTATCAATTGGGAAATGGCTTGTATTTTTTTTTTTTTACAAATTTGGCACTTCCCTATATGTTTAAGAAATGAAGCCTTTATCAGAGAAACTTGCTATATTTTCCTCGCCCCCCCCCCATTTCCTGTTTTCCTTCTAATTTTGGCTGCGTTAGTTTTGATTGTGCAAACCCTTTTTAATTTCATGTAATCAAAATTATCTATTTTACTTCCTGTGATTCTCTCTATCTTTTGTTTGGTCAAAAACTCTTCCTTTATCCGTAGATCTGACAGGTAAATTTAGCACAAAAATATTTATTAAATACTAGTACTTGAAAAATATTACCTCATTTGGTCCTTACAACACCCCTGAGAGGTAGGTGCTGTTATTATCCCTATTTTAGAATTGTGGAAACTGAGGCAAACAGAGAGACATACCGGTAATGAATGTCTGAGGCTCAGATCTTCCTGTCTACTGGCTAGGCACTCTATCTACTATCTTACCTAACTGCCCAGGAGGTACACTAGAATTAATAGTATGGCACTCAGGACTGGAATGTGGTTATGGGAGAATATATCTTATTGAAAGGAAATAGAAAATTTGAAAGATGTAGCAAAGTAGCATTACGTATTAAGAGGGTATACTCATGTGAAGAAATCCAGGAACTCAAATGGGGACCTTGGTAGTGAACATTTGAGTGAACTAGAAAGAATTACCAGTAGAAGTACCCTTCTCTCTGCCTTCCCTGGGCTCTTCCTCTGTCATCTGGGCTATGGGACAAGAAGAGGGACATGGTTGTCTATATTTCTAGGTTGAGCCAGGAATCACCAAGTATAATATTTCTGGTAGGCTGGAGAATCATCATGCTGTGCTGTCTGCCCTGATACTACATCCTTTGTCTTCTAAAGCCCCAGATATTTCCATATGATTTCCTCTTGCACCCTAAGTTCTCTTGGACCTTGCCACCTGTCCAGCTGCTGCACTCTTAGGACTTCTAGCCTTTTCATCCAACGTTCAGATGAACTTTCTTATATGTGCTGTATCCCCGAGGGGTTCTGTGCCTGGGATCTGTCAATTTATTTAAAAAAAATGTACACTGTATATATATATATACACATATATATGTATATATGTATGTATGTATGTATATATATATACACATATATATGTATGTATGTATGTATATACATATATACATACACATATATATATTACTAACTCTATTTCAATACAATTTTTCCTTTGTAATCTTATGCCTTTAAAAGCATTATTTGATAAAGCTTTCATAGACTTCACCTGACTTCTAAGAAGATCTATGACACAGAAAAAGGTTAAGGACTGCTTCTTTAAACAATCCAATTATGAAGACAAAACTCAAAGAACAAATTCAAATGCAAGAGAAAAAGGGATGATAACCAAAGTTATTAATGTGATTGCACAGGCAACATGTTGAGTGGTTTAGCTTTTCCAAATACTTGAACAGAAAATGGAAGCAGAGGTAGACTGTGGAAGATGAATACAAAATAGTGACATTGGTCTTCTAAGACTAGAGTCAGGATGCTACTGTGCAGAATGAGTTAGGCTGGCGTTGGATACTAAGGACAACAAATAGGGTTTTTTTTGGTTGTTGTTTATTTTTTGTTGTTAGGCCAGGGAAAAATAAAAAAAAACAGCATTAGAACCACCGTTTGGGGTGAATGATATGGTGATGGTGATGGTGACGATGATGATGATGATGGTGGTGGTATATCATGCTGTCTCTCTAGTCAATGTACAATCAATCAGTTACTCACCCACTTATCAGAGTGGTATGCTTGAAGCTCATATTTTTCTCAGCTTGTTGTTGAATCTGTCCTGTTAAAACTAAAATAAAATAAGTAAATTGTATCAAAGAAAAATACTTTCCAGCCAGGTGCCAGGACTCTTGGTACTTTCTTCATTTAGATGTTTGCTGTTTTTCAGCCTGGATTCTGGCACAATGCTATAGCATCTTGAAATTCTAGGGTCATCTCAGATTTATTCTTTAGAGTTGAAACAGGCTCAAGGATTTTCTGTGGCCTCCTGGCCCCCAGGCTTAGGGTGTTGCTTGGTAGGGGTTTCTTTGGTTTCTCTGATCCCCTTTGGAGAACACAGTTCAGTTCCAAAACCCAAGGGTTGCTCTGAGATAGCCTTGACACTGTTGGTCCTCTAAGCCCTGTCCTTTAAGAGTGGTGGAGAGTGAAGAATGTTTTGCTTGGAGTTATGAGACCTGGACTTAACTTCCAGCTTGGCTTGATGCTGTCTTTGTTACCTCGGGTCAGTTAACTTTCGGTGGCCTCCTCTGTAAAATCAGGGATTTGGACTCCAACATGATCTCTAGGGTCCCTTTTAGTTTTAAATCCTATGATCCCTGCTCTGGAGGGTTATCCTTGAATATTCCCCCTAGGACAGCTGTCAACTAGGGTGGAATACCTAGGATCTGAGGTGGTCCTGAACTGAACCCTCAGAGAAGTCCCCGAGGCTATTGAAACTTCACCCCTAGGGTAGGGAATAAGCACCAAGGGAATGACCATTTCCTTCACAGATGCCACTGGGATCCCAGCCAGCCCATGAATGCCCAGGCATATGGTTAGTTGGACATATGCCTAGAGGTTCAGGGAACTAAAATACACTGTATTAAATTCATTGTTTTCTTCCTCTCTAAAAGGCTCAACTCCACCAATAAAAGGAAATTTACTTCGTTTATATTACACAATCATGGTCTTTATTATCTATTATCTGAAATCATTTCCAAATTGAGTCTGTGATTATGGGCTGGTCTATAATTTATAAATTTTTCTCCTTTTAGTGTAGAATTGATTGAAAAGCTTAAGAGCAGAACTTAGTGGACCTTTTGAATATTCTTTGTGGCATCTGTGTGGGGACAACTCTCTATACTAGCAGATTACTGAAATCAAATCAGTCCAACTTTCTCTCAATGAATTAGAATTGTGCATAACAAGGAGTTTGCAATAGGAAATGAGGTGTCCCATTCACTTGCCTGTCATTTGTAGGCAGGAATGTTTCATTTAAATTCCAAAGGAGTGTTGGTAGTAAATGTACCATTTTCTATCTCATATTTCACCTCATGAGCAAGCACTGCATGCTGTGAAATTCTACCTAAGTCTACTGGCAAGATGTCTATCGTCTTGTTCTATCTTATTAATTATATTACTAGTTAGAGATGGTGTTTTTCTGGTAGAAAAATGAGTTTTTCTCCTTTCCTTTTCCCTTTCTTCCCCTATCCTTCATTCTTCCTTCCCCTCTCAGTCCCCACAACATACCTCCCAGTTCCCTGGGTAGAAGCAAATTCCTGTCTTAGATAAGGGGAGATAAAAATGTCAAGTCCTGATTCTGGTGAATTGTCTTTCTGATACATGCAAACTCATAGAAGGATTCCAACTGGCAATCCTGGGTTGGTTTTTGCTATAACCTGAACTTAGTTTCTTTTAGAAATTCTTCTAGTGAGGTTACACATACTCCAGTCTCCCCTTAATGTCAGGGATGGGGGGGCACACAAGGAAATCAAGCTCATTTTCAGGGATCACTCAAGCTTCCTTTAATCTATGGCACCCGAGTGTGTTGAGTTTGTTTGGGCAGAAGGGCTGTTGTGCATCTCTAACCTGATTTCTAATTAGCAAAATGGGTGATCAGCCTACTTCACTTCATTGCCTATTTTTGCTCCCCATGGTGCAGTCTAACGTCTTCCAGCTTCCTATTCTAGAAGCACTGAGATCTGAAAGCAGTGTCTGATTTTAACTTTAAGTATTCCCCAAAATTTCCACTTTAAGATCCATGGAGAAACTACAAAATATGAGGGTTTTTTTTTTTTTGCTTCTTGTGTTTTCTTATCTATTTATATGAAATAGGCTTCATGATGTAAGGGAGAGGGTGCTGGTCTTTGAGACAGGAAGATCTGGCTCTGAAATATACTGGCCGTATGACCATGCATGAGCAACCTCTGAGTGCCCCAGACAATACTCTAAGACCGGAAGTTAAAGACAGCATGCTGATCTGCATTGATTGAGGAACTGTCTATGCTAAGAATTTCATACTTACAGAATTAAAAGGTCTGGGCCAAACAAATCCAGTGTGAAGGATGTTTTTGAATTACAAATGGGTTTACCAATTTCTCCCTTCTAGGATGAATTGTTCCCACTATCCCTCATATGCACCTTATCTTCAGCCTGAGAAATTGTTTTGGAAATGTAAACCAGACCACCTGGACAGAAGGAGGAATTAGATAAGGAGATTGAGAAACAAAACAGATCACAAACCCGGTATGGAGATAGGACAGAGTAGTGATGGGGGCCTTCAAAAATCCAAACATTTGCTGAACCCTTTTCACTGCTAAAGTGGAGCAGCTGGTGAATTTATTGAGATTTAGTCCAAGTTGAAGGACAAACTTTTGAACCAACCTGTCCAAAACCAATCAAGCAGCTAGGTGGTGCAGTGGATAGGGTGCCAGGCCTCGAGTCAGGAACTCATCTTTCTGAGTTCAAATCTGGCTCCAGATACTTATTAGCTGTGTGACTATGGGCAAGTCACTTAACCCTGTTTGCCTCAGTTTCCTCATCTGTAAAATAAGCTGAAGCAGGAAAAGGCAAATCACTCGAATATCTTTGCCAAGAAAACACCAAATGGCACCATGAAGAATCAGACACAATTGAAAATGATTAAATAACAAAAACAAGGGCAATACCCCAAAGTACAATGAACTGCATTTCAGGGCACTAGATTGTACTTATGGAAGGATTGCTGGACCTTCAGAAAACATTTTTTTTTTCCTGGCTGGGATGGGGAGTCCGGATCTATGATTTATTTAACATACAGAATTCCAGTGTGGATACTTCTTTCTCCAATGCAGATAAGTAACTAGTTTATAATTTAGCACTTTCAGGGGTCAGCAAACTGTGGCTGAAGGCCAAATGAGGCCCACTGCCTGTTTTTGTATTCCATTGAGGTAAGAATGGTTTTCTACTATTTCAAAATGCAAAAACCATTCCTCCCTCTCCTATGGCTCCCAGGCTATGGGACAGATTGGGCCCTCGGACTGTGGTTTGCTGACCCCTGCTTTAGGGAGATGACTGGTGGTACTGACTTAGGCCTTGTTCACATAGGGCAGCACTTTAACTGAAGTTTTCCTGACTCTGACCATACTGTCTCTCTTAGAGCACATAGTGGGAAAACAATGAGCTGAGCTGCAGAAAGCTAGAATGCTCCCCCCACCCCTTATATTATTTCCCCCTCCCCCCAATACTTTGAACTCTTTCAGGTTTGAGCTTATTACAGATATAAGTCAACCGCGAAAGTATAAGCACCTCCTTTCATAATTAGAGCCTTGGAACGAACTATAGGCTAACTAACCATCCAGCAACAGGACCAGAAAAAATGGGACCCTATTTGTCTATGTTTTAGATACTCTTTTGAATTGATTCCCATGGTGGTTGTGGGGGTTGTCCTTGTTCAATTCCCATGGAAATACCTGCTGTTAAAGTACTCCGAGGATATTTGTTGAGGCAGAAGCTTGTGGTCTTTCAGCTGAAGGAGGTAGAGAAGGAAGTGGGTATGACCAGAAGCACCTATAAGCATTTATCATGTACTGGGAACTAGGGATATAAAAGAAAAAGAAATGAAACATTCTAAGACCTTAAGAAACATATTCTGTTGGGTTAAACAACATGCACATGTAAGAATAAATACAAAATAAATGAAAAGTAAGTAGATATAAATTTGCACTAGCAGTTGAAATAATCATAAAATCTCAGGACAGAGGTGGTGTTCATTAGCTGAGCTTTGATGGTAACTAGGAATTTTAACAGGCAGAGGTGAGAGGGGAGCGCCATCGAGGCATGATGGACTCTGCATGATTTGCTTATGCTAGGGTGCAGATGGAGATGGAATTTTGTGTGTGAAGTATAGCAAATAGACTAGTTAGACTGGACTGATAGAGTGTGAGGATAAGGAAGTGAGAAAGCATGTGGGGTCTATGCAGATTTTACTCTTTTAAGGGAGCCATGTGATGGGTTTGAGAACTGTTTGCAAGGCTGGTTTAAATGTTGTTAGATAAGTACATGGTGTTAGCAGGGCTAAGTCACTCTTGCTTGTGACTTTCCATTTCTGAAGAGAATGTCAAATGACTATTGAACACTTCAAACATGCTTGCTGCTTAGAGAGTAATTAGGGCAGAGGTGGCCAGACTACCTTAAAGGGTATTTAGAAATTGGAAGTTTGATCCAAAAGTCACCTATTTCCAGCTTTCAGGCTCTCAGTCTATCTGAATTCATCTGAGTACTTCTTTTAAAAATTCTGGTTCTGTTGTCAAATTCAATATTCCCTTTCACTGAGGTTTCTACATGCTATATCTAAAACTGGGAATTATAGAGACCAAACAGTATCCTGTCAATGTGGCTTAGATGTGAGATCAGTCAAGCAATCAATTAATTAGCCAGCATTTATTAAGAATTTACTACAGGCCTTTAGCACTTTGCTAAGTGCTGGGATTACTAGGAAGAAGCAAAAAAACCCCCAAAAACCCACACAAAAAACAGTCCCTGCCCTCAAGGTGCTTACACTCTAATGAATATAAGAGAGGCACTCAGATCTCTTTATAGTAATCTACTGGTATAAGCATAAAAATAAATGGATTGTCCGTCCTAGAAGGGCTCAAATACAATAAATTCAGAAGCTCTTAGTTGCTTGCCCTGTGGCTATTCAGTAAATGATGATGATATTAGATGTTATTTATTTCCATGCACTTTTATGCAGCTCACTTTATGATGTATTATACTCCCCAAAGCAGTACCATTTAATTGAATTTCTATGAGAATCCAGGTACACATATCATCACAGATAAGAAAGACTCTGGGGATTTTTTTTCTTCTATGCCCTGGAAGTGTTTATTTATTTATTTATTTTTACAACTTGATTTTTCTCATTAGAAATAATTCTGCTTGGTGATAATAAATTTGGTTCTGTGGGCTCATGACTGTGTGTTTATGTTTGTGTAGCTTAGTATCTCAAAAGCAGAGCTGAAGCATTTTGTTCTTATATTTCCATGGTGATGTATGAAATCCAATAAAAATTGTGAAACTGGAAAAAACCCCTACCTTGAACAGCAATTATGTTAACTGCAAGTGATTTATTGTTTGCTGAAAAGTGGCTGATCTCCATCAGACAAGACCACAGGGTCTGCTGCTGCACTTTCTTGCCAGGAAAGGAGAGGAAACGAAGGAGGCAAGGGTTATCCTCTTTGTAATAAATATGAAGTCTTTCCAACATGAATGATTTCAACTTAATGTTGGGTTTAGCCAGAAAGTTCCATGTACAACAAAATTCCATGCAAATTTTGGTTTTGTGATTGATATGTTTTTCCAAAATGGGAAAGACTGAAGTACTTAAGGAGCTTTACTTTGTGGTCATGTGAAAAAAAGGAAAGCAACTAGACTGAGAAATATGTCAAAGATACACACACACACACACACACACATATATATATATACACACGTATGTACATATATATTATAGATCATGGCTTTAAATAGGGAATCTGATGTCCTAGGCATACAAATTTTCACTTTGAGGGGCTATTTGAAAGAAAAAAAAACAAATAGCTCCAAAGCAAAACCCTACTCTTATCTTATGATACATTTTATGATTTGTTGGAGCCCAACTCTTCACTTGGTAGACACGTTTCTGTTTATGAGCCTTTTGGCATTTAACTAGCCTAGTCCTGGGACAAGAGACACCATAATCTGTTATTAGTACCATGTTTGAAGACTTTCCAATCTTCTTAGGACCTAAGAAAGCAAATGGTCCCTTGGCAGAGCCTTTGAGAATCTGGGGTCATTTCCTTGCCACGATGTGATGGGAGCTAGGTTGGTTTTGTATGGATAGAGAGCAGCATACTGCTGACCATCACTGAGGAAGAGCAACAAAGATGCTGCTATGCTTGTTTATCACTGAAGGCAAGGCTTTGTTTGTATTCTTTCTGCTTTCCCCTTTCCCTTTTGCTCTCCTTCCTTCTCTCCTTTCCCTTCCCCACCCCTTTGCTTCTTCTTCTTTTTCTATGGATAGCCCCACCCAGCATTTTGTATACCAGGCTGAAGTAGGCTGGTTTTTTTAAGGGGACTGGTGGGTGGTTAGCTTTTTTTTCCTTGCTGCTTGAAAAATCAGAGACCTAGGCTGGAACAAAATTGAGTTTGAAGTTATTCTTCAGCTCCAGCTGCCTGACTTGGTGACTGTGAAAGCAGAAAGAAGTAGCATTTTATATCTTTTAAATTTTGAGTTTATAGTTTTTTAACCTTTTTTTTTTTAAAGGAAAGTTGACTTTCTTGTGTTTTACAATCCATGAGTGCTTTGATATATTTTATCCCTTAACTCCAAATTACTGGAGTAGCCTAGGTTAGACCTGCCCCAGAATAGATGATATGACATCATTCCAGCTATCCACAATGGCAAAAATAAAATGGTTGAAAAATGTCCATTGTTCAGATTGTGATGAATGTACAGTCAGCTCAGATTGCAGTAATCCCTCAATATGTATATCTTAAGTGATTATTGAAGAGAGACAGCAATCTGCACTCAGAACTGAGTAAGCAGAGGAGCTTGAAATGGATCACTTTTAGGAAACCCTTCAGAGCTTTTAATGACCCCAAACTACTCACTGCAATGAAAACTCAACTCTTTAGTTCTTCCAATGATACCCTAAGGAGGCGAGTCATAGGACACCATGACCTCAGACACATTTAAATGTCAAATAACCCAAATGGTACTGGCAGCATGAATAGTGACCAAAGTCAGAGGTGACACGTTATTAATGGCAACTCTCATATAGATAGTAAATGGTAATATTGTGAATATAATAGTAATAGCGTGAATATAATAAAGATATGTCGGTGGTTATGTATCAGGAATGAGAGGCAAAAGATGGATAGCCCCAAGGATACATTGGTACTCCCTAGATACTAAAAAATGAGAATAAGGCCTTCTGGATTTTGATTACTAATTATAAATTATATATATATATACATATATATATATATAAATTATAAATGCTAGTTAGCATTTATATAGAGCTTCAAAGTTCATGAAGCATTTTGCATATATTATCTCATTTGATCCTCAGAAAAACCCTGTGAGATGAGAGGTAAAAAGTGCTTTGCCAGGGGTCATCCAGCTAGTTAATGTCTGAGGATGGATCTGAATTTAGGTCTTTCTAACACCAAGTCTAGCATACCAAGTAGGAAGACCATTAAGGAGGATTTATGGGAAAAAAAACATGGATAAAGATTACACAAGATGAGAAGACTCGGATCTGCATGGGTGAAAGAAGGGCTCAATTACTGAAATTTTGGATCTGCCAAAGTATAAAAATGCATTCTTCAGCATTAATAGGGAACAATCTTTCAGGAGAGATTAGAACACTGCATTGTCCTTTTATTAACCATTTTGAAGAATTGAATGTGAAATATACCATGAAGTTATCAGATGATTATTCCTAACTAATGTTTCCATGTGAAAATTCCTTTCCAGCATTTCTTGGGATATTTATGTTTTTCAAAATCCTGAATCCAGAGTGATATCAGTTAAAAAATGAGGAAAAGTATTATAATTGTCTTGCAAGAATGAATGGTTAACAATCAACACAACATTCCTGGTTTGAAGAAATCCCACTAACGTCAAGTTGAAATCAAGAGCAGGAAATGCTGACACTTGGAGTGAAGGTTATAGTTGACATTTCTGAGAACCAGGACATGAACACATAGGACAGAAGTGGTCATGATCTAATCGGTCAGTCTTGCTTGTAGCTGTTGCCATGCTGTAAGTGTGTGTTTGTGGCCCTGTCTGCTGCTAATGGTGAGCCATTCTTACAAATAAAATAAATGTTGTTTATAACTGTAGTATAATTCACACAAATCCTATGAGTGTTGTTTGAAGAAATAACAAGTTTTGGAAGCAAAACAAGTCCTTAAATTGGCAATTTTGACATGTGATTCTGTGTAGTGTGGTTAACCCTGCTAAGATATATAAATGTTATGTATGTTATTCAAATACTACCCAGTAATACTCACTGTTGTTTTTCATTGTTTGAATACTTGCTATAAGCTATAGTTCTTTTTAAATACTACTCAACTTAATCTTTCTTATTTTTTAAATATTCACAATAATGAGTGGAGTATGAAGGATTTTGGAAGTATTTAAAAAAATAAATCAGTTAGATCAGGGCTGTCCAATCTTAGGTTTTTATTGAAACAATAGGCAATATGTTTTGATTTGCCATTTTATTGAGAGCTCTGTGGTAGCTCGGCTTTGTTTACTAAAGCATTTATGTAAATATCTACGCTTGAAGGCAGCCCGCATAAATGGCACTGTGGGCTGCATGTGGCCTTTTGGACAGCCCTGAGTTAGATTATTGCCAGATGTTTTAAATCATTGTCACAATATATGGGTTCATAATAATAATAAACTATGCATTTGTTATGTCTTTTCAAAATAGGAAGTCTCTGAAACTTTGAGTATAACTATCGCAGAAAAATGATTCACTATTTTTTATTGTTACTCATTATTCTTTAAAAGCATGTAAATAAAATGTTAGAAAATACAAATCAATTCATCCTTCCAAGAATTGCTGAGAATTCTCATTTCTTGTTCCCAAATCCCAAAGATACATACATACATACATACATACATATATATATATATATATATATATATGTATGTATGTATGGAATTTAGAAACACTGTGGTAGCATCATTGCAATAAGAAGATAACTTTCCATGGTGATTATTTTTAAAGGAAGAGACGTATCAGAATGGGAGAGATGTGCTATGTAGTAGGATAATAGTGTTTGAAATAAAGAGATAAAGTAGAACATACTTACCTGTAAAATAGAGAAGGGATGACCAAAGGTATAGCTTTGTCCATGCATGTGGGGGGGGGGGGGGATAAAATATAGGATGATAGCCTTCACAGCAGATAATTCAGGAAGTTATCCTAACTGTGGCAAACATCTCTTTGCATCCCCCTACATCTTGGCCCAGGTTCTTCTAGGCTCCATCAAGGAGCTAGAATGTAGAAAATCATTCTCACAAAATATTTCATAAATTTATTGCAATCTTGACTTGTGACTTTGCCTCCACCTGGAATTCTGGGAAAATCTCCAAAAACACAATTTGTGCCTCCTTTCCCATTATAATTCTTATTACCTTCTCCAATTCATGTGGCCCAATAAACACACCAACAGTATAATTTAGAATAATTTTGCTGTAACAAATTGTAATAAAAAAGATATAGCAATTAAACACCAAGTGTGGTGCGCAGCTAGGTCATCCATGTTATTCTTAACAGCAACCACTTATACCTGTTAATCTCTGTGTTCATACCTTTAATTTTTTCCCCCAAAAGGAAAGCTCTCAGAAGCCATTAGTATGACACACTACTTGTTGGAGCTGTGATTAGTCCAATCATTTTGGAAAGCAATTTGGAACTCTACCTCCAAAAAAGACTAAGCTGTTTATTCTCTTTAGTTCAGAGGTACCAAAGTGGTCAATGATGGGGTAAAGACTCAGATATAACAAAAAATATTTATAGCCATACTTTTTGCAATAGCAAAGAATTGGAAACAAAGTACCCATCATTTAGGAGATGGCTAACAAAATTGTATTTGAATATATTCAAATGTATGTATATTTCAATATAATGGGATATTATAATTTTGTGAGAAATTATAAAAAAGGATTAATTCAGAGAAATCTAGGAAGATTTTTACAAACCGAAAAAGAGTGAAATGATCAGAACCAAGAGAAAAATTTATATGATGACCAAAATAATGTAGGGGGAAAACAACTTTAAAACGTGTGGAATCTGATCAATGTAGTGATGAATCATAACCTCAGAGAACTGATGCTGGAACATTTCTCTCATTTCTTGGTAGATATGAGTTATAAAGTAAGACATGCATTTTCAAACATGGACAGTGTGTTAATTTGTTTTTCTTGATAATAACAAGGGAAGTTTTCTGTAGGGGGCAGGTAAGTTAGTGAGTGGTTAGTGGGTAGTGACAGAGAAGTAAAAAAAAGCATCAACATTAAACAAAAAAGTTCAGAAGGAGGTACAAGGAAACAAGGTTTTTTTGGTTAATACTGTATTAAATTTAATATACATTAAAAAACAAAATATAGGTAGCAAGTTCATGGTTTCACACATATTCCTCTTTTGTTCTTTCTATAATAAAATGTTCATGTGTGTTGCTGATTAAGTTAATAATAATAGAATTAAAAGATAGTTTTGGAAGTTCAGAGTTACCATTGATTCTTCTCTTACATAATAATGATGATGATGATATCTAGCATTTATATAGTTCCTTAAGTTTGCAAAGAGCTTTACATGTTAACTAATTTAGCTCTCCTAATAACCTTGGGAGGAATGTGCTATTATTCTCCACATTTCACAAGTGAGGAGATTAAAGCACAGAGAGTTTAAGTGACTTCCCCAGGGTCAGACAGCTAGTAAGCATCTGAGGCAGGATTTGAATGTAAGTCTTCTTGCTCTCAAGACCTGTGATCTCTCTACTTCATCACATAGCATGATGGAAGACACTCTCTCACCATTCCCCAGAGGCTTACTGAGCAGTCCATAAGAGAAGGAAGGAATGAAGAGTAAACCTGAACTTCTCTCAGGAATAGCTGCTTGCTGATTCCCACATTGGAATTTCTCTTCAATAATTCTCTTACCAATAGGTTGGTGCCATAGATATGGAATGTTACATGAATGTTTACAGGACGTCACTAGGATTAGGGTTTTTCTCAATACTGCAGCTTGCAAAGGAAAACCCAGAAATCTTTTTGAAAACAACAAAACTGCCCCACTTATCTGGCATGGATGTGACTGTAGTCAAGATAGATTATGAAAGACAAGTCAAGAAATTGCTGGAATTGATGGAAAACTCAGAGAAAAGTTGGACCATGCTTTAATGGAAGCTGGCTACATGACAGGGACATTCTAGGATGCATTGTAAAAAATGTTTTTCACATATGAAGACACTGTCAAGATAATGAAATACTACTATTCAGAGTGCAATTTGGCTCCACCATTTGTTTTAATTTGTTACAAGAGATCTATCACTGAGTGAGGACAGTTATATTTATAATGTAAAAAAATACATCAATAAAACTTAAAAAAGAAAAAATACTTTACCAAAATGTTTTCGATTTCCCTTCTGCCTGGGTTTCAGTAGATCCCTCTGGAGGACTCAGCATCACAGTGGTCATGTCCTTTGACCCCTCCCCCCCCAGATATTTAATGTAAAGATATCCCCTCCAAGCAATATTCCTCTTTTATCTTGGCTGCATTGATTTTGTTTGTGCAAACACTATTCTATCTCATATAACCAACATGATATTTTTCCTTTTGTGATCTCTTCTACTCCTCATTTGGTTCAGAATTATTCTCCCTAACCCTAGTTGTGAAAGATACCTCCACTGCCTGACATAAGGGATTCCTATGTAAACCAGATTGTATTTGGTTAGCCCTTAGATATTTTGAAATTCTTTGATTTTGTCATGATGGTTGGAGCCAATGAACTAGCCAAGACTGAGGAAGCCAAGGTGTGATCTAACTCAGAGCTGGACAATCACTAATGGAGGTCAGTATGAAGAAGCATGAAGATGGGGTGGAGGGGTTATGACATACAAGGCTTCTTGGAAGACATAATCCAGAAGCATTAACCAAGTAGTTAGGGCGATAAATGTGGAGAAGTAAGGGAAGACTCAGGACAAGTGCATAGCATACCTTGAAAGGACAGGTCAAAGTACAAAATGTTTGATCAGCACCTGCTCCAAGGCACATCTGCTTACACAGGCTTATACTTCATAAAGCATCCTGGTCCTGAAGCAGTGACTGAACATTCATACCCACCGTTGTTGGTTTGATGTATAAGTTGTAACATCTTTGTTAAAACATCATTCTTGTAAAGTTGTGTAGAGTTGTGCTTCACATGTGATGTGGCAAAGAAAAGAAACATCTAAATGTATGCACAGACTATTCTCATTGAAAAGACATGTGCGTTTTGAGAAGTTACCAGAGTGATTAGATTTGAGCAGCATAACTTTGTGATTTAGATCTTAAAGAGTCTTGATTGCAAATGAATTAGAAGAAGAGTGTAAGTTCTTTAAAAGACCAGATACTGTCTTTTTTTTCAAAAACTACTTTATTTTTAATTTATGAAATAAAACAAACATTTCCATAACAGAGTAGAATTAGAAAAAGATGATTGTACATGAAACTATAAATCTATTAGGTACAACTTGCTATTCCTTTTAAATATGTAATAAAGTTATCATGTAAATTTCTTTTTTGCTATACATACTTCTACTTATCAATTCTTTCTCTGGATGCAGATAGCATCTACCTTCACAGGTCTTTTGCAATTAATTTGGGTATTTACAATAGTCAAAATTGCTTAGTCACTCAGTTGTTCTTAAAACAATATTACTGTTACTGTATACAATGGTCTCTTGGTTCTGCTCATTTTGCTATTCATTATTTCATGCAAGTCTATCCATGTTTTTCTAAAATCAACAAACTTGCTATTTCTTATAGCATCATGATAATATGTCACAACTTGTTGTCTTTTAATTTTATTGTATCTTCCACAGGGGGCATTTGGTGACAATGGGCAAAGCTGCCTAGGAGGTACCATGATTGAGAGTCCAGTTAAATTAAATGGAAGATAGCAAGTGGTCTGCTGCTGTTCTAGATAATGGCTATGGAGGACAGGCTGGAAGTTGGACAGGTGGGCTGGGGGGTGGGATTGAGCTCTGGTCCTCAGCTGCCTCATTCAGGGTTTTAGGGAAGGTGGTGGTTGTGGTGGTGGAGGTATTTTGATCTGCTTGGTACATGATGCCCCCTGCGTCTCCTTCAGGACGCCTTGCAGATTCTATCAGTGGCAGGATGGCTATGGGTATCAAGCTGCAGGTAAAACAAATCAACACATTGGGCATTTGAAAATGTGTCCCTCTTCCTGTGTGTCTGCCAAGAGGCAGGAAGCATGTTAAACCACCCGCCTTCCAAAATCATGTTGGTCCCTGTATTGATCAGAGTTATGAAGTCTTTTGATGTTTTTAAGGGGCTGGTCATGGAATTTTCTCAAGGAAGAAGACCTGACATGTACTGTGGGTCTTAACTGACAGGCAGTTTAGGTCTCCAGAGTGGGATGTTAGCATCTGTAAGAGCAACACCAGAGAACAGGAAGGGAAACTTTTGAACCTAGGACGATCCTGTCTGCAATCTGCTCGGTTTTTAGAATCCTGGCTAGGAGCAGGTGACTCTGGGCTCTTAAGTATTGATTGTAGCTAGGAGATCAAAAGGCTACTGGCCCATTTTGCTCTTAATTGAAGCAGAGACAGAGAGTCTAATAGTATCCCTTATAGCTATTAGCATGATTGTGAACACACAGTATCATACTATATGTATTCTGAACATACAGTATAAGTATTCAACAAATACTTATTAATTGACGGATCATGAGTCAAGACTGTATTATCTGGTTTGAATTCTCTAGATAGTTGGACATCCTTAATGCTGTGGTCACTTTTACCATCAATATCTCTTCTGTGGTGGTATTTATAAGAGCTCCACAAAATAGACTTATGTTCAGTTAAAAAAGGCTTTTTTTTGACGTAGAATAATCCCAACCTGTAAAAGCAACGTAAAACATACAAAATCAAGATATCGTAAAAATTGAAGGTTTCCTGACATACCTTCCTAGTTATAAGGTTATCTTTATAAAAATATAGTAGCAAGCTCTGCACTTAATTTTTGTTTTTGTTTTTATGAAAGATGCCCTTTACCATCCACTACTTTCTTTCATGCAGGCAGAATGAGACAGAGGCATTTATCCTTTGGCCTTTCTCCAGGAAGCATATTCTCGTGAATACTGCCTGAGATTGTGGAAAGATTAATATTCTTAACCACTTCACTGACGTTCTCCGAATGAGAAATAGCCAGCTAATGAGCAGATCCAACTTGACAGGATATACTTGTCGCATGCTCAGGAAGAGCCCTCCCGCCTTCAACAAAGGATGCTACTGAGCCCTGGGTTGGTGCTTTGAACATGTCAATGGGAAAAACACTCTATTGTATTATCTGCAGCTGCTCCTGGAATCTTAGGCAGTTCTATTCAGAGAGGGGTTTGTTGTTGTCCGAGGTTCCCTCTCCCTCCAAAGCCCCCTCCCTCATGCAGTTAGCTGATCAAAACTTGTTTCACTGGAGTGGACCTAGAGAAGAGAATTCATCCCTTTTCACAGCTAGGCTGTATAATTGCAATGCATGTGTGATTTAAGGCCTTCTTTGGAGGCTTCCTGGCAATTCCCATTGGCTCAAAATAGAGCTCTGGCCGTAACCTCAGAGCAGAATGTGTTCTGGGCTTGAGACACCTGTGTTCTAGCTACTTGTTGACTTCTGATAACCATTTCTGTTGAGATTCATAGTTAAACTCAGAAACTGTCTTTTGTCAGTTATTTTGGAGGTGGATTTGGTTAACCCTTTCCCTGTGAGCCTGACCTGGATGGTAAGAATATAGATAATTTCCACTTATTTAAAAATAGTTAACCTATGATTGTGTATACTAATGAAAAGAGGCAGTAATGTGAATAATACAAAATATTGTATGTAGGTATATTTGGCTTTGGAGTGCATTTTGTATTTACTTATGAACATAGACCCAGCTGATCTTGGGAATATTATATACAACAAAATAGGTCACAGTTGAGGACAACTTAGGAGGAACTGACTAGCTTTCCCATTTCTTCTAATTGTATCTAGAACATAATAGGCACAAAACTGAATTAAATAGAATTCAGTTTACAACAACTTTTAGACTGTTGCAAAATACTATGATTCACATCATAGCCTTTGCATTGTCAGTGTAGTGCACACATTCCCTGGTGATAGAGGAGATAATTGAGTGATTTTATTTAAAGGATAAGTTCTGGTAGCCTTGAGTGTGGGGAAGGAAACTCGAATTTCCTACTTCAGCATAAAGACTTAAGGAAAGTAGAGATAGTTATGATGTCAACAAAAGAGTTAACTAGCAAAGTAGGCGGTAATGTCAGAAGAAAGTTAAAAGCAAGATTTACCATGGAAAAGTTGTAATTTGAATAACATGTCCATTGGTAATTGAGAGTTGACTACATATGAGTTTAGATATATGCCCATACTGGAAGGAAGTTTAGAAGGCTTCTGAAAAAAGGATTGTATATTAAATGGGACTGGTATCAAAAGACAGAGTTTCTGCCACTTACTGGCCCTGTGACCTTAAGTGAGTCACATCACGTTAACCTTTCGAAGCCTCATCCGTAAATGTCTCTGAGCTTCATCAGTTTTCTCATCTTTCAAGGGATGATAATACCTGCCTTGTCTGTCTCACAGTGTTACTGTGAGGTTCAAATGATATCATTTATGTGGGAAGCCCTTTGAAAATCATAAAACACAATACAAATATGCAGTATTATGTATCTCAAAGTGCAGAATCTCATTTATAATTTGGCTCATTGTTCATTTGCTCTAGTGCTTCAAAAAGACATTAAAATGAGATGAATGCAGAAGGCGAGCACGCTCTCTTGCCCTCTAAGGAGCACCTGTGTTGTGCAGTAAAGACTAGGTATCTTTATAGCACTGGAGGAGTTTTATGTGGGTAAATTTCCCAATACAAAAATGAAGAGAGGTTAATCAGCATCAATGAAAGAGAGGTGCTAATTGGACCTATTGAGGTCTTTTACTTATTTACAAGAAGTTGTTTGGGGAGCAGGTGCTGAAAAAGCCTTCCTAAATTGTATCATCTATTGTTGTTCGTTAAGGGCTGACTCTATGCATGGCATTGTACTAAACAGAGTAAAAACTCACTAATTTCCATTTGGGGGGAGTAGGAGTCATTTGAATTAATGAAAAATTTGAATTATGGCAGAGTGAAGTGAACAGACCCGGAGAACAGTTTATATAATAACAACATTGTAGAAACAAACAGCTCTGAAAGACTTCAGATCTCTGATTGATATAATGACCAACCATAATTTTAGAAGACTGATGAGGAAGAATGCTACCTATCTCCTTACAGAGGTGATGGACTCAGTATGCAGAAAGAGACATTTTTTTTTGGACATGGACAATGTGGGGACTTGTTTTGCTTGACTGTATGTATATATTACAAGGGCTTAAATTTTTTTTTTCCCAATGGAGAGAAAGGTCTGATGGAGAGAAAACAAACGCTTGCTAATTGAAAAAGAATTACAATAAAAGTCTAAGAAGAAATGTGACTTTGCTATACTTTGAAAATTCTAAGTAAATGAACCCCCCCAATGAGCCTCATATAAGATACTATTTCATTATCTTTTAACTTGTGAGCCCCATGCAAGCAGAGATTGTGTCTTATTCTCCGTTGTATCTTCCACAGTGCCTAATAATGTACTTTGCACGTGGAAAGATCGTGGGATCATTGGTTTCGAGGTAGAAGAGGAGTTAGGTGCCATCTATATTAACTCCCCTACCCCCCACTTTTTTTAACTAATAAGGAAATTTCCAGAGAGGTTGTGACATGTCCAATATTGTACAGGTTGGAATTAAATATTTGTAGAGAAAGTCTTTGTTGATCTCAATGGCCTCCAAGGTAACCTTCCAGCTCTAGATGGGTTGAATAATGTACTTTTTGTAGTACCTCAATCCAGACTCACCGAATATCTCCAAGGAGGTACTTAGAGGCTGTGTTGTCCCTCCTTCCAATCTAGAACCCTTCAGGCTACTCACGGAGGATAAGGTATTAAGAGAAATGACCTTCACTGAAGAAAATGTGGAAATGTCTTGGTGTGGTGGAAATAACACCCTTTGGGTGGGTGGAGGGAAGGGAGTTGTTGCTGTTTTGTTTTTGAAGAGAACCACTGACAACATGGGTTTGGATTTAAGTGAGGCAGAGTCGCACAAAGTCATCAGCCTCACTTTCTTCCAGAGTCATCAAAGTCGAGGAGCAAGACAAAAGTCAGGACAAGTGGTTATGTCCTGGGATGCGGTGTATGACCTTGGCATCTTCCATGTCTGACCAAGCTCTAGGCACTCCCCAATGCCTGCTTCAGCTACTTTTGGGGCTATTGTGTACACTATCAAGTGCCAGGTACTTTGCTAAACACTTTATAGATAAATGTTTGGGAGTCAGAAGACTTGGATTGGAAGTGTCTCTGCTACTTGTTATCTGTGTGACTTAGTTTCCTCTTCCATAAAATGAAGGAGCTAGACTAGATAACTTCTGAGCTCCCTTCCAGTTTTAGACTCTACCACCAGGTTACTAAGATGGCCTAGAGGACATGTTAAGTCTAAAGGGCTACAGAAGTGGGGAGCTATGTTGACCCAAAAATCATTAGTTCAGTTTTTGAGATGGAATACAAGTACTCAAATACTTGCAGACTTCAACTGAATTGAGTATAACAGACATTGACCAAATGACTTTAATAGTGCAGTGAAATGGAAAGTATTGTGTACGCAGAGCCAGACATCCTTCTTTTAAATACCAATTCTGCCACCATTATGGTTCTCAGTTTCCTCATTTGTAAAATGGACTAGATTACAGGTTCTTAACTTTTTGTGTGTGTCATGGCCCCCTTTGTTAGTCTAGTGAAGCCTATGGACCCCTTCTCAGACATTTGTTTAAATTAATAAAAGATCCATCAGATTACAAAGGAAGCCAAGAGTTAATGACCATAGAGATCTAATTTTTTTTCCATTTAGGTTCACAAAACCCCCGAAATCTCTCCCTAGACCCTTTGGGCATTCCTGGACCCCAAGTTAAGAACCCCTATACTAAATTATCACTATGGTCACTAAATGAATAATTGGTGGCACAGTAGATAGAGTGCCAGGCTTGGAGTCAGGAAGACTCATCTTCCTGAGTTCAAATCCACTCTCAGATGCTTACTAGCTGAGTGACCCTGGGCAAGTCACTTACCCTTGTTTGCCTCAGTTCCTCAACCTGTAAAATGAGCTGGAGAAGAAAATGACAAACCACTCCAGTATCTTTGCCAAGGAAATTCCAAAAAGGGGTCATGAAGAGTCGAACATGACTGAAAAATGACTAAACAGTAACAACAACACATGGGTATTACCTTCAGCAATCCATGATTTCCCACGTATTTTTTTTAACTGCTAAAGATTTCACCTCCTCTACGCCTTTGTTGATGGCCTTCGTGAATTTTTGTGGTTGGAAAAATTCATCACCTGGTGGTTAAATTCTAGCGATAAGCCTCTATGAATTTAGCCAGACTGGTCCTTGGATGACAGAGCTGTGGAATATTAGCAGACCCATATTTGAATGCTTTCCAACTTGGATAGGGTCTGCCAGGGCTTATTCTCTGCTGGCATAGACTTTAAGAACTCAAAGGTCACTACCTTGTAATAATAATAAGGCTTCAAAATAGGGCTTTAGTAGAGGGTACTAGTGAATGGAGAAAGCGAATTTGAAGTGAGCATTTTTACCATTTGTATCGATCTATTTATCTGTCTATCTATCTACTTTGGTATCTTTTGCTAGTTTACCAGACCCTCCATAATCAGGCTCTACCCTTGCTTTTCACTACTCCCTGACATAACCTCCCTAACCTGTATGTTAGCTGATCTTGAAGCAAGAAAGGAATTTCAATGGAGAGAAACAAGGGGGAGTTGATGATCTGTTCTGGGCATATGAGAGGGTGTGTACCCAGAGAAGGGTGAAGACAGGATAAGGAACTAAGATTAGTATGATAAAGTTGGAACACAGAGTATGTATAAGGGAGTAATAGGAGATAAGGCTGAAAAAAGTAGTCTGGACCAGATCATGAGGCCTGGAATGCCAGCATCAGGAGTTCAGTAGGCAGGAAGGATCCATTAAAGGCTGCAGAAAAGTGATGAATGTATGGGGAAGGTTCATTAGATATTGATATGAAGGACAGATTTGAAAAGGGTTAGACTAGAAGCAAGGACACTAATTAAAAATCTGTCATAGTATAGTCTCTGGCACACAGTAGGCACTTAATAAAGGCTTGCTGATTGAATGAATGGTCTAGGACAGTGGTGTCAAACTCAAATAGAAATCGGGGACACTGAACCATACATAAAGTTCCCTGCTGTCAGCATATTGACATAGAAAACCTATTGACTTAGAAAAAAATTAATATTTTGTTTAGTTGTTTCTTAGTTGTGTTGGACTCTTTGTGACCTCATTTGGGGTTTTCTTGGCAGAGATACTGGAGTCGTTCACCATTTCCTTCTCCAGCTCATTTTACAGATAAGAAAACTAAGGCAAACAGGGTTAATTGACTTGCCCAGGGTCACACAGCTAGCAAGTGTCTGAGGCCAGCTTTGAACTGAGGAAGAAGAATCTATCTACTGTGCCACTTAGCTGCCCCATATTAACATTATCCATGTTCTTTTAAAAATTTTTATGTATTTTGTTAAATATTTTCCAATTACATTTTAATCCATTCAGGTTGCACTGGGAGTGTTGCTGGCAGCAGTACCACTTGTGGATGTGTGTTTGACACTTCTGGTCTAGGAGGTAGGAGTATATATAGCATATGTTGGCTCACCCTGAGAGGAGTGGGGCAGTTATTCCTATTGCCACTACCTCTTCCCCTCAGGGCAAAAGTCACGGAGGCATTCATGCTACATTATAGAAATGCCTCTTTAGATACAATCTCTTTTTTCCTGTTTTTGCTGTCTGAGTAGGCTGGATACAGGAGAACTAGAAAGAAGAGTGTGTAGTCTCTTCAGCTGATCCAGAATAGGCAGACTAAGTCTTTTCTCCAGTTACTCCTATCATCCTAAATAAAGTCTATAGATCACTTATTGCTCAACAATTTAAAAGTACTTACTGTGTGTTAAGCACTGTGCTAGAGATACAAAACCAGAAATTAAAGTTTTTGTTCTCGAGGAGCCTACCTTGAGTGTTGTCAGGCTACCATTTTGAACTGCGGTCTTGGAGCAATGGATAAGCTTGAGAAAGTTTGACTCCAATATTCACAGTAAGGAACAATTGTTATCAAGTTAATGGGTAATGCCAACCATCCCCAGAATGATAACAGTTAAAGATTAATCAGAGATACAAAAAATTGTGCCTGTGTGTTTATTTCATTAAGAAACAATTCTGTATGTGTGCTTCTAAAATTTAGTGTGTGGTATTTCATTTAAGTTCAGTTGTTTTAATATACTTTTATAGTTTTGGTAGGAAAAGTTCATTGTGGAGAAAAGTTCCTCCATTCTTCTCTCAATTGAGAGAATTCTACTACCAAACCACGGTAACATACTCTAAAGACGGCATTGAGGTTAGAGGTTGTTTCTACAAATCTGACTCCATAAAACGATGCTCCTAATATCACAAAAACTAGTTAAGATGAAAGCAACAACAAAACCTCCCATTTATCTTTGCCCTCAAGAATGCAAAATTCAAAGACTAATGTGGACACAGAGGCTTCATAAAGCTTTATAGATTATTATTTTTAAAGTTTTATTTTATTTTTAATTTAGGGAATAAAACGAGAAATTCCATAACATAGTAAAATTGAAAAAGATGATTGCCCATAAAACTGCATAATCTATTATGTACAACTTGCTATTCCTTTTAAATATATAATGAAGTTATCATGTAATTTTTTTCTTTTTTCCTCTCCCCTCCCCATATATGTGTGTATGTCATATATATAAATATATATGCATATATATAATCATTCTAATATATTCTTGATGAGCACTACAGATATTGCAGTTTGACAAGTTCGAATGTTTAACAATAGATAATACTCTACAAAATGGTCTAGTGGAAAGAAGGATTCTACTAAGGTTCTCTCTTCAGTTCAGGTTCTGGCACTGACTGCCTTTGTGGTGAAGTGGCCTGGCATAGTAGAATTTGTGCTTGCTATATTTGGAGTCAGCGGACCCGGGTTCACATCCCAGAGATGATATCTGCTACCTGTGTTACAAAGGGCAAGTCACTTAACCTCCAGGGGTCTCATTTTCTCATCTGTAATAAGAGAAGATTGGATTAGATGGCCTCCAAATGTCCTTCCCACTCAAAATTTATGATCCTCTGGTCTATCTTTAAAGTCCTTTTTAGCTCTGATGTTTTGTGATTATGAGTCCTTTTCTCTCCTCCCTATCAAACAATTTTTCATATGTTAATTATTTGCTTTATCCTCTTTGTGTTGCAAAGGACAATTGGAAAAAACCCAGGATTAATAATTAAAAATTGTTAATGTATTCAGTTGAAAATCCACCTCGAAGAATTCACACGTGACAATGATAACTGTCCAAGGCCAGTGATAACTCAGTCTTGGAATTATGCTCATCGTCAGCAAGAGGTTTAGGGCTCTGCCCTTCAGGTTGCTCAGCAACTACAACTCAGGAAAGTGAACGGGAGCATTCCTAAAAAGTGTCCCTACATACTTATTAATATAGAGTTTAGATCTTTGTGGCATAAATTGCATTTGTAGTACAAAAACAATGTAGTTTCTTTCACTATTACTGAGTAATAGAGTTGATAGTAGAAAAGAGCAATTTGAGGTATCTTTTTGAGACTCTTTAATATTGTCCTGGAGTCAGGAAGACCAGAGTTCAAATCTGCCTCAGCCACTTGCTAGCTATGCGACCCTGGGCAAGTCACTTAACCCTGTTTGCCTCAGTCTCCTCATTTCTTAATTAGAGAAGGAAATGGCAAACCACTCCAGAAAACCCCAAGAGGGGTCACAAAGAGTCTGAACAACAACAGCAATGACTATTAAATATCTTTCCCATGGGCAAGAATTTTCACCATAAATTTAGTTTCATATAAGCTACTAATTTGGTGAAATTTTTTTTCCTTTTCAGTTATTTTTTTTTAGATTTCTTTACTCCCCCCCACCGCCCCCCCCGGAAGCTCCAAGACTAGTCTAAAGACACTGAATTAACATCTGAGCTTGTCCTCCCCCTGCTCTAGTCAAACCAACTTCCACATGACCTGTTGCCTCCTGCCCTCAGGCCTTTCCACATGCCTTTCTCTGGTGTCTGGAATGCAGCGCTGCCCTGCCAAACCATGTTCCTTCCGTCCTTCAAAACAGTGCTCAAGCAAGACACCTCTCTCATGAAATCCTCCCCGACTCTCCCCATCTGACCCCGCTAGCCACTTGGATCACTCCACAATCCTCATGTCAGAGATATACACACACACCCTCACACACACAAGCACACTTCTGTCTGCAGATGTACATCCTCATATGTACTTCATTTGCATTTGTTTTGGTTTGGTTTTGTCGGTTGAATTTGTGATTTCACTGGCACGAGTGAAGAAACTCCCTCTCCCAATACAGATTGGCTCTGGGGCACTTGGAGGTTAAGTGACTTGGTTACACGCTCAGTAGGTGTCAGAAAGGAGACTTGAACCCGGGTTTTTCCAACACTGAAGCATGCTCTTAGGGAACATGCTAGCAAATAATCATTTGTAGGAAGCAAGGGATTTTTTTTTGTCTCATATGATTCCTCCACCCTTTTCTGGCTCCCCCTATTTTATTATAAGGTCCTTGAAGTCAGAACTGTGTCTCTTGCATTTATTATTCACTGCAGTTACTCAATCCTTGTTGACTGGCTGACTGACAGTTATTATGCTGGCAGGCTACATAAAAAAGGGGGCTTTTTGAAGGGACTGAAACAAGCCGATGGGCCAGAGAGTAAGTAGTTTATCCAGAGAGCTTGGCTGGTTTGTGTTCCGTGAACTGCACTGTGGTAACTCCCCAAATTATTTTATTGAGTAGCTCTACCATGGGACAGACAGTGAAGTCTCTGGGGTTTAATACTTTAACATGGGCCATTCATCAAGGCAGCCAGACACACTTGGTATATCTTTTGAAGAGCCTCTGTTATTGTTCTATGAAAAGGTTTCATTTCAGGCTGACCTTCTAAAACCTAACAGACAAAAAAAGGCATCATCTTTTTTATAGGACCGGCTAATTGCTTCTTTGCACGAAGGAAATCGATGATATTTTAAGAAGTAAACTGCACTCAAAGAATAGATAGTACAGCATTAACTTTTGTCGAAGTTGCCACAGCAACACGAATTTGATTCCTCCCCTCCCCCTTCCTCCCAGCCTTCCCTAAATCTGCTTCAACAAATCGTCTTGGAAAAATACTGAGCCGGTAAATGGTATCTTTTGCTCAGTCAGAATGCTATTATCTTTGGATAGTGAACAGTGTAAATGCAGCCCCCAAAATGAGATGCAAAGAACATTGCTTTTAAGAAATAATGTCTCAGAGAGGAGGAAAATGATCAGTCAAAATGGAGCTTTGCTTCTACCCAAACAGAGTGTTTTGAAACCAAAAATAAAACCCTCTTCTATTATGCAGCGAGAAATGAAACAAGAGTCCTGGCTGGCACAGCGATGGAGGCTGCCAGGGGCCATGGTACACACAGCCAAGTATTGTTGAGAGCCATGCTCATTTCTTGGTGCCTTTGGCTCCAGCTTAAAAAACACAGGAGGGAAACTGATCATTTGTCGCTGCTTCCCTGTACCAGACTACTTGCTGAGGTTATACTTCTCATCAAGCAAGACTATTTTGGGAGAAGGGAAAACAGGTCAAATGGAATCGCAAACACAGCAGGGTCCGGTGGCCATGGAGCAGTCAATAAGTTATCACAGCCAGAAAAAGGGATGGGAAAATGATCAGAATCAGGGCCGCCTTTTGAGGTAGCCTCTCGAGGCTCCGGACTTGGGATTTCAGGGCTTTTTCACGTTCTCCCATCTTATGGCCTCTTGTCTAGCTTTGCTAGGTATCCTGGATAGAGTACTAGGCTCAGAGTCAGGAAGACCTTGGTTTGAGTCCTTCTTCTGACGTTATTAGTGCTAAGTTAATATCTCAGAGCTTCTATTTCTTCATCTGTAAAAATGGGGATGAGTAATGAAGCAGTTGCAGTGGGAATACAGAGAGAGCCAGTCAGGAAGATCTGAGTTCCAGACCTATTCTTAAAATAGATTGGCTGTGTGACTCGCTTCTTGGCTTTTGAGCATTTCAGTGCTCAAGGCAACCCTTGAAGATAAAATTGTACATCAAGGTTTGCATTGGTTAAGGGAGTTTTCTCCTCAGGAGTTCCCTCTATCAGTGCAATCACGGATACATTTTAGCCCTCCCTCCAAATCCCTCTACACATTCAGCTGGGGATAATATATAAACCCTGTCTCACAGGCTTGTTGTGATGAAAACATTCTGTAAACCTAATATGTAAAGTATTATCTAGGCCCAGAGGAGTGTGGGGGCCTTGAGGCCACATGTGGACCTCTAGGCCCTTAAGTGCGGCCCTTTGCTAAATCCAAACTTCACAAAACTTCACAGAAGAATTTGTTGGATTTAGTCAAAGAGCTGTACTTGAAGACCTAGAGGGCCACATATGGCCTCAAGACTGGAGGTTCCTCACCCCTGGCGGTGGATAGAACGCCGTACCTGGAGTTCAAATCCAGCCTCAGACATGTGCTAGCTATGTGACCCTGGGCAAATCACTTTAACTTCTGTTTTCCTCAGTTTCCTCAACGGTAAAATGGGGATGGTAAAAGCACCTACTTTCTAGAGTTGTTGTAAGGGTCAAATGAGAAGACATTTATAAAGCTTAGTACAGTAGGCACTATATAAATGCTTATTCCCCCTCTCCTCCTGGCTCCTTTCATGCTTAACCCATCTCATTTAAAACATCTCCAGAAGCAGGAACTTAAAGGTCATTCAACCCCCTCATTTGGGGGATAAGGAAACCAAGGCCAGGGGAGGCTCAAATTTAAATAATTAGCCCAAATTGTGCAAGTTCACAGTTAATAACCCAGGTTTTCTGATTTCAGGTCTACTTCTCTTCCAAGCTAGGGAAGGAAAGAGCTCATATCTGCCCTTCCTCTGTCATTCACTCCAATATTTTGCTCCCTTCTTCGGTCAGGAAAGTCTTCATCAGCAAATCCTTCATTTCTACCACACAAGCCTGTTTCCTTTTGTGCTATCTCATAATAACCAGGCGCAGAGAGTTGGTCATCGCTTACTGTAGACATACCTTTCGGACTACTGACGCTTCCCACCAATATTAATGCATGGTATGTGGTAGCCTTGAAAAAAATGTTTAAATTAAATAGTTCATTTGTTTCCATTCTTCTCAGTCCACAAAATATGTATTTTTTCTTTTAAAAATTCAATATGCAATATTGAATTGTATATATAATATTGTATATGCAATATCCAAAATCTTTAAAAATTTTCACTATATAAAGAAAGGGAATTATGAACTGTTATGAACAGCATGAATTGTTAATGTAGTTTTTTTAAAAGAAGTATATATGTATTAAATTTAATTTGGTAGTAACAAAATTGTTCTTTTCCACTATGGTTTTGAGGTTCTTTTTCTGTGCATTAAAAATGTTTATTGATATTTGTGTTTGTGCATGTAGCATATCTATCGCTACCCACTGTACACAGGCCAGTGTTGGAGTTAGGAATCTCCGGCAAGCCCTGACTCTGACACGTAGTAAGCTGTATGGCTCTGTGGAAATAACAACCTCCAAGTGTCCCAGGTAATTCTTTAAGACTATAACTTTCAGAATGGTTGTTGTTCTGTGTTGGTAGAAGCCGTTTTTCCCACATAGAATTCTCTTTACCAATGAAATCACAGGTCTGGACAAAAAAAAAAAAGGCTGCATGCCAATCATGACAAATGAAGGGCCAGTCCTCTGGGTCATAATTTCAGGTCTTGTCACAAGTATCACTTTCCTCATTTCTGGATTTAAATAAGTTGTCTGGAACTGTGATTTCATCAGTGCAGGGGGAATTCCTCTGTGGAAATTCCTTCCCTCAATACAATATATCTGCAACTTGAAGCTTAGCCTGGGCCACTGAGAGTGACTTATCCACGGTCACATAGCCAATATGGGTCAGAAACAAGCATGAACCCAGTTTGTCCTGACTCTGTAACCAACCCGCTAACAATTAAACCATTATAAGTCTCATGTGTATATTCAGAGATTTGAATTACATTTTTCTATATTTTTTCATTTGGAGAAGAGGAGAAATAAGAACATGTACACATACATAATACATATTTCAATACATAAAGGATATTTTAGTTCTTTGGAGTGGGTGATCCTTTTAACAATCTATACCTTAGTAGATAGGTTCCTTGTTCTCCACTCTCACTCTCCCAAAGTTACCTGGTGGTCCACTTTTTGGTGGCGTGTCTTTTCGAACGTATTAAGACATATTTTATTCAACAGAGACACAGCCTACACTTTCCAGACCAGCAGACAATGCCACAGTTTGTATTATTGTCATAGCCTTCAAAAATGCAGGGATACTGTCATACCATGATGAGCCATTGGAGTAAAACTTTAGTGTAGTGTGTAAACACATGTAAGTGTGTATCAGTATATATGTATACACATACATACATACACATACATCTTTAGCTTTGACTTTCATGTACTTGGTCTACTGGGTATATATTAATCTTCATGCCTATCTTAACAGCTCTAGCTTTTACTGCCATCTGCTGGGGCCCCTTAGATACACCTGCTCAGGCCTTGGGCACACTCAGCCACCAGTCAATGGCTATTACCAGCCTATCAGGGCTGTTTGCCTATCCTTGTAGCCATTTGGTTTTGTCCTTCACTGAAAGAATATCCTTATGCAAGCTGGGGCCTCATCTTGGACTGGAGGCCTTGTCTTTCCTGACTTGTGCTTTATAAATCACCAGCCAGAGCTTTGTGAACAGTAAATCATGTTTAGTATTGCCACCTAAAGTCCAAACTGAATCAAGGGGAATCCATACCATAGATCTCAAGACCATTCTACATGTTTTATTTTTGCCTTCTCTAGATTGTTAGAAAACTAATGTTAATGTTCTCATCTGCATTTGGAACATGATTGAGCGCAGCATGGGAGCTCTATCAATAAGCAAATATAGCAATTACAAGTCTCATATCTTTTGGTTTTTCTAAATCTGTTCCTTTATGGGCTTCTAAAGGAAAATTCACCAAATTCTTTACTTCCCTTCGGGTACTCTGAGATCAAGAGACACTGGCCTCCTTGCTGTTCCTCACACAAGACACTCCATCTTGATATCCCAGGCATTTTCACTGCTATCTCCCTCAGCTGGGTCCTACCTCCTACCCTCCAGGCCTGGAACTCTCTCTCTACTCAAATCCACCCTCTGCCTTCTCTGGCTTCCTTCAGGTCCCACCTAAAATTCTACCTTGTGCAAGAAGTCCTTCCTGATCCTACTTAATGCTAGTGCCTTCTCTCTAAGCTAATCTTCAACTTATCCTGAAAATACCTTGTTGGTACATAGTTGTTTGCTGGTAATCTCCCCCATTAGAGTGTGTGAGTACCTTGAGTACAAGGACTGGTTTTTGTTATTGTTTGTTTTGATTTCTGGCCTTTCTTTGTATCCCTAGGGCTTAGCACTGTGTCTGGCTCATACTAGGTGCTTTAATAAATGCTTACTGACTAGAATGATAAGACCAGAGTCGGATGGAACCTTAGAGAGAACAATGCGGTAATATCTTTAGTTTATAGAGAAGAAAATTTAAGTAGTAGCATGGTTCAGTTAGGAGAATAAAGAGTGATGAAGGCCTGGCTTCATATCCTACCTCTGACAAATATTAGCTGCGTGACTAGGGGCGAAACCTCATTTAACCTGAGTTTCTGTTAAAAAATGTGAATTATGGCATCTATAGAACGTACATCATGGGTTATCATTTGGTTCAAGTGTGATCATGTACTGAAAGCCCTTCTCAGACTTTTAAAAAGGCATATAAATGTCAATTATTATCCAGTGACTTGCCTAAGGTCACATGAGTTTGATTCTCCGACTTCTAATCCAATATAATCCAATCTTTAAGAACTTAAAAAATTATTAGTAAAAACAGAAGGCTCATGATTAGGGTTCATTTTTTTTGTTAATAATTGCTTTGGATTGTCAATACAATTTTGATTTAAGGAAACGCAGTTTAGAAAAACCAAGGGTTGATATGTAGGCTAAACTTCTTCCTGTAATGAACTCCTAATGTAGATGATAAAGAGAATATCGTCATCATCATAACAACTGCAATAACTCACATTTCTACAGAACTTTTTAAGGTTTGTAAAGCACTTTCCTCACAAGTATATAAAAGAAAGAATGGAAGAATCACTCTACACACAGCAGGGCACCTCTCAACACTTCCTAAATAGCCTGAGAACTAACAGCTGTTTCCCCTTTGCTGATTTTCTCAGAATCAATCATCTGGAGTTGTCTTTATGACCATATCGAGTTGTCAGGTAAATCTCACTTTCTTTCGCTTGGTCCTGTTAGGATAATTGTGGGCAAGTCAGCCAATCTCCCAGGTCTTAGTTTTTTTCTCTGGAAAGTAAGAAAAGGTTAGACTAAATGATCTCTAGATTCTCTTTAAGCTCAAAAGGCCTAAGATTGTTATGGGTCCCCCCCCTTTTTTCTTTGAACACAGCTGTTCTTGATTTTGTTGAATTTTCTCTCCCTAGCCTCCTAAGTAAACTACCTGATTGGCTCACTACGGTGACTGAGTACCAGACTGTCCCCAGTCTGATTATAGAAAGCAAAGGGAAAGTAATTATGAAACTTTCTATTTCTACTTTGAGCCAACTCAGCTCTTCCCAGGGTCTGTTCTGGTTATTCCCTGACTGGGCCATCTCTGATTCAGTACTAATCTAGAATTCATCTGATTGAGAATCCCCCTCTAAAATGAAAGGAGTTGCAGATTAGGCAGAGGGGAGTTGGAGGCCCAGATCACTGAATCAATCATACATAGCTTTTAGGTAAGCGATCCTTTTCTATATGTTGTTTTCCTTAAAAATTATTTTATTGAAAACTTTTGGTTTCACATCATCCTCATTTCCAAATATAGGTCCTCTTCTCTCCCTATGGTGTCATAGCAAGTAACAAAGTATGAAAAAAAGAAAAAGTACTTTAGTAAAATTAACTAATACAGTGATTGAATCTGACAGTATCTATCATGTTCTGCATGCATTGTGAGGGAGGTACATCTTTTTCTCTCTTCTTTGAGGCCAAGGTTGAACATTATAATCCGATAGCATTCAGTTTGATTTTTTGTCCTTTCCCTTTAGATTGCTGTGGCTCTTGCATATATTGATTTCCTGGTTTTGCTCACTTCCCTTTGCATTGGATCCTCTAAGTCTTTTTATGCTTCTCCGTATTCGTCACATGCACTGTTCACATACAGCAATGATATTCCATTGCATTCCTGTGGCCCAGTTTGTTTAGCCATTCCCCAATGAATGCCTTATTCCTATTTTAGAAATGAGTCAGTTGAGGACCAGGGAGCTGATATGGTTTGCCCAAAGTCACTGTGAAGTCATGGGTGAAGCTGTTCTTCCCATTCCACCACATTCCCTTTCAGACCCTTCCTTTGTGAGTGGTTTCTCTGGGTCATTGGCCTCTATTAAGTAAATTCTGCCTTCCAAGTGGCGGTACCTGCAAGGAACAGCTGGGAATCACAATTACTTTTAAATCAGTATGAGAGAAACTGGGGCCATTTGTATCACACCCTCCCTGCCTAGGTCAGGGCTCCAGGATGCTTGTGCAAACCTGAAAAGGGAGTCTTAGTGTGGTATATCCTATTCTGAGAGCAGAGATCCTGGATAAGTAGGGATGCTTTCAGAAAGGAAGCTCTCAGCCTTGTGAATAGGCTGATGTCATGACGCAGAGAGAAGAGATGTACGAACATTCAGTATGCCTCTATTAGGCATTTGCTGTGTGCCAGGCACTGTGCTATGTGCTAGGGGACAAAAAAATTAAAAGTAAACAATCCCCTACCCTTGGGGAGCTTACAGAATACTATGTCTGGCAGCCCAGCTGACAGAAAAATTGGTTACTGTACAAATTGGGGGATGCAAAAGGATAGGTTATTTATAAAAAATATTGTGGGCCACATTCACATCTCACTTGTCTTTTTCCTGTCCACACCTATGGTCATTATAACCCCTTTTGGGGGAAAAGCCCCAACTTTGGACACAGTAACTTAAGTACTTGTTGACTGCTCACAAATCCTCAGGAACATTTTGCAGCAGCCACTTTGCCGAGGAATTTCCTCTGTGCACATAACATCTAAGTATGACTTCTCAAAAAATGTAAATCTGGCCCTGCACAGAAGCCAGCAGTGAAATATATCCTCGGCTATGGCCGCAGATTCAGAGCTCAGTCATTTGTTTCACATTTGCAAGAAATGTGGAAATTGGTTCCCATTGCTCTTTTTCCTAGTTACAGAAACATAAATCACGGCATGATTTGTGACGGTTTTGATGGTAACAGATTTCACCAAGTACACAAATTCTCTCTTTGGAGATTACACTGCTAGTAAATTAGTCATAAGGATTTATATTAGATGATAAAAGAGCACTTTGCTTTTCTCAACCCTTCATGTTATTAGCGGCAGAATAAAGCTCCAGTCTCTCTAATCTGATGGGTTTACAGACTTTAATCTTCTCTGTCAGTGTCACATGCTTCTGTTATTTCAAAGACTGCATTCTGTACACTTTCTTTGTGCTGGCTCTTCTCTGAGCACAATTTGCTTAATTGTCATTACCATTTAAACCGTGGCTATGTGTTGTAGGAGACCAAAATATCTAGTCAATACGCTAGACAAAAATTCAATGAACTATTTTTTTTTCTTTTTGGATTGGAGAAAGGAGGAAGGAGTATTTGATAGACTAAAAATCTTGATTGATTCAAATGATCAGTTTTCAGTCAAATATTTGTAGTCAAGTAGACACAATAGTCTATGGAGTTAGTAGTAGTAGCCAAATCTTGAGAAACTGATAATCTCAGAGAAAAAAATAAATAATTTTTGTCAATCCAGTTTTGAGCAAAAGTTCATTGTTATGTTTGGACTATGAATGAAAATTCCTATAATCTTTTACAATCTGTGCTCTCATTTGTGTGGATACTTTGGTCCACTGGTACGTTTTTCCGTAGATTTCTCGTAGAGGTTCTTTCTAACTCAATGGAGGCCTTTCTATGGTTCTTTTAAATATTTTCAGAATCTTAGTTTTGCGTATAGGTTATCCATTTGTTCTCCTTTGCCTTTATTGAATTAAATGACTGACCTATCTCCTTTTCCAGGCATAAATGTCTTTGCTGATGATTTTGGATCTCACTTCTGTCATACAAGTCATCATGGGTGATATGCTATAGCCTGCAGAAATACCCAGTGTCTCTACATTGCATTAACAGAGACATAATGTTCAGAGTGTGAGAGGGGAATAATCCTACTTTATTCTGCTTAGGTGGAATCATAGGTAGGGTAGCGTACTCTTCATTTTATAACAGGCTGAGAGACATTAAGAGTCTTGCTCAGGGTCACAAAGTTACCAAGTACCTGAGGCAGGATCTGAATTTAGGTCTTCCTAACCCCAGGTACAGTACTCCTATCATCGCTTACTTCTGCACTCAGAGTAAAAAACAAAACAGGAAGTTCTGCATTCAGATCACACCTCAGGGTCCAGTACTTTCTTTCCATGGGGATACCTAGCTGCTTGATATATCATGAAGACAATATTGCTATTTTAAAAAATGGGCTTTTGAAGAAGAGAGCAGCTTGGGATTGTTGAAAACTCTGTGTAATTTCCCTAGCACAAGAGAAGAAAATCTCTTTCAACTCAACTGAATCTAGCACCTCTTCTACCAGTAGTGATTGTCCAATATAGATTTATTGATGGGCTAACTCAATGGATTGCCTGCCCAGGGGCAATTTGTAGTTCAGTTCAGTTCACTGAGCCTTAATTAGGTCCCTACTATAGTATTTTCCAGGTGCTATGATAGATACTGGGGATATAAATGCAAAACCCATTTTTTCCTAATTATATCAAACATTCACCCTTCTGCAATTTCTATCTCTCGTTATGTAGTTGGGGACAAAGCTGAGCAAATCTACTTCCTCTTCCATATGACAGTCTTCCAGGTACTTAAAAATAGCTATAGATGGTGTGGTTAAAAATACCAAACAAACAACAAAACACATACACACTGGCTCTGGAGTCCAAAGACCTGGATTCAAGAATTGGTTCTCCTTCTGTACTTTTTCCTTTTGATGGAGTTGGACTGGATGACTTCTAATTTCTCTTCCAGCTTGAAATCTTTATATGATCCTACAAACTTCCAGTCCAGCCCCCTTTCCACTAAATCCAGGGCTGTGCTGGAGCCAGTTCAAATGCAGTCTTAGCAGCTGGTTGTTCAATTTTCAGCATGAGCGTTTATACCTCAGAAACCGACGAATGGTACAAATTTGGGCTTAATTTTTTTTTTTTGTGTTGATTGTCTACTCTTAAGAAGGTGATAAAGAGAATCTTAATAATTCAATGATAATTGATTAAATCTGTTATAATTCAATATAATTCAATAATAAACTTAAAGGTATATCAGTACATACATTCCCCTCTCCCCTTGCTGCCTCCCCCCCCCCCCCCGCTGAGTTGGTTGTTAAACATTTACCAGCATGCTACTGATTAGACCAAACAGGGCATTGAATAGTAAGAACTCCCACATTTCATTTTCTTAAGTTTATGTGTCTCTGACAGAGAAGTTTAATGTATATGAATATTATTCTACTTAAAATGAAATAAGCTATGACAAAATAAACATGAAAGGCTTTAATACAGATTCTTTTCCCCTAGGGTTTCAAGTGCAGGTAGCTTTTCCAGGGTTAGGTATGGGTGATAGGCCTGAATAAAATGTTTGTTGGACATAGGTTTTGATATGACCAAATTCTTTTTAAAACATAGGTTCTTAGTGGTGTGTGTGTGTGTGTGTGTGTGTGTGTGCATGTGGGAGCACTTGCCTTTGGCTGTCTGGTGAAACTGTGGACCTCTCTTTTCAGAATAATATTTTTAAATGCAAAAAATGTATAGGCTTACAAAGGAATCTATATTTAAATGTAGTTATCAAAATATATTTTTAAATAAGTTTATGAGCCCCAGATTAAGAGCCTTTGTTTTAGAAGGAAGTTCTTTTGGAAAGAATTTGGGAAAGCTGGATGATAGAGGTTGCAAAGGTTTCTGACTCCAGGGTAAGAGAGGATAGCATTAGGGCTTATCCTCCTAGAGAGGAGAGGAGAATCAGATAGATTATAAGCTGTAATCAACCGTGGGTTTGGTTGCCTACAGAATTGAAGTAAGTAACTACCTTTGGGATATGATTTCAGGGGTAATGGAATAACCCAACAACTTCAAAACAAAACAAAACCTAAAGCCAGATATCTGGAATTCTACCTTCGTGTTTGGTTTCTTTTTAAAATTCAAGTAAGGATAGGAAGCATGGTAACTTTAAGCTGTCAACCATTTATACCTTAATGGGAGCAGATTTGTAAGTCTCTTTCCAGAGAGCAGGTTTTGATAGGAGGGAGGGTAGAAAGAGAGTCCAAAGGAACTTGGTATTTGAGAAAATACTAAGAAATAGTATTTCTTGAGAAAAAGGAAGAACTGATGCAAAAGTACCTAGGACAATGAGAACAAAGCTGACACTTAATGAGCATTTCTCAAAGGAATGAATGAAGATTCATTCACTGAGGTGTCACAGTAATGTTGATTAGGGGTTCACCCTGGGGTACTACCTTCTAGGTAAAATTGTCTCATAAGAAGGTCGTTTTGTAACTGCCATTAATTATGCCTTCTTCAATAGATTTTAAGACATTAATACTGAATTTTGCTCTAAAGTGAACAGTGTTTTAGTGAGTTTCCAGGATATTTTCTTAATTCTCAGATTCTGAATTGAGTGAAACTGATAGTCTTACAATGCAGTGTCTGTATAGACAAACTTGAGATGAATGCCCCTCAGTCCTCATATTGATTCAACATATGACTGCTGCATTGAATTGGATCTGTAAGTTTCTGTTTAAATCAGTCATCCTTCTATGTGACTCTGGGCCTAAATGAAGGGGTACTTTCAGTTCCTGTCTCTTTTTCTGTTGATCTTGGAGAAGCAGCGCAGACCTTGTCTGGCCTCGTCCAGCTACCGAATAGAATGGTGGGTTGTGACTCAGTGGCTGCTTCTGAGCCTTTTTCCAATCCCCTCAAAGGAAAATAGTTATTTGGGGAATTGATCGATTAGAATTTAACAATATTATTTTAAGTCACAGTGCCTGTTATATAGTAGATGCTTAATAAATGTTTCTTATTGGCAGATATCATTAAAACCATATTAATAATATTCATCTCCCACCTCCATGCTTTGCCCATGACTGGAATGCACCATTTCTTCATGTCATAGAATTTCTAGTTTGTCTCAAAGTTCATTCCAGATGTTACCACCAGCATGAAGGCTTTCCTGACAATTGGACCTGCTATAGTGTGTTTGCTTCCCATACAACCGTGTGTTTATTTTGTGTGTGTTTGTATTTGTCTACACATGTGCATGTTATTCTTCCTACATCCTCTCTCCTCCCAGAATGTAAGGTTCTTGGGAGCAAAGACTGTTTCACTTCTGTTTTGGTATTCCCAACACTTAGCACAGTGCCTGGCACATAGTAGTTCCTTCTTGATAGCTTCGAAAGTGAGTATCAGGAAAAGAGAAAATTCCGTTCCATGCTCAAGGAGCCATGTTCTCCAGTAAATCCTTGACTACCATTTTGCTTCCCAAATCACTATGGAAATCACATTTTTAGAGTTTATTTAGAATGTTGTAAGATTTCCTTAACTGACATTTGTTAGATAGCTGGAGTTATAAATGCCCAGGGCTACCACTGCTAGTCTTGTAATGACAGTATGTTCCCAGACTAACCTCACAGACCTCATCACCGCTTTCTCCTGCACTAGTTTTTCTGTGTGCAACCTTTTTTTGTGACATGGAAGCCTCTCCCAGAATAATATTTTTAAACATACAAGATGAAATACATAGAATTACAAAAGGAAGCCAATTATATTAATCAAAATATCAAAAGAGCAAGATCAAGGACCCTAGTTTAAGGACCCTGGTAGAGGTGCCCAGGCAGCTAAGCTATGAGTCCTAACCAAGACAAACATTGTGAACACCCTATATATCCCAGGATGCTCCTCCCCAGGGAAACTGAAAACATCAGGGAAATACTTTGACATTGCAGTTGTTATGGTTTTCGGCCTTTCTTGTTTTGTGAAACTGTGAATCACTGCCTGCGTTAGTGGGTCCCAAAACAGTGAGAAGTGTGAAGGGAATTTTTCCTTTATCAGTCTGCCTTTTCTTCTAACCCCACAGGGTCCCAGGCTTCTCAAAGAATTATTAGGAAAGCAACCCAAGATCCTCATGTGAAGCATGAGATGTATGTACTCTGTAGCTAGATTGAGTTAATGAAAGGAGCTAGAGTATCAAGTTTTAGTATTACCAGAAGGTAAAAGGGAGTCAGTAATTCCTTTGGGCCTCATTTTCCTCATGTGTATCTCTTCCCTGCTGCTGCCTACAAACATGTTCAGATATCCCACATCTTAAAAACTCTCCTTGAACCTGCCAACTTCTCAAACTGTCTCTTCCCTTTCACGGCCAAACGGAGGGCAACTGTGTACACACACTCATTTGCCTCCACTTTCTCACCTCCTACTCACTTCTCAATCCTTTACAGTCTGGCTTCCATCCACACCATTCAAATGAAACTACTCCCTTCGAGGCCATCAGTGATCTCTTTAAAGTGAAATTAAATGGTCTTTTCTTGCCCTTCATCCTTCTTGAGCTCCCTGTGCCGTATAACACTGTTGACTATGCTGTTGTTCCCTGGGGAAGGGCATCCTGTGATGTATAGGATATTCACAATGTTTATCCTGTTTAGTACTCAGAGCTTGGCTGCCTGGGCACCTCTACCAGGGTCCTTAATCTAGGATCCTTGATCTTGCTCTTTTGATATTTTGATGAATGTAATTTGCTTCCTTTTGTAATTCTTAGCATTTTATTTATATTACTTTATTTTATTTTCTTCCCTCGCTGGGTTTTCATGAAATTGCTCTCTCATGCCTCTCTTATCTATCATAAAGGTCTTTCTTGGTCTCCTTTGCAGGATCATCATCCATTCATTCCATCCCCATGCCTGGAAGAATCCTAGTGCTCTGTTCTGGGCCCTCTCTTTTTCTATTTTTGAACAGGCTGTCCTACGTGCCCGGAATGCTGTCCCTCTTCACCTCTGCTTCCCTGAACTAGGCTTCCTTCAAAGCTTAGCCTAAATGTTACCTACTTGGAACCTTTAAAAATTTCCCTAGTATTTAGGACCCCCTCCATCACTTTGCATATATCTTTTATTTAATGTATTATTAATATATTTATTATGAATCTATTATTAATCAATTTAATTTTTAATTTATTTAATTATCTGTGAATATATACCCCCTCCTCCCCACCCAGAAGAATGTAAGCTCTTTAAGGGCAGGAAATGTCGCCATTTTGGATTGGTCACCTCAGTGACAGTATGGTTATGGGTACTTAGCAGGCCTTGGTAAATACTAGTAGACAACTACAAAATGTGACTGTGTGTTAGATGATCTGTTAAGGCCTTTCAAGCTTCAGAATTCTATCATTCTGGTTTTGAATCGGCTTACATCCATAACCTTATCTACCTATGAGCAAGGATGTCTTATCAGTAAATTTCCATTTCATTGTCATTGTTAACCTTATCAGTGTGAAAGAAGATGAATAATGAAGAACCATGGCAGGGTTTTCCTCCCATACATCTTGGCTCAGGATGTATATGTATCTACTTCTGAGTCACATCAATAATACTGGGGATTTTTTTAAGAGTTCTTGACTTTGAGGGGAAAAAAAGCAGAAGGGAATGTGTGTGTGTGTGTGTATGTGTGTGTGTGTGTATGTGTGTGTGTATCTCAAAGGAGAAGATAAACACAAATATATATATATGTAGCATATATGTATGTATATACATGTATGTGTGTATATACATATACATACATTTGCTCATATATGTGTGTATGAATGTGTGTGTATAACTCCAAACCCATTTTTTCCCCCACTTAGGACCATAAAATTTTAGAACAGAAAGGGATCTTGGAGACCAATTATCCAGCCCCTTCATTTTATAGATGAAGAACTAAGTCCTCAAGGGGCAGTATGACATGTCCAAAGCCATTTAGTAAAAATCAGATTTGTACCCAGTTTTTTATTCCAGATCTGATTCTCTCCACTAAGCTCTACTTTAATGGAGAAAAAAAAATTAATGAAAAAGAAAAAGATTTGTTCAAAATTTTATATAGGGCAGTGGGTCAAGAAGACCTCAGTCAAAATCCAGCTTCAGACACTAACTGTGTGACCATGGACAAGTCATTTAACTTCTGCCTTAGTTTCTTCAACTGTAAAATGGAGATCATGATAGCACTTACCCCCAGGGTTATTTTGAGGATCAAATAAGACAATATAAAGTGCTTAGCACAATGCCTGGCACATAGTAGATGCTTGATAAAGGCTTATCTCCTCCCCCCTTTCCCCTTATTATCAAGGATAGAAAGGTTAAAGTCAGGTGGGGAGCTGGAATCTTGTAGACTTTCAGAAAGAAGATTCTCATGTGCGTGCGTGCGTGTGTGTGTGTGTGCATGTGTGTATAAAATTCAGATACCTTTTAAAGTGATTACAGAGAAAAAGGAAAGAAAATGTTCCTTAAGTTAGTAAGTGTTTAGAGGAATATGACCTCCTTTTAAAAAAACAAACCATTAACAAAAACAAAAATAAAAAACAAACATTCTCTGGGGATTTTTTCCCCTTCCAATGGGAGTTAATATAATGCTAAGACTATTTCTGGCTATGTTTGCACAAGCAAAATGAGCAGGAAAGTTCAGGCATTGTGTGGTGAGTTGGATTAATATAGATAGTCAGCTGGATTAATATAGATAGTCAGCAGTAGATAATCAGAGACCACGTGCTTTTGTTTTTTTACTTTTCTGGGGCAGGAAGAGTTTATATGCTAACAGAGAGCACTATTGCAGGGGAAAAGACTCTGTGTGTGTGTGTGTGTGTGTGTGTGTGTGTGTGTGTGTATGTGTGTGCGCAGTGTGGACGCTGGTGACTCTACCAGTGTTGTTTTGAAAGCAATGTATCTCCTAGCAAGTATTTATTGAATGCTTCTTATGCTTTGCACATAGTCAATGCCCAGTAAATGTTGAATGAACAAATGTGTGCTAGACAGTGTGCGTGATATGGAAAAAGTGTAGGAAGTCAGCCCTGTCCTCAGAGAATTTAGTTGGGGAAGACAAGATAAATGGACATGAAAACAACAGCGGTTCTAGGGTACATAGGACGTGTAGAAGAATGATAAAGGAGCTTGGCTAAGTAAGCTGGAGCCAGATTTTAGAGGAAATTGAAAGCCAAGCTGAAGAGTTTACGTTCCACATGGTAGGAAATAGGGAGCCATCAAAAGTTTTAAGCAAGAGAAGGACATGATGACTACTAGACCGTAAGCTCCATAAAAACAGGGAATGAATCTTATCTAAATTTTACATTTTCCCCAGCGCTCAACATAGTGCTCCTTGGAGGCTGGTGTTTGAAGGATTGTTGTTCAGCTTTTCAGTTGCATCTGACTCTTCATGACCCTCTTTGGGATTTTCTTGGCAAAGATACTGGAGTGGTTGGCTATTTTCTTCTCCAGCTAATTTTACAGATGAGGAAACTGAGGTAAGCAGGGTGAAATGGCTTGCCCAAGGTCACACAGCTAGTAAGTGTCTGAGGCCAAATTTGAACTCAGGAAGATGAGTCTTCCTGGACTCCAGGCCTGGCATTTGCCACTTCCTTTTAAGGATTAGATGAATCCAATCCAAGTTCACATTGAATGATGAAATGGTGAATGATTAAGGGAGAATTTAAGAAAGATTAATTTAGTAGCTATTCCTAGGGTGGAACCCTGGTCATGGTGGAAATGAAGAAGGAATGCATACCAGAGAAGCTTGGTAGGAAAAATTAGCAGGCCTTGCTAACTGCTGAGATATAGACAATGATGGAAAGGGACGAGTTAAAGATGATTTCAGAGTTTTGAGTCTGGATGTCTGAGAGGATGGTAGTGACACTGACAGTCTAGGAAGTTGGGAGTAGACCCAGTTTTGTGGGGAGGGAAATGAGTTTGGTTTCAGAAATGTTGAGCCTGAGGTGAAAGAAAGACAGCCAGGTGGCGAATGTTGACTAGGCAATTGGTTTCACTGGTTTGGAACTTGACTCAGAGGATAGGACTGGAGATGTGAATGTGGGAGTCATGGACAATGAAAGTGTGGAAAATGGGTGAGTATCCTATTCTCTTCCATTTTTTTAAACAAATGCAATGTTTAATTTTTTTAGGATCTCTACAAAGATTTTGCAGTTTCTAAGTGATTTGATTGAATTTTGACAAGTAGCCAGACTGGATTATTCCTAAGGCCAAAGAATGCCTGAAAATTCCTTTGGGGGTGGGGAGATTGAAAGGGTATAATTTGCCGTTCTGGTGTAGATAGCAAAAGTGTCCTTACTGTGTTCCCTTCTCCTTGCTTTGGAACAACCAGGCTTTGCTGATTTACTTGATTCACAAAAGATTTCTCAGTCTAGTAGGACGTTACAAAAACAGTTCTTCATTATACAGATTCGTATAAACTCTATCTGCTCCTGTCCTCTCAAATGCAATAATGATGACTGACCAAATCAAACATTGAAAGTATTGTAGGATCATAGATGTAGAGATGCAAAGGACCTTAGAGGCCATCTGGTCCAACATTTTCATTTTACAGATGAACAGCTGAGGACCAGAGATAGTGAATTTGCCCATACAAATAAGTATGCATCCAAAATTGGATTTGGACTCAGGTCCTCTGATTTGGGCAGCTAGGTGGTACAGTGGTGCAGTAGCTAGAGTGCCAGTCCTGGAGTCAGGAAGATCTGAGGTCAAATCTGCCCTAAGACACTTACTAGTTGTATGACCCTGGACAACTCACTTCACCCTGTTTGCCTCAGTTTCCCTCTCTGTGAAATGAACAGGAGAAGGAAATGGCAAACCACCCTAGTATCTTTGTCAAGAAAACCCCAAATGGGGTCACCAAGAATCCGATGTTACTGAAATGACTGACCAACAATCTCTGATTCTAGAACTAGTACACTTTACTCTGAACCATTCTGTGGTGTTGAGATTAACTCATAAATGCTAGGTAGGATCATAGTTGAGCAACTGGAAGGTGACACCAAGGTCACTTAGTCCAACCCCGGCTTTTTCATGTCCAGAGAGGGTATGACTTTGCCCAGAGCTACACTGGATTAGTAAGCAGAAGTAGTGCCAATTTGAACGCAGGTTATGGCTTTCCAAACGTGGCAAACTTTCTCATACATCACATCGCTTCTTAACAATTTTTGGAGTGAAATTATCATGCTCTCATTTAGGCCTGACCTCTATGTATTTTCTTTGTAGTAGCACATTCCTTTTGTGAAGCTAATAGAGCATATCCTGCAACTTTAAAAAGTAATTGAAATAACGAACAGCAAGGTGCATCCTATAAGAGAGTCATTATTTTTTTTTCCCTGGCTTTATGAAATGATTTTGCTTGGCTTCCAGGACAAAGCATGATATCAAACCCAAGGGACAGAATGTCTCTTTGGGTGGGTGGGGGGAGTGGAAGAAGGGAGAAAATACAATCCATAATGTTGGAGTGGAAGACATATAGAATATTTTCCCTTGCAGTTTCCAGATCCTACTGAAGATTGCAAATTAAATGTTTTCGTTTTGCATGCATAGCAGGTTTAAAAATTGTTTAGAGTAGAATAAACACTATCATTAGCAAGACCAGATAAACAGATCTATGGGGGGAAAATCCAGGCAATTAGTTATTATTATGTAAAAATATGAGCATTTTCTTTTGCATGTATGGTTATCTTTTCAAAGACATCATTAACTCCAAACAGGACATTCCTTCCCAGCCCTTTCAAAATATTGTCTCTGTCTGGTACACAGGTGGCCAGCTTGCCTCTGAAAAGAAATCATTCCCTGCAGATTGCTACTGGTTTTCCGATGGATTCTATATACCTGAGGAATATCTTGAGGGAGACGTTCTCAGATGTTTGCTTCCCCTAAAGCTGGTATGCAAATATCTCAGAACCAAGATTTCAAAATGAATAGTGACAGATGAATAGCCACCCAGAAAGCAAAGATAATCAATGAGCCTTGAAAAGGCTCCCTCGGTCATTCCCCTCCAAACAGAATCTGGATGCATTAGGCAACATCTGTAGGGCTGGGCTGTGGTCCTTGGGGGCACTGCAGTAGTGCATTGTGGGAATGTTCCCTTTTCCATACTGTTCTGAAGATCTCAAAGAAACCATGGCCTCCCAGAATCCTTGGAAATGACAGATTGGACTGCCAAGGCTCAAAAACAGCCTGAGGCATTCGCAGTATTGCTGGGTCTAAAAGCAGCTTGGGAAAAAAAAAATATTTTTCTCTTCTAGCTGGAGAAAGTAACTAGATCCTCATGGCTTATTTTGTTCATTGGATAGACCTGTGTAATTGAACTTTGACTGTTAATGTGTCAATAAACTCCGAATAGACTAAACTTTTCCTTTTTTAAGTAGGTTTTTTTTTTTTTAGAGAGGGGAAGGCAGGGCAATTGGGGTTAAGTGACTTGCCCAAGGTTCCACGGCTAGTAAGTGTGTCAAGTGTTTGAGGTCATATTTGAACTCAGGTCCTCCTGACTCCAGGGCTGAATAGGTTTCTTTTGATGCTGAGGAGAGACAGACCATACCAGTCTATACTTAAAAATGACAATGAATCTTTTAGTTGATGCAGAAGATAGCAATCATTTTTATGTAGAAGGAGGATCATTTAGGATAATTGCTTCATTTACAAGATCAGGAGCAAGGAAAATGACTTGTCTAAGGTCATATAAAGAGTTAGTGGTGGATCCATGATTCAAAGCCAAGCCCTTTGACTCAAAATCCAGCCCACTTTCCATTGTCCCACATTGCCTCCTTTGAGTATCTTTCTGCGCAAGAAATTACACTGTGCTTGGCACTGAAAACTAGCCACTCACTATTTTCTTTGGGTTTATTTCACTCTGATAGCCTTAATTCACAGAGCCTTATATAGTTTGGGAAAGGTCTTTCTTTGAGATATCACCTTATGCCTTCCTTATATTCTGTCATTTGAAAGCAAGGTCCTCCTAAGAGAGTGGAGGTTATAAAAGGAATTACACATGCAGAGACTACAATGGCTCTCTCGTGTCCAAAATGCCTGCCTTACTTTCAAACCATTATGATTAAGGCCCATCCTGCCTGTCTAAACTTATTTCTCATTACATACACACCTATTATTCAAGTAGGGCCATTGTCTTGCATAGGTGCTGATTAACGCTTTCTTCTCTGTCTTGGCTCCTACTATTCTACTCTCTTCCCAATAAGAATAAATCCCCCTTTACCTATTGAAAACCTTTCCTTCCTCTTGCACCAAGTTAAGACTCTAAATTCTCCAAGAAACAATTTTCAACTCCTCTGGCCCATAGTAATCATTCTTTTTTTTCCTTAATAGTATTTTTTTCCCAATTACATGTAAAGATAGTTTTCAACATTCATTTTTGTGCAATTTTGAGTTCCAAATTTTTCTCCCTCCCTCTCTCTCCTCCTCCCTTCTCTCCCCCCTCCCCAAGACAACAAGCAATCTGATATAGGTTATACATGTTCAATTATGTTAAACCTATTTCCACATTAGTCATATTGTGAAAGAAGAATCAGAACAAAAAGGGAGAACCACAAGAAAGAAAAAAATAGAAAACAAAATAAAGTGAAAATAGTGTGCTTTGATCTGCACTTAGACTCCATAGGTCTTTCTCTGGATGTGGTTAGAATTTTCTAGCAGCAGTCTTTTGGAATTATCTTAGATCATTGTATTGCTCAGAAGATCTAAGTCTAGCATAGGTATTTATCGCACAGTGTGGCTGTTACTGTTTACAATGTTCTCTGGTTCTGCTCACTTCACTCAGCATCAGTTTATGTAAGTCTTTCCAGATTTTTCTGAAGTCTGCCTGCTCATCATTTCTTACAGCAAAATAATATTCTATTACATTCATATACCTCAACTTGTTTAGCTATTCCCAATTGATGGGTATCCCCTCAATTTCCGGTTCTTTGCCACCACAAAAAGAGCTGCTGTAAATATTTTTGTACATGTGGGTACTTTCCCTTTTTTGTGATCTCTTTGGGATACAGACCTAGTAGTGGTATTGCTGGATCAAAGGGTATATACAATTTTATAACTCTTTGGGCATAATTCCAGATTACTCTCCACAAAGGTTATATCAGTTCACAGTTCCACCAACAATGCATTAGTGTTCCAATTTTCCCACATCTTCAACATTTATCATTTTCCTTTTCTGTCATATTAGCCAATCTGACAGTGGTACCTCAGAATTGTTTTAATTTATGTTTCTCTAAAATCCATAGTCATTTAGAGCATTTTTTTTCCCACAGGATTATAGATGGCTTTAATTTTTTCATCTGAAAACTGCCTGTTCATATCCTTTGACTATTTATCAATCAGGGAATGACTTGTGTTCTTATAAATTTGACTCAGTACTTTATATAGTTTAGAAATGAGGTCTTTATCAGAAACACTGACTGTAAAAATTGTTTCCCAGCTTTCTGCCTTTCTTTTAATCTTGGTTGCATTGGTTTTGTTTGTGTGAAAACTTTCTAATTTAATGTAATCAAAATTATTCATTTTGCATTTCATAATGTTCTCTATCTCTTGTTTGGTCATAAATTCTTCTGTTCTCCATAGTTGTGACAGATAAACTATTCTTTGCTCTCCTAATTTGCTTATGATATCATCCCTTGTATCTAAATCATGTACGCATTATGATCTTATTTTGGTATAGGGTGTGAGTTGTTGGTCTATGCCTAGTTTTTGCCATGCTATTTTCCAGTTTTCTCAGCAATTTTTGTCAGATAGTGAGTTCTCAACCTAGAAGCTGGAGTCTTTGGGTTTATCAAATAGTAGATTACTATAGTTATTGACTATTGTGTCTTGTGTACCTCACCTATTTCACTGATCCACCACTCTATTTCTTAGACCGTACCGAATAGTTTTGATGATTGCCACTTTATAATATAGTTTTAGACATAGTACAGCTAGACCACCTTCCTTTGCATTTTTATTAGTTCCCTTGATATTCTTGACCTTTTATTCTTCCAGATGAATTTTGTTATTATTTTTCTAGCTTTATAAAATAATTTTTTTTGGTAGTTTGATTGGTATGGCACTGAATAAGTCAACTAATTTAGGTAGAATTTTTATTACCTTAGTTCATCCTATCCATAAGCAATTGATAGTTTTCCAACTATTTAGGTCTTTATTTGTGTGAAAAGTATTTTATAATTGTGTTCATGTAGTTCCCAGATTTGTCTTGGCAGATAGACTCCCAAATATTTTATATTGTCTACAGTTATTTTAAATGGCATTTCTCCTGCTATCTCTTGTTGCTGGGCGTTGTTGGCAATATATTGAAATGCTGATGATTTATGTGGGTTTATTTTATATCCTGCAACTTTGCTAAAGTTGTTAATTGTTTTAAGTAGTTTTTTAGTTGGTTCTCTAGGATTCTCTAAGTATACCATCATATCATCTGCAAAGCAGAGTAATCTCTCTTCTGAATCCTGTTTGTGCTTTAAATTGGGACTAGGAAAGGGGAAGGGAATATGTATTATATAGCACCTACTACACGCCAGACACTATGCTGAGCTCCTTACTAATATTATCACATTTAATCCTCATAATAACCCTACAACACAGTTGAGGAAATGAAGGAGAAAAGAGGTTAAGTCACTTACCTAGGGTCACACAATGAGTTAAGTGTCTAAGGCTGGATTTGAACTCAAGTCTTTCTGTCTCCAGTACCAAAGCTCTACCCATTATGACTCTTAGCTTCCTCTAACAATTTTTTTAACACCTGTTGTTCTCCTTCTTTCATGGTGTTAATTGTGCTCCCCTAGTGTAATAGTAATTAAGGTGGGACTTTTTGCTGTTGACCTCTGGCCTTTGTTTGAATGGGGCAGATAAAGTGGGATGTTTTTGTATTTCTCAGCACTGAGACACTTGGGAGTCATTGATTTGTATCTGATGTGATATTGGGGGTGGGGAACTTTTCCACACCCAGCCTGGGTGAGGTCGGGCCTGAACAGGATATATAAGCGCAGAGGTTAGCGTTCTCTCTTGGAGCTCTGGGCCACAGCAGGAGTGGCGTTTGACTCTGGGCCAGCCATTGCAATGAGCTCCCGGGCCGAAGACTCAGATGTTGATAACTATGAATTGTATTTGCAGATCAAAAGGACCTGGGCTTACAGCATTCTGTGAGCTGGCTGTTGTTGGTTTTACACCCTCACAGCAGCTGCTAGCCGGATTGTTGAAATACCTAGATAGATTTTAAATTCTGTGTTATATCCAGGTTTGAGCACATCATCACAGAATCGCAGACTGTCAGAATGTTAGGAAGTAGTAGGAAGGCAGCTCAGAGGCTCCTGAATTCCCCTATAATACACCTGCCAAAAGGTCATCCGGCCTTTATTTGAAGACCTCCAGCCATGGGAAGGTAAGGGTACCATTTGTTGATTAAATGGGTTATTGAAATGTATACAGAGAAAAGTGAGAATTCTTTGTAACAATTGAACAATGAAATGCTATGAGGAAATATAATCTCTGGTCCCTAGGAAAAATGTACATGAAGTAATGAATAATGATATATTTATTGCCACTTACAAAAGAGTGTCTAGTTCCCTATTATGCCTTTTTCCCTTCAGGACAGTTGGAGGACAGGCAGCTTCTGTAACTGGTTCTCAGGTTTTAACATCTGGGCCTAGTAGGCTAAACATTTTCAATGCAAGACAGTTAGCTCAGAAATTTGATTCTCTCAGAATCTGGGTCTCTTAATTTTCAGTACGGTTATTTACTCAGTGAATGCAGAAGACTTTAGTCACTTAGAATGGTAGGGAAAATTCTTGTTTTGTTGACACGCAGAGAATGCTTTGCATTTGAAATGTATTCAGTGGCTAAGTGTTAGTAGTATTTCCACATATTTATAGTTCAGTAGAATAAAGATGAGTAACCCAAAGTCTCTCAACATTGTGTTTTACTCACATGGTCCTCTGAAACATTAGCTTTTCTAAAAACCAGACTCATATTTTCTAGGTAGAAAGAATAGAGAAGCAGTAACTTCCATAGTTCAGAGAATTATGAACATCCTGGTGTTTATCAATTGTTCATAAAACCTGCATTGGTTTTGCTCAATTTACTGAACACTTTAGGGGACTTTCCTATACTTAAAAAATAGAAAAAAAAAACCCTTCTTTAAATAAATAGATGGTTCACTTATGGTACAAACAACTTCGGATACTTTTGGCAAAGGTGGAACAGTTTAGTTATTAATCTAGAAAAACCATATCATGACTCATTTAGCCTCAAACAGGAAGTAAGAGAATTGACTTTTGTCATCCACTGCCTGCCTCTGGAAGACTAGCAACTGTACAAGACTAAAATGTCAAGGAGAAGTGAACAGGAATGGCAATTGGTTAAAACTGGGATGAAGAGGGTTTCCATGTGTTGAGGTCTTTACGTAAGGAGGGCTAGATGACCACTTGTCAGCTATGTTTTAGAGTGAATTCTTTACTAAGTAAGGCTAGATGGCCTCTGGGGTCCAACTCTGAGATCTTTCGATGTCTTGAATTTGACTCTGACATACTAACATTTAGCTAGACTTGAGATGACAAAATCACAGTTTTAGTGAACAATGGAGGTCAAGACCAGCTGAATATAGGCAGGAACTCAATCAAATTTTTACTTATTTTTTAAAATTAATTTATTTTGAAATTTTCAGTTTCAAATTCTTTCCCTCTCTCTTCTCCCTTCCCCACTCATTGAAAAGGCAAGAAAAACGATACCCAGAATGTAGTTAATTTGGAGACAACATTAGGAACTTCTCAGTATTAATGCTGTCTTGAAAACCAGGTTATTTTCCCACTGTATCTGCAATTTTCATTCCTCTTTGATGGGTAAGACAAGATAACTTCAGTTTCAAGTTCCAATTGTGGTTTAAAAAAATAATTCCATTTGGGGAAACAGGAAGGCAAGAAACAGGTAGATGACAAGTTTGGGAATCACAAACCTGGTACATAGGGATGATAGAACAATGGTGAGCTCACTCTCTGGTTAGCTGCTAGGGTTCTCTCCTAAAACCAGCATCTGGTTCATCCTTGAATTAGCAATAATTTCATCATTCAAAAGGTAGATAAAACTTTGAGGGAAACTGTTCTTTTGGTCTTGACTGACCAATAAGAAGAACCGATGCTGACATAAAAATGATGATAATTTTGGGAAGAAGCGAGCAGTCCATTTTATTGAGTTTTGAGATGGGGTTTACCTGTCTTAGCTAGGCTGGAAATTCACTGGTAACTCATGGTCTAGATCCCAATATTAGTTAGTATGGTAGCTTTAACCTGCTCCATTTTTCTGACGTGAGCCTGTTTGCCTCTGCTTGGGCTGCCTCGTGGCTCTTTATGTTGGTGTTGGACTTAGTTCAGACACTGACCTACATTAGCTCTGCTGCAGCTTAGAACACCTGAACTCAACCAATCCACAAGCCTCAGCCTCACCAGCAGCAGGGACAACAGGCATGCATCTGGGTGACCACTCCATTTTAGAGCTCTTGATGAAGGAAGAGGAGAAGGAGGAGGAAAAGGAGGAAGAAAAAGAGGAAAAGAAAGAGGAACAAAAAGGAGGAGGAGGAGGAGAATCTATGTCTAGTCTAGTATGCAACCTCAATATGAAAAGAGTAGGTTTCATAATTTAGGGAAAGGGTAGGTAGAATCCAATGGTTTAACTGCCTGAAGGGGAAGTTGACCCACAACGGATAGCATGCTTTCAAGAATAATATTCTAATGAATTCTACGCAAATAATTCTGACAAGGAAGAAAAGGGAGAACCATTAAAAAGACCAATTTGACTGAACAGAAAACTCCTTAACTCACTTATATTTTAAGGAGATGTGTAATTAGATGGAAACAAGGTAGTTAGCACAAAGGTGAATACAAAAGCATAGCCTGGTGCTTCTAGAAGAATAGATGTAGGAAGGAATGCTAAAGTTCTGAATGAACTAGCAAAGGTTGGAGGAGGCTGTGTGGGACAGTGGGAAGAACACTGTCAAGGAATCAGGGTTTAATCTTGCCTCTGCCACTTGGGTAACTTTAAGCAGATGATTTAACCTTCCTGGGCTCCAGCTTCCTTATCTATAAAATGAGGAGCGTGGGCTAGAGGTCCATGCAATACTTAGATCTGTGATCCTCTGACTACAAAAATTTTTTTTAAGTTTTTTTTTAAATCTACATGGGGAAAAAGAAGAGGATTATAATTATTAGTGGTATCTAGGTGGCAAAGTGGTTAGAGTTCCAGTCCTGAAGTCAGGAAGATGCCTCTTCCTGAGTTCAAATCTTGCCTCAGACATTTACTACCTTTGTGACCCTGGTTAAGTCACTTAACCCTGTTTGCCTCAGTTTCCTCCTCTGTAAAATAAGCTAGAGAAGGAAATGGCAAACAACTCCACTATTTTTGCCAAAATGTGACCCCAGACTGGGTCACGAAGAGTCAGACACAACTGAAAATGACTGAACCACGACAAACATTATTATTAGTAGTAATAACATTTCTATAACACTTTAAATGTTAACTTATTTAATCTCTACAACAATCCTGAGAAGTAATATTCCTTTTTCACGGATGAAGAAACTGAGGCTGAGAGAACCTAAGTGTTTTGCCCAGGGTCAAACTGCTATATGAGGCAGTATATGAGTATATGAGGCAGAATTTGAATGACCATCTTTCTGACTCCAAGTCCAGTACTCTACTGACTATGCTATCTGGCTGGGAAAACATGAAAGAGCATAGGTAAAATATTTTGCAAACCTTAAAACACTAGGCAAATGCTAGCTATTATTATCAAAGATGAAAGAGGACTGTTACTGAGGGAAGATGGGCTGATGAGAATGTAAAACAGAGAGAAGGCAAAATTTCTTCATATTTTTCTTATGTTTTCTCTACCAAAGAAAACAATCTTTGAATGAAAAAAGGATGGAACAAAAATTTATAAAAGGGAATTGAAGTCTAAGATAAGTTAATAGGTATCAAGAGATCATCTTTCTCCTCTCAGTGAATTATATTTGACTAAGCCTGCATGAACTACGTCAAGTTTTGAAAGAACTGGCAAATATAATTGCTGAGCCATTCTCAGTGACTTTTGAGAGATTTTTGCAAAACTGAAGATGAGAAAATGTTATCTCAGTTTTACAAAAGGCTACTGAACTTGAATTCACATAGTGTCAAAATTCTAGCATATATAATTACAGGAAAGTTTTAAAAGTTTTCTAAATAGAAATAACCATAATAATAATAATAATAAAATAATATAACCAGAATTTATATAGCACTTACCATGTGGCAGATACTGTATTAAACACTTTATAAATGTTATTTCATTTTTCCTCATAACAACCTTGGCAGATAGGCACTATTATTATCCTTATTTTTAATTTTTTTTTTACAGATAAGGAAACAGAGGAGGCAAACAGAGGTTTCACTTGCCTAAGGTCACATAGCTAGTTGTGTCTAAGGCTGGATTTGAATTCAAGTCTTCCTGATTCCAGGACCAGTCAACCACTGAGTCACCTAGCATCATCAAGAACAGGTCATACCAGACTAACTTTATTTCTTTTTTTCATAGAGCCTTAGAGTTGGAAGGGACCTTAAGGTCCATATCATTCAAACTAAATTTCTACTGACTTTCCCTCTTCAATAACTTCAGCAAGGGTTCACTCAGTCTTTGCTTGAAGATGTTGTGAGCTTGAAAACCTCTCCCTAAATCTTTGGATAACTCTAATTGTTAGAAAGTATTTTTTTTATACTGAGTATAAATCTGCCTGAATTATAATCATTCTTTCTGGTTTGCTAGATTGGTATATTAACGAAGTACTTGTGATATAGTATAAAGCCTATGTCCATAAGACAGCTAAAGAGAGCTTTTCATGATATCCTCATGGGCAACATGGCAGGATTTAGGTTAGATCAAAATAGTTAGGAGGATTCAGAATTGATTAAATGACTATACCCAAAGCATATTAATTAATGTATTAGTGATAATATGGATGGAGATGGCAAGGGGTCCTGACAACCCTTGGGAAACAGTTGTTCTCACAGTTCCAAGGTGTTTGGCTCCATGGGAGAGATCTTTTGGTAGCTAGGGTAGGAGATGTATTCCTTACCACTAATTCGGTGAAAATTTGCTTGCAACTATTAAGGCAAATACCTCCTCATTTATGGACCATATGCCCTAGGAAAGAAACAGGGTGGCATAGTGTTTAGAGAGCTAAGAAGAACTGGATTAAAGTCCCACCTTTGACACATACTGGTTGTATGATCCAGGGCAAGTTACTTACTCTCCCAAAGCTCTAGAGAACTACGAGTATAATTTTGAGAGTTCTGACCTGAATTAGTAGTTTCTTCTCTAGGAAGTTCCCCTTCCTACTGCAATCACAGGTCCAATCCCTACCTCTAGGTGCTAGGAAAATTTATGAGTTCCAACCAATAGATGCTTCAGACAGTTGGACACTTCTCCAGAGATCTCCCTTTTTCAGTACTCTTGTGATGCTTCTCGTTTTAATAGGGAACACGACTCATTTAGGGGCTGATAGTCTTTAGTACCTACTAAGCTCCCTTCTAAGAGGAGGGTGTCCAAGTAGGAAAGATGGAAAAAAGGAACATTAGGAACTGGAATGCCAGATACAGTAATCAAGATGGTTTCTCTTATTATGTTGTCGTTTAGCAGCAACTCAATTCAAATTAGGCAACAGCATGAAACGCTCCATTTTTTTGAGGGGTACACGTTAAAAGCAGGATTGAGGAAATACCTCATTTCAATGGGTAAGTATTATTTCAAGAGATCCTTTTAAAATCTTAAGCTATTACTTTGCTTACACAGTGTGTTATAATTTGAATGTAAATGAAAAGACTGTAAGAATGAATTGCAAATTCTTATTAGTACCTGATAAGGATAATGATCTAGAGTTTTTAAAGACTGGGAGAAATGGATTTTAAAAAGTGGATTTAAAAATAAAGCTAATTAGAAGGCTGATGGTTGTTCATGCCATTTCTTGTTCATAGAGGGGAGCTTTAAAAATAACAGTCACAGCAATGATAATGAAATGTTTAATGCTTCTCATTCTGGCAAGAATATCATCTGGCAATTGAACATTTTTGTCTGGTTACTAACATCCCTGATTTCTTCCTGGTTATGCTTGCCGATGGCTATTTTGTGAACAGTGTGATCTGACTGCTGTTCTAGAAGAATGACTAAAATGAACCTAAGTAATGGGTACACCAGCTTAGAGAAGAGAATTTGACCTGAAGCATCATCCTGAACACACATTAAACTGTATTCTAAACTCTGAATTTTTATCATCTGGTTGGGCTTTGGATAATAGTAAGACCGTAGAACCTTAGAGTTAGAAGATACACCAGATGACCCAGAGATCATCCAGTCCAAAGGTGTCCAACACATGGCCTGTGGGCTGCCTGTGGCCTGTAACAGGGTTGAGTGTGTCCTGAGCCAGATTCAAATGTGATTGGAAAATATTCAACAAAATAAATGAAAATACAATAAAACATAGATGATACATTTTAAAACTAAGTCAGTATGTGTCCTGCAGGTATGAATTACGTATGAAAACATTTACCTATAAGTTTGTATGTGTGTGTATACATATGTGTGTGTGTATAGTTGCTGTTTAGTTATTCAGTTGTGTCTTACTCTTTGGGACGCTGTGAACCGTAGCAAGCCAATATTGTCCATCAGGTTTTCTTGGCAAAGATTCGGGAGTTATTGGCCATTTTCTTCTCCAGTGGGTTAAGGCAAACACAGGTTAAGTGACTTGCCCAGGGTCACACAGCTGGTAAATATTGAAGCTGGGTTTGAACCCAGGTCTTCCTGATTCCAGGCCTAGTGCTTTATCCATTGAGGCACATAGCTGCCACATATATATGTGAATATATAAAAACATACACACACACATATGCGTATATATATATACACACGTGTATATATATATATACATACACACATACATATATATGTGTATGTGTATATAAGTATATGTATACACACATACACACATATACATGCATGTATATATGCATGTGTATATGTATACACATATGTATATTTACAAGGCATATATACACACAAGCATGTATACATATATATGCACATATGTACATTCATGCAAACATGCATATGTATATATACACACATATATGAGCAAAGCATTTCCTTCAACTATTACATATGGGGTGTAGTTTTGAGTTCTTTCACTGTCATGGTCCTTCTTCAGCTTGTGAATTCCTTTTTAAAATAAGACATTCCAAATGTTTATTAAGCATATGGTCTGATTAACAGAGTACAGTGAAAGTGTTGTTTCCTTTGTTCTGAACATCGATGTGTCTTTTAATGTAGCCTAAGGTTGTATTGTCTTTTTTGACAGTCAGATTACATGGTTCATAAAATCATAGAGCATCGTGGTTAGAAGAGATCACAGAATCATCATAATGTAATAATAGTAGCATATTTATGTAGTGCTTTAAGGTTTGCAAAGAAGTTGACGTATGTTGTATTATTTGGTCCCCACAATGAGCCTACGAGGTAGATGCTATTATTATCCCAATTTTAGAGATGAGGGGACTGAGGCAGAGGGCTCACACAATAAGCGTCTGAAGTAGGATTTGAATTCTAGTCTTCCTTGGGCTCTAAGGCCCGCACTCTATCCATCATGCCACCTAGCTGCTTGTATTCTTGAATGACTTGCTTATGGTCACAGAGGTAGTAACTGTCAGATGCAGGATTTGAACTCAGTTTTCTCTTGACTCTAGATCCAAAACTCTTTCTGCTATGCCACGATGCTCGTCAGAGTGGAAAGAATACTGTCTTTTGAGTACAAAGGTCAGGTCTCAGTTCTGCCACTTGATGATTTTGGGCTAGGTGTCATCTTCTGTGAAGTGAGGGGTTGGGTGAGATGATACATGAGGTCCATCCTAGCTCTAAACCCTAACATCATAGGTTATTTAATTGAATCCACACTTGAATTAGAATTCCATCTGTTCTCCCACATCCTGCACAGGCGATTACAGCCTTAAAGTCCTACAACAATAGGGATATCCCTGACTCCTGAGGCAGCGCGTTCCACCTTCGTTTATCAATAATCATTAGCAGGCTTTTCCATATAAAAATCTGAAATCTGTCCTCACCTTCTCTGCGTTGTCGTTCATTCTACTTGCTTGCTTGAGATCAAACAAGAAGTTTAATTATTATTTTCTTCAATATAGCCCTTCAAACACTTGAAGATGATAGTTGTGCTTCCTTTAAGTCTTCATTTTTCAGGATAAAGACCCTCCTCCTTGTTGTTGTTGTTCAGTCGTGTCTCTTGGTGATCCCAGTTGGGGTTTTCTTGGCAAATGTGCTGGAGCGGTTTGCCATTTCCTCTTCTAGCTCATTTAACAGATGAAGAAACTGAGGCAAGCGGGGTTAGGTGACTTGCCCAGGGTCACACAGCTAGTAAATGTCTGAGGTTGCATTTGAACTCGGTGCTCTATCTACCACACTACCTAGCCACTTAGCTGCCCTAACTCAACATTGTACTCTTGATTTTTCAGCCTGAATGGAGGATTTTATATTTATCCCTATTTCTTTCTTTGTTCTTTTCTTTTTTTTAAAGATGTACCTTACTCTGCAAGCTATAACAAGTATGGGAGTACAAATATTTCCCTTTCCCCAGCACCTGGGGGACGCACTCTATTTATTGCTTTTGGGATCTTAATTTCATTATCTGTTTAATTATAGCTTATTGATGCCCCCAGATTCAGCAAACATGTGTCAAAATATTGTTGGCCAGCCCCTTTGATGTATATAAGTGGCCCCAGCCTTAGCAGCCTTAAGCCCTCCTTCTTAGGAAGGGGGCTTCCGTGTGTATGCATCATTTTCCTCACTCTGAAATTAATTAAACTTATGTTTGTGTCCTCACTCTTCTGTCTCTTGCCTTCTTTGTTTGTTTGGCTGTGGCCATCACAGGTTAGAAGCCGGTTCTGATCCAGTTGACACATGCCATCAATGTCTTTATGTAAACCTATTTAAAAACTCAACAGGACTGAGGACAGAGAGTCCTGCAGGATGCTATTGGAGACCTCTTTTTACCTTGTCATCAGTCTATTTATTCATCAATCTTTAGGCATAGCCTTTCAAACCACCTAACTGTTCTATCATCCAGTTCCCTTCTATCCATCTTGTTCACAAGGACATTCTGAGAAACTTTGTCATGTGCCTTAATGAAATCCAGATATACGACTCCTATATTTTTCTATGATCTAGTAGCATATTGTCCCTATAAAAAAACAGAAAAAAGTTCATTCATATGGCGTTACATCCTTAGTCAACTTGCACTGGCTCTAAATTTAATTAAATTAAACTCAGTAGACACGTGTCAAATACTTTCTGTGTGCAATGATCACCATTTCCCTTTCTCAGTGTTCCCAAGCTATCTGTTTAATAATCTGCCCAAGAATTTTGCTGAGGATCAGTATCATTGACTTATTTTTGTTCATGGAATCTGACATCATCTTTTTTGAAAATCACAATTACATATGCTCTTCTCTGGTCTCCTAGCACCACTCATAAAAATCTCAAAGATATTCAGCCAGTGTATCTGGGAGCTATTTCAGTATCTTGGCATATAATTCATCTAGACCAGGAGGTCTGAATTCATTTTGAGCAGCTAGGTGTTCTCATATTCTTTCATCTCATCTGTCTTGTTCTTTAATTCCCTATTTGCCTCTTGATCACGTTTGCTCTATCCCTATCAGTTTGAGGATCATTACCTTTGACTGACATGAAGCAAAAGAATTAATTGATTTTTCTTAGTATTAATTAAATTAAATTAAAAATATTTATTAAGTATTCACTACATGCAGTGGGCATTTTGCTAGGTCCTAGGGTATAAGGATGAAAAACAGAGCCCCGTGGAGATAGCTCAGGACCTCTTGCCCAAGAACCACTGAATTAGCAGAGCTACTCTCTCCCATCCAACATAGCCATCATTAAGGGAAGCATCCCTTGTGAAGAAGGGGACCGACCACCACCACCACCACTAACAACAACTCATCTGTAGGTAAGTGAACCCCAAAATCACATTAATAGCAGTGCCATCTAGACCACCAGTCTTGCCTCTCTCAGCTCCCACAGCAATCATCTGTGGTAGTAACCCTTATGTGGAAGAGTCCTATCATCTCTGCCACTACCAGTGCCATCTGCTGATCAACCATTACCAACAGGTCCAACAAGCCACTCTAGATAAAGCAGCGAAGTATCCTGAGGGATAGGCAGAGGGTGGCACATTCCAGGGGAGTCAAACCATTTTCACCCCTTCAATCACCACCTTTCCTTGGGCCCAAGGGACACAGCCTGGGACTCTGTGCCTAATAGCCCTGGGGATAGTTCAACTTCTAGTCTGACTCACATAACCATCAATTAGGGGAACAATCCTGATGGACAAAGTGCCCACTTCCCTTTCCATCAACACCGAGACCCACTAGCCAACTGCTACCTCTTGGCAGGTAAGCCTGAGAATTCTAGGAATAGCAATATCCTTCCTCCCTCGCCCCAATCCCCCAGTCCTGACTATCAGCCTTGCTTCTAGCCCAGCCTCTACATCTATCATCTATGGGAACAATTCTTGTGAAGAAGATACCTTATAACTGCTTTTGGAGGGGCTATAGTGCCTGCCTTCTTAGCAACTACTACCTAATGAAGACCCAGGAAAGAAAGTTCTCACCAACAAATTGCTCAGTACCATTAAATGGTCCAATAGATATGATTTTATCAATGGAAATGACACTCAAGACATATTCATTATGATCTGCTTTGCTCTTATACCCCAAGGACCACTGGGCCTTTTAATCAGGATTGTAGTGGAAACCTCCTATATATGTTGCCTCCCCCACCAGAATATAAGCTTCTTAAAGCAGAGATTGACTTGTTTTTCTCTTTAAATCCTCAGCACTTAACACAGTGCTTTGCATATGGTAAGAGTTTAATAAACGCTTTTTTGTTGTTCATTCACCACATGAGCTTTTTGCTCACAAGGAGTCTGCAATCTAATATGGAGATGAGGCATGCTTAAAAATACTTCTAATGCAAGAGAGAATGTTTTAAGTTCATTGGAAAGAATGAGTATAGAAGGATAAGAGATTGTGGGGAGAGGAAAGGATCACTCTCAGTGAAAGGGATTAAGGAAAGCTCTATGGAAAATTGGCGTGTGAGTGGGGACTTGAAGGAAGAGAAGTCTATCAATAGGCATGCATTGAAAGGGAGTGGCTTCAAAGCACGGAGCCAAGAGAGGATAGGATGAGATCAAAGAATCTAGCCTGGTTTGGCTACAACATAGAGTACGTACACTAGTGTCAAATAAATCCGGAAAGGGAGGTAAATTGTGAAGAGTCTTAGTGGGAATATGGATAAAAAACTAATGAAGGACTTTGAGAAAAACAATGACGTGGTCTGAACTGCACATTTGGAATAATACTGTGCCATTAGTATGAAAGAGGGACCAGAGGAGGGGGCTGGATGGGGAATTTAGGAGCCTATTAAATCCATGTGACAAATGAAGGAGGCTTGAATGAGGACTTCTTTTCATACTAGAATTGTGGTAGAGAGTACAAAAGCTGTATAGACTTAACAGATTTGATTGGATGAGAAGGAGAGAAGATCATGACAGGTGAATCCAAATTTTGATCCTGTGGGACTGGGGGGATGGTTGTGCCATCACTGGAGATTCAGAAGTTAGGATGAGGAGTAGATTAAAGGGGACAGATGAGTTCACTTTTAAACGTGTTTAGTACAATGCATCTGGGTGGAGATTTCAAGAAGCAGTCAGAAATGTGGGTTTGAAATTCAGGGTAGAGATTATATATGCAAGTGTGCATGTTTGTGTGTGGTAGGTATGTGCAAAATGGTGATAATTGAAGCCATGGAATTAGATAAACTGAGGGAGACAGTAGAAGAGAAAAAAGAGGACTGAGAATTGCATCTTGGGGAATGCTTCCCTTCAGGGATAGGAAGAAGGAACAGTGGACCCTGAAAAGAGGTGATGAGAGAAACAGGAGGGATCAGTGTCATGGAAGATGCTTTTGAGCGTATTAAAAAGGAAGTGGTAATCAATTGTTAATGCAGCAGAATGATTGATGAGGATGATATAATGAGGAACTGCCTTTTGCTTTTCTTTCTATCAGTGCTTAGCACAGTGCCTGGCACATACTACATGCTTAGTAAATGCTTCTTGATTGAAGGTCATTGGATTTAGCAATTAGGAGGCCATCAGTGACATGAAAAAGTGTTTTCATAGGCAATTTTCAGGAGAAATCAAAGCTATCAATGGAAATAGTGAAAAAATGGTCTAAATCACCAATGATTAGAGAAATGCAAATTAAAACAACTCTGAGATATCATCTCACACCTATCAGATTGGTTATCACAACAGAAATGGAAAATGACAAAAGCTGGAGAGGACATGGAAAAATTGGGACATTAATACACTGTTGATGGATTTGTGAACTGGTGTAACCATTCGGGAGAAAAATTTGAAACTATGCCCAAACGGCGTACCCTTAACTCAGCAATGCTACTACTAAATCTGTATCCTGAAGAGACCAGAGAAAAGGGAAAAGGACCTACTTGTACAAATATTTATAACAGCTCTTTTTGTGGTGATAAGGAATTGGAAATTGAGGGATACATTGCAATTGGGGAATGGCTGAACAAGTTGTGGTATATGATTGTGATGGAATACTGTTGTGCTATAAGAAATGACAAGCAGGAAGGGTTCAGAAACACCTGGGAAGACTTATATGAACTGATATAAAGTGAAGTGAGCAAAACCAGGGGAATATTGTACACAGTAACAACTGTATTCTATGATGTAGAATTGCGAAAGATTTAGCTACTCAATCAAGACAATGATCCAAGACATTTCCAAAGGATACATGGTGAAAAATGTTATCCACTTCTGGAGAGAGAACTGATGAACTCTGAATGCAGATTGAAGCATACTTTTTAAAAACTTTTTTTGTTTTTCTTGTTTTTTTGGTGGGTGTTTTCTTTTGCAACATGGCTAATATAGAAATATTTACTTAACATTTCAAAAGAAATAATTAAAAATAAAAAAATATAATTGGGAAATTTTGAGAGAGATAAAATATATTAAAAAAGAAAGTAAAGAAAAGTGGTTTCAGTATGTTGTGAACATGGAAGCTAGGTTGCAAGGGGTTGAGGAGAGGATGAGTAACAAAGAAGGGTTTGATAGGTAGGTGCTGAAGTCATTGAGGAAAGTGGAAGAGTTTCTTCAAGACTACAGCAATGAGGATGGAGGAATGAATGCTTTAGAAAATGAATTTCAAATTTAGAGAGGCTACTAAAGTGAAGGTGGCAGAATCTCTGAGCTGGAAGGGATTTAGAACTATAACTGATATACTATGTCTACACCATTCCCTCAATTTAGCCTAGTAATCCTGCCAAAAATACAATGAGGTTAGGCTGACACAACTTATTTTTGAGAAGTCCATACTGGCCCAGGTGGCCCGATTCCCTTTCTAAGTAAGTGCTCATGAACCATCCCTTTAATAATCCATTCTAATAAGAATTAATTCATTCTAGAATTTTTTCAGGAATTTATATAAATCTATGATTTTTAAAACTTCCTTTTCTCCCATATTAGAAATTGGTGTAGCATTTTCCTGGCTCCAGTCCTGTAGTGCTTTAAAAATTCTCTATGGTTTTTCAAAGATGAGCAATCATACCTACAATTTCTTTCAGAACCTGAATTGTAGTTCATCTGGACTGAGCAAATCAAAATGATTGAGAATAGCTATGTGTTCTTTTATAACCTGGCGTATTTTGGGTTTCAGAATTTACTATCAGGCATTTTTCTATGATTTTTAGACTGATGATAATTTCTCTTTGGTAGAGAAAATGAAATCAAAACAGGAGTCAACATTTTACTTTCTTTTCATCATCTGTTATCATTGCCTTGCTCCCCTCAAACAGCGATCCTATTCCTGCTTTCAGTATCTCTCCTCCCTCATCTACAAAGCTCAATATAATCTTCCTAAGGTGGAGGTCCTACTCTGTCATTCTCCTCCTCCCAAACTTCAAAGGCTCCTTCTTGCCTCTAGCTTAAAATAAAAATTCCACCATTTGACATTTAAATCCCTTATAGATCTGGTCCCAACCTTCTTTTCTAGGATCTTTTTATGTTATTCCCATTAATAATTCTGTGTTTCAGCCAAACTAGACAAGTATCTTTTCCCTGAATTTGACATCTTATCTCTACTCTCCTTACATTTACACAGGCTGTCGGCTAAACCTGGAATATTCCCTTTGCAAATCTCTGCCTCTCATAATCTCTATTTTCCTTCAAGCCTCAATCTGGGCGCTATCACCTTTGTCAAACCTCTCTGATCTTCTCTCCCTCTATCCCCAGTTGTTACTGTTTTCCTCCTACAATACATGGTATTGTATTTTTCTAGCTATGTGCATATTATATCCCTACCATAAAATGTTACTTCTTTGGGGAAAGAGATTGTTTCATTTTGGTCTTTTTATCCTCAGAATTTGGCACATAGTATTGTGATTAATCAGTGTTGACTGATTTGAACTGAACTGAATCTAGTCTGATTAGTCTCTTGGGCAGCTAGGTGGTGCAGTGAATAGAGTGCCAGGTCTGGAATCAGGAAGACTCATTTTCCTGAGTTCAAATCTGGCCCCAGACACTTACTAGCTGTGTGACCCTGGGCAAGTCACTTAACCCTGTTCGCCTCTTTTTCCTTATCTGTAAAATGAGCAGAGAAGAAAATGGCAAACCACTCCAGTATCTTTTCTAAGAAAACTCCAAAACGCCTCACAAAGAGTTGGAGATGGAAAACAACTAACAATGACAACTGATTAGTCTAGCACCTGGAAAACGGTTCCCTCTAGGACTATCTTACATCAACATGAAGGCCTCTAGTGAGAGAGAACTTATTACCTTTCAAGGCAATCCATTCCTCTTTTGGATAGAGTGAATCATTGGGAAGCTTTTCTAATAAATAAGCCTCCATTTAACTTCAACTTAGTTCTTTTTGAGCTAGAAGAAAGAACAAATCTTATACCTCTGTCATGTGATATACCTTCAAATACACCAAGACTTCCCCCCTGTCTTTTATTCTCCACGCTAAACATCCCCAGTTTCTTCGATCGATTTTTATGTGGTATGATCTTGAGGTCTTTCGCCATCTGGGTCATGCTCCAATGGATGTACTCAGATTTTTCAGTGTCCATAATATGAAACATCCAGAATTGAACACAATACTCCCAATGTGATCTGACCAGGGCAGAATGAGAGATTTTGCTAAAATCTAGTTTATCTTCAATAGGCCTCTTGATCTACTATTCTAGTAACCCTATCAAAATTAATCAATTAGATTAATTTGTTATGATTTTCCATTTTCTTGATGGAGCCATGCTGGCTCTTTGTAAACTCTAGGAGCTTAAAACATCATTAAGACTTTGGGGGACAGCCTGTATATTGTTCCCTTTCTCATACTCTAAGTCCAGTCAAACCGCACTTATTGTTCCCCACAAATGGCGCTCCATCTCCCGACTCTGTGGCCTTTGACCAACTGCCCCCCATGCTTGGAATGCACTCCCTTCTTACCTCTTTCTCCCAGAATCCCTTACTTCCTTCAAGACTCAGCTGAAGTCTTCCTTTTTACATGAAGCCTTTCCTGATTGCCTAAATTCTACTCCCCTCTCTCCCCAAACTGCCTTGTATTTATTCTTTATGTACCTATAAATGCACATTTTGTCTACCTTGATAGACTGTAAGCTTCTTGAGGGCAGGGACTGTTTCATTTTTGTATCTCAAGTGATATTTCTAACATCTGTCTCAGTTGTAAATGCTGTGACCCTATACAACAGTACTGACACAAGCTATCTGTATGAGCTTGGGTAAGTCATTATACTAATCTGAGCAAGATTCGTACTGTTCTATTTTTTTGATCTATAAAAAAGGAAAATTAATAATTATCCATATTATTAGGGTTGTTGTGAGGAAAATATTTTGTAAACCTTAAAGCACTATATAAATGGAATTATTTGTATTCATTATAAAATGGAAGTGATAATACTAGTACTCTCTGAGATGCTCTGCCTTGAAGCCTGCTCTCTTGATTGGTGAATCTCTGGCTGGAGCCAGTCCCAGACATTCTGTTTATTTCACTCTCAGCTCAACTCCCTTTCTGGAGTTGTTGGAGTGCTCCAGTACCCCATTAGCTACCTTGGGGGTAACTATGCTTTGAGGCCTGCTTTCTACTAGTCCATACTTTTCCCCATCCCTATCTTGAACTTGACTGAATTGGAGAAGGGCCTTGCATATAATGGTTATTTAAAAACTATTTGTTTGAATTGAATCCTGAGATTCAGTCCTAGAGTACTGACATTAGTCTTTTAGGCCTATGTCTATTCTTTTGTGTTTTGGACATATGTTCATGGACATGCTTTCATTTCTTACATAAGCTTTTTTAAAATCTGAGGAAGTACAATTACCCATCCATATCAGTGTATGCATATTTTATAGATACGTGTGTATTTTGAATTTATATAATAGAGTTTAAGCTCTTTGAGGGCGAGATTATTTTGCTTTTGTCTTATGTCTCTACCACCTTGCCCCATGCCTTGTATATGGTAAATGCTTGTTAAATTAACTCTCAGAGCATTTGGGAAAGCTACATCCAAATGACTTCCTATCTCATTGAAATCATTCATGATTGTGTCATCCAGATTCTTTTTTGAGAAACTCCCATAAGTCTAGAGTGTCTTCTAGGATCTCTTGACACGAGCTCTCCCCTTGGTTTAGATGACTTCCAAGGTCTTTTTTAAATCTGAGATTCATGATTCTAGGGTTTCTCTTTCTTCCTGAACTTTTAAAAATCTTCCATCTTAAGGCCTATACCAGGGGTGGGGAACCTACAGCCTCAAGGCCACATGTGGCCCCCTAGACCCTCAAGAGTGGCCCTTTGACTGAATCCAAACATCACAGAACAAATCCCCTTAATAAAAGAATTTCTTCTGTAAAACTTGGACTCAGTCAAAAGGCCACACCTAAGGCCCTAGAAGGCCACATGTGGCCTTGAGGCCTCAGGTTCCCTACCCTTGGTCTATACTATAAGTTTGACTTCCTAGGGTTCTTCTCCTTAAGGTCTCATGAACTCTCTAATGACATTTTCTTCCAAGGTTCCGGTTGGTTCTACTTCACCACCTTTGTAGATCAAAATTAGTCTGAGTAGCAATTTCTTTATTTGTTTCTTCTACCTTCTGGGAGATGCAACTGTCAGCAAGCCATATCAAGAGATTATCAGATATTCTGCTGTTACTATAAAAAAACTGTAGGCAGATATCTGTATGGTTGAAATCCCCTATCACTGCTATATTTACGTTTGAGTCTTTTTTTCTGTTATTTGTATCAGGAACTCATCATCCACCTGCTCTGTGTTGCCAGGTGGTCTGTCATATATTGCCACAATCAAATCACTTCTATTTCTCTCTTCTTTTATCCTCTGTGTATTCAACCACCCCATCTATCAGACCTGTTACTTTTGAATAAAGCATCGCCTCCCTTGTTATATTCCATTCATACATCACATCTCTGTGATTCCTATGTTGTCAGATTTATCTTGAGTTAAAAATCTCAGATTCACTTTGGCTATTACCTATAGACACTCTGTGAATTTTGTTATGAATTATCACATAGATATCTGGGATGGCACACACTATTTCTGACCTTAGTAAGCTCTGTTATTTCTTTCTGTGAATCAATACAGCCTTCGTTCAATGTTGTTCTTTTGATGTCATTCATAACTAATGACCCTCTAAAGCTTATGGGTTTTTAGTTTATCTGGATAGGATATTTTTCTCCCTTTCTTTCCATTTTCAGTTGAAACCCTTTTGGTCAGGTTGGCGAGTCTCTGGATTCTTCCCACTCTTTGTGAGTATGCTCTGTTCCTAACCAACAAGATTCTCTCTGATACTGAATGACTGAGCTTAGATAAATTACTTAGCCTCTTTATGATTCAGAGGAGGTCTCTTCTTAAAAAAAGTTCAAGGTCAGGGAATGAGCATTTATTAAGTGCTTAATATATGGCAGGCACTGAGCTAAGCGATGAGTATACAAAGGAAGGCAAAAATCATGGTGCCCTTCCTCAAGGAACTCACATTCTAACGGAGGAGACGATATGCAAACGAGTATGAACATACAAGATGTATACAAAGTAAATGAACAGCAATCTCATAGGGGAAGCACTAGAAGTGGAGGGGTAAGAGAGAAAGACTCCTTGCTTGGAATTGTTGTTGTTGTTTGTCCTTTGTTCTCGAAGAGGACCACGACATCAGGAAGATGACGCCATGACTTGCAAATGAATTGGATGGAAGTGAGGGATGGCTGTGCAAAGTCACCAGCATTACTTTCTCCTCCAGAGCCATCTGGGTGAGATATAGATCAGGATGACTGAGGTGGCCCCACTTGGAATGGAGCTGTGCCTTGAAGGAAGCCAGGAGGAAAGGAGAGAGAGTACTCTGAGCATGGAGGATGGCTAATGAAAAGACATGGAATTGGGAGATGGAGTATTGTGTGAAAGGAACAAGAAACCAATATTGCTGGATCTTAGAGTACCTGGGTACAGGGTGGGTGGGGACTAAAGCATAAGAAGACTGGAAAGGTAGGTAGGAAGGGGCAAGGTTGTGAAGTTCGGCTTATGCCCTTCACGTTCTACCAACATCACAGGACTGTTGTGAGAAAAGAGCTTTGTTAACCTTCAAGCAAATGCTAGAGAAATGTAAGCTTTTGTTATATAGGCATAAAAGTAGAAAAAAATCTGGGTTTTGGGGGAAAATGTTTCTAAAATTTGGTCTTCTGTAATTAATCTATTTATTATGTATTACTACTACTACTACTACTACTACTACTACTAAACACCACCACCACTCCTACTGCTACTACTACTACTACTACTACTACTACTGCTACTACTTCTACTGAGTCTCCCTCTGTCATCCAGGCTAGCAGTACAGGTACACTTGGAGCCCTGTCCCAATACTGATTGGCATGGAAGCTCCGACTGCTCCCTTTTTCCAACTTGGTCCAGTTTGCCCTGTTTTAGGCAGGCTGGTGGCCCTTCGTTCCAGGGCAGGGGTGGGGGAAACTCGCCATATTGGTGCCAGACGTGCAAGTGGCTTTAGCCTTGCTGTAACCCAGAATTACCAAACTAAAGCATTCCACTAACCTCAGCATCCCTTTGTATCAGGGATTATAGCCGGAGTAGGTCCCAGGTCTGACCTTTTTGATAATTTCAGTTGTTTCTCTTCCCCCCACCCTTGGAAAGGCTTTATAGTATTTGAAGATTCATAATGAACATATAACTTCAGATGTTAGACCCTACTCCAAGGGCTATAGTATGGAAAGTGGTGACAAATATGTACGAGGTACTTACTGGGAATTGGGTTTCTACAAAGAGTTGTGAACATGATTAAGTATCAGGGGTCTGAATGCATATGATGCCATGGCCATCTGGCCTCTGCAATCCAGGCTCAGGATCTTTTAGCCTTATAATTAGAGTAGTTACTGTGACATCTGGTTCAATTTATTGGGTTCTCTTCACCCCAACTCTTGTGGCTCCTCCTTGGAGAGTTGTTGAGCCTAGGGTTAGCACATACTAAGAAGACATTCAGATGAATTTAAATGTTTCTTTAACACAAATTCTTCCAATACTAAATCCTCCAGTTCCATTTACTTCCATGATACTAGTTTGAAGGGTCAATCAATCATCATTAACTGAAAGACAAAATGGGGGTTAACTTGACCCTAGACTAGGGAATAATTTCCTAATTACATCTTTATAGAGATTAAATTGTGTACATGTCTAGAAGCCTGTTTTTCATGTGGTACATGTCAGATTTTGGTCTCAAGGATGTAGGGAGGGCACATCTCTTGGTATTCCCTGGTTTGTTTTGTTTAGAATTTCCTTAACCTTGTGAACTGGAACCTAATTTTATTTGTAGAAAGGCACTGATAGAATCTCACAGAAAGTAAAACAAAAATCCCCCCTGGAACTGAAACATGATTTGCAATGTAAATTGTGAATATTCTGGTATCTTTTTCTAGCAACAAAAAATACATTAACCTTTGGGAGAGCTTTCCATTCTCAATAGGAAAGCTCATAGAGATGTTTTTAAGATTCTAAAGGAAAAAATAATTCTAAGAAACAAGGGCCTTGGGCATAAATACTGACCATAAAAAGAGTGACCTTTTTCTAATTCTGATTTATTTATAACAACACCAGCAATAATGTGAACCATTTATTAATGACCTAGAAAGTACACAGTACTGCGCTTGGTGCTGGAGAAGAAAAAAAGTTCATGTTAAGGGGTTGGCCCTGCTTTCAAGGAGTTTATAATCTTGTAGAAAGATAAGACACCAGAACAAGTAATTTTGTAGCATGCATCATCTGGTCTCTTTATCTCGAAGCCAGGTCACTATATATTTTAGGGGTACTCTGAGAGGTCTGGGAGCATCTCTGTTCTATTGTTGTCAGCTCAAATGCATACCACTTGGGTTTCCCCTAACCTTTAGGTATCAATAGCTAACACTCTACTTTCATTTGACCACTAAGTATTAATTAATTTGTGTAAAGAGATATTTACTTAAAATATAGTAGGAACCAAAATGCAACGGTTGCTGAGAGCCCCACATGTAGCAAGGCCCGTGTGTCATGGTGGTTATAGCCCTTCCTGTAGCGTGGGAGTGTCATTGGGTGGCTCAAAAGGAGGCAGAATAGACTCTCTAGCCTCTTATTTTACTACTCTTCTCCAAGGAGGACCATAATTCCTGCCAAAAGGAGGAGCAGGAAGTTGAGGCCAGAGGTCATTCTGCTCCTCACAGAGAGGGGGTACCAGACTAGAATTATATCTTTTTGCTCCTTTAAATATTATTATTCTAGGGCAGAAGTTCCCAAACTTATTTGGCCTACCACCCCCTTTTCAAAAAAATTACTCAGCATCCCCCTGGAAATCCACTTTCTTTAACCCTTTAATGTTTTTTTAAAAATTTGTATCATTAAAAAAAAAATAATAAAATATTTTTTTTAAATGATGCATCTTAAATTTAATAATTTATTCTAAATTTGTGGATTTTTTCCTCCACTGAAATTTTAACAGTGCAATATTGTATCATGTAACTGTATAGTACCATGTTGTAACAAGTCATTACACGTGCATATTTCAGACAATGCATGCTGGACTTTCCAACAATGCACGACAGGCTTGCCTGTCAACCCTTGCTTGTTAAGACCCCTCTGTAGACTTGAGCACTGATCCTTTATAACTTGCATTTTGTGTTTTTGTTTGGAAAATAATGTAATCCCCATGACTTTAACTTTGTTACACAACAGATGAAACATGTATGAATGGTTTTTTTAAATTTTCTTCTCTTCTTTCCTTATGCTTCCACTGCCCCCTTATTTTTATTCAATGCCCCCCCCCACCCAATTGCAGCTGAGGCTATTACTGCTTCCCCTTGGATCATTCCAGCACCCCTGAGGGGACAGTATCACCCACTTTGGGAGTGTATGGTCTAGGGGATATGATCAGGTTCAAGCTAACTTCTGATCACTGTTTCTCATTAATGGAAGGAAATGGGGATCCCAAACTCAATATTCAAGGCTTGACCTCCTTTCTACCAAATACCAGTTTCACAATGAACATACATAGTGAATAACAAAGAAAACCATTTATTAAAATCAGTAACAAATCAGGAAATCAGAGAAGCTATACCTATGAGAATATATGCCTAACAATACAGAGTGAAGGAGCTTTCCCATTGGGAGTGAGATAACTCAGCTTAACAGAGAGAGAGAGAGAGAGAGAGAGAGAGAGAGAGAGAGAGAGATCTTGATCTTCTATAAGAGGAAACTCTCTAAATGTCTCTAATGTGGCAAGCTGGTGACAGAGACATGATGGAGACTACCAGTTCCTCTCATGTTTTCCCAATCTTTTTGCCTTTTTATTCAGCATCTTTAAGTGGGGTTGGCTTCTTCCATCTTCTCTCTCAAAGCTGGAAGCTAGAAGCACCTGGAAAAACTTGATACTTGAAGAGTCTTGACTGTTAGAAGAAGAATCTGAAGAGCTCTTCTCTCTCCTGCTCCTGCCAAGTCCACTCTGCCCCTCACACAGTGGCGTTCATATCCACCAATTAGGAGACAGCCCCATACTAATGAGCTTTGGGACAGGGGCTATACATTTCCTCTTGACACCATGGGAGTATACTTTCCTCTACCGCCCCACCCCCCCGCCAGTCTCTGGACAAAGCAGAGTCAAACATAGCACAGTTTCTATACAACATTAGTTCCATCAAGTTCATATCCAGGCAGGGCATCACTGAGAGATAAGTCACCATCTTGATACCACTTCTGACTTTAGTTAGCAGAAAGAATATTGCAAAATTATTTCCAAATTGTATTTTTAAATACTTAACTTATTCTAAGTTATATTCAATATAATACACTATTCATTTAGTATTCTTGGAAAGGAAGCTAAATCAAATCAATGAATGAAGAACTTATGAAATTTGGGATTGGCAGGCCTGTACAAGGCTAGACAGAAATGAATTTCATATTTAGAGTATAACTGAACCAATCTTTTATATTTACAGTAGGTGAAAGTAATATTAAACACCCATTAAGGTAATATTTGGTTAAAAGAAGTATTAATACCCTGGCCTCTGTGAGAAAAAGCCAATAACTTATTACCACCTATTTCTTTTTTTAAGTGAAAAATTTTTACATTTTATTTTTCCCAATTGCATGTAATAACATTTTTAACATTTTTTAAAAAAAATTTGAGTTTTGAACTCTCTCCCTCATTTCCTTTCCTCCTCCCTCAGTGAGAAGGCAAGCAATTTAAAATAGATTATACATGTTGCAAAACATAGTTCCATATTAGCCGTGTTGTGAAAGAAAATACCCAGCAAATAAAAACCCAAGATAAATAAAGTCAAAAAAGTATGCTTCAATCTGTATTCAGATTCTATCGGCTCTTTCTTTGGAAATGGATAGCATTTTTCATGATAAGTCCTTTTTGGATCATTATATTGCCGAGAATAGCTAAATCATGCACAGCGGATCATCATACAATATTGCTTTTACTGTGTACAATGTTCTTCTGGTTCTGCTCACTTCAATTGGTAATCACTTCGTATGAGTCCTTATATTTCTGAAACCATTCTGCTTGTCATTTATTATGGTACAATAGCATTACATCACCATCACGTACCACAACTTGTTTAGAGAATGAAGGATGAACAACCACAACAAGAAACCATTTCCCAATTAATGGACATCCCCTCAATTTCTAGTTCTTTGACACCAAAAAAAAAGCTGCTATAAATATTTTTGTACAGAGAGGTCCTTTTCCTTAAAATTTTTTTTTTTTGTGATATAGACCTATGGATCAAGGGGCATGCAGAGTTTTATGGCCCTTTGGGCATAGTTCCAAATTGCTCTCCAGAATGGTTGGATCAGTTCACGACTCCACCAAGAGTGCGTTAGTGTCCTACTTTTTCCACATCCCCTTGAACATTTGTCATTTTCCTTTTCTGTCATGTTATCCAATCTTATCGATGTGATGTTATTGTCATGTATTTCAACATTTTAAAAAATAAATGTAATTGCTTAAACTTTAAGGCTCTATTTACAAGTAAAATATGATACATCTTTCAAATATTGTAATATACAATCGGTTCATTGTTTCCAAAAAGGAACATAATTTTTATACTCTTTTCAATTTTTAATTAGTTAATAAAATAGGACATAAGTCATATAAGGTCACTTGTCAAGGTCATTTCTTGATTCTCAGGCTAATGATACTAAGCTGGGGCAAAACTTGGATGCGGATACTGGATATCCAGACACATACTCTCCTGACCTTTCAGAGCTTACAAGGTCAAGGCCTCCACTCCCTTCACCTGGACCAGGAAAGAACAAATGTAGAAGCCAAAGAAAGCAGGCCTGAAATTCATGGGGCCCTGGACACCATCGGTAGCAGAGTCTAAGAGGTGAACCAAATTACAAAATGGCCAAGTCTAAGGCTTTTTTTGAAGGCACCCTCATTTCTGGTTATGCAGCTAATGAAAAAATATGATCACGTAGCTAGCCAGTCAGAAGCAGTTGTAGACACTCCTATTACAAGTCATCATGTCTCTCCTGGAAGCAGACTTACCAGCCTCTCCATATGGGGAATTTGTATCAATTGAGCATGCAAGAATTATGATATACAAAATTATGATATGCAATTTTAGACAAGAATAGGACAATGGGCATTTGTAATAAAAATGCTACTTGCAGCTACTGTGGCCGTGTAAGGTCAATAACACCAGCACACAAGAGGGCTGCTAGCACAGGTTCTTTGATCTGCTTTTCGAAGGAAAGCAACTTTAATGGGTTTACAATCTTGGTTTAATTAAACATACATATATCATTCACTTACTTCAGGGGAAGAAGTCAGCACCCTGAACTTCAGAGCAAACACAAACAGAAACTACAAACAGAAAATATCGACAGATCAACAAATCATGACAGGGGTAAGTCTATGTATTAGGAAGATTGTTCTGCCATAGGATGAAAGATGAATTGGAAAGGAGTGAGTGGAACTAGGAAGACTTGGAAAAAAAAGATATTGCAGCAGACCAGGAGAATTATAGTCAAAGCCTATGTGAAGATGAGAACTAAGATGATGTTAAAACAGATCATAGGATCTTAGATTGAGGGCTAGAAGAAAACTTAGAGGGTTTGTAGTCTAGTACTCCCATTTTACAGATGGGGGAACTGAGGTCTAGAGAGGTTAAGTGACCTGCCCAAGGTGAAAAAGGTAGTAAGTGACAGAAGTGAGATTGGAACCCAAGTCAATGGGGCCCTTTCTGGAATTCTGGAATGTTCTAAAATTTAAAGTAATGACATTGGTAACATTGCCATAGTGTGAACTGAATTTTTTTATACTAATAACTACACGCATGGAATACCATGTTTAAAATATTGTATCGTGAGCAAATGAGACAGAGAATTATAGATTATAGATTTTGTTTTTGTTATTATTTGGCCATTTTTCAGTTGTGTCTGACTCTTCGTGGCCCCATTTGGGTTTTCTTGACAAAGATACTGGAGTGGTTTGCCATTTCCTTCTCCAGCTCATTTTACAGATGAGGAAACTGAGGCAAACAGGGTGAAGTGACTTACCCAGGGTCACACAGCTAGTAAGTGTCTGGGGATAGATATGAACTTAGGAAGAGGAGTTTTCCTGACTCCAGGACTGGCACTTTATCCACTGCGTCACCTACCTGCCCCTAGACATTTTTGTACTTCACTATAAATAATAAATGTCTGAAAATTCACCATATGTTTTTGTTATAACTGCTGTACCTATTCTCATAATGTCTCTGCTTCCTATTTCTACTGTACCTGAGATTTTCACTTTAAAAAAGGTGCGAGGCCTGAAGATTTATACAAGCATCTGTATCTTGGTCTGCTATAATCCTCAGCAAACATTATTAATCTTTGGGCTTTTTATCTTCAGTTATTACAGAACAGTAACACCTAGAATTATGCAATGATCAATAGAAAATTACCTGCAATCTGAATCTCTTAACACCCCTCCTTTTATTTAGCAAACAGTTTCTCACTCTTTTCATCTAGTGACTTATCTGAAGCCAAAGAGTATGTTGGTTTGGGAAGTAAAGACAGAGAGTCAGCAAAATAATTAAAAATATTTATAAGAAATTGTTTACTTTTAGAATTTCCTTCATTTTCAGTTTTATATTTGGAGGCAAGTACCTTTGGTCAAGGAAGAGAAATACCAGGCATCCGTAGAAGTCTTTGCTTATTGATGGCATTTTCACACTGGATTGGAGTTATGCTGGGGTTACTAAGTCTGGAAGGTTAGGGAAGATGGGAAAGAAAATGAGATAAAAGGGACAAGTGAGGGTTGTCCCTGTAGTTTGAATACTGACTAGTACTCTTTTTCTCTTCCCTATCTAGAAAGTTGTTTCAGTCATGTCTGACTCTTTGTGACCCCATTTTGAGGTTTTCTTGGCAAAGATATTACCTTCTCTAGCTGATTGTACAAATGAGGAACTAAGGCAAACAGGGTTAAGTGACTTGCCCTGGGTCACACACTAGTAGGTGTCCCAGATCAGATAGACTCATGACGATGAGTCTTTATGATTGCAAGCCCAGTGCTTGCTCTATCTACTGTCCCACTTAGCTACCCTTATCTAAGGGCTAGCAAACATAAACATGCTGGTTGATACTTTAATACAAGTATCAAAATCTTCCTTGGCAATATTCAGATCTATACCTTTGCCATGGTGTTTGTTTCAAAGCAGCAAATAAGTAATATAGGAAGGGGAAATTTAGGTGGGATTACACTTTTCTTGATTTTCTTCTCAAAAATCTATGTGGAAGGAAATGTGGAAAAGACAAACCCATAAATAAAGTATCTGTTGACAGGGCTGTCCAAAATGTGGCCTGCAGGGCAATTTATGCGGCTGCCTACAAGCATAGAAATTTACATAAATGCTTTACTAAACAAAGCTGAGCTACTGAAGGGCTCTCACTAAAATGGCAAATCAAAATATATTGTCTGTTGTTTCAATAAAAACCTAAGGTTGGACAGCCCTGGATTAGAAGACAGGAAATTTCCAAAGGCAGAAAATTTCTTTTGAGTGTAGTTTTCCTTGCTCTAATATAATAAGAATATTTTACTGCAGATGTTATTCTGGGACAGAGTCCTTCCTCCAAAAATCTCACTTTGGTTTTGCTTTAACTCGGATTTTTTTCCCTTTGTCAATTTATCTGTTGAGCTTCCTGAATGAGATTCATAGTGAGTAAAAAAAAAAAAAAAGGAAAAGAATAAAACGATTCAGCCTAACTATTCACACAGGAAAAACCAAGTAGACCAAAAAAAAAATCTATTTTCCAGACTGCAATTGGAAGAACAGTCCAGAGAAATGGCATGCTGTACACATTTTGGACATAAACTAGAGATGGATAATGATTTAGTGACTCAGAATTCAAATGGAGGAGGAGAAAGAACTGGATTCCATTTGAGAGGCTGCATAGTGCTTTTAATGATCGCAAGCTTCTCCCTGAAAACAAAAGGCTAACTTATTAAATACCAATATTCTTCCATTAGAATTGTGTAGGAGAGACAGCACAAAATGTTTTACCAATAAAACATGGAACCAGAAAAAGAGGTGAGCCAGTCATATAGCAAGACTGATGGATAGCAGATGGACATCCTGCATTTTCTGCTGGTATCCTCAAATGATCCAGAGATCTATGGAAGAATCCTCAGCGTGTTGGGTGAGCACACTGGGGTGGATTTATGGAAGGACACAGAGAAGAACCGCCCAAGATCAGAAGGTGTAGATGTATTAAAATTTGTAACACCGGATGAAGGAAATGTTCACATTGATGAGACATTGATAGCTCTGTGACTCTGGGCAAATCACTTAACATCTCTGTGTCTCAGTTTTTGAATCTGTAAAATGCAGATGATAATAGCACTTACTTCCCAGGATTGTTGTGAGGATGAAATGAGATAATATTTGAAAGTACTTTGCAAACCTTAACGTGCTATCTAAACGTTAGGTACTGTTCTATCCAGCCCGTAGCCAACTTTATCTCTTCTCTTGCCTTTGCCCTTTTCCCTACTTACTTTTCTCTAACTTGACGTGACTTGATTTGTTGCATCCTTAGTCATCCTTTTACAGTGCTGATGCTGCGTATTTTTAGTAAGTCTCTAAAATCCCATATATCCATTGGAATGATAGGGTTGGGACCCAAAAAATATCCCAGCAAGGAAAAATGATGGCCTAAAGTTAACAAAATAAATTGGAGATAAATGTAAAGATGAATTTTAAAAAATCAGCTTCATAAATATGAGATTGGAGACGGCAGAGCTTTACAGTTGTTATTTTTTCTGTCCTTTTCTCCTTATTTTAAAAATAATTTTTTTTTCTAATTACATGTAAAACAATTTTCACATTAAAATTTTTTTGGGTTCCAAATTCTCTCCTTTCCTTTCCTCTCCCCTCATTGACAAGGCAAGCAATTTGATAAAGGTTCTACATGTGCAGTCATGTAAAACATACCACCTTATTAGTCATATTGTAAAGGAAAACACAAACCAAAAAAAACCCCAAACAATAAAAATAAAGAATTTTTTTTAAAAAGTATGCTTCCATCTGCAATCAGACTCCATCAATTCTCTCTCTGGAGGTAGGTAGCATTTTTCATCATAAGTCCTCCAGAATTGTCTTAGATCTGTTACTGAGAATAACTAAGTCATTCACAATTGATCATCATACAAAATTGCTGTTACTATATGCAACATTCTCCTGGTTCTACTCACTTCACTTTGTATCAATTCACGTAAGTCTTTCCAAGTTTTTCGGAAGGTATCCTGCTCATCATTTCTTATAGCACAGTAGTATTCCACCACAGTTACTTACTACAACTTGTTCAGCCATTTCCCAATTGGTAAGCATTTCCTCAATTACACCACAAAAAAGCTGCTATAAATATTTTTGTGCATATAAATTCTTTTCCTTTTTAAAAAAATCTTTTTGTCATGCAGACTTAGAAGTAGTATTGCTGTGTCAAAGGGTGTGCATAGTTTTATAGCCCCTTGGGGCATAGTTCCAAATTGCTCTCTAGAATAGTTGGATCATTTCACAACTCCACAATGTACCAACAGTGCATTAGTGTCCCAATTTTCCTGAAATCACTCCAACATTTTTTACAGTAGTTCTTGTGAAATATAACAAAGGTTTTTCTAGTGGATTTCGGGTTCAATATGAGCCAGTGGTGCATCATGGCAACCAAAAATATATAACCCCTCCTCCTGAACGAATTCAATTTTAGATTGCCTTAAGAGAGGCATAGAATCCAAAATGAAGAAGGTGCTAGTACCACTTCTACCATGCCCTGTTCAGAACACATCTGTGATATTATCTTTGGTTCTGAAATCCACATTTTGGGAAAGACTTCAATAAACTGGAGGTCATTTAGGAGAATGACTAGGACCAAGTAAGGTGCCTCCAGACTATCCCATATGAAGATCATTTGAATGGATTGGCAATAGAGAGTCTGGAGGAGAAAAAACTCAACATTGAGTTGGGAACATGTTAGCTATCTCAAGTGCTTAAGAAACTGTCAAAGAGAAGTGGGAAATGACTTGGGCCCTTTAGATAGAATTAGTGGTAATAGTTAGAAATTGCTGAGAGGCAGACTTGGGCTTGATGTTAGGAAAAACTACTCATTAATTAATTGTACCTAAAGTGGAATGTGCTGCTTCAGGACACAGTGAATTGCCTTTCAGTAAAAGGTCTTCAAATCATGTATGGTTTAATGATCACATGTAGTACATTTTGTAGAGGGTGCAGGTGTGGTTTGGACAAAATGGCACTTGAGCTATTCCAGCTCTCAGATTTTATGATAGTGTTACCTTATCTTTATAAATTTCTCCATTTTATTCTTTATTTCTTTCTTTAACATCCATCCATATCTCTCTTTATTTATTTCTTATCTTTATGGTAATTTAGATCATAAAACAACTAAATCTGTTTCTACACTGACCCATGGACTCAAATATTTTGATTAAGAATGTTCTTTAGGTGCTTGCTTTTATAGCAATGACAAAGATATTTTCAAGGTGAATTTAAAATTTCCAGACCTTGAAACACTGTATTTATAGTTCTCTTTGCTTCGCCTCTCTAAAAAGTTTAGGAGTTTATAAGCAGCCTGAGTCTATTTTGAGTTTAAGCACATAGTCCTTCCTTATCATGTAAATATGAAATTGTATAGTACATCTCTTTTATTGTCAGATCTGCCAATCAATTTAAGCCACTAGTCAATCAGGTAGGGATCAATGATGTTTAAAGTAGATGAAAAAATGGTCAAAACAGTTTGACTGTCAGCATGGCTGAATCTTTTGTTTTTAATATAAATACTTTGGGCACAAAAGTTTGCAAAATGCTTTACGTATGTTATCTCATTCGATCCTCAAAAATGCCCAGTGAGGTAGATGCTATTAGATACTAAGGTTCAGTATCCTGATATAGTGTGATGTGGTCTATAGTGTATTTCTGCAATTCAGGAGGTCTCAAATAGTTTAAATCAGGGGTAGGGAACTTGCAGCTTCAAGGCTACATGTGGCCTTCTACGTCCTTGGGTATGGTGACAAAAGGAATTCTTTTGTTAGGGGGATTTGTTCTGTGAAGTTTGGATTCAGTCAAAGGGACACACTTGAGGACCTAGAGGGTCATGTGTGGCCTCGAGGCCCCAGATTCCCTACCCCTGGTTTGAATCATTATCAATAATATAGGTGCTATACTAGCTTCAATGTAAGGATTATTTTAAGGGAGGAAGGTGACAAGAGTGTTGGAAAGCATGATTCAGGAGTAAGATCTAAGAGTATTCAAAGGCTCATATGGTTATACAGAAGCCTTACTGATGTGTCATGATCCTTAAAGGATGATAACAATAGTTAGCATGTATATAATGCTTTAAAGTTTGTACTTTATGTATGTTATCTCATTGGATCCCCACAACAACCCTATGATGTAGGTACTACTGTTATCCTCATTTTACAGATGAGGCAACTGAGGCTGAGAGAGGTTAAATGACAACCAAATTAATCTTTCTAGTTTAGATGGTTCACTGTCACTCTCCAGCTCAAGAATCTTCAGTGGCTCCCGTTTGCCTCAAGGGCAAAATACAAGACTCCCATATTGGTATTTAAAGCTTAATCAACATAAAGACAATCTGGCTCCATCCTATCTTTCCAGACATTTCATTTTATTTCTCCTTCATGCATTCAGTGTAGCAGCCTACTTGTTTCCCAAATTAAACATGCTATGTCCCACCTCTGTTCCTTTGTACAGGTTATCCTATGTGTTGGAATGCTCTCTATGCTCACCTTTGCCTCTTATGATTCTTAGCTTCTTTCAAGGATCAACTGACATACTGACCCCTCAAGGAAGTCTTTCTTAACTGCCCCATACCCTGTCTCCCTCCTCAAATTATACTGCAATGATCTGTGTAAATATTGTATCCTTCAGTTAGAATGTAAACACCTTGAGGACAGGGACTATACTTTATTTTGTTTTTATGTCCCTAGGACTTAGCACAGTTCTTTGTCTATAGTAGGTATTTAATAAATATTTGTTGAATTGAATTCAGTTTCCACTTCAAATTTCTTTTTCCACCAAATGACGCAGATAATTTACACTTCAAATCCAAGGTCATCTAATTTGCTTCAAAAGGAAGAATGGGTGGCATTCAATAAAACTAAGGTGGGAAAAGCAGCTGTTCTAAGGCAGACTTCAGAAAAACCTGGAAAGACTTATATGAACTGATGCTGAGTGAAGTGAGCAGAAACAGGGGAACATTATACATAGTAACAGCCACAGTGTTTGATGACTGACTTTGATAGACTTAGCCTTTCTCAGCAATGCAAAGTCCTAAAATAATTCCAAAAGACTCATGATGGGAAATGCCATCCACATACGAGAAAAAGAAATATGGAGTCTGAATGCAAATTGAAGCAGACTATTTTCTTTTTTTGTTTTGTTTTATGTTTTTCTTTCCATGGTTACTCCCATTTGTTCTAATTCTTCTATACAACTTGACTAATGTGAAAATATGTTTAATAGGAGTGTATTTGTAGAGCCTGCATGGGTGTACATGAGGAGGAGAAGGAAAGGGAGGGGGAGAAAATTAAAAACTTACGGAAGTGAATATTGACAACTAAAAATAAATAAATTAACTTATTTCAAAAAAGCAGCTGTTCTAGATCAAATATAAGCAGAGAAGGTCTGTGTTATAAGCAACAAAATTTTTGGAGCATGGAATGATCTAGTCCCAATAAATTTGAAAGAGGGGAGGATACCAAAATTTTGGAAAAAAAATCAGACCTTAGGCAACCAAGAAATTATAGGTAATTCTTCACCTATATACTCTACTTTTTTTCAATTGCTATAATAACTTTATGAGACTAATCTACACATATACTGAGTAGAGTTATCCCTTGCACATCTCAGGTGTTAGGGACTGAAACAATACGGCAATAAACACAACATCAACGATAATTGTGAATATGCCTATGTAGTTCTGTATCTCAAGGTATGAGAGACTCTCCATACAGAAGGTAGAAGAAGTATAACATTTATGCAGACACCAGAAAATCATATCCCATAACCAAATGTGTAGCTCCCATAGCCAGTCAGCCCACTTTATCATAACAGCAAGGAACTTAAAACACCATATCACAGCCTGAAGCCTGGCCATCCCAAAACCTCTCTGACCACTGCTGGGGTCTTCCTCAAAACAAACTCATAGTACAGCTAAGTCAGCCTGTTCAGTTCTACCAATCACCAGGGCAGCCATTAGCAGCCATCAGCAGTCATGAAATCTTTCTCTGTCTCTCAGCATTTTTCTGTGACTTTAGTTCCTTTTCCTGTCAGGAAGTTCCTCCTGCCATATATGTCTTAGGCTTCCTATGATGTAAGCAGGTCACATGGCCTATTAATGGGTGGGAAATGGGTGGGAAAGATCTTCAAATCTAATTGCGACTACAGGGACACACCCATGTAATCTAGAAAATCCAAGTAAAATTTTTGGCCCTCTTTTCATACCAGAGAAGAAATCTAATTTTTTTCTATTTCATTTATGGGATGTTTACAGTACCTTATTGTAAAATATGGATTAAGTTTTTGGTCATAGGCTCTGTATTGTCTGCTGGCCTTCATGTGTTGTCTGTGACTTCTGCAAAACTCCCCCCAAATTTCCATTTAAATTCTTATGCCTACCCGTGATACATTGAAACCAAAATGGGGAAAGTCAAGATGAGGAAGGGATAACTGTACATACATGCTTGCTTGCATATGGTGGGCACTTAATAAATGCTTGCTTAATTAATTAAGAAGAAAAGAGACTTCAAGCTTTGGATAGAGAACACCTATGTTCACATCCCAGCTCTACACCTTATTGCCTTGTGACCTTAGGCAAGTCACTTAAACTCTCTGAATTTCACTTTCTTCATCTACAAAGTGAAAAGGTTGGAATAGGTGACTTCTAAGTTCCCTTAAAACATAAAGTCTATGATCCTAAGGCTCATGATACTCTCAACATATTTTACATTCACACAATGTAAACAAAAGTGCTGAGAAGACAAGATTCCACTGTTTTTATTTTGTTGATTATGTTTGATTTGGTAGAACAAAATGTTTCTTTAAAGGCTTTCTGCCAAAAAGGGTCTCCCAGGAATATTTGGGGGAGGACTCTTTGATTGCTTTCAACTTAACCCAATTGACAAAGTCATGAGATGAGATAGTGATGTCGTAAGGAATCATCATCTAATTACCCCTTTATGATCTATGATTGAGTCAGAAGGGACGATGTGACTGTCTGGGATGAAAATTAGCCACACCCTTGTGGGGTTTAAATAACTAAGCCATGGATATAGCCCATGGGTAGAGGATTTAAAATTTGGAGACTGCCAAAGTAGGAGGCTGGAGTTGGGAAAGAATCCATCTCTTTATTTCTTGAGAGGAATAAGGGATTTCTCCACTGACCATGGTATCTAACTATGGTCCAAAAGGAGACACATTATCCATTAACTGGAGAATCAATTTCAGAGAGTTTTAGGTGCAGTTGAGAGAACAGAGATTCATATTCCAGAAAGAAACAGATACACAGAGACAGCCGTGAAGGCTGGAAACAGCATCAAGAAGCAGGATCTTTGGCAGCAAAGAAGAGACCTGGCTATGGACTTAAGATTAAGTTTGCCCTGTAAAGGGAAAGTTGATCTTCAGAGAGTAAAAGACCTTGGGAGGTCCTGCTGAGCAACCTGCCAAATAGAGATATTTTGCTGAAGGGAAGAGCTTTTGAAGACTCTCCTAGCAGAGAAAGAACATTGAAGCACTTCCAGAGGTATGATTTGCTTTGGCCACATATATTCTCTACATGTGTATCTCACTATAATTGCACTGTATTTAGTTTGTGCCCACTCTTTTTATGGACACTGTGTGTATTTATGGGATATTATGTCTTAGGTCATTGGGGAAAATGTCTTGTAGCTAATGTTTACTATGCTATTTTAGTATATATATATGTATATATATATATATATATATATATATATATATATATATATATATATATACACATATATTTGCTAAGAACTAATCATGTGTAGCTACTATGTTTTTCATGATTTTACATGTATAATGGGAATCATATTGCTTACTTTTTCAATGGGTGGGAGAAGGGCTAGAGGGAGGGAATTTGGAACTCAAAAATGAATTAAAAAATAAACATAGTTTTAAAAATTAAAAAAAGAACTTATCACATGTGCTAAATGACTCTTAATAGGAACCATATTGAGTGGGTCTTGTCAACTTTACCTTTACGACCCTGGACTGACAGAGTAACACTAAAAACTGGGAGTAGCAGCCTCCCTCTAGTTACTCTGCTTGCAAGTCCAGTTTCGGGAGAACACTCATACCACAAGGGGAGTGCTACTTTGTAGAATTTTAATATATGATATATGTATTTTGTCCCTTTTCAAGTACCTGTTGGAAAAATTCTTCATCCAGAACTCTTGTTCTTAAATTCTCTAATATGGCAGGGATCCCCTAAGGAAGTAGTTTAACTTGCTTTGTTTATTTTAGACTATAATTGGACAATCAGCTTTCTGATGTGTTTCTTTTACATGCCAGACCAGTTTCTTTGAACTAACCATTTCTTAGTTGAATGCTTACATGCATATCAGTCTATTGTACTACTATCCCCATTATGGGTTTATATGAGCATTATGGATGTTGTATGCCTAGAATACTATTGTAGAGGGAGGAGAAGCTCACGCTCTAAATGGACATGAAGGCAGAGACAATCACTTAATACTGGAAGTAGCTTCAAGGATCATGAACCTTGGCAGCTGACTATGAATTCAAGGGAGAGTCAGTCTTCTCAATCAAAAATTTAGTTTTGTGAGGGTTCTACTAGGAGGAAAAGAACTTTGAGCACTGTAGTACCAGAAGAGAAGGAGCCTTGGCCACATGCATTCCTTACACATCTACCTAACCACCATTGTACTCTAAATACTTCCCATGGGCACTGAATATATTTATATAACACATTTCAGATTTATACCAGGAAGGTTTTGTAGCTACTTGTGTATTGGCCAATTATTAAGCGGAAACTACCGAGTGGGGGTTCAAGAACTATAGAAGTAGAAGTGTAGACCCATAGGGTATCATTAGAACACAAGGTAGCAACTGCTTTCTGTGGATCCAACCTACCAGAGGAGGTACAAGTTAGAGGGAGTAGGCATAGAAAAAAGTTATAGTGATAAGAGGAGAGCCAGAAGTGTGTGGTATCTCTAAAGTCAAGGGGAAAAAGAGAATATCTAGTAGTATCATCCCTTCTTCTTAGGTTTAGTGGATTGTTGGCGATCAAGGTAGGAGTAGAATGGTGAGGACGGTTATGCTATTCTTCCTAAAACCATCCCGGTTCCTTTCCCCTCTCTCCTTGAAACTCTGTGAATATTGTTCATATGTTTATTGAAAAAGTCAAAATTGCACTTGGCATATTGAGCATTGGGGAGGAGTTGCACAGAGCCTTGATCTTTTAGAAATTTTCTTGTATTCAAAAGGGAACAAGACCCATGCTGTACAAATATACTGTCTGTAATGCACGTCTGATCTCCTTTAGGCAGTTTAGTTCACATTTAAGCTTTAAAAGAGAAACCCCAAACAAAACAAAAGCAAGCCATAAGTATGTTTTTAATCAACCATCTTTCCCAAAGATTATCATTCCCAATTCTGATGCAAAAAGAAGTAACAGAAAATGATAGCTAGCTGGATGGATAGCCCTAATACTGTTCCATCAATAAGCATATCTTAAATAGACTTTCTGGTTAGACATTGAACTGGATTTAGAATGGAATAGGAGAGGAGAGTGAGATGGGCTGCATTTGGGAAATCACATAGTGCTTTTAGTGACCCCAAACTTCTCCCTGAAATGAAGGCTTATCTTTTTAGCACTAATATTCTTTTGGTGATGCTGTATGTCTACAAGCATGGAATACCAGTCTCCAAAGAATTAAAGTTTCAGGTCACCCAAAGGGCAATGGACAGGGACATGGTGGCTAGGTATGGGCTGCAAGATACTACCAATGAAGAACTCTGCAGAGTGTATTAAGGATATCATCAGAGTGACATAGGATCAGAGAAAGAGCTAAGCTGGTCACGTAGCAAGAGTGATCAAGAATAGCTAGCCCGGATCACATATGGCATTGGATTCCACACAATAGCAGAGGAGCTAGAGAAAGGTCCATTATATATGTTGGGTAGATGTCCTGAGGAGTACTTACAGGAGGATATGGGTAAGAGCTACACAGAGTAAGAAGGTGTGTGAGCGCTGTTGTCAGCATGGTTGGAAGAAGTGCTCACATCCATTAAATCACAGATTTATTGAAGCTCCGGAACACATTAGCTTGAAGTCAAAGGTGTAACATATACAGCAAACACTTATAAAATGCCTGTTATGGGCAGAACATAAAGACTTGGCACTAGGTATGAAATAAACTTTAGATTAAAAATATAGTCCCTGACCTTATGGAGCTTACACTCTGGTAGGGAGGTATGACACAGTGATATCCCAGTATAAACCCATAACCCTATTGTTTTTTCCTAGGAGTAAGCTCAGATTCCAACTCAATGTGACCTCCTTTAGATTTCAAATCGCAGGATCCCCAAAGCCTAGTTCTCTGATTGAGGAAGACTGCTGGGTTATTTCTCATACTCTATAGATCCTTTAGCTATCTTTAGAAAAACTATAGATCATTGTGAAATTGATGCAAATGTGTTTTTGTGCTTCACACTTTAACAATATTTCTTTTTTTCTTCTCTCAATAAAGTTGCATCTTTCTTCCTCCTTGGCAAATACTTTTCAGTCTAGAGAAATTATTCTGGATTTTAAAAAAAATTAACTATTTCACTGATTTTGTGAATCATTCAGTTAGAAAATGCAATGCTTCATATCTTCTAAGTGGTACAGAGGTCACTTTGTCTAAGTAGTATATGGGAACAGCTCAGTCAACAGTTCTGTAATCTGGAGATAATGCATACTTGACAAACAATTGGAACTCAGTAGGCTAGGTTAACATGATGGTGAAGCAATTAATCAATTGGGTGATGAAAAATGGTCAGATTAGTTCCTGGGTGGAAGGTAGTCTAAAACCTGTGTTTGTTGACCCGGGTTTTTCATTTTTCAGCTTTGTATTGTTCTGGCATAGGCATAGCCTTAATCTAGCTACTGGTAAGTGAATAAAATCAAGCTGGAGTATATAAAATTAATAAATTGATCACAGTCTCTTCTTTGCTATAGCCACTATGTGTTGCCAAGAGGAATTGTGCTAATGAAAAATGTTTTTTATAACATTTGCAAAAATCCTTAGTACACCACTCTGGATGAAAAACAAGCCAAAGCTTTCTCTGAGTACTTTATGACCCAAGATTCAATGGTTGGTTATTTTTGTCCCCACTAACCTGCGTCTAGTTATCAAATTTCTGTTTTCTTTTGTTCTTTTTTCATTACTTAGAATCAGGTTAGAAGCTATCATAGGGGTCATTGAATCTGACCACCAACCTGAAAAACTGGTATTTACCCTCTGTTTGAAGAGCTCAAGTGATGGGCAGCTCACTACCTTATGAGGGTAGTTCATTTATTCTTTTGGACAGTTCTGATTATAAGAACGTTTTTTTTTTCTATTGAGTGAAAATCTGTGCAGGTAGAAAACATCACCAGTGGAGCTGAACCCAAGACCTCTCATTGGTCCTAGTGCTGCTTTCTGGAGTGATACAAAAGAAAAATCTAATCCTTTACCCAGGTGTCACTACTTTAAATACATGACGACAACAATTACATCTCCCTTGACTCATGTTTGCTCCAAGCTAATGTCTTTAGTTTCTTTGTACGGCATTGAATCTCCTCACTATTCTCGTCCCTCCTTTGCGGATTTGCTGCAAGTTTGTTGCTATTCTTTTAAAATGAGTAACTGAGAAGTGAACATAATACTCCAGATGTATCACGATGAATGGAAAGCAAAATGAGAGAAGTACCCCTCTTTGTTTTGAATACTATTATTAATCTAGCACAAGAGGAAAGTTATTTTTTGGTTGTCATGTCCTACTTTTGACTCATATTGAAGTTGCAGTCTATTAAAAACCCTAAATAGTCTTTACTAGAGCTATCAGTCACACAATAAGAATATGTTAAGTGCCTGGTGCCAGACCTGGAGTCAGGAAAACTTCCACTTCTTGAATTCAAATCTGGTCTCCGGTACTTAGTAACTATGTGACCCCAGGCAAGTAAGTAGTCATTGAACTCTGCCTCAGTTTCCTCATCTGTAAAAGGAGCTGGAGAAAGAAATGGTAAACCAATCCAGTATCTCTGCCAAGAAAACCACAAATGAGTTATGAGGAATCATACACCACTTAAAATGACTGAACAACAACGTCATATTGTAGGCATTGAACTAGATCCTAAATACACAAATTAAAAAAAAATGAGTGGTCGCTTCTCTCAATGAACTTACATTCTACAAAGTTATTATTAAGCCAAACTTCCTCTATCTTGTCGTGTACCTGATTTTCTGGACCCTAGTACAAAATTTTATTTCGTATGGCACAGTAGATAGAGCCCTGGCCCCAGAGTCTGGAAGACCTGAGTTCAAATCCTGCCTCAGATATGTATTAGCTGTGTGACCCTGGACAAGTCAATTAGCCTCTGTCTGCCTCAGTTTTCTCATCTGTAAAATGAAGATGATAATGGCACCTACCTCCCAGGTCTGACAGATAGATAAAATGAGATATTATTTGTAAAGTACTTTGCAAACCTTAAAGTGTTTTATAAATGTTGGCATTATAATTATTATTAGTCTTGACCTTTTGTCTCAGTTTTTTTCAGATAGCTTTTATTGACATGAGCAATCCTCCATAGCACTGTGTCAGTGACCCATTCAAAAACCATGCTATTCAGGATATGGTTATCAATCACTTCAAGGCATTGATAAAACTGTTTAACAGGATTTGGTCAAGGACAGAGGCTATAGATAAGTGACTCTAGATCATCTTTCAAATTTTATTGTCGTTTGGTTGTTTCAGTCACGTCTGATCTTTGTGACCCCATTTAGAGTTTTCTTTGCGAAGGTACTGGAGTGGTTTGCCATTTCCCTCTCCAGCTCATTTCACAAATGAGGAAACTCGGGCAAATAGGATTAAGCGGCTTGCCCATCGTCACACAGTTCGTGTCTGAGGCTAGATTTGAACTCAGGAAGAGGAGTCTTCCTGACTTCAGGTTCAGCATTCTATTGACTGTGTCACCTACCTGCCCCCTCCAACTTCATATAGATTTCATAAATCAGTAGAGTAATTTGACCGTCTATGATCTACTTAACCATATTATGGTCTAGCCTATGTTCCCACTGGGTCTTTAATCTTTGGAAATGTTATCAAGTATCATGTTGAAATTCAGGGATACTCTGATTAACATTTCTCTGGTCAACCAGTCTGGTAACCATATTGGAATTTTTTTTAAAGTGAGGTTAGTTTGGTAATGATTTGTTCATAGTAAACTTAATGCTGTCTGCTTTTCTCCATGCTCAAAAACCATTTACTTCATGTTGTGCTGTTTAAAAATTTTCTGGGATTGACATAACTAGCCAGTAGTTTGTGGTACCTTATCTAGTCTCATTTTTGAAAATTGGGACAACAATCTCTCTATATCTTGCACCCTGTAATTTTTCTAGGATTATCCATAGCACTTCAACAACCTTACCTGAAGTTTATTATAGTACAGTTGCTACATATTTTAAGTAATGCCTGCCTCTTGGCTTCCTTCAAGATTCTATTCAAATCCCCCTTTCTTCAGGAGGACTTCCTTGGTTTTTCCTCCTCCCCAGTGTCTTCCCTCTTTTTACTTTCTCTATTACTGTATGCAAAAATTACTTGCACATTATCTTTCCTATTAGAATGTGAGCCCCTTGAGGGCAGAGACTGTGTTTTTGCATTTCTTGGCATCTCCATGCACAGTGCTTGGTACATAGTAAGAACTCTTTAAATGCTTGTTAACTGACTGATTGACCAGAGACCTCTACTGATTTAGAGTAGCTAGGTACTCTGCTACATACCTCCTCACCTATCTTTGGCTTACCCTCCCCAATTTGACCATTCAGCAAACAAAGATTCAATTCAACTTGGCAGCAGAGATTTTTAAAGAGACCATCAGGCACATTTGCACTGGAAAAGAAGAATGGGCACTGAAAAAATAGTTGCCACTTTGATCATAACCCTGTGATGGGATAGTGCAGATAGTATTATTCTCATTTTAAAAATGAGGAAGTCAAGACTAAGAAAGGTCAGGTCACTTGACCGTGGTCAAAAAAGCCCAAGTGGAAGGGTGTTCTCACTCCCGGCACACTGCTCTTCTTACTAAATCATATCCAATGTACGATGCTGGATGGAGGAATCTAAAGATAAATGGCGTGGCCCTTTATCTCATAATTATAGTAACTTGGAAAGAATTCAATTATACAAGCATTTATTGAGTGCCTGCTATGTACAGCAAGAGGCAGCTAGTTGGCTCAGTAAATAAAGCCCTGGATCCAGAGTCAGGAAGACCTGAGTTCAGATTTAGCCTCAGATACTTACTAGTGGTATGCTTCTGGGTAAGTTACCTAATCTCTGTTTGCCTTGGAGGTAAATAGGTGATTCATTGGATAGAGTGCTGTATGGAATGCTTATGTTCACCTAGAACTGAGCAAAGTAGGAGTTTAGTAATGTACTCTAAGATTTCCAGAGAATATACCATCTTCTTGTTCTTATGATTCATCACAGAATCACAGAACTGCAAAATCTCAGCTTTGGAGGGACCTCTGAGGCTGTATAGCACGCGTAGGAGTGCCCACCATAGTGTCTATGACCAAGTTGTCTTCTAACTTGTGCTTGAAGACCTCCAGTGACTGAGGATAAAAGTATTAGATAGGAGGATGACGTGGAAGCCTTCAGTGCCAATCCTGGCCTGGTTCCTGGCCTTGTTTTCTGTGAAGGCTGAAGCCAAGTAAATGCATTAGCAGAAAATACTTCCTATTAACTGTCTATTCTAGATTTATGTCCGAATTTTCTATTCCTATTAACTGTCTATTTTAGATTTGTGTCCGAAATTTCTAAGTCTTTAGAGAAGCACTCTAAGATTGACTGAGTCATCCCCAAAGTGCATGCAACAAAAACAATCATCTTGGCTTTAATGGAATCTTTGAAGTGTTTCTTGTTCCTTGTTGTAAATGCTTTTCTTTGAAATTCCTGACTTCCTGCGGTAACCCCTTTCAGTTTGGTTAAGTTTTTCCTTATGTATAGCTGAAATCTCTGTGTGGCAGGGAAGGAATGAAAGGAGCAGGGAAGGGACCCCTGAAAGAGACTTTCTTTTTCGTTCTTAGAAATTTTGCCAGCCTCAGTTTATCCTCAGGATCCTCAGGATCATATTGAGAGCTGGAAGGGTCATTACAGGCTAGTGAGTCCAACCCTGTCATATTACAGATGAGAGATGCCAGACTTGTGCCCAGAGTCACACAGATAGAAAGTAATAGAGCCAGGGATTCAAAACCTTTGCTTTTTAGCTCCTAATCCAGGACATCTTCCACTATACCATATAGTAAGCCCCAGAGTTGAGATTTGAACCCGTGTCCATTGGCTCCCAGATGCGGTGATTAGTCCACTGCACTATTTAAGGAAAAGGAGTTATTAATCCACTTTTAATTTTCTGTTTCCATGCCCCTAATCCACCTGCCCCTCCCTTCCCAACTGACCAGTCATAGTGTTCCTAGAATGCAGGCTAACAAACCAGAAGGCAACCCTTATGCAAAAAAAAAATATACAAAACATGTCAAAGTCAAATGCAAATAACTTGAATCATCCATTGTTTTGTAGGCTCCCTGCCCCATCGCCTCCTCCCTCTAAGGCAGCTGACTGGGAAGTATAATGTGCACCAGTGGTGATTTATGATATTTCCCCCCCTAAAGGACTGCCAATGAGGGAGGCATAAGCAGAATAATGGAAAAAATGAATGTTCCATCTCTAGAAGTCTTATCCCACTGGGCTCTTTGCTACAGTTAGCAGCAGGAGGCAGAAACCGAGTAGGCGGCACTTGACAAGGTCCTTGAGTGTATGGCATCGAATCTGTGGGCAGTTTTCTTACCCTGTCTATGGATAGTCACATATATTCACAGTAAACCGGCTCACAGTAAGTGAAAAAGGGCTGTTATTATTTTGTGTTCATCACAAGAGGGATTCTTTTGTGTACTAACTCCTGGGCTGATGGGGCAAAACGGTTATTTTCCCAAAGCCACTGAAGCGTGAATGGCAGAATACCTGCCCCCACCCCCCCACCCCCCAAAAAAACGTACTTGGTGAAAATGCTCGTTTTTGCTTTGTGAGCAAAAACTTTGTGGACTTTTTTGGCTGAGCGCAGGTTGATTGTCCAAAGCCAGGCCTGCATATTTTTAGACCAGCCCCGAATCTTATATTGTCCTTGGAGACCGTGCATGAACAGTACGACTGAGGGGTAAAGCTCTCCAGGGAAGACATTTTATTTCACTTGTAGAAGGATGGGAAGGAGGGTTATGCCCTGGTTCTTTTCAGATGCTAGAATTATCCTTGCCAAAATGTAGTTTCCCTAGCAACAAGAGATAGGAGAAAACGCTCATAAATTTTTTCCCACCTACTCTCTCTCTCTCTTTTTTTTAATGCAGTGAAGCAGATGGTTTGGATAATGCAGGTATTACAGATTCTAATTTACTCAGTGTCGATTCAAGGAGCATAAATATTGAAGTGCTTCCCCTCTACAGTTTGCAAAACTACAGCATGACAACGATTTCAAAGCCAATTGCTTTCCAAAGTTTCAGGTCTTCATATCAATAATCCGAACCAACAGGATGTTGGCAAAGGAGATAGCATCTGAAGGCCCTAGTCCCTTGGCATGTAGAAAGGAGATAGGCAATGGGGAAAAAAGCAGTCTCTGTTGTGTGATAAAAGATAAAAGGATGCATTGCTGTCAGAGAGATAGCTAGAATAAAAGCAAGTATTCAGAGATGTGTGAACCAGTAGGTAGCAGGAAAAAAAATCCTTTTTTTTAAAAATCCATTCATTGTATGTGGCCATCTAACTTAGTAGTAGCAAAGATGGCTTTGTCTTCAAGGGGTGCAGGTTACTGAAGTTTTATTTGCATGTACAAATGGGTTTAATTGTTTTCCCTTGATGGACTTGACTGTAGGTACAATCTTTTTGTTGTTTTATGTTTCTTTTCCTTATAGCTGATGGTACTTCTGTATGCATGAAAATGTTACTGAAAAGATAAACAAAGCTAGATAACCTTGAATCTTGTGTAGAAAGAATGAATGTACAATTTTTTGCTAATTGACAGAACAAACTTGGAAAAGCTTTGCTTCCCCTCTTCAGAGATTTAATTATTTAAAATGGCTTGTGTTGATACAACGTAGAATCTTTTTTGTTTAACGTTTCTAGAGGCTGTCACTTCAGTGCAAAAGGTGATTTCATAAATTCAAAATGCAAAAGTATAGCTTCTTAAAGAAAAAAAGTTGGGTTCTGAAAATGTGGGTATTTAGTTTAGAGATATTCTCATATTTACAATACTTTCCCCCACTGGAACATCCTACTGAGCCATTTTTTTCTGAGCTGATGTGTGACATCATTTGTTATAGTCAATGCTTTTTCTTTTTCCTGTCTACCTAAAGGAAAGCGAATTCTTCATTGATCATAGGAAAATCATACATAGAACTGCCTGGTGTAGCAGAAATAACACGGGTTCTGGAAGCAGAAGACCTGGGTTCAATCGGGCACTCCTCGTCCGTCCACCCCTTCTCCCACTCGTCTCAATGACATAATTTGTGTGACCTTGTGCACAAGTCATTTAAATTCCCCAGGCCTCAGTTTCCTTATCTGTCAAATGCTGAGATTGGACTAGATAGTCTCTGAGGTCTCTTTCAGCTTTATATCTATGTATCATCCCTACTGAAAAATAGAATATTCTAGTGGGAGGGCCCAGTATCATCCATTTTCAGCTGAGAATGTGGATTTTATTGTTCCTGGATGAAGTTCAGCAATATTATGTGAATACAGAATGTTCTAGGAAGCCCAGCAACAGTAAATGTTTCCAAACACATTTCACAGGTGAGTGATGGCTCCCTATTCATTTTCTCAGCTTAACAAGCAACTCTAGACTATGCTCCTAGTCTTGGGCCTTATATTCTCATCCTTACAATCATGTAGAGATTTTATTTCATTGTGGAGAGAATGCTACTCAGCTTTGTGTGCTCAATAAACCTACGACTTTTTTGTTTATTTTTCATCGAGATGTTGAATCAAACTTAGAGGCAACCTCGGGTCCCGTTAATTGCAGGAGACCCTGGGGTTTCTGTACCACATGAACTGTCATTTATTTTTGATTTTATATGTGCATTATTTATCAGGCTGATGATTAAACTAGATGAATAAGATGGAAGAATAAACCCTATAAATGAAATTAGATGGGGAACACCGAAGAGCTAGCATCTGAGAAAGCTTTTGGGGAGAAGCTATGTATTTTCCTAAGTGATCAATTTATCTTGTTCTACTCAGAGAAGTGAGGATCAGGACTGAAGGCATATGAATTCAGTTCAGTTCTTAATGGCCAGTGATAAGAACATAGCAAGAATGGTATGGTTGAGGGCACTCAGATTCCTTTTTGGAAACCCCTTTAATTAATAGCTGATGGATGGTTGCTTTTTTCTCTATAGGTAAATCAATGGCTCAAAATGCAATTTCTATGTAATAATATTCCTGATGTGGGACTGGCTGGATTTGTAACCAGAGTTCATTCTTTACTGCTCCCAGGAATATTATGATTTAAGATGTACAATTTGGCAGGAACGAGAGGACAAATACAAAATGCCCATGTAACGTATGTTTATCATGTGATCCCAGAATATTTGTTAACCATCCTTTCCTTACTCTCTCCCTTGTCTTCTGACACAAGTCTTTCTTACCATCATCTCCTAGTAAGTGAAGAAAACACCCAAGGCTCTGTATTGGGCCTTCTCTTTCTTTTCTTGCTTTATATTCTTTTCCTTAGAGATCTCCCTCTTGGCTAAATTAGCATCTCTATGAAGATGACTATAAAATCTAGGGATCCAGCTCTCATTTTTTTTCCCCACTGAACATTAGTCCATTGCTAGCTACCTACTGAACATCTGCACTTAAGTACGTTGTCTCAGACTTAACATATCCAAAACAGAACTTGTATTTCCCCTCAAATTCTTCTCTCCAGCCTTCCCCATTTCTGTTGATGGTGCTACATCCTTTTAGTCACTCAGGTTTATAAACTTTGAGTCATCTTTAACTCTTTAAAAAATTATCAGCCACTAGATAATTTTTAAAAATTATATTTTCTATCTTATTGTGACTTTAATCATCATCAAAAATTTCATTATGCAAGGCTAATAGTCTTCTATGAGAATTTGAAGTTTTGTTATTTAACTTTTGTTATTAATTTTGTTTTTGAGATGTATATTATGGTTGGTTGTTGTCCTATGTTCTCAAAGAGGACCAAAATGACATCACTTTGCTAGAGTCAAGTTACAATGTGTCCAACTATGTCTGATCAGGCCAATATGAACTCGGGATGCTTTACCACAGGTCACACACAAATAGTCTGTGTGAACACTGGAGGTGGATACTCTAAACCTTGCATGTCCTGTGTTTCCTTTGAGCTGTTTCAATTCTGCTTTGCTCATAGAGCACAACACCTTCTTTGATGTGGGCACACCATGCTGGGCGTTCCTGTGCCAGTGTCTCCCATGTCACACAATTCTAAAGTTCTTAAGAGAGACCTTGAGAGTGTCCTTGTATCACTTCTTCTGACCACCATGTGAACGCTTGTCCTGTGTGAGTTCTCCATAAAACAGTCTTTTTGGCAAGCGTATGTTTTGCATTCGAACACTGTGGCCACTTGGCAGTTTAGTTCGAGTAAGGACCTCAGTGTCTGGTATCTTATCCTGCCAGATGATCTTCAGAATCTTCCTAAGACAATTCAAATAGAAGCGATTCAGTTTTCTGACATGGCGCTGGTGTACCGTCCAGGTTTCACAGGCATACAACAATGAGGTCAGCACAATGGCTCTGTAGGCCTTCAGTTTGGCAGTCAGTCTAATACTACTTTTCTCTCCTATACTTTGCTTTGGAGCCTCCCAAACACTGAGCTGGCTCCGGCAATGCATGTATCAACCTCATTGTCAATGTTTACGTTCCTGGAAAGTACACTGCCAAGGTAAGTGGACTTATCCACAGCATTCAAAACTTCTCCATTTGCTGTAACCGATGGTTCCACATATGGATGGTGTGGTGGTGGCTGATGGGGCACCTGAGTTTTCTTGGTTTGAATTGTTAGGCCAAAATTAGTACAAGCAGCAGAGAATTGATCCATACTTTTTGCATGTCAGCTTCAGAGGCTGCAATGAGTGCACATCATCTGCAAACAAAAAGTCATGCACCATCACTCCCTTCCACTTTGGTCTTGGCTTGTAGCCTTTTCAAGTTGAAGAATTTACCATCAGTGCAGTAGCTGACCTTGATGCTATGTTCGTGAAAACATTTGACAACATGGCTGAGAACATCATGCTAAAAAGCATGGGAACAAGCACGCAGCCTTGTTTCACTCCATTGGTGACTGGGAAGGCACGAGACCATTGTCCACTATCCAGAACCCAAGCAAGCAGGCCATCATGAAACTGATGTACGATGCTGATGAACTTCTCCAGGCAACCAAATTTTGACATAAATTTCCATAAGCCCTCACAACTAACAGTGTCAAAGTCAGATCTACAAATGTTGTACACAGATCTCTGTTCTGCCCCTGGCATTTCTCCTGGAGTTGTTGGGCATCAAACACCATTATTGACTGTTCCTCAGCTCTTTCTGAAGCCACACTGGCTCTCAGGTAGATGACCATCTTACGAGTGAAGGATCAGCCTATTAAGGAGGACACACACACATACACGCATACTCTTATACATACAGTAAATTAGATCTAACAAGGTAGTTACAAAATGGTTCTATATGCGTCCTTCTCCCACTAGGTCCTTGTCCAGTTAGTTGCCAAGTATTGTTGAGTCCTACGGTCTCTCACCTTTCTCCATTTCTTCTCATTCCTACAGCCTTTGCTTTAATACAGGCCTTCATCAGCTCTTGCCTAGATTTATTGCCATAGTTTCCAGTTGTTTTCCCTTCCTCTTGTCTCTCCCACCTAAAATCCATTCTCTATACACTGATATTCCTAAAATATATATCTGACCATGTGCCCCTCCCTGCCCTCTGCCTCATTGTCTCTCTATTTTTCTAGAATGAAATAAAAAAAATCTAAGCCTGGCATTTAAAGTTTTTTGAAATCTGGTTCTCATCAACCTTTTCAATCTTATTTCATATTATTCCTCTTCAAGTACTCTCTGTCCCAGTCAGACTTGCCGCTGTCTGTTTTCCATGATGTCTTCTTTCTTATCTCCAGGCACAAGTGTTCCCCCAAGCCCGTAATGTCCTCTTTTTCTCCCATTCGCCTCACAGAATCTCTACCTTCCTTCAAAGCACTATCCGGGATCCACTTTACATGAAACTTTTCCTGATCCTACCCACTTATTAGCACTCGTGTGTGTGTGTGTGTGTGTGTGTGTGTGTGTGTGTGCATACATATACATATATTTGTGTATATATGTATACATATATTTGTATATATTTTGCATTTATATATGCTCTATCTCCTTAGTAGAATGTAAGCTTTTTGAGGCCTTTACCTGTTTCATTCTTGTCTTTGTATCTTCAGCATCAAACACAGTGCCTCGCAATAGGCACTTAATAACTGTTGAAATGATAGTTTCCCTGCAAGTCTTTTTACCGATATGCTATAACTTACTTAAACTCACCATGCATCAGTGAATTTTGATTCATTTGAGATAACGATGTTCCATGATTCCTAGACAAATAGTACCACCAGTTGAATATTGGGATTAAAAAGACAATCTTTGGCAACAGGGAACAGCTTTGGGATTGTTGAAAACACAGTGAAATTTCCCAATTGTGAGCCAGCCTAGTCTTCTCCTCCTTTTCAACTCAGGGCTTTGTTCTTTATCCATCAGCAGTGTCTGTCCAAGATACTGGTAAATTAATTCTATGAACCACCCAGTTTACCACATGTTATAATCTTAGCAGTATGGATTTTTCACAAACTTGTTTTTTCCTGGGTGGAGTGCTAGTCCAGTCTCTTTTGAGTGGCTAAGTGGAGGCTAAGACTGTTTTTGGAGACTGATGCAACTAGCACAGATTCACCTGTAAACAGAAACTTGTAAATATCATCACCCTAAAGTAATGTAGAGACTCTTGGCAGGGTATCCATTAAATGGAGTGTGGACAGTATTTATTTTGATAATAACATTATTATTTGGATAGATCTATGATTAATATAGATATTCCCACACATGGAAGGCATCTTAGTATAATGGAAAGACCACTGGCCTTGGAGTCAGAAGACCTGGGAAAAATCCTGCCTCTATTACTTATTACCTGTGTGACTTTGGACAAGACATTTAATCTCTCTGGGGCAATATTAGATGACCTTTACTTCCTGGCCATTTCAACATCTTGCTACTTTCTCTCCTTCCCAACCTGCATTTGACCCTAGAACCTGCCCCTGGGGTGCCAGGCTCTAATAGATGAGCTTTTTCTTTATCTGGCCCAGAACCACAGCCACTTCTATACTATACCTCTACTCTCTGAATTTCATCTCCATTTCCCTTAGCCTGAACTTTGGACTTTGCCCTGGGAGGCAGGGCTCTGATAGATGATAATTTGCTTAATCTTGCCTGGAACCAAGTCTCCACACTACTTCCTGGATGTCTCCACACCATACCAGCATGTCAAGAGTTCCCCTTTATGTGTTCTCTTCCCTGATTAGAACATAAACTCCTTGAGGGCAGGGACTGTCTAGCTTGCTTGTAATTATTTGTCCAGTCTTAGCAGTTAGCACCTAGTAAAGTCTTAGCACCTAGAACATAGTAAGAGTTTAATAAATGTTCTCTTTCTTCTCCCCTCCCTTCCTTTTCTCCCTCTCTTCTTCTCCTCTATTTTTCCCTCTCTCTCTTTCTCTCTCTCTTCTCCCTTCTTTCCTTCATTGCTCCATTGGTGTGGAGATGGACCTAATATGCTGGAGGCCCTCTTCTATTTATTTACATTTTGAGAGCACCAATGAAGCACTTTAGCTATCCATCTGTTACCCTTCACTCATGCCACATGACTGCCACATCTCCTTTTCCAATTATATAGCTATCTCCTTTCTTGAGTTTAGCTCGTTATTGGAAACATTCTGCTGTACTTGTGCTCACCCTTCACCCATCCATTGATCTTTTCATTACCTGCAACTTTAATTCCACAAAGATTGGCATCCTAAAATTCACAACCATAGAGGATCATCTGGGAGAATGTTTGTATTGAAAAGAAGATGGGCTTTCACATCAAGGAGGAGCTGAGTATCATTCCGAGCACTGCAGTTTTCTAAATGCAATCAACCTTCTTTCTATTTTATTCAGTCTAATTGACTGTCTGTCAGTAGTACCTTTCCTCAGGTATGTACTCATTGATATACTTAGCTGTATGAATTGGCTATCCAACTGCATAACTGGACAATAGACATTTTTATCCATTTAGCTTTTTTTTCTTGTATAGATGGTTAAGCTGATGTCTTTTGAATAATCATAGTTCTCATTAAGGAGGCTCTGTAATGTTCTAGGGATTTATTGATCAGCACAAAATCATTTGCAAACAGGGACCTCCCTTTTCTAAGCAATCTGTCTTCTATTTGGACTTTGCACAAGACATCCTCTGTAACAGTGGCAATTCATCTTTGGCAAGACCACATCTCCCTGTTTTAGTTCTTATTTGAAATTAATAATCAGAGTATCATTCAGCAGAGTCATTTATGTAGTTGTACACATCGAGGAAATCTTTTATGTTCTTATACATGTTATTGTTATGGGAAAATCTAAAACGACTTTGTATTCAGATACTGTCTGTGTGAGGAAAGTACATCTGTAATGACCCATGTGAAGGGGCACCTCTCCGTTTGCAGATGGGTATATTTCTCTGCAAATGGTCAGACTGATCTTGAGCAATTTATAAAATGATTTAGGACCATTCAACACCATCAGGACTATTAACTGATTTGTGATAAATACAATGAAAAAAACATTTTGCAAGTGGGAAGCGTCTTCTCTATCCATTCCTGTTTTTCAAATTCATCAAAACAATTCTTCTCAAAGCTTAAAAGTCTAAATAAATTCATCTTAAAAATGTATTTTGTTTATATGAAGTCAGAGATAACTCGATACTTAAATTGTAAACAGACCCTTTTCAAAGTATGTTGACATGTTAGCTAGTCTTGAATATCCTCAAAGAGCTTTCCCTATTTTGGCATTGGTTGTGTATATATTGGCATCTTAAAAAAGATATGGATGTTAACATCAAATAATGGAATCTCAGATTTGAAAGGGCCCTCAAAGTTCATCTAGTCCAGCTCTTAACAATACAACAAGTAGTAGTTCAGGCTCAAACACGCTAATTGAACTTCCTATCTAATTAGATAATCATTACATTTTTACATAGCTAAGATGGCTTGAGACTTCTTTCTTCCTTAATTGCCTAGGGAATCCTAGAGCACAAAGACTTGATACCTTGCTCCTTCAATCAAGGAACCATAGACCACTTAGAAGAAGAGAAAGCTCATGGTGCCTGGGCATCAGCAGAATCTTTTTTGACCCTTCTGCCCTTAAGCCAGAAATCTACATCACAGAGCCCCAAGGACCTACTCCTTTAATCAAGGACACAACAGACGTGGAGGAGGAACTTTTAGGCAGCACACCCTCTAAAACAAAAAAAGTTCTAAATTCTGTCTTTAGCTCTGGGAAGAATGAACTGTGCAAATACTCTGTTGGTTAAGTTCAACACCGTACTTGTTCCCTAATTCCAGTCATCCAGCCTCCTTACCAAAGATGCAAACATCATGCCTGTATGGCCTTTCTTTGAATACTCATCCCTATTTTGAGCACCTCTACTATCCAGGCTAATTCTTAACAAATTCTGTCATGTTCTTTGTAACCCCTTTATTGTCAATAGGCTCCCTTACTTTCTTGAATTTTTCAACCAACATTTCTTCTGTCTCCTTGCTTTAATATAAGCTTGCCTATGCTTTGAGGGAATCCTATCCTATGCAACCATCTCCACTGCTGTCCAGTTTTTCTCCCATTCTCTGAGCTCATAGGACCAGGAGGAAAGGTTCTCCATGGACTCTTCCAAACTGTTCCTAAACCACCACCACTCAATGGAGTTTTCTATTTGAGAGATGTGTAGTTTCCTTGTAACACATACTTCTCATCCTTATTGCTGTTATCTAAGATAATTTGTATGGCTATTCCCTAATTAATGGGGACCCACTTTCTTCTTAATTCTTTACTACCACAAAGAGTATTACAACACATATATTTTGGCATATTTTAAATCTTTTTTTTTAATCTTTCAGGTATATGCCTAGTAATAAGATCACTGGGTCAAAGGATATGAACAGTTCAGTCGTTTTGCTTGCTCCATTCCAATTTGATATCCATAATAGTTAGCTCAATTAACAGTTCCAACAGTGTTTATTGTTCCTGTTTTCCCACAGCCCTTATAACATTAACTGCTTTGCTTTTTTTTTATCTTTGCCAATATACCTAATGTGAGATAAAATCTCATAGCTGTTTTCATTTGCATTTTTCTTATGATTAGTGATTTGAAGTGTGTTTTTATGTGGTCATTTATAGATTCAGTTGCTCTTTTAAAACTTTAAAAATAAAACATCCTTTGACCAACTATCTATTAGAGAATGGCTCTTAGTGCTATATATTTGTGACAATTTCATGTATATTTTAGATTTCAGGTAAATATCTGAGATATTTTATGCAAATATTCTCCTCCTCCATGGTTTCTCTTCTAATTCTATCTTTGTTGATTTTATTTGTGCAAAAGAACTTTCATTTTCAATCGTTTAAATAGTTAAAATATAGCTAGGTTCTGCCAGATTGCTTTCTACTTTTACCAGCAGTTTTTGTTAATTCTTGCCTTAATAGTTGGGCTCTTTGGGCTTATCAAACACTAGGCTATTATGTTCATTTGCTTGTATGTTGTGTACTTAATCTGTTCTACTGATCAACCTCTGGATTTCTTACCCAGTACCAAATCTGAGATAGTTTGAGACTTGATACTGCTAGCCCCCTTTCTTTCCCATGTTTTTAATTCATTTTCTTGATAATCTTGGCCTTTTTCCCTCTCCAAATGAATTTTATTATTATCATTATTATTATTATGACCTCTATAAAGTCATTATTTGGTAGTTTATTGGTATGGCACTGAATACATTAATGTAGGTAGTATTATTATTTTTATTTTATTGGCTCTGGCCAATAAGCTATTACTATCTCTTCCATATTTAGATCTGTATTTGTATAAAGAGCATTTTGCAGTTGTGTTCATGTAGTTCCTGTCTCCAGTTATTTAAAGGGCTTGTGACATGGAATGGGGATTAGGTTTTCCTTAACCCCAAATGGCTGAAAGTAAATAAGTAGAAGTTGTAGGGAGGGTAGAGTTTGGCTTGAAGTAAGAAAAAATAGTACCTTAAGAATTTCCAAAAGTGAAATGCACTGCTTCAGGAGGTACTGAGCTCTTCCTCATTGGATTTTTAAAGTAAAATACAATGGTGTTTTGGCCCATTCCAAGACCATCTAAAGTGGAGTCATCTACATGGAAGATGCTAGAGACCTGTGTCCTGGAGACTGGAGGAGTGTAGCATGTGTGGTTTTTCTGTGTTAGTTGGGAGCAACCTCCTTCTACTTTCCATGGCTGGAACCCTCTGTATCTTTAAAACTACCTGACTGAACACTATTGGGACTTTTCAGTGAGTATGAATGGACTCCTTCACTCACAGCTGGTAACACCATGCAATCAAGGCAGAATGCCTGAGTGCCATCTCTTTTTCCTCCTCTTGTTTAAGGAATATGTTCCCTGGAAACTGGCCTGGGGTTTTGGTATTTTCCTTTTTATTTTCTGTTATGGTGTAAGGAGTAGAGTCTCCTACCCGAGATTTCAAAGTATAGAGAGTTGGAAGTTCAGGAATGTGTCGCAGCCAGCCCAGCAACAAAGGCCCTGACGAGCAAGGGTTAGGGAAGCTAGGGCAGTGTGCCTTTGGATTTGCACCTGGCAGAACTGATGTCCTATAGGAAGAGAGGTAAACTGTGAACCTAATTTCCTCCTCTTCCCGGAGATTGAGGAGGGGTAGGGGAGCGTTATGCTCCTGAAGTATTGGAGAAAAATGCTTGTTCTTGATATTTTTAAAAATAAATATCCCTTCATTAAAGCTAATCTGAAATTAAGTGGTTAAATGGAACTGGAGTCACTAAGCACAAGTCATGGGACCTCACACTGATGGCAAAGAAGACATTCTTTTACCTCTTCCCCACTCCCATAGGGTAACAGAGAAACCAAGGGTTTGTGGAGATGATGGAAGGGAGTCTGACAGGCTTTGCCCTCAGACAGTGGGGCCAGAGTTAATTCCTGTTCATCAGGGGCAGATGAACCTTGTCAGGGAAATTGTAGAGGGGACTCTTAGAGAAGTACAGGTTGGACTAAATGTCCTCTGAGGTCTCTTTCAACTCTGAAAATCTATTATTCTATCATGGTGTAGTCATCATTCAGGACTTCTTCAAAGTGAGGGCTATTTTACCTAACACAAGAGTTTATTGGAGTGGGTCAAGCCACAGTTATCACCTGGTGATAACTATGCTTTTTCAAACGAGAACTTATTTTGTTGCTACTCTCCAAGTTCTAGGTAACTTGGAGGTTATTGTAAAAGATTCATGGCCTGCATCCTTGTTTTATTTTCATCTTTGCTGATATCTGTACAAAGGAAATACAAAGATTATTCAGGGGTAGGAGGAAGGGGAAAAAAGAAACTATTAGTGACAAGAGGGGAAAATCCTCCCTGGGAGCATCAGTCTTCTGTGTAGCTTAAGTGATATATAGATGGCAATAAGGAAAGTCAGTTTTGTTGGGCGAAATAGATTCTGTCTGAGTTGTCCAATTAACTAGGTCATACACCATCTGTTTTCATGAAGCTGGCTGTATTGGGAATCAGCCAGTTTTTTTTAGAGCACTTAACCTGGTTCAGGAAAATATATCAGGATCAAATGTTTGCTGACAAGAGAGTCTCACTGGAAAGGTACCACTCAGGTCTGGCAGTAGCTTAAACATAGTATGAGAAAATTCTGAGAACACTATACTAACTGGAAAAAAAATCCTCAACAGAAACACATCTGGCATTACTTGTCTATTTACAAAGTCATACTCCTCTCACTCTGCACCTCCGCCCCATCCTCTCAAAGACAAATGACTTATGCAAGTGACCTTTAAGGATGGATAAAATGGGATGAATGTCACCACTGATTGACAGGGTTCAATAATTTATGGACAAATGCAAAGACCTTTTATGTCTGTTCCTATTTTTTTTCAATCTCACTTCAGTTTGGGCCTTATGGAAAGCATTTTAGAAGACTGTCATTCTTGGGTCTTATTCAGCAATGAGGTATTAATAATGATAAATCAATAAGCATTTATTAACTGAGTCTACTGTATACCAGGGTTGTGTTGGCTGTCGAGGATTCAAAGACAAAAAAGAAATAATAATTGTGTATGTGTGGAACTTGAAACTCTAATATCGAGAGTGGCTTTTGAGAAAATACTTGTATCATCTGAAGGAAGTGAAAAGTACTATGCCCATTTTATACAATAATAATTAAATTAAATAATAATTAAATTATTATTTAATTAATAATTAAATTAATAATTAAAACAAGTAAATAAATTCATAGGAGTTTTGAGGTCGATGCAGTATTGGAAAATAATTCAATTCCTTTGTTTTATAACACTTCAATAAATGTTAATTTATTTATTTATAAATCATTCATTCATTCATTCATTAATTCATTTATTTATTTATTTTTAATGGAAGGGAACTGTGGCCCAGAAGGGCTGTGACTTGTTTATGGTCGCACAGCTTAGTTGGCCAGAGAATCATAGATGCTAACTGCAAGGGACTTTTTTTGTGCATAAGGATTGTTTTATTTGTACTTGTATTCCCAGCTCCTAGTCTACTTCCTGCCCCCATAGTAGGTGCTTAATAAATACTTGCTGATTAATGTGTTCATCCTGATTTTACAGATAAGAAATCTAGGGAGACTGAATCATATTCCCACTGTCACATGGGTAGTGGGCATCAGAGGCAGGCTCTAAAGGCAGATCTTTTAATTCCAGTGGAGTTACTGTGACTCCCAGACTAGCACTTTCCCCACTAGACCTTGTACTGAGTACTTGTATATACATTGCTGCAGGAATTTTCCAAGGAGTTGCCTCAAGAAACTGACAATTTATTCCATTGGTTATAGTTCTTTTTTACAACTGGACTATTATGTAAATAAGTTCAATGTGAAGGCATACGTAGAACCTACATTGAATTACATGCTGTCTTGTGGGAGAGGAGAGAGGAGAAGGAGGGAGAGAAAATTTGGAACCCTAAAACTTGTGGAACCAAGTGTTGTAAATAAAAAATAAAAGATAAATCTATTAAAAATTTAAAAAAAACAGAAAAAAAGAGACTTAGAATTTTGGGGAGAAGATAATAAAATGAACCAGTTAATTAATAAACAAGTGGTCACCCCATACAGTGTAGCCCTTGTTTATACACTAGAACTAATGAACCAATGCCTGCCTTTTCCCATCTCTTTCCATTATCCTAATTACTGATTTATCCCCAAAAGTTTTCAGTTTCCTAGTCAGACATTTTGGATCAATTCAATTTTTCAATAAGCATTTATTATTTGCAAGACTCTGTTCTAGATGTAGGGGATGCAAAGAAAGACATGAATTTATATTATACTGAGGAAGAAGGGGTAGGGATTCTATATGTACAGAGATAAATACAAAAAGTAGTTTCAGGAGAGGGAGGGAGGGAGGGAGGGAGGAGGAGGAGGAGAGAGAGAGAGAGAGAGAGAGAGAGAGAGAGAGAGAGAGAGAGAGAGAGAGTGAGAGTGAGTGGGGGGAGGGAGTTGAGGTGGCAAGCACACCAGTTGTCTGAAAGGCTTCCTCTAAGAGTTGGCACCTGAGCTGAGCCTTTGGGGTGCAGCAGAGGGGATCAGTGAGTGAATTCCTGAAGTGGATAGACATCCTTTGCAAACGCAGCAGGAGATAGAAAGTTGAGTGCAGAAACCAGCTAGTAGGCCAATATGTCCAAAATATAAAATGTGTGAATTATATCTCAAAAGCTAGATAGGAATTTAGTCAATAATTAGGATAGTTAATTTATTACCTTTCATTATTGTTATATGATCAATTTAACATATCTTTAAAAATGCAAATGTATGTAGAAATAGTAATAATGGCTAACATAGGATAACTGCTATGTGCCAGGTATTGTGCTGAGTACTTTAAAAATGTTATGCCACAAGATGCTCACAACAACTCCGAAGGTAGGTGCTAATATTATCTTTGTTTTTACAGTTGAGGAAACTGAATGAAATTGAAGTTAAGTGCCTTGCCTGAGGTCACACAGCCTGAGGTCACACACAATGGCCAGATTTGAACTCAGGTCTTTCCAACTCTATTAACTCTGCCACTTAGCTGCCTCCATTTCACACATACGCAAGCATATACACACATATACAATATAGATCCATAGAGATATTTGTCGTAAGCATACTGAGGCAATTTATGTTGTTGTTCAGTCATCTTAGTTGTGTTTGATTCTTTGTGACCCCATTTGGGGTTTTCTTGGCAAAGATCAGCTTGCCATTTCTTTCTCCAGCTCATTTTACAGGTGAAGAAACTGAGGCAAACAGGGTAAAGTGGCTTGGCCAGGGTCACACAGCTAGTAAGTGTCTGAAGTCAAATTTGAATTCAGGTCTTCCTGACTCTAAGTCTGACACTCTATCCACTGTGCCATCCAGCTGTCCAGCTATGCCTGTGCCTTTATAAAGAAACAGAGATAAGTCCTAAGAGTTTAGGGAAGTATAAGATATGGAGGGACTAATTGAAATAAAGCTTATTTGAACTACTGTACTTTGGAAAGGCTTCATCAAGGAGTCGAGACTTGAACAGTGATGTGGAGGCAAGGAGGACTATAGACTATGATGGAACGGAGTAGGGAGGATATTTTGGGAAGCAGAATGGACAGGAAGTGGGTGTCTACGTGTAATGTCTTTCTCTTGTCTCAGAAAGTGGGAGATGGTGGTGATTGTGAGACAAGGTTTGGCCCATTTGCTGAGTGGGAGTATGCCACTGCTCTTCAGTTTTCCAATTCTGTGAGGTCCAATGACTTTTCTCCGTAATGAGGCCCATTACCCAATTACATTTGGCTAATTGAATCGAATTCATTCCACTAACACATTTGAATATATTATAAATTTACCTCTACTTGGTTCTGCAATACTAGGTCCCACGCAGCAGTTAGTTAAAAAGCAAATTTATTTACTTTGGCCCTGAAAAGACAGAGAGGCCAGTTTTTGGCTAAATATACTGAATCAAAGCCCACCAAAGTCTTAAGAAATGCTGATTAATTTTCTTAGCATGTTTTTCTTTTACCTGCACACGGAAAGAGTGAGGGTTGCAACATTTTGTGGTCCCCAATGCAAATAATTACATTAATATTTCCCAATGTAAATACGTAGATTGAAAAAATATTTCCTTCTGTGATCCCAATGAAAATTTTATAGGCCTCTGGAGCAGCCTCCTAATGTGGAAGTGGAAAACATATGAAGTAGAAACAGCTCAGAGACAGTGGGAGGCAGAGCAAGAACCCTTTTATGGAGAGGTCAGGGTTGTATGTTCGCCTGGCAGCAGAGCTGGATTTGAGGATCTCAGCTAAAATGTCTCAATCTATTCCCTCTTAAAGGGCTTTCTAGCTGTGTCTGAGAGCCCCCAAAGCTTTATAAAATAGGTTCAAAATTAGCTCTTAGAGATAATAGTTATTTAAATGGTGCTTTGTGTTAGTTGAGGTGGGTCTTCCAGCCATGCTGAATGTGATTCTGTCTTCTCTTTTGCTGTTCCTCTACTTTGATCTCCAATGACAGCTTTGAAGTTGGACTCATCTTTTGATTTTTATGCATGGGTTCTCAAATATTTGTTTGATTCCTTGGAAGAGGCAAAAAGGCTTATATTCCTTTTGCGCCTGTTTTTCTTTTCTTCTGGAAAGTTTATATACAGTTGTCTTAATTCTGCTCTCTTCCACACGGGGTGGGCAAAGCCCCCTTTGAAGGCAGTGGAAGCCTAGTGAGGGAGGGAGATTAAGGGCTGTGTGGAAAAGATCTAACTGCATAGGAGTTCTTTCCTATGTTTGATGTTATTTTTTTAAAAATCTCAATCAACTTTTAAAAATGCAGCTATCAGTTACTACGTTATCTTGAGCAGACCTGGAAGCCTTGCAGTGTAGTAGAAAACAGACCCAGGCTCTGTGACAAATTAAAGCCCTTTGAATAGAGGTGGCTGGAAATGTGTGCTTTTGAAATATTTCTGTGGACTTAGAAATCATCCTTTGTGATACAACAGAAGTCTGTTGTAACCCAGTTCTTGTTACAAGAATTTAAAATTATCCCAGGTCAAAACATACTCCGATGTTCATATGAATTTGTTATCTCATTGTTGTGCATACTTCCACGGTTCCTGCCCTCATCCTCCCAAAATTTGCCATAGTGGGGGTAAATGTGGACAATGAGGCGACTAGGTGCTGCTGTGGATAGAACACTGGGACTGAAGTCACCAAAGCTCATCTTCCTAAGTTCATATCTGGCTTTAGATGCTTCCTAGCTATGTGACCCTGGGCAAGTCACTTCATTCTGTTTGCCTTGGTTTCCTCATCTGTAAAATGAACTGGAAAAGGAAATGGCAAACCACTTCAGTATCTGTGCCAAGAAAGAAAACCACAAATAGGGTCACAAAGCGTTGGACATGACTGAAAATAACAGAACAACCATAATATGTGAACGACATGTTTCAAGTCTTTTTTGTATTCTTTTGAAATATGAGGATCTCTGGCTCTTAAACTGTCTTTTTCATCTATGTATACATATACACACATACATACACACAGACATATTATATATACATACATACACATATGTAATGACATGCTTGATTATTCTCACACTTAATTGTTCATAAATTATTGCAGTCTAATTATGGCCACCTTGTTTGCCAAAATGTCTCTCTTGAAATCAATTAATCAATAAGCATTTATTAAGTGCCTGCTATGTGCTCTAGGTAGTTTGCCAGTCCTGCCCTCAGGGAGCTACAATCTAATGGGTGAGACAACATACGAACAAATGTATACAAGGCAAGCTATATACAGGATAAATAAGAAATAATTAAGAGAGGGAAGGCACTGGAATTAAAGGGGGTTGGGGAAAGCTTCCTGTAGAATGTGGGATTTTTAATTGGGATTTAAAGGAAGACAGGGAGGCCAGTCTACAGAAAGGAGGAGGGAAGATCATTCTAGGCATGTAAGATAGCCAGAGAAAATGCTTAGGGCCAAGAGAAATATAATTGTAGTCATAAAAGAAAGATAATAATAATTTAAAAAGTTAACTTACAAGGGAAGGGATCAACCTGGTCCCCTAACCTCTTGTTAGAAAGGGATTGATTGAAGGATTTAAAGGTGAAAGAGATTTTAAAGATCTTATAGGTCAGCCCCCTCATTTTACAGCTAAAGAAACTGACTTGATTACAGAGGTAATAAGTAAAGCAGTGGCTTGGTAGTCAGAGGGCCTGGGTTCAAATTCTGCCTCTGCCTCTTATTTTGAACAAATTAAGAACATGCCCTTGATCATGGGAATAAACCAGGAACTCCCCATCTGGCCTCTTGCCACTTACGTACCCCCTCCACTTTTCCACTTCTTGTTCCGGGATTGATAGCCAAACAAACATTATGATTTATAAGTTACTGTTCTTTCATATGGAGCCATTTAATGAAAAGGCCAGAAAAATAATTTTTATGAAAAGGAAAAAATTAAGTGAACTAGTGAATTGTGTAAGATATTGCCTCATTCGTAGAAAAACAGTTTGATTGCTAAAAGGAATAGTAAAAGAACTAAGATTTATTTTAAAAATATAATTTATGTATCAAGATAGTTTTCAGATATGATTTGAGCAGTTTGGGACAGAAAATGGACTGTGACATAAACATAAAGGCTTAAATCACCTTTTGAAGGATGTAGGATGATGCTTTGTTTCGAAATAGTTTTATGCTTAAAGTAGGCAGAGAAAAAAAACCTATATTTATTAACTACTAATGCCATCAGAGTATGAAAAAACACAGTTTTAATAACACAGAATATAGTGGATTGCTATGAGACTTGAAAGCTATAGGTCTTTGTGATCCTCCCAGCTCATTTATACACAACTGCTTTAAAAATTAAGAGGATAAAACTTTTAAAAAAATCAGACAAATAACTGATGAGTAGGTAAGGATTGTTGATATCATAGGGGAAATTTGCTGAGTGGTTATCCCATGAGTGAAATGTGAGTTCATGATTACTGTTAGGCCCCCAGATAGTGCAGAGGACAGAGCATCAAGCCTAGAGTCGGGAAGTTCTGAGTTCAAACGCGACTCAGACATTTACTGGGCAAGTCAACCTCTGTTTGCCTCAGTTTCCACATCTGTACAGTGGGGATGATAATAGTGCCTACCTCTCAGGACTGTTGTGAGAATCAAATGAGATGATAACTGCAAGGCCTTAGCACAGTGCTTGACAAATAATAAGCACTATATAAATGTTAGCTATTATTATTCACTATTGTCATTTTTATAACTACTAGGAAACTCATTTAAGCCATTGGTGATGAAGGAGGCCAGAGGGAGAAGATAGGCTAAGTCTGAGTCTGGAGTGATCAAACACAAGGAGAGAAAGACCTAAGGAGTGGAGTTGAAATGTAGCTCTGTAAGAATTTTTGGAAGAAACAAACAGCAAAAGTAGTCAGATTAGCTGAATAAAGAGTGTGCCTGTTAGGCTATAGAGGAAGAAAGCTTCAGTTCTAGCTATTGGCTTCTAGCACCATCTTAAACAGGGATTCTTAATATTTTCGTGTGCCTTGGACCCCTTTGGTGATCTGGTGAAATCTATGGATTCTTCAGAATAGTATTTTTAAATGCATGAAATAAAATAAAATATACCATATAGGATTGTATAAGGAAATAAATTATATTGAAATTACAATTAACAAAGTTTTAAAAAAAAGCTCAGGGAACCCAAATGACAAACCCCTAACCTAGAGCTTAATAGAGCAGAAATTTCTCAGAAGCATCTGTTGCTTTTTATAGCTGCCTCTAGTTTGCTAGAGAAAGCAGAAAGAGGAATAATAAGCTCTGTGGCTGCTTTGTTTCAAAAGAAGTCAGTCTGGTTTGCTTTACCCAGAGAGTCAACCTGAACTGTTTTTCTATGAGCTTTGTTCTGATTGGATGTCACAGAATCTTATTGATTGAATAACTGGCTGGATTGGCATATTATAGACATACCTAGCTTGATGTGCTTTTCAGATATCTGACTAAATGTAAATGGAGCTGATCCAATGTTGTTTAAGTGTGATTGGGTGTTAAAGGAGATTGTAAATGTTACATAGGTCCAAAAATAAAAGAGAAGAGGATTCGCCCGGATGGGGAACAGTAAGAATCTGTACAATAGGCTTCCATATGGTACAGATGATTCTTGTAAGCAACTTGAGGGCAGGGACTTTTTGTGTCCCTAGTGCTTAGCACAGTGCCTGGCACATAGTAGGTGCTTAATAAATGTTTATTGAATGATTGATTGAATGGACTAATACCATCATCAAACGCTGAAATCCGGTTATGAGTTGCCCCTAGCACGTGGATTTTCCTATCTCATGTATGTTTTTTCTGTCAAATGTCTGTTGTGTGGGCCACCTCTACCCCACAGATATCAAGTATTTTGGTGAGAGAGTGTATTGTGAGATATTTATTTTCCTGTCATTCTGGATAGCATCAGAAAAGTTAATTCAATTTATTTAAGACTTTAAGACAGGAGAACAGATTAATGTACTAGTTCTCCTAGGGAACTTATTTGCATTTTAACACAAGACCTTAATCCACCAGAATGGCAAAATCTAAAGGGAGGGCATTTTGGGTGTGGGGCCTTCTTGGTCTCCTTAAATTATAACATATTGACAGCTGCCCCTGGGACCAGCTTGCAAGATTAGTCCAGACTGTGTAAGAAATCTTCTTAAGACAATTGAGTTTTCTGTAATTTAGGTATCTTAGCATTCATGTGTTGAGGTTAAGGTGAATTTTGGAAATGATTGCTTCAGCCCAATAAACAACCACCTAATTAGCGCTCAGTGAGTAGCTTACTCATCTGAAAGTTCTCACTCATTATGGCTGAGTAATCTCTTTATTTAATGCACTGATAGAAGTAAATTTCTTTCTTGGACCAATAATAGAAAGCCAAGAGACAAAGGATTATTTAGGAAGTTTGTACCAGGGAGTTGTTCAGTTGTTTTCAGTTGTGTTTGACTCTTTGTGATTCCATTTGGGGTTTTCTTGGCAAAGATACTGGAGTGGTCCAGGAGAACATTGTACACAGTATCAGTAATATTGTATGATGACCAACTGTGAATGACTTAGCTAGTCTCAGCAATACATTGATCCAAGAGAATCCTGAAGGATTCATGATGAAAAATGTTATCCACCTCCAGAGACAGAACTGATGAAGTCTGAATGCAGATCAAAGAATACTATTTTTCACTTTACTTTTTGGTCTGTGTCTTCTTTCACAATATGACTAGTATGGAAATGTGTTTTGCATGATAGCACATGTCTACCCTGTATCAAATTGCTTACTGTCTCAGGGAAAGGGGAGGTGAGGGAGGGAGGAGAAAATTTGATACTCAAAATTTAAAAAAAATGAATGGTAAAATTGTCTTTATGAGTAATTGGGAAAAAATAAAATATTAAAAAATGACACTGGAGTGGTTGGCCATTTCCTTCTCCAGCTCATTTTATAGATGAGGAAACTGAGGCAAACAGGGTTAAGAGACTTGCCAAGGTCACACAGCTGGTAAGAGTCTAAGGCCAGATTTGAACTAAGGAAGAGGAATCCTCTGACTCCAGGCCAGGCTCTCCATCCATTGTACCACCTACCTGCCTTGGGGAGGCAACACTTGGGTGCTAAGGATAGCAGTGGTACACTGTGCTGCTGTCAGCATGAACTGGCATGCCTGGACCTACTGTAGCCATCAAAATGATCTTCATAAAGTAGTTAGTGGCTCCCCATTCCTTCCAGGATCAAATACAAAGTCCTCTGGCCTTTAAAGCTCTTCATAACCCCGCCTCTTCCTACCTTCCCAACCTTCTCACACTTTTCTCCCTTCCACATACTCTGTGACCCAAGAACACTGGCCCCCTTGCTGTTTCTGCCACAAGACCCTCTCCATCTCCAAGCTGAACATTTTCTCTGGCTATTCCTACCCCAGGAACTCTGTCCCTCCTTACATCTGTCTCCCAGATTCCTTCTGGCCCTACCTAAAATACCACTTTCCTACAGGAAGCCTTTCCTGATCTCCTTTAATGCTAGCACTTTTCTTCTGAGATTATCTCTAGTTTATCCTAGATATATCTTCTCTGTACATAGCCATTGCATATTGTCTTCCCCATCAGGCTGTGAGCTCCTTGAGAGTATGGTTGGTTTTTAAGCTATCTTTGCATCCTCAACGCTTAGCACAGCACATGGAATATTGTTGCTATTCAGTCAATGAAATTATGTCTGATTCTTCATGACCCTGTGGACCATACCTTCCATGGGGTTTTCTTGGCAAGGGTACTTGAATGGCTTGCCATTTCCTTCTCCAGTAGATTGAAGCAAATAGAGGTTAAGTGGCTTGCCCTGTTAGTAAGTGTCTGAGGCTGGATTTGAACTTAGGTCTTCCTTTTTTTAGTTTTTTTTTTAGGTGCATATCCAATTCATTGATCTGTTCTTTTTCTATTTTGTTGATGTAAGAATTTGGAAAAATAAAATTTCCCCTAATTACTGCTTTGGCTGCATCCCATAAATTTTGGTATGTTGTCTCATTGTTGTCCTTCTCTTTAATGAAATTATTGATTGTTTCTATGATTTGTTCTTTGACCCACTTATTCTTTAGGATTAGATTATTTAGTTTCCAATTAATTTTTAATCTATCTTTCCATTGCCCTTTGTTGAATGTAATTTTTATTGCATTATGATCTAAACAAAATAAATTTAATGTTTCTGTTTTTCTACATTTGATTTTGAGGTTTTTATGCCCCAATATATGGTCAATTTTTGTGTAGGTGCCATTTGCTGCTGAGAAAAAGGCATATTCCTTTCTGTTCCCATTCAGTGTTCTCTCAAGGTCTGTCATATCTAACTTTTCTAATATTCTATTTACTGCCTTAGTTTCTTTCTTGTTTATTTTTTGGTTGAATTTATCAAGTTCTGAGAGAGGACAGTCAAGCTCCCCCACTAGTATAGTTTTGCTGTCTATTTCTTCCTATAACTCTCTTATAACTTCTCCTTTAAGAATTTGGATGCTATAGCACTTGGCGCATATATGTTTAGTGTTGATTTTGTGTCATTGTCTCTGGTACCTTTTAGTAAGATGTAATTTTCTTCCTTATCTCTTGTAATTAGGTCTATTTTTGTTTTTACTTTGTCTGAGATCAGGATTGCTTCCCCTGCTTTTTTTGCTCTAGTTCCTTAGTTTTATTCTGTGTGTTCCTCTCTGCTTCAAGTGTGTTTCTTGTAAATACCATATTGTAGGATTCTGGTTTTTGATCCACTCTGCTATCTACTTCCTCTTTATGGAAGAGTTCATCCCATTCACATTCACGGTTATGATTACTGTGTATTTCCCTCCATCCCATTTTTCCTCCTGTTTGTCCTTTCCTTTTACCTTGTCCCTCCTCACCAGTGTTTTGTTTCTGTCTACCACCTCTCCTGATCTGCCCTCCCTTCTGTCAGTCCCTCCCCCCTTTTGCTTAACCTCCTTCCCCCTACTTCTCTTTCAGGTAAGACAGATTTTTATATTCAACTGATCACGTATATTATTCCCTCTTCAAGCCAATATTGATGAGAGTAGAGGCTCAAGCGATGTCCATTGCCCACCCTTTCATCTTCCTCTCCAGTGTAATAGGTCTTTAGCTCCTCTTCATGTGAAAAAATTTACCCGTTCTACCTCTCCCTTCCTTCTGCACTCATTGTATTCCTCTTTCTCATCCCTTAATTATTTTTTGTTATTCCCTCAAATCCACCTTATACCTGTACCCTCTGTCTATGGATATTCCTTCTAGCTGTACCATTAGTAGTACAATTTTTAAGAATTACAAGTATCGGCTTCCCATGTAGGGATGTTTAGCTCTATTGAATTTTTTATGTTTTCCTTCCCCTTTTTACCTGTTTATGCTTCTCTTGATATTGGAGATCAATTTTTTGGTTTAATTCTGGTCTTCTCCTTAAGAAAGTTTGAACTCCTTCTATTTCATTGAATGACTATTTTTTCCCTTGATGTATTATGCCTATTTTGCCGGGTAAGTGATTCTTGGTTGTAGTCCTAGCTCCTTTGACTTTCAGAATATCATGATCTATGACCTCTGATCCTTTAATGTTGCAGGGCTAAGTCCTATGTAATCCTGCTTGTGGCTCTCTGATATTTCTTTCTGCCCACTTGCAGTATTTTTTTCCTTTACCTAATACTACTGACATTTAGCTACAAAGTTCCTTGGAGTTTTTAGTTTGGGGTCTCTTTCCTGAGGTGATTCTTTCAATGCCTAAATAGGCATTGCTCTCTGGTTCCAGGATATGAGGGCAGTTTTCCTTGATAATTTCTTGAGAGATGCTGTCTAGGTCCTCCTTTTGACTATAGTTTTCAGAGAGTCCAAAGATTCTGACATTGTCTCTCCTGGATCTATTTTCCAGGTCAGTCGTTTTTCCAATGAGATATTTTACATTTTTTTCTATTTTTTTCTTTCTTTTGAATTTGATTGATTCTTGATGTCTCATAAAGTCATTAGCTTCCCCTTGCATAATTCTAACTTTTAAGGAGTTGCTTCCTCAGTTAGCTTTTATACTTCATTTTCCATTTGGATAATTGTACTTTTTAAGCAGTTGTTTTACTCAGTGGATTTTTGTATCTTTTTTTTTCCATTTGGCCAATTCTACTTTTTAAGCAATTATTTTCCTTTTCCAAGCTATTGACTCTTTTTTTCATAATTCTCTAACATCCCTCTCATTTCTTTTCCCAATTTTTCTTCCGCCTCTCTTCTATGATTTTTTAAGCTCCTTTTTGAGCTCTTCCGTGAGTTCTTTCTGAGTCTGAGATCACTTCTTTGTTTTTGTTTGGGGCTTTGTCCATAGATATTTTGACATTGTTGTTCTCTTCTAAGTTTGTGTCTTGGTCTTCCCTGTCACCATGATAACTTTCTATGGTCAGATTAATTTTTTGTTGTTTTTTGCTCATCTTTTTAGACCTTTTCCCTTTCTTTTAAATTTGAACTCTGCTCCCTGGACAGAAGTAGCACAGTCTCAGGCTTTTGGTGCCAGGGGCTGCAAGACCCTGGCTGAACTCAGGTCTTCCTGACTCCAGACCCAGTGCTCTCTTCACTGAACCATTTGGCTACCCTCATGGAACATAGTAGGCACTTAATAAAAGCTTATTGACTTAGCTTGAAGCAGACACTAATGAAGCTCTAATTTGGCATCTGTATTTTTTACATTTTTTAATTGAGTCTATCATTTAAAAAATTTGAGATCTGTATTTTCAGGTAAAAATTCCTTGACTTCAATTGAATTGAACACAGTGAGCATTTATTAAGCATGTGTCCAGAGAATACACAAATATTCAAGTAGATCTGAAGGCAATTTATTAAGATGCTCCTTAATTAGATTGTTTTGCTTGAGTGACACTTTTTTTATAATTAAAATTTTTTTATTTTTAGTTTACAACACTCAGTTCCACATAATTTTGAGTTCCAGATTTTCTTCCCCAGTGACACTTTCTACATGAAGCCTTGAAAATCCCTCTGGCAGCTGCCATTGCCCCTGCCCCCAATTTCCTTGTATTTACTTTGTATATACTTTCTATCACTTTCTCAATGGAGTATAAGCTCCCTGAGGGTAATGGCTGTTTGGTTTTTGTCTTCCCATCCCCAATACCCATAAAGCACTTAATAAATGCTTGTTAGGTTAATTGATTTTCTTCGTGCAGATCACACTCCATCTATGCCTTGGGAGACTCTTGTGCATTGGTGATATAAAAACAAAAAAATTGTCCCTGCCCTCAAGAAGCTTATATTCTACTGGATGGAAACCAAATGTACACAGATTACAAAATAATCAAGGGGGGAGGGAAGAGCACTGAGAATGGGGAGATGGTCAGAAAAGGTCTCATCTGGGAGGGGGCACTGGAGCTGAAGGGAGTTATGAAATCTAAAAGAGAATATTCCAGGCCCAAAGATGGGGAGATAAAATTCCTGTATGACTGGAATGTGAGGAGGGCAGGAGGGACAAAGTCAGCATGAAGATCAGTATGAAAAGAATATGATCATAGATTTGGAACTGAGAGAGATATCAGAGGCCACTTGGTTCATACCCCTTCACTTTAAAGATGAGGAAACTGAGGGCCAGGGAGGTTAATGTTCTATCCATTCCAAGCTAAAGGATAAGTGACTTGCCCAAGGTCATATATGCAAATAAATGGAAGAGATGAGATTTGAACCCAAGTCTTCTGACTCCAGAACCAGTGCTTTTTCCACTCTGCCACTGAGACTGTGAAAGGCTTTTATTACCAAATTGAAGAGTTGGAATTTTATTCCAGTGTTGATAGGGAGGTGGCAAAGATTCCTTATGCAGCTATATTAGGGACTGTGATTGAAAACCTAACAATTAATTCCATAGATCATTGCTTTCTATAAGAATTTACAAGCTATAAGTCAATGACTGGAAAATAAAAAAAATAAAATGAAATTTAAAAAGAATTGCTCCATAAAAAGAAAGATTAAATGAAAATTCCCTACTGTTATTGTAAATAGGATGGTAACTTCTTGCCTCAGATCCCCCACCTTCTTCAACCTAGACTGCTTTTATTTCTTGAGATTTTAGGCTCTGCTATTATCTAAAAATAATAACATCTGAAATGACTTTAGAAGTTTCAGATGCATGGACTCTACTCTTTATGAGAAGCTAGAATGTGAATTTAACACATTTGTGTCCCTCTGGGTGAACAAGGAGTTCACTTATCTCCTTTTCCAGAGCACAGCCCTACCAGGCCCCAGCACTGTATTCATGGGTGTGTCTTGGGTTTTGTTTTCCTTAACTGTATAATCAATCACTTAATCATTAAACAGTTATTGAGTACCTGTTATGTGAACAGCGTTCTGTTAAGTACTTTGGGTGATATGAAAAAGAATAAAACCAGTCTCCAGAATGCAAGGAGCCAAAAATATAATTAAGGAGGATAAACCAGTTACTTAACTGATAGAGGGAAGAAAACCCACATTCCAATCCTGCATCAGTCTGTTACTAGCTGTGTGACCTTGGGTAGGTCACTTTAACTTTTCTCAGCCTCATTTTTACCATCTGTAAAATGAGGACAATAATAGTGCCTATTTCACAGGGTTCTTGTAAAAATCAAATGAAATAGCATGTATAAATCACTACATAAACATGTTATGGTGTTCTTCTCTGCCTCCTCCTTCTTCTCTTCCTCCTTTTCCACCTTCTCTTTTTCCCCCTTCTCCTCTTTTTCCTCCTTCTCCTTTTTTTCTTCTCCATCTCCTCTTCCTCCATCTCCATTTCCTCCTCCTCCTTCTCTTCTTCTTTCTCTTTTTCCTCCTCCTCCTTTATTAGTATTATTATCATCGCTTGGATTACAAAAGCTTGACTTTTTCTACTGAAACTTGTTTGCTCTTTCTCATTTACTCCAACTTCTTGACTTCTAAACACTTGACTTTTTTCTTTTCTGGACTTCTATTCCTCTTCTCCCCTTCTAAGGCCTTATACAGAGTGTCTCTAAAGTCTGGACACATAGGCAAAAGTGCACATTTTTCAAGAAATGAAATGAATGAAATTTTCAACAACATTTTATTTAATTGGAATATTAACAAATAACATCTTTGATATGATTTCCATCATTTGTGATGCAAAGGTTGATGTGCTTTGCAAGATCCATGTGAACTTGATGCAATAACTTCACATTGCCATCAATTTTAGCACATTCACTCTTTATGTGTTCAATCAAGTGTGTTGCATCTGTGATTTTCATTGAGTACACCTTCTCCTTTAGCATATGCCAGAAAAAGAAGTCAAGGGGACTAAGGTCTGTTAATATTCCAAATATTTCAAAATATGCATCTTTGCCTATGTGTCCAGACTTTAGGGACACCAGGACCAGAACTAGAACTGGAATGTTGCTTCACTTGCATGGCTGTTCTACTTGGGTAACTGAGAAACTTCATCTTAATGCCATTAAGTAACACACGGCTCTGCTCTCTTCTGTTCGAAAGGGCGTCATCCCCAGACTAAAAAGGCAAATTAAAGTCTTGCATAAAACTTGACCTTGAAGCTAAGCTTTTTTTTCTCTAGAAATATTGTTCTTCAAATGGAATTAACTTAGAGTAACTCAAGCTCTTTGAATAACAGGGGGTAAGTAGATGTCAGTCTCAAGTTAACATCCCAACAATAGAGTAGTAAAGTTGTATGTTGTAGTGGGAAACCAAAGAAAACAAAAACAAACCCCAAGATCCGAAGTCAGAGTGTGTGGGTTCAAATCTTGGCTCTGCTTCTTATTCCTTGAGTGATCTTGGACAAATCATTGAAACTCTCTAGCTCTCATTTTCTTATGTGGAAAATGAGAGGGTTGTACTAGATGACCTCTAAGTGTCCTGCCAACTTTTAATCTGTATTACTAAATCTTATGATTCTGCTTTCTAGGAAGTAATATTTACAATGGAAGTTGCTGACTGTCCTTTGTAGTTTAATGAAAGAAAGGGTCTAGTCTGGGAGCAAATGCTTAAAGGAGGTAGAAAATTGAGAGAAAAATTGTATTTGATATAAAATTTGCTTTTCTTGAATTGTAGAATGCGTAACACATATTTACTCTTCAAGTTGGGGTTTAAAACTCCCACCACATATATGTATACCTATGATAAGCACATGTACATAGGCATGCAAAGTGGGTAATGGTTTCTCTTTATCTTGAACTCTTTAAACTCTGTGAATACAATCTAATAGATAATGATCACTGTATTCAATGAAGTTCCTTTTGCACATTTCCATATTAGTATGCTTAATTTCTTCATTTAAATTAGCTCATTCTACTTTACTACATGTACAAATGAAATGAACTGAAATGATCTGGAATATTAATATATAAATATAGCCCTGCTTGGGTCACTGCAGCCAAACACTGAGAGAGGTGTCTGGAGAACTGATCTTTCCCGCTCACTTTAGGTAAATTGTAGGCAAGCCCCAGGGTGTACATCTCCATACCTGTGGTGGGATTAATAATTAGTATGAATGTCTGATAGTCTTAGGCCATTAAAGTGATCTCACCCAGATGCTTAAGAAGAATAAATTGGAGAAAATTTAAGTTCCCCCTAAAATCCTGGACCTGAAGAAATCAGTCTCTTGGGGTGGATGCCCAGCCACAATATTTCAAGTGGGAAGGACCTTAGTGCAGAGTTTCAATTACACACCGCCTCATTTGTGCAACTAAGCACAAATGTTAGCCTCTGAAATGGAGCTCAAGTGGAGACCATTTTTGGATAAATCTCTTGTGTGCAGAAAGAATAATGGGCAAGAAGATAAAATGACCAACTTTTGGTAGAACTGTGAACTCATCAATACAAGTACTTCCTCCAATGAGTCAGACCACAATTCATCCATGCTTTCTGGCACCACGTACCCTTTGTTCATTTTGTTGTTGTTGTCATTCAGTCGTCTCAGTCATATCCGGCTCTTTGTGACCCCATTGGGGGTTTTCTTGGCAAAGGTATTGAAGTGGATTGCCATTATCCTCTTCCAGTTCTTTTTATAGATGAGCAAGCTAAGGCAAACAGGGTTAAGTGACTTGCCCAGGGTCACACATCTAAAGCCAGATTTGATTATCATTAAGGAGAGTCTTCCTGACTTTAGGTCTAGAGTTTCTATCCACTCTATTCATTGTGCCACCTTGCTGCCCACCTTTTATCCATACTCTATAGTAAATCTTCTATTGGTGGTTTACCCAATACTCTAGGAGTTTGGTTCTAGATTGCTTGATACTGTATAAATACTAAAGTGGCACTTAGGCAGTTCATGTTTATCTTTCTCAAGACATCCCTCGTGGGCATGCTTTTCCAGTCATATATCTTTCTGATGACATTCTTTTTATTAAAAGTTTATTTATTTTTATTTTTCAACATTCACTTTGTTAAGTTTTAAATTTTTTCCTCTTCCCTCTCCTCCCCCTCCCCAAGATGGCATGCAATCTGATATAGGCTCTACATATACATTCCTATTAAACATGGCATTGTTTTTGTAAAAAATGGTTTATGATGCCTTTTGTTTTTTTGTGTCTTTTTTAAGTCATGTCCAACTCTTCGTGACCCTATTTGGGGTTTTCTTTGCAATGATACTGGAGTGGTTTGCCTTTTCCTTCTCCAGCTCATTTTTACAGATGAGGAAACTGAGGCAAATAGGGCGCAGTGACTTGTCCAGGGTCACACAGCTAGTAAGTGTCTGAGGCTAACCTTGGACTCAGGAAGATGAATCTTCCTGACTCCAGGCCTGGCATTCTACTGTGCTACCTAGCTGTCTTTACCTTTTTTTTCTTAATTCATAGTTATTTTGGGGAAAATTATACTCTCTCTTGTGATAAAGAAAAACAGACCCCTAAACTACCCTGTTGGGTACGGTGAACTCTTATGACAAGGTAACAACAATTTTTTTATTTGCTTAGAGTTTAGCTTTCTTTTGGTGACCTTTTCACTTATTTTGTTGTTGTGTAGCACAGACTTTTGGTGATATTGGTAGGATATCATCTTGTTGTCAGTCACTATCCCTATGCATCTCTCCATTGCCTTATGTGTGAATCACAACTTTAGTTACCTGGGTCTGTGGTAGTCTATGATTCACACCCTGAGAGTCTATATGATTCATTGGAAGAACACTGGTGTTAAAAAGGATAGGCCTTTGTTTCAAGGAGAATTTGGGGATCATCATTGTTTTGGTCTACGCCTGTAATGTCATCAGTGTGGGGAGCTCCATGGTGAAGAAATTGCTTTTATGTCCTGCCACTTGTTATCTTAAATATTTATCTGGGGCACTGAGAGATAAAATAACTAACCCATGGCTACACAGTCAGTATGGGTCAGAGAAGAGCCTAGAACCCTGGTCATCCTGATTCTAAAGCTGTCTCTCTCCTCCTGTATCGTTGGGTACCTTAGAGTCATTAAAAGCACTATGCAACTTCCCAAAGGCAGTCCAGCCTACTTTCTTCTTAATAATTAGTATGAATGTCTGATAGCCTTAGGCAATAAAAATTAAAAAAAATTCAATTCTGGACCCAGATTCAGAATCCTTAATGTCTGTTCAGGATATAAATGAATGAGTCACCCTCACTACCAAGGATTGAGTGAAAAAAATAGCATTTATTAAGTGTTTACTATGTACTAAATACAGTGCTAGGTTCTGAAGATAGAAAATTTTTTTTAAAAATGAGATAGTACCTGTTCTCAAGGAGAAACTTTCTTTATTTGGAGAAGATAAAACATAGGGGAATTCAGCTACAGAGCAGATGGAAAAACCTACAGGTCCTTAGGGTATACCATCAGGGCATATGACTGTCCAGGGACCTGGAGGGCATAGAGGGCAATTAGGAAGCAGTGAGAAAGGCAGGTGTCACAGGGCTTGGTGGATCTCCATCTCACTGGAAGGTGACTCTTGTATCATCCAGCCAGGTACCATAGCAGCTAGAGTGCTGGACCTGGAGTCAGTAAGAACTGAGTTTGAAGCCAGCTTCAGACATTTACTAATCCTGGGAGAGCCACTTAATTTCTCTCTGCCTCTCAGTTTCCTCGTCTGTAAAATGGGATGATAGTAGCATCTACTTCCCAGGGTTGTTGTAAGGATCAAATGAAAGTATTTATAAAATGCTTTGCACATCTTACGGATCTATCTACCACCTTCCTGTTCTCCTTCCCCTTCCCCTTTCTTTTCCCTTCCTTTCCACCTTTCTTCTCTCTCTGTCCATATAGGGTATCATGCCATTACCTGCGGGAGCTCTGCCCAAAGAAATATAAATTTTGATCTCTGAAACCTCTCAAGATATCTTGGGGTTACAGGTAAGATTTCTTTGTTAAGGATGATGCCTTAAAACCAAACCACCCTGGCTCTCATTGATTGGCCAACGAGCCAAGTCCGTGGGGTCCTTATCCGGGCCCTGATTGCTCAGTGAATGTAAATAGCATCTTTTTTTTTTTTCTAGAAGAACGGGTCATCCTGAAACCTTCCCTTTCACAAGGTTTTGCAACTGTGGCCACAGAGGCCTATATTCACTAACATGGGGCTAATGATGAAATAAGTATATTATAGTGGCAGTACCAGACTCTTCTGAGAACAGCATGGGAGGGGTGTACTAACAGCAGAGACCACATTCTGTACTTTAGGCATCCATCTGGATCCAAGGGAGAACTCTACATGAGGATGGAGGAGGCTATTTTTTTTAACTGAGTTAAGAGAAACTTGGTGCATAATGAGTAATTAGCTTTACATTTTAAACATTTTCAAAAAGAGTAATTGAAGAGCAAAATAAGTATTCAATCCAGGCAAGGAGAACTTGTTCCCACAGGGTATGCACACTAATCTTTTCCCCCTAATTAGGGTAATACCTGGAATAATAATGGTAATAATATTACCTAGCATTTCTATAGTTTGTTAAGAATTTTACAAATGTTCTCATTTGATCCTTACCACGATCCTGGTAGGCACGTGCTACTATTAGTCTCCTTTTTACAGACCAATAAACTAAGGCAGACAAGGGATAAGTAACTTCCTGAGGGACACACAGATTGTAAGTGTCTGAGTCACATTTGAACTCAGGGCTTCCCGAGGTCCAGCCCTTCTTGGAGGTCCAGTACTTTCTCCACGGTGCCACTTAGTGGGGCTTATTTGCCTCATTTTCAAAATATTTGTAACTTGACCGCTCTTCTGGATGACCCAACCCTAAGCTTCCCCATGCCTCTAGATATCCTTTCTCCATATCCTGGACCAGCGTCTACAGTATTTAGACATTTCAGTCACTTGAATTTTAGATGCTGACCTTCTGGTCATTACTTTCTTCTGTTATTTTCTTCTGTTTCCTTATTTTCCTTTTTGAAATCCTGGCTTTAGTGTGCTTTCCTAGCAATAACATTTCAGGCAATCTGTTCATTTATTTTTCATGTTTCTATCTGTGTATTTCTACGGTATGTATCACCATGGTACCTAAGTTCTCAGGTAAACACTGACTAAAGTCAATACTTTTTTGACAAGAAAAGCTATTCTTCAGCTCCTTCTCCTTTCAGATGGATTTTGAGTGTGTGTGTGTGTGTGTGTGTGTATACATATGTGTGACTAAGAAGCAGAGGTGGCATCAAAAATATCTTCCTGGATTATTTATCCCAAGGAGCTGGTACTTGGATGGAGGAAGAAGTTGGGGGAAGCAGGAGGCACTGCCCCCTTTTTAGAGTTTAGTACTACTAGAGTTCAGAAAAGATCTCTGGGGTCTTTGGCAAAGAAATTTCCCATTGCTTTAGTTTCACCTTGGGGACTAATTATAACAAGACTGTCTTTAGCATACTTCAGTAGGATAATAAGGGGGGCAAACAGTTGTGTCTTTTGTCAAGGCCCTAGTCCCCCAGCTGTTCTAAGACAGGTTACACTGCCAAAGGACATGTGCTCCTGCCAGTTCCCAGGGTAGGAGTGAATGAAGGATCTATGGTTTATGTTCTGGGCCCGTTCTATGAATGGATTCCATGTTGAGTTATATAATCTAAACAGCCTTGCAAACTGGCATCTCTCCAGACTTGAGAGGGGGAAGCAAGGAAGGGCTTGTGCTAGGATTAATGACTGGTATTTTGAGCTGCTTCCCAGCAATGCTTTTAAAATGCTTAATACCGTGATTGTGCTCTTGGGCTGCACTGATCCAAAAATAAAGAGGCCACCTACTAATTCCCCCAGCACTGCCTTTCCCCTAATGCCTCCATGTGGAGGGGGGTCGCTAACCAACCAACTAAGGGTCATATCAACCTGTACAGATTATTTCCAAAAAATGGACTAGGATGTTGGTCACAAGGGAATATTTGGGCAGAATTAGAAGTGATTCTTTTCCCTTCCTCTGTAACCTTTGGAGGACATTCAGGAAAACAAAGCAAACACCTCTGCTGTGTGAATGTTTGCACATGAAGAGAAGGGAAATTATGGCCAAAGCCTGTGCACTGAAATATGGAGGTACGAGAAGTACAAGTGGTTGCTGATTAGGAGGCTAAGGACCTTTCAAGTCTTTTTTTGGAGCAATTAATTGTCCTCAAAAAATTTCCTCAAAGAATTAGTCCTTTTTTTTCTTTCTCCTATGTTGTACTGCTGGAAATATTTCCCAGCAGTCAATTCTAGAGCCAAGAGGCCTTACTATGAATATTTCCACTGATTGTGTCTCATCAGCTTTCAGATGTGATGTTTGCTACTTTCGCTCTTTGACCCATTTGGCTTCATCTAATATTCTAGCATTTTGGGAGATTGAGAGGGTATTTCTTTTTGGATTATTTTCATCAGAGTTAGAGCCAATAAACAATTGTTAAGTACCTACTATTTGCCATGCACTGTGCTAAGTGCTAGGGATATTAAAAAAAAGGTATAAGACATTTCAAGGAGCACATGATAGGGTCTCTGTATTTTCTTCTATTTCATTTGGATGAGTTAGGTGGGTGGGGGGCGATGAATTAGATAGTCAGTGACTAGGTAGAATGCATATAGAATACCACCCCCCCTGAAAAAAAATACTAAACATCTTTGCAGTTAGGTCTGATTGGCAGAGAGTGAAAATGGGCTTGCAATAAGTTTGATTGGGTACTATGGTACCCAAGTAGGTAAATCCAAAAGCCATTGATGCCATTCTTTTCTTTTCTTTTCTTTTTATTTTTTTTATTTAATATTATTAGTTTTCAGCATTGATTTCCACAAGATTTTGAATTACACATTTTCTCCCCATTTCTACCCTCCTCCCACTCCAAGATGGCGTATATTCTGATCGCCCTGTTCCCCAGTCAGCCCTCCCTTCTGTCACCCCACTCCCCCCCATCCCCCTTTCCCTTACTTTCTTGTAGGGCAAGATAGATTTCTATGCCCCATTGCCTGTATAGCTTATTTACTAGTTGCATGCAAAACCAATTTTTTTTGAACATCTGCTTTTAAAATTTTGAGTTCAAATTCTCTCTCCTCTTTCCTCCCCACCCACCCTCCCTAAGAAGGCAAGCAATTCAATATAGGTCACACATGTATCATTATATAAAACCCTTCCACAATACTCATGTTGTGAAAGACTAACTATATTGTGCTCCCTCCTATCCAGTCCCCCTTTATTCAGTTTTCTCCCTTGATCCTGTCCCTTTTTGAAAGTGTTTGCTTTTGATTACCTCCTCCCCCATCTGCCCTCCCTTCTATCATCCCCCTTTTTTATCCCTTTCCTCCTTCTTTCCTGTGGGGTAAGATACCCAGTAGAGTGTGTATATTATTCCCTCCTCAAGTCAAATCCAGTGAGAGCAAGATTCACTCATTCTCTCTCACCTGCCCACTTTTCCCTTCCTACAGAACCTCTTTTTCTTGCTACTTTTATGCGAGATAATTTACCCCATTCTATCTCTCCCTCTCTCAATATATTCCTCTCTCATCCCTTAATTTAATTTTATTTTTTTAGATATCATCCCTTCATATTCAACTCACCCTGTGCCCTCTGTCTATATACATATACGTACATATACATACATACATACATATACACATACACATACACATACACATATACACATACATATACACATACACATACATATACATATACATATACATATACATATACATATACATATACATGTGTATCTATCTATCTATATATCTATATCTATATCTATACATATATAGATATAGATATAGATATAGATATAGATATAGATATAGATATAGATATAGATATAGATATATAGATAGATAGATAGATAGATACACATGTATATGTATATATGAATTACACATATCATCTTTCCATGTAGGAGTGTAAACAAAACAGTTCAGCTTTAGTAAGTCCCTTATGATTTCTCTTTCTTGTTTACTTTTTCATGCTTGTCTTGATTCTTGTGTTTGAAAGTCAAATTTCCTATTCAGCTCTGGTTTTTTCACTGAGAAAGCTTGAAAGTCCTCTATTTTATTGAAAATCCATATTTTGCCTTGGAGCATGATACTCAGTTTTGCTGGGTAGGTGATTCTTGATTTCAATCCTAGCTCCATTGACCTCAAGAATGTCATATTCCAAGCCCTTCAATCCCTTAATGCAGAAGCTGCTAGATCTTGTGTTATCCTGATTGTGTTTCCACAATACTCAAATTGTTTCTTTCTGGCTGCCTTCAATATTTTCTCCTTGATCTGGGAGCTCTGGAATTTGGTGACAATATTTCTAGGAGTTTTCTTTTTGGGATCTTTTTCAGTAGGTGATTGGTGGATTCTTTCATTTTCTATTTTATCCTCTGGCTCTAGAATATCAGGGCAGTTCTCCTTGATAATTTCTTGAAAGATGATATCTAGGCTCTTTTTTTGATCATGGCTTTCAGGTAGTCCAACAATTTGTAAATTATCTCTTCTAGACCTATTTTCCAGGTCAGTGGTTTTTCCAATGAGATATTTCACATTATCTTCCATTTTTTCATTCCTTTGGTTCTGTTTTATAATATCTTGATTTCTCATAAAGTCACTAGCTTCCACTTGCTCCAATCTAATTTTTAAGACAGTATTTTCTTCGGTGGTCTTTTGGATCTCCTTTTCAATTTGGGTAATTTTGCCTTTCAAAGCATTCTTCTCCTCATTGGCTTTTTGGAGCTCTTTTGCCATTTGAGTTAGTCTATTTTTTAAGGTGTTATTTTCTTCAGCATTTTTTGGGTCTTCTTTAGCAAGTCATTGACTTGTTTTTCATGGTTTTCTTGCATCACTCTCATTTCTCTTCCCAATTTTTCGTCTACTTCTCTAACTTGCTTTTCCCAATCCTTTTTGAGCTCTTCCATGACCTGAGACCAATTCATATTTTTCTTGGAGGCTTTTGATGTAGGCTCTTTGACTTTGTTTTGGTCTTCTTTGTCACCAAAAAAAGATTCTAAAGTCTGAGTCTGAATCTGAGACTGTTTTTGCTGCCTGTTCATGTTCCCAGCCAACTACTTAACCCTTGAGCTTTTTGTCAGAGTACAACTGCTTGAAGAGTAAAGAGTCTTGAGGGGCTTCACTGCTATTTTCAGAGATAGTTCTACACAGCAAGCTCCACCACACCAGAAGTCCTTCTCCCCAAGAACCACCAACCAGGATTGCAGCCCAAATCCAGGCAGGGCAAAGCAGGCTTTGTGTTCCCTTTCTAATCCACTGCTTAATTCCTCCCACCTGGTGGGCCTGGGGCAGGAAGCAACTGCAGCTGTAGCTCTGGAAGCAGCCTCAAAGCTGCACCACCTCCAACCATCCCCAGGGTGTTGGCCCCATGAACTCCTTTCACTCTGTCCCAGAAGCTTTTCCCACCAACCTCCTCTGTTGTCTTTGGCGTTTGTGGGTTGAGAGGTCTGGTAACTGCCACAGCTCACTGATTCAGGGTGCTATGCCAGTTCTCCCCAGCTCTGGGTCTGGTTGGTCCTGGTGTGGCCCAGGCAAGGCTGTGCTCCGCTCCGCTCCCAGCTCCATGTGATAGACCCTTCCCAGCGACCATCTGGGCTGTCCTGGGCTGCAGCCCTGCTTCCCTCTGCTATTTCATGGGTTCTGCACTCTAGAATTTGTTTAGAGCCATTTTTATAGGTGTTTGGAGGGACCCAGCGGGGAGCTTAAGCAAGTCCCTGCTTTCCAGCTGCCTGATCCCATTCTTTTCTCAGGCCATGAGGGAACTATTTGCTCTGTTATGGAGCAGCCAGTCTAAAAAAGATTATGATACAAGGTAGCCTGGGGAACTGCAGCTAGATAGAATGCATTGGGAAGTTGAAGGATCACACAGTCTGGGACTCAGTGGTTTTCTTCTATTCACATTTCTAAATACTTTACTTTGATTTATTATTTATAAGTTTTTCTGTTATGTTTCCCTGTATAAATAAGCCCTAGAAATGCTTTCTTGTTATCTGGAGTTTGTGGCCCCAGTGGAGGTAGATGAGAAAGAGGAGGGGGATGATGTCAAGCTTGGGCATTAGTGGGGTATTAGGAGATGAGAGAGAGATCTTAGGATCTAGTGAGGCAGTGCTTTGAATTGAACATACCAAGCAGGCTTGGGGCCCAGAAAGTTTTAGGAATATTGGTACTGGGAGTTGTCATTTAGTGGTCAGAGAATGTTTGACAAGTAGTAAAAGCCCCGAAGCCGAAGTGCCTGGTGGTGTAAAGAGGTACTACAGGAAGCAGATGTTTTCCAATGAAGTCCACGACCTGGAGATTGGGAAGTTCACACTGCCTCCGTCCATCGACTATATTATTTGTTCTTTGATCTGTCCATTTTAACTTTCATTCTTTCCTTTTCCTTTGGTATAATTCAAAGATGCTTATCACACCCTCACCTTGACAATAGTTGTTGGCTTGCTATTTCTGATCATTTGTAATCAATCATGCAATTTGCAAACAATCATGACCTTACTGACTGTCTTCTGCCTAGCCAATGTACCTTTGACCCAAGGCAGGTCATATGGGATCAGATGGTGGTGGAGGGTCTTCAATGCCATGTCAATGATTTTGACCTTTACTGTAAGAAAATGGGGAACTATGAGAGATTTTTGAATAATGGATAGACATGATCTTCTAGAATTATACTGTAGGAAAGGACCCGTTAACCTTTTTTGTATCATAGACTCCTTTGGAAATGTGGTGGAGCCTACGGTCCCCTTCTCAGAATATTTTTAAGACATGAAATACATAGAATCACAAAGGAAACTCATCTTATTATTGAAATAAAACTAGTCTCTTCTAAAATCTATCCATCGACCCCTGCGGGGGGCCAGGGTCTGTGGACCTCATGTCAAGAACTCTCACTTTAGGATGTTTTCTCTGACTGTAGTATATGGGATGTACTTGGGATGGCTTGAAGTATGGGTGACTGATAAGATGATGGGGCCATTAACAGGAATATTAAAGTTAAGGAAGCAACAAATTTGGGGAAAAGATGATAAGTCTAGTTTTGGATATGTTGAGTTTGAGATTCTGGGGGGAAATCCAGGAAATTGGAAATTTATGTCTGGAGTCTGGAAGAAAGGCTATAATTCTAGCTACAGAGTTGGAAGTCATCCAAATAGAGAGATGTTATTGAAGCCTGGAGAGTAAATAAGATCAACAGTGTTGAGAAGTTCTTTCCCATAACTGTGGATTTATGCATCTGGACTTTGTTCTTTAACATTAACTCCTCTTTATCTACATATACACACATATATGCACACTTGTACTCACACACATGTAATGTATACACATGTACACGTAGTCACACGCAATTATATATACACATGTATACATGTGTGCACACATACATACGTGTATAGTCATACACTGCCAGTTTCCTTGTAATACTGAAAGCTCCATTTATGCTTCTGTGTTCCTTCCTTCCACTGCAGATTTATTTTTACTTCTCAAGGAATCAAATCAACCAATATTTATTGAGCTTCTTCAAGTATTTTCTCTAAATGTTGGGGTTACAGCCGAGGAGCAGGATAGACAAGAAAAGACTCTGAAGACTGAGCATTCCTGAATATATTTCGTGGCCTGGTAGAGAGAGCTCTTTCTATTGAGCCCCAAGGAGTCAAACCCAATGGTCAGGCAGTCGGCAGAGTGCGGCTGGGCTGGAGATGGCTTTCATGGACAATACCCTGGAAAATCAGGGACTTGCATCAAAGGTTACACAACACGTTCCGGTCCACCCCCCACTATTAATAGAGGAAGCTGAGAGGGATGGGGGAAAGCCTTTAGGAGCTGGGAATGAGAGAATGCTAATATCTCACATTTATGTAGTGCTTTTGTGAGGTAGGTAGTACAACTATTATTATTTAATCAATCAATAAACATTTATTAAGCACCTATTAAGTGCCAGGCACTGTATTTACAAGTAAGGAAATTGAAGTTCAGTGAGATTGAGACCTGCCCAGTATCACAAAGCTGGTAAATATCTTAGCCAGAATGCAAATCTAGGGCCTCTGACACTAAATTGAGAGTCCTTTTCACTACAGCTGGGCACCTTTCCTAGAGGAAGCGAAGTAATAATTACCTAGGGCCAAGAAAGTGTTCTGAAGGTCCTTTATAGCCTTCTAGTTGCATAGGCCAGGGGAGGGGGTGGAGGCGGGGTAGAGGCAGGGAGGTAGGGGCTAGAGGGAGGGGTTAAGATAGCTGGGCTTTCCTACTTCTCTGACAAGATGCCAGATAGCCTCCCTATATAAGAAAAATATTCCCTCTATACGTCTTGGAGTTACTACAGCTAAAGATTGATTTGTTTAACAAGCTTTCTTTTAAACATGCAAATTCCTTTGAGAAGGGGAAAGTGGTTTTCAATCATTCACATCTTAGAGTAAATTAGTTCAAGCAGCTTGATTTCCTCAAAACACTTAGCTGAGATTTGTGGCTGAATGGATGGCAGTTTTGATTTGAGGAGGGGGAAGAAAGAAAAAAAAGAGAGGTAATTTTGGAGCATGGGGCACTATAGCAAACAACTTCTTGTATCAAGAGGGACTGTATAAGGGCAAAGGCAAGTGAGGTCTAGGGTTTGGGGAATAGGTTGTACCAGAGGTGAGGGAGGGGTACAAAAGGAAGGATGCAGTGATGTTAAGACAAAGTATTCTCTTTTCCTAGCGACAGGACTAATCAGTTCCTCCTTAAAAATGGGGCTTTGGACCCAATGACACTAGCGGTAACAATGGGCTAGGACATAAACCTGTGACTTTTTCGCTATAGATGAAGACTTCCTCTACTAATAAATGTTGGCACCTTCTCTGCAACTTACAGTCCTAGAGCAGTGGTTCTCAGCTGCTTTTTGTTCTATGAATCCCTTTCAACAACAGTAAAAAATGTGTTGTGATCCCCTCCAGGGTAATTGAATGTATTACTTATAATCTGCAATTATTCACCATTTAAGGTGATGTTGGAGAATTTTTGGTTCAAAATCCATGGATCATCATCAACCCCCCAAAGGGTTCACAATCCACTCAATGGGAGCCAGTCTCCTAGGGTATGTTGGGAAGTTAAATGATTTGCCAAGAGTCTTGAAGCCAGTGTATGTAAGAGGAAGAACCTGAATTCAAGTCTTCCTGGTTCTGAGACCAACTCTGTATGACATACTGACTCTCAGTAACCTAATGTTTATATAGCATTTTAATGTTTCCAAACTTCCTCTGTGTATATTATTTCACTTGACTCGGGAAAAATGGGAAGAAAATGTAGGGGAATTTCAGTCTTGTCCTGGAGAGCCTGGGATCATGGGTGAGTGGGAGGTCAGAGGGACTCTAGCTGCTTCTTTAGTCTTAGGATCTAAGTACTGTCTACTTACTTCTTTGCTAAGGAACCAGAGCAGAAAGGATGCCTCCTTGCTCCCTTCCAAACCTGTTTTCTGACTCCACCTGTGAACCATAGGATTTAGAACTAGAAGAAACTTTAGAGAACATTGAATTATAGAACAATACCCTCATTGCTCACTAATGAGGCAAACAGGATTCTGAGAAGTTTCAAAGCATGAGTCTAGGGGCTAGCTGTGTATGGCTGAAACAGCCACCCTCTTGACCTGATTTCCAAAGACCATGGGAAAAAAAAAAGACTCTGGGACATATTGCCCATTAAGTGTAGGGCTCTGTGTGTAGTGCTAACACAATATAAAGAAACAAAAAATCATGATTCCTGACCTTGAAAAGTTGATAAACAGGAGACACAACATAAACATATGAAAAGTCAAATAATTAGCAGTCTGTTGTCATAGTGCTTTGCAGAGAAAGAGACTGAGTCTGTGATGTAATTGGTAGACAGAACTTTGTGGTGAGAAAACTCCCTCTATCAATGTCCATTCTTCTCAGTTAAAATCATAAAGATTAATTTAGAAAACTAGGAAGTTAAGCAAATTGCCCAGAGTTACATTACCAGCATTTGTCAGAAGTGGGATTTGAACGCCATTCTTCCTGGCTCTGAGGTCGGCTCTCTATCCACTTACACTATTATGCTGAGCAAGATTAGATGCTTAATCAGTGTTGAATGAAGATTTTAAATGGCACCTTGAGACAGTAATATGAGAAAGTGGAATATAAACTAAAAATGATAAACAGATTAAGATTTGTTTGACATTTGGGCAGGTAGAAGAGGAAATGGGCAACTATCCCACTATTTGGGCTGAAAGTTATGTAGAATGTCAAAAACATATGTTAAATTAATTTTCCCTTATGTAGATGCAGATGGAAGTGTCATCATATGGTAGAGACTGGGGAATCTTAGATTCAGAATTAGGAGAGAAATTGGAAGACAGAGTCCTATCTGAAGTACAAGTGTTGGAACTTTCATTAATTCATCTACGTTTCACTTAAAGCTTTGATATTCCTCTTCTCTTCCTCCTGGGCATCAATTTATCAGTCTTGGAAAGACCAAACTAGAGTCCATCCCCTTTCTGATACTTTGCTTCAAAATCAGCCACTCCATTTACGTTTATTTCCTTAGATCTTTAAAGAGAAAGTGTCATACTTCAGTATATCCCAATATTCTTCGCTGTATCCCGATGTATCATTGACGATACCAAATCTTGAGAAAATTAAGCTTTTCTTTCACTTAGCCAGAGAGCAAGAGCTAGAGCTACCTTCTGACCCTGGTGCCCTGATTTTCATGCTGACAAGCCGGGTTCCCAGGATATGGCTCCTCTGTCTCTCTAGATGCTGGCAGGTAGTCTTGAGAGATTAAGGGATTGTTTTTTAATACTTTATAGGTTGTGAACCCCTACATGTGTGCTTCTTCCCCATGATTAACAATCAGCCAGACTTCATTAGCTTTCTAGAAAAGAATATTTATTGAGGTGTTGAGGTAAGAATAATTGTTAGAAAACATCTCCCTAAAAGTCTGACCCACTCACCCACCAAAAAATTTATTAAGTAATCTACTATGTGGGGGCATGTAGGTGTTGAAGTAGATAGAGTGTGCTGGGACTGGAGTCAGGAAAAAGACGTCTTTCTGAATTGGAATCTGGCTTCAGACACTTACTTACTAGCTGCATGGACCTGGGCAAGAACCTCTTTGCCTCAGTTTTCTCATCTGTAAAATGAGCTGGAAAAGGAAACGGCAAACCATTCCAGTATCTTTGCCAAGGAAACCCCAAATGGGGTCATGAAAATTGGACACAACTGAAAAACTATTGAATAACGAGGACAACAACAACAAACAACATGTGCCAGGCACTGTGCTAAGTGTTGGAGATACAGAGAGGGCTCAAATTTAGCGACAACATGTGGCAAAGGGTTAACTCACAGGTCCTGATTGCTAGGAATTCTTCTCTTCTCTTCTTGGAGGTGCTGAGGAAGGTTCTGTTTTGGTACAGTGTCATTTTTCTTTTGTCTTTTTTCAGGATTTTTTTTGGAGCTGTGCATCTTCTTGCTTTTGTATCCAATCTGTACTCAGCTCCCAATGCAGACGTTGCTGCTAACCCTTCTTGGTGGATGATGCTAAGAAGCTGAAGGGAAAATGGGAAATTCAAAATTCTCCACCTGCAAAACTCACAAGATTCCTCTTGCCAAGAGGGTAGGGAAAGAGGCTAGTTTCTTCTCAGAGGTGACTTTCTTTTCTCTCCATTCTTGCATAGCTCCATGGTCTCTGAAATTCTCTTGGGTCCAAACTGGCTTGATATTTTGTAGATGACTCCAAAGATATTATTAAGCTTCTTCGTCTTATCTGGACTACCTTTCTTTTGCAAAGTCATCCAGTAGCTAATCAGAAACACTTAGTTCGATTAAGGCCTTTTCACATTTTTTCATAGTGTCTTTAAAAGATTGGATTCAACCAAGAGTCATTCTGCTGGTTAAGGTACCAAGGTGCTTTTAAATTTTTTTAAATTTTTGATTAATTTGTTCAATCATTTTCCCCAAAATTCTGGAGGAGATTTCTGTTTTGGTATAGATTTGACTAGATTGATTCTGAGATCCTTACCAAATTGTAAGTTTTGTGATTTTTATGAGGATGGTGGGCATTGGCATGTCTAAATCATTCCAAATCTGCGAACCACCCCCTCCCCTAATACTTAGCATAAGATTATGCATACTTTGTATATCTTAAATATTTGTTGTCTTATTCATTAATCTCTGCCTTAAGAGTAAGTGCTATGTGGAGCAAACAGATTTGAGGTATTTTTTTTTTACCTATTGAGACTTGTGAGCACTGTTCTTCAGCCTGCCCTTCAAAGACATAAAATGTTTTTTAATATGAAAACCATTGGTGCTTAGCAAAAGATCTAGAAAATATTAAATCTAAAAGCCACTTATTGAACTGCTTAGCTGTACCCAATAAACCTTACTCCTTGCGACATACTCTTTGATTCGGTGACACTGGCCTCCTTGCTTGCTGCTCATACAAGCCATTTCATCTCCCTAGTACATTTGCCCTGGTTGCTCCTCATTCCTGGAATTCTCTCCTTCTTCATCTCCATCTTTTGTCCTCCTGACTTCTTTCAAACCCCAGCTAAAATCCCTATACAAGAAGACTTTCCTACTTCTCTGTTAATGCTAGGACCTCTCCTTTACTGATGATCTCAAATTTATCTTGTATGTATCTTGTTTGTACTTAGTTGTTTGCTTTGTATTAGATTGGAGGGCAGAGACCGTCTGTTGGTGTCTCCAGGGCTTAGCACAATGCCAGACGCAGAGTAGGCACTTAAAAATGCTTGTTGACAGGGCAGTTAGGTGGCGCAGTGAGTAGAGAACTGGCCCTGGAGTCAGGACCTGAGTTCAAATGTGGCCTCAGACACTTGACACATGTACTAGCTGTGTGATCTTGGGCAAGTCACTTAACCCCAATTGCCCTGTCCCCCCCAAAAAACAAACCCAAAAGGCTTGTTGATTGACTGACAAACTAGAGAAAGGGGGATTTGAGGAGGAGAAGTTCAGCTTTCAGGTGACACCACCAAGGGGTGAATATCTTTCATAGAATTCATCAGCCTTGACAATCATGCACAGCTCTATGTTAGGGACTATGTAAAATGAAGACACAGATTCATATATTCACATACAAGAGGGCAAGACTTTAGAGGCCATTTCATCCAACCCCAACATTTTATGGGTGAGGACACTGAGGCAGAAGTTATGTGACTTGCCCTTCAGGCACACAGATAGTAAGAAGCAGACCTCAGATTTGAAGACAAGTCCCCTGATTCAAAATCCCATATTTATTCCATTGTGCCATATCATGCCTACTATCTGTCCTGTATAGGGTAACCCTGCTCTCTCTCTCTAGTTTCAGAGCATATAAAAACGATGGTATCAGTATAGACAACCACTTAAACTACATATGTAAAAATTCAGGATTTCAATCTGGCCAGCCTGCTCACAATATAAGTGGATCCCATGTGACATGAACGAAAACATTTGCTGGCCCGTGATTGACACATGATGCAACTCCTGGAAGGGCAGGTATACCAGAAGGAATTGGGACTGAAGTTTCTAATTTGATTCAGAAATCCTGCGCAAGACAGTCATAAAAGGCCACATGGGATAACCCAGGGATAACATCATAGGGTAGAGTTTGCCATAGCCACATATCACACAATACCTGGGAATGGGGGATGAGGGAGGTTGGATGGAGCTGACAACTCAAGTTTAGCTATGAGAAGTTCTGGCTTTTGGACTCAAATTAACCATTGATCGGCAGAGGATGCCAGGCAGGGTCTTTTTCCTTTATGCTTTATTTGATCCTTGAATGTTTTCCCCTTCTCCTTCCCCCATTGCTTCTTCTTCTTTCCTCCCTCTCCCAATCCCCATAGTTTTCTTTGTAACATGAGAACTTCACGGGGAAAAGTGAGAAAAAATTCATATAGGATAATGGATTGAAAGCTGGGAGGGACCTTAGAAAGGCCATCTAGATCAGTCCTTTCATTTTACAAATTAAAAAATGCTTGGCCAGTCATTTGCCCATGGTCACTGAGATTATAATGGAAATAGGACCTGAACTCAGAATCTATAGTCCCAAATTTAACACACTTTCCATCATGCTACTGCCGTCTCTCATTTAATTGGTATAGTGTTTTTACCTGTTTGATGCCAAATATCTGAATCTTTGAAGGTTGATCAGGGAAAGCCTGATGCCAGCCAGTTCTCTGTTAATTCAGGAACCAAATAATGCACTCATAAATGTTGAAACAGTTAACAAAAGGAAGTTTACTTAGTAAGCACATGCAACCAAGACCCATTAGTACTTAGCTTCTATAAATGCTGCTTTCCCCCACCCCCTCCATCTCCATATGGAAAGCATCTGTTCATCTGGGCAGGGTATTGATCTTCAAACATCCACCTAGTTGAAGGGGCACCAACTTTTTATGCAGGGAGGCAGGGACTGATCAATTCCAGAGGCTGGCTTTTTTTACCTTTCATGGAAAACTAATCCCTGTTTCAGGGAAACGGGAAGGGAGAGGGACCCTGGTCCTTTCACAAAAGCATTTAAGTGATTTTTTTTTATTTGGCATGGTATAGACACTAATTTTATATTTATACTAGACAGAAGGTAAAGAACTTAGTAATGGTGAATTTAGATAAAAATATATGCTGTGCTACTCAAATACCCTAAGTTCCTATTAAGATTTTAAACTCATTCCATATTACTGTGGAAATAACTTTTCCAGAAGGATGACTGACTGGATGAATATTGCCATATTTTGTGATTAACATAAGTATTTGAAAACGCCTAAAGTTCTAGAAGACTTTGTTTTAGGATTATTATTTAAATAAAAAGAAAAAAAGAGAGAGAGAGAAGATTAATGAACTATGCTCAGTAAAGATGCTACAGAGATTTAAACTTAATTAAAATAAGACTGAAAGAATTAAAAACCAATAAGTTTTAGATCATTTTGTATCTATAGATGTGTAACAGAAATATTTTTGAGATTGCAACAAGTATCAAATTTGTATTATCTATGTGAAACCAGATTAAAGATTGGAACCTTGCATACTATTGACTTTATAAACTTTACCAAAAATCTAATGAATATGCATTTTGGGAGGTTTCTGTCATACTGAGGACCATCACTTTTTACTCACAACTGAAACATAGCACTTTAAAATTTACAGTATCATCAGCTAAATGGCTCAGTGGATAGAGCCCTAGGCATGGAGTCAGGAAAATGTGAGTTCAAATCTGGCCTCCCAAACTGTGTGACCATGGGTAAATCACTTAACCTTTTCCTGCCTCAGTTTCCATTTCTGTAAAACAGATGTAATAAAAGCATCTACCACCCAGGGTTGTTATGAGGATCAAATGAGATATTCATAAAATACTTTGTAAGCCTTAAACGATGTTCAGCTGCCTTTGTTGTTAATATCTTTGATAAGCCTCAGTCCTACTATACTGTCACTTCTCTTTAATAGATGAAGAAACCGAGGGTCAGAAAGGTTAAGTGACTTGCCCCACCCCCGGCCACAGAACTAGTAACTTTCAGAAGTGGAATTTGAGATTTTTGTGCACTCAGTGCAGCCTCTGAAGCTGAAATACAGCAAAGTATGAATGACTTCTCTGCTGCTTGTGCTAATTTTGGCTTAACAATTAACACCAAGAAAGCACAGGTGCTCCATCATGCACCACCACTCCATCCATATGTGGAACCATCAGTTACAGCAAATGGAGAAGTTTTGAATGTTGTGGATAAGTTCACTCACTTTGGTAGTGTACTTTCCAGGGATGTACACGTTGATAATGAGGTTGATGCACACATTGCCGGAGCTAGCTCAGTGTTTGGGAGGCTCCGAAGGAAAGTATGGGAGAGAAGAGGTACTAGACTGACTACCAAACTGAAGGTCTACAGAGCCATTGTGCTGACCTCATTGTTGTATGCCTGTGAAACCTGGACAGAATATCAGTGCCATGCCAGGAAAATGAATTGCTTCTATTTGAATTGTCTGAAGATCACCTGGCAGGATAAGGTACCAGACACTGAGGTCCTTTCTCGAACTAAACTGCCAAGCATTCAGACTGCTTCAGATAATGCAGTTCTGATGGGCTGGCCATGTTGTTCGAATGCAAAATGTCCACTTGCCAAAAAGACTATTTTATGGACAACTCACACAGGGCAAGCATTCACACAGTGGTCAGAAGAAGCGATACAAGGACATTCTCAGGACCTCTCTTAAGGACTTTGGAATTGATTGTGTGACATGGGAGACACTGGCACAGGATGGTATGCCCACTTCAGAGAAGGTGCTGTGCTCTATGAGCAAAGCAGAATTGAAACAGTTCAATGGAAACGCAGGATGTGCAAGTTTGGAGTATCCACCCCAAATGTTCACACGGACTATTTGTGCCCGACCTGTGGAAGAGCATTCCAAGCTTGTATTAGTCTGATCAGCCACAGTCAGACACACTGACTCTTGCCTCGAGCATAATGATGCCATTTTGGTCCTCTTCGAGAGTGAAGGACAACAACTAACCAAACCTATCTAAACAAATGCTCTTATTTTGTAGATGAAGAAAAAAATCCCAAAGCCCAGAAAAGTGGTGTGACTTGGCTAAGACCACACAGTTAGTTATTTGGGGGTACAGTTCAGCTGTATCCCTTTCCTACCTTTGAAGGTTTACTTGGTTCAATTCCTTTCTTCATTGGCCAGACAGTTGTATTCAAAGACAACGGGATTGCTGGCTTTTTGTAAAATCTACAGGCATTCTATCAGTGTTACTACAAAGTAGTAATCATTAGCATGATTTGGGGAGGGAAGGGGAGAGAAAAAGAGAGAGGAGAGAGTAAAAGAGGAAGACAGGAGAGAGAGTGAATGATAGAGCAAAAGAGAGGGAGGAAAGAGAGAAAGAGAGGAGGAGAAAAGAGTAGAGAGAGTGAAAGAGAAGAGAGGTTAGAGAGATTAATGAACCAGATTAGATACACAGAATACAAAAGCAAACAAATACAGTAGCATAAAGTTTGATAAATCCAAAGACTAACTCTAGTTACCAGGGGAAAGACTTACTATTTGGTTAAACTTGCTGGGAAAACTGGACAGCAATCTGGCAGAAATTAGATTTAGACCAACATCTTATACTATATACCAAGATAAATTCTAAGTGTATGTATGACCTAAGTGGAGACATGACATATAAACAAACTAAAAGATGAAGGAAGAAATTACATTTTCGATTTATTGATAAGGGAAGAATTCATAATGAAGTAAGTGATAAAAAAGATCAGTCCAGATAAAATGGACAATTTTGATTATATTAAATCAAAAAGTTCTTGCACAAATAAATCTGATATTGCAAAAATTAGAAGGGAAACATGGCCAGGAAAAGTCTTTTGCAACAAGTTTCTCTGATAAAACTCTCATTTACAAGATATACAAGGAACTAATTCAAATTTATAAGGCTAAGAATAAGAACCATTCTCCAATACCTAAATGGGCAAAGGATAAATATAGACAGTTTTCAAAGAAAAAAAACCCTGTTATGAAAAATTATGTGAGAAAAATGCTCTAAACACAAATCATTAGAGAAATTCAGATTAAAGCAGCTTTGCAGTTCTACCTCACCCGTGATGACAAAAGGGAAAATGACAAATGTTGGAGAGGCTGTGGGGAAACACTAGTGCATTGTCATCAGGGCTGTGAATTCATCCCATCATAATGGAAAGCCATTGAAACTATGCCTAGATAATTACCAAACTGTCCATATCTTTTTGACCCAGCTATACCACCAATTGTCCTAGACTACAAAGAAATTTAGGACAAGAAAAATCTATATCTACAAAAATATTTAAAACAGTTCCTTTTTTTTGCAGTGGCCAAAATTGGAAATGAAAGAAAGTTGTGTGTCTCCTATTGAAGAAGGGCTAAACAAAATATGGACTGTTACTGTGCCATGGATAGAGTGCCAAGCCTGGAGTCAGGAAGATTTATTTTCCTTAATTCAAGTCTGGCCTCAGACACTTACTAGCTGAGTGACTTGCCTCAGTTTCCTCATCTGTAAAATGAGCTGGAGAAGGAAATGACAAAACCACTCCAGTATCTTTTCCAAGAAAACCCCAAATGGGGTCATGAAGAGTTGCACATGACTGAAATGATAGAACAATAAAATTGTGTCGTAAGAAATGATGAAATGGACAGTTTTAGAGTAAACTGGGAAACCTTTTATGAATTGATACCGAGGGAAGTGAGCAGAGCTAGGAGAATAATTTATACAATGATAACAGTATTATATTATAAAGGAAAAACAATCCAGAAAGACTTTAGAACTCTGATCATTGCAGTAATAAATCACAAGTCCTAAACAAGGAAAATAAAACATTCCACTTGCCCCCGGCAGTGAGGTGATAAACTTAAAGTGCAGGAAGTCATACCTTTTCAGTCATCATTTGTTATTGTTCAGTCTGACTCTTCCTGGAAGACCTTTTGGGATCTTCTTGGCAAATATACTGGAGTAGTTTGCCACCTCCTTCTCCAGCTCATTTTTGTAAATGAGGAACTGAGGCAAACAGGGTTAAATGACTTGCTCAGGGTAACTCAATTAGTAAGCGTTTGAGGCTGGATTTGAACTCAGGAATGAGACTTCCTGATTCCAAGCCCAGTGTTCTGTCCACTGCACAACCTAGCTGCCCTTTACAGACACTGATAATGCAAAAATTTGTTTTTTGCAAGAATATATGTGTGTGTTTATGTATCTACGGATTTGTTTTTCATGTTTGTTTTTTGATTCGTTTAGTGTTGGGAGGGAGGGTAGTGAGGGAGACAGATTTTAAAATGCAAAAAATATCACTTGCAGCAATAATTTCCCTTTCTCTAATGTCCCAGCCTAATATGGCTTCTGCAAGTCACTAAAAAGGCAGTACAATTTATCCACTTCCTCAGCTCTATTAGGTTTCCTAATGTATTGTTAACAACAAAATGGAAGGACAAGTTTCCAACATTTCAGAACAATATATCAACTATGATTCAAACTTAAAATCAAGTGAAGTAATACTGTAAGTTTTCTGAAGGGAATAGAAAAATTTGGTTTTTGTTTAATTAAAAATAATTTATGTTTTTTAAGAATGTGTTTGAAATTAGCTTCACTGATAGCATGAGTAAGGGGTAAAAACACTCTTGGAAGTTTGGGTCTGCACCTACATAAAATTCAATCTTATTTTATGGGATGTCAAGTAGTCCATTTAACTAGTTTTTAGAGCCAAGGAATGGATTCACGTGGTGTGCCCTTCCTCCTTTCCCTCCAGTCTGTAAGCACATTGGGACATATAAAGGCATTGTCCCATATTTGGGAATGCTGTGTGTTCTCATCCCATCACCTACGTTTTTATATGCTATAAAAGACTGTTCTTTCTGCCCAGAAACAGTATATAATCTATGAGGTTGGGGAGGTAAGAAATATATATTTGAAACAGTGCAAGACAGGATTGTATATGATGTTAACCTATATCTGTACCAAACTGTGTAGCACAGACCTCAACAATAGATTATATTTATATAGCGGTTAATGGGAATGCATTTTCCATCGGTACTGCTTTATTTAAGGTCGGTAGTATATTATTTTTTACATTTTGCAGATTAGGACACAATTGCTCAGAGAGGTTTAATTACTAGAATTAATAGAGCTGGGAATAGAACCCAAGTTTTCTGACTCCAAGTCTGACTCTTTCCACACAACGATGCTTTGTCCAATTACAACCACAAAAGGGGTCCCTTCTTGAATTAACAGAATAAAGCAGAAAGTATATTTCAAACTTGATACTGCGACATTATGATCTATCCCTGATGGAATTATTTGGTTGTTAGTTACTCCTGTCCTCATTTGCATTTTCTGACTTCGGAGGACCAAGCAAATGTTGTATAGCTTGGGGTGGGGGTCAGGGGCACAAGGACAGAGTTTTAGAGGCAGGAGGGACCTAAGGGAATTCATTTTAATTTAACAGATGAGAAAACTGAGGCCCTAATAGATTGTGTTTTGTCTCTCTGAAGTGTGTGTTGCTAAGAACTCTAAGAGGAAGAGGGATGCACTCCCAGTGTGAAAGGGTATGTCCTCCATTGCGCCTATGAGCATCTTAAAAGTCATTCAATGGGTGCACCACTCAGCCTGCCCTTGACCCTGGATCTTTCCTGGACCTCTTCCCCCTCTTCTGCACTTGGTTTAGCTCTCAGGAGCTGCTCTGGATTGTTCCTTCAGTTCTGATGCTCGGTATTTTCCATTGCTACCTTTTGCTTGCTCATATTTTCATAGTGTTAGATCTGGGAGGAACTTCAGAGTTTATCTGTTCAATTACAAATGAAGAAACTGAGGCTAGAGAAGTTAACTCACTTGCCTGTGGTCACACAGGGTAGTAGGTGTCAGAGCAAAGACTTGAGCTCAGGTCTTCTGACTAAACCCAGAGTGATTTTCTACTGTAGCACGTTACTGTGAATTTTCTTAGGTCAGTTTTAAAGATTTCTGAGCCCTAGACCCTGGATATGATGTTCAGCAATATTCTGGAAGCAGCTCATATCTTCAAGAACAGATTGTTATATTTTCAATGTAAGCATTTACTTCCCAGGTGACTTGCCCAAGGTCACACAGTTGATGCGGAGCCAGGACTAGATTCCAGGAGACCTGACTCCCAGTCCAATGTTCTTCTCTGTTACGCTATATTACTAAGAAGTCAAGGAAGCTTTGGATTGTAGTTTTCTTAAGTCAATATAGACTAATTATAGAAAATTATGAGAATACTTTATGCAGACTGCTACTTCCACCAAGCCTTGGGATTATATTTTAGTTGTGAGGAATTGTAATGTGGAAGATGTTCACATAAGATAATTTCTGTAGGTCTTTATTTAATTGAATCATGTGGTTGATAGAAGCAAGTGACCAATTCCTCATGGGATTCTTGCAACTTTGGGCTATACTGTAACAAATAATGTTGGTTAGGAAGCAAAAAATGGAAAAATAGAATTTAGAAAACTTTCTATTTTCATAGCCCTCCCTCTTTTTATATGGTTTTTGGCATGATGGAGGTTGTCAAGGGTGGAACAGGGTAAACGTTAGAGTGATAGTACCAGTCTATTATATCTTTTTGAGGATATTATGGATTGGAGGTCTTGATGACTTGTGAGTATTGGTGGGGTTAGTCTTAAGAGTTTCATCATTCTTTGTACATGTTACAAACAGTAGCATTTTGCAACTGAAAAAAAACCCAGAGAGGAACATGGGAAAATCTTTATAGGAGAAATAACCTTTATACCTTATTCTAGATTCATTTTTATAACTATGTAGTTTTATTTGTCAGTCTGGGGCCCACCCCTGTCTTTTATGGTGTGTCTATGCAGTGAGGGGGAGGAATATTATTTTAATTACTGTTTGGTTTTCTAATTACAAACCCTTAATTCTAGAGAAATGGTCCCTGAGGACTTGTGTGTGTGTGGGGGGGGGGGAGGAGGGTGGGAATATAAGCCATGATTTTGTAATCTGATCAGAGGAGTGATTAAAGTTAGTTACTGGGTGGGGATTGGTGGTCATTTTTCATTTGCTCTAAGAATGATCAGCAGATAGTTAGTTTTGGGAGCCAGGAGAGGTCTAACAAAGAATCAGAATAGCAGCAGTGGCAGCTGGGAGGCACGCTGTGTTTGAAAGTGTAGGGATGCCAGGAGAGGGGAGAGAAGACTCAGGGAGTTCTAGCTGAATGGCTCATGTTCACTTGGCTTTTTGGGAATAAGAGGACCCAGTTGCCAGTCTAGTGCAATAGGACATAGAAGCCAACTCTGCCAATCTGGTCAAGGCCAGCTGGTTCAAATGGCTAGGGAATGGCCTTCATTCAAGCCAGCCATGTCTAAGAGCAAGAGAGAAAGCTCTTGGGGGCCATAGGCATCCGTATCTCTAGAAGATGAAAAAGATGACTTCTGAATTAGGACAGAAGGACTAAAGGCCTGGGACAGAGGATTGGAGTCTATATAGTGGAGTCTTTTCTACAATCTAAGGGGGGCAAGGACAGAATTTCCATAGGTTCAAAGCCAGGGAGTCTAAGGTGGAGGAGGAGATAAACTACATTTATTTCAGGCTAGCCCTGGAGAAGGACTTGCCTGGTTGGAGGGTGTAGGGGCAATGGAGCCGCATATAAACAGGAGTTTAGATTATATGCCCTTCATCCAGGCACATAGTTCTAAGTGCTTCACAAATATTTTTTTTTTATTTGAGACAATAGCCCTGGGAAATACGTGCTGTTATTATTCCTAATTTACAGACGAGGAAACTGAGACAAACAGAAGATAAGTGACTGGCCCAGGTTTGCATAGCTAGTAAGTTTCTGAGGTTAAATTTGGAACTCAATTCTTCCTGACTCTAGGTCCAGGGTTTTATCTACTACTGCACCACCTAAATAACCCAGATCAGCTGAAACCTAACATCTAGTCTGGGCAAATTTGGGTCAGCTGACAACCTAGTCCAAACCCTAGAAAAAGGGCATTCAAGGAAGAGGTCGCCAGTCAGGCAAAAAAAGAAGAAACTAAGAAAGAATAGATGTCCTTATAAGGACTCAGAAGAGCAGGAGTAACTGATAAGACCTTTGTAAACTCTATAACTTTTCCCTTTGTGATTTTAGTACTTTCTATGCTTCAAAGAATCCTGTGGATTGTTTGGCTTGTAGTAGAGTGCTTCATATTCGTAGAATTGTAGACCTCAACTTGGGAAAGACCTCAGGGATCCTTTGATCCAATGACTTCATCCTACAGGTGAGGATACTGAGGTTTATGAAGGCTTGTTCAAGTTCACGGAGAGGGTAGAAATCAGAAGCAGCATTTGAACAAAGGTCCTCTGTCTATATAAAGCATTTTGTTGTTCAGGTGTGTCCAACTCTCCATGACTCCATTTTGGGGTTTTCTTGGCAAAGATACTGGAGTGGTTTGCCATTTCCTTTTCCAGATCACAGATGAGCAAAATTGAGGCAAACAGGGTGAAGTGATTTGACCCAGGGTCACACAGCTAATAATTGTCTGAAGTTGGATTTGAACTCGTGACGATGTTCCTGGTTCCAAGCCCAGTGCTGTATCCACAGCAGCACCTAGCCGCTCCCATAAAGCAAAAACACCTACGAGTAGTGTTTGCATTTCCCAGGAACTAGGGCAAAGGGAAAATGAAAGGCCTGCATTGACTCATAGGTTCCCAAAACAGGTGATACCACCCTCCTGGGTGGCCACTGGACTGCTGGAGGGAGGGGGCGGTAGTAGCCTTGGGTGCCATTGCAGAGCTCTAAATAAAAATAAGAGGGCAGTGGAAGCAGAAGGAAAGAAGAGAAGATAAGAAAATTTTGAAAAACCGTTCACACATGTTTCATCTGTTGCATAACAGTTAAAGTTATAGTGATTATAGTATTTTTCAAATAAACCCACAAAGTGCAAGTTATAACTGATCAGTGGTCAAATCTGCCAACAGGTTTTAACAAGCAAGTATTAGCAGGTGAGTGTGTACTGCATTGTCAGGAAGTCCAGCATGTATGGGCGGGAATATGTGCCTTTAATGATTTTTTTATAGTACCATACTATATGGTTACATAATGCAGTATTGCATCATCAAAAATTCAATGCAGGAAAAACCACAGATTTACAATAAATTATTAAAGATATGTCATTTAAAAATACATATATATGTATCTCTCTCTCTCTCTGTATGATGCAAATAAAAAAAAAACATTAAAGGGCTAAAGAAAGTAGATTTCCCGGGGGGGTGGTGCTGAGTATTTTTTTTAAAAAGGGGGAGGCAAGCCAAACAAGTTTGGGAACCTGTGTTCTATAGGGTAAGCAGACAAGGTAGGGAATGCAATAGATGTATTGTCATTGAGAAACCTACAGGAGGTGACTGTGAGCCAAGTTTTGGGGCTTGCTATTGAAAAAGAGCAGGAGGTTTGGAACCAGCCAAAGGAAGGATGCAATGAGAAGGAACTTAGGACCGGAACTCTTCATTTTTGTCTCTGTATCTTCTCAGTTTAGCGCAAAGGATGTGCTTGATAATGCTTGTTGAATTGAATGGAATCGATGGAATATTGGGGAAATTAGAGTGCAGGGGAAGGAAGCTCTGTATTTTGGAAGTGTTTTGTGTGGGTTTTAATAAGGACAGCAGGGAATACCTTTGCCATACTCTCTATAGGCAACCTGGGGAGGAAGCCGACCCAGTTAGTAAATATGGAGAGACTTCCATCTCTTCCAACCTCCAGGGAAAAGAGAAATGTCAGCTGTTCTTACCAATTTTTAAGTAACATATTTTTTTGAGAGTTGTAAATCTTTATTACTTTAACACTTCAAAATGAACACAACTGAAACCAAATTGAATTGTTAGGGATCTAAAAATGTTGAGCTATTGTTTTCACACTCTCCTCTAAGCTTCCCTTTATTCTATTTATTTTTAATGCTGAGTGAGCCTCTGAGTAAACCATTCTTGGGTTGGAAATGTAGGCCCAGGTAAGAATCTTTTTAGCCCTATGCAACAACACTGCTTAGTAGGGGTGTCACTTTTCTTAAATGCTAGTTGGGAAGACCTTAGAGACCATCTAATCCACCCTTCTTATTTTACAGATGAAGACCTGGAGGCTCAGAGAAACTAAGTGATTTATCTGACGTCACACAGCTAGTTGGTGGCAAATTTAGACCTAAAACCCAGATCCCCTGACAACTAGCTTTTCTTCCCTATATCAAAATACTCCATACTATATAGAAGTCTTTTTGCATCTTGGACTGAGCCTCCTTTGACAATAATTTTAGAGCCTGAAATTATTAACCAGATTCAGAGTGCAAGTATTTGCCCTAATTATTTATTCAGTTTGATTTCTTTTTTGCTCTTTCTTCTTTTACCAGAACCTATACACTTCTTATTCTTTTCATCATAACTAAAGTAACTGCAGAAAAAGAATCAACCTCAGTGGTGCCACTGACCCTTCATACAAAGCTTTTGGCAAACAAGACTGCAGAAGAGACTGGCTGTAAAAATTGTTTAAATGTCATCGGCAACTATCACCTTTCTTGAACCTGATTACTCCAGGGCATTAAGGTATTCTGGTATCCAGCATACTTAACGCTAAAAAGCTGTGCATGCAATCTCTTTATATTTTGTTGAGAGTAATTACTGGGCAGATAATGAATTCTCCTTTCTGTCTGCAAGCAGATGGGCTCCTATTATCAGGGTCTTAGAACAAACTGATTGTGTTAAGGTGTTGTGTCACATCTAATTCTAGAAGCCAAAGGGGAAATAACCTCATTTATTAATGATAGGGGAAAGTATGAGAAATTCATTACCTGACACTTATTTTCTGTAATTGAAGTATTTTTCTTTTTTTCCCTGTGTTAAGGGTTAGGCTGGCCCAGCACAGAAGGGTATGCCAAAATTGCAATGGGCCTGAAATAAGCCTGTGATCTGTGTTACTTTGGATTTTTCTAGGCAACTGGTTTTCTGAAAAGTAAAGATTTTCCCCATTGATCTTGCTTCCGTAAGGCTGCAATATTCATTTACCTTCTTAGGGATAAACACACTTACATCAGGGAAGATTCAGAAGCCTGAATTACATATACGATTTCTCTCTCCCCAGAGAAAACATTGCATTTTGGGGAAAAACACACTGATTTTTTTTTCTGCTTCAGAAATTGCTATAGTGTCAGTAAATTAGCAAAACAATTCAAGAAGAGAGGAGCTACCGATTTAGAACCAAAAGGGAGCTTATCCAATTCAATCCCCCTTCATTTTATAGGTGAGCAAACCTGAGTGAGGCCCAGGGGCCAGGCTCAAGGTCACATAGGTTGAATGGGTCCAATTTACAGAGAGGAAAGGCTTTCAATTTACGTACTTGATGAACCAGTGGAATAAAGATATTTTATTAAGGGCCCACACTATATAGATGACAGGTGACTGACTGATTAGCTGTCCACATAATGTGATCGACTGGATACAAGAAAGACCTTCCCTATCAAAAATAGACATTTCACTGATCACAGGATTTAAAATTCTACCTTTTAGAGATTCATTCTTTTTAAAAACAGCATCTATAAAATATATTTTCAAATAATAATAACTAGACTTTATATAATGCTTACTATGTGCCAGACACTGTCTATACTAAGTGTTTTACAATTATTATCTAATTTGATCCTCCCCACAACTTGGGGTGGGGGAGGTGCTATTTATTATCCCCCTTTTACGGATAAGAACACTAGGCAAACAGGGCTAAATGACTTGCACATGGTCTTGCCAGTAGAAGGTGTTTGAGGCCACATATGAACTCAGGTCTTCCTGACTCCAGACTGGGCGCTCTATCCACTGAGCAACAGCACAGAAATGGACACAGAGCAATTTTGTTACTGCCTTGTTAAATTGTGTGTGTGTGTGTGTGTGCAAACATACACACACATATATACATGCATGTTGTTCAATTGTATTTGACTCTTGGTGACCCCATTTGGTGTTTTCTTGGAAAAGATACTGAAGTCGTTTGCCATTCCCTTCTCCAGCTCATTTTAAAGATAAGGAAACAAGCAAATAGAGATAAATGAATTCCTCAGGATGACACAGCTAGATAGTGTCTGAGGCTGGATTTGAACTCGAGAAGATGAGTCTTCCTGATATTAGACCTGGTACTCTATCCACTGTGTCACATAACTGTCCATAGCCATCAATTCCCCACCAACCCCCAGACATACATGTATGTGGGTGACATATATATATATATATATATGTATGTATGTGTAGTTATACACAAATATACATACATATACGTGCGTAGATATAGATACACACATTTCTCTCTCTCTCCCTCTCTCCCTTTCTCTCCCTTTCTCCCCCCCTCTCTCTGTCTCTCTGTCTCTCACACACACACGCACACACACGCACCCGGAGCTAAGTGGCACAATGGATAGAGTGCTAGGCCTGAAATCAGGGAGATTCATCTTTCTGAGTTCAAATCTTATTATATTAATATGTATAATTAATATATAAATATGTAATACATACCCACATTTGTATATATAACGTATACATATAATGCAATATACATTATCTATATCTAAATCTCTCTTTAAAACCCTGTATATGTAGCAGAGGTTCATGTTTCTCTTTCAATCCTTTCTTGTTCTTTACGTAGTGAAATATTTCTGTTTATTCAAAATTAAATTCAAAGTAGGGGATAGGGAATGGAACTATAGTTTCATTGATATAGAGAACTCCCAGTTAAGGAAACTCCTTTACCTGTGGCTTCTGTTGTTTAGTTTCACAGAATTGTCTAGAGTGTGGGGAACGTGTGGCCCTTTAGGTCCTCAAGTGCAGCCCTTTGACTAAATCCAAACGTCATAGAACAAATCATCCCTTAATAAAAGGATTTGTTCTGTAAAACTTGGACGCAGTCCGAAGGCCATGCCAAAGGACCTAGAAGACCACACGTGTCCTTGAGGCTGCAGGTTCCGCACCCCTGCTCTAGACAGCACTGACAGCCAGTGTCAGAAGCCAGTCTTCAACGCAAATGCTCCCTCACTTCAAGCCTAACTTTCAGTCCCCTAAGCCACAATGCCTCTCTAAATTCACATTTTTTTTTCCAAAAAGATTCATCTTTTTTTACAGGCTTTCTGGTCTTTAGTTTCACTTCGTTCCTTTGTGAAATGTAAATACCCCTGGGGCAGAGTAGCCTCTGGAACTTTCGCAGGCCATTAACACCTTGGTGGGAATTATATGGACTCCTCTGAGAACAAAGGGTGGACACCAAAGCTCTAGTCACTCACTTAAAAGGAGCACTAAATATTGGAGATAACTGCTAAATATACAATTTTGTCTTGGGCCAAGCCTGTCAGACTACATCAAGATGATTAAAGTGGCTTTCTGTGCCTTCCCCCCTTTTTTTTGTTCTAGAATGGAAACCTGCCAGTGGTCCCTACACATGCTCAGTCCTGAGTGCTAGTGTTAGCTTAGAGAGAGAGAGACAGGAATGGCAGTAAAAATAGAAGGACATCTGAAAGAGGTCAGAGAATGGGGAGGAAAGATGGGAGGTAAGAAGCACTGATAGAAGTATCAAATAAAGTTAACAGAAGTCCCACCCCATTCAATGTGGGTGTTTTCTAAACCCTGAATCCTAACTTCTTTGATCTTCTTTTTCTATACACGTTCCCAGATAGTCCCCAGAGGTGTTCTGGAGCCAGCTGGAATAGGATCCTGATTGTTAAATTTTCAATGTGAGCATTTACCCCAAGGAAATTCTCAAATGCTGCAGATCAGAGCTTGGTTTATTGTTTTGGGGATTGTCAAGAGTGAAGAGTCAAGAGTGAAGAAAGTGATAAAGTAGATAGGTAGATTAAATTTAAATATATGTTCTGAATACATCCCCCACCCTCACCTGAGAGCTGGTTGTTAAATCACCATACCCCTGCAAGTCCCCTATTCTCAGGGATTCATCGCTCACATCTCCCCGTGAGAAGTAGTACATCTAGGGGGAACCAAACGCAGTGGGAAATATACTAGACTGATTCAAAAGCCGTGTGTTTGAGTGAGTCTGTTGGTAACTAGCCATTTAATCATAGGCAAGATCCTTAAACTTTCTGAGCTTTATTTTCCTCATCTGAAGAATGGGCCTATTGATAAATGCTTGCTACCTGAGATCATAACCCTAGAATGATAATCATAGTTTACATCAAACCTTTAACCACATAGCTGCAAAAGGCGGGGTGGGGAAAAGATGTGAATGCAATTTGAGAAAACGGTGAAAAGCTCTACAAATGTAAGTTACTATAATGACTCCTGTAGCTTCCTTTCCAAGCTCTCCTAAGCACTAACCCTGTACATTGTGTACTGTACATTTCCCCTTAAATTGCCTGCTGTCAGCTGAAACTTGACATGTGAAAAACAAACTCATTATCTTAGAGGCACCGTGACATAACGAAGAGTATTGGAAGCACGAAGAGCTGGGTACAAATAAATCCCGTCTCTTGTCGCTTTACCAGCTGTGTGACCATGAGCAACTCACTTCTTTCAGTCTCAATCTCTTTGTCCATAAAATCTGAATAATACGGGTATTACCAAGTAGTTGTTATAAGGCTTAAAGAAGATAAGATGTATAAAACTTCACAAACTTTGAAACACCATATGTAATTTTATTATTATTATTAATTTCCCTCAAAAGTGATTTCCCCTTTCTTCCTATTCCGTTAATTACATCATCTCCCCACCAGTGAAAGACAACCATGGTCTTTCCTAGGCATTCTCCCTAGGAAGAGGACAAAGGGGCAGCCTTAGAGTGCCTCTTTTAAACAAGAACTCAATTAGTTTAGTATGGGGCCAGTTCTTAGCAACTGCCGCCCTCTAGTAACCTGACCAGTGGAGACCAGTCTTCTGATTTTTTCCGGCCATTCACAGATTAGTGATCCTACCTTTTAGGGATTCTCACTCTCCAGGGTACACTTTTCTCCAGTCTGCCAATGCCTGAAATTGACCCAGAGGGAGGCTGAAATTCATACAAAGGGACAAGGAAGGAAGGAATTCTAAAATATTGTTGGAGACTGGTTCCTTGGGGACACAATGTATCTGGTGTGAATGTTCTAGCTGTGGGATCACGTGGAGACTTCACCACTCTCTCCCCTAACCTGCCTGGTATTCTTTTTTAACTATTTCATGCCCTCAAGCTTTGACCATCTGGCTAGGTTCTTTCAGGATAGAGACCTTGGCTTCTTGGGTACACCTCTAGTACTTAGGACTATTCCCACAGTAGGCATTCAAAAAGGAATTGTTGAATTTTATACAGCGCACACTGGTTGTGTTATCTTGGACTTTTGAAGTTAAATGTTTTTTTTGTGGATGCTGTAAACTACTCCTTCCACCATTTCTAACCATCTGTCCTGCCCACTAGGGAAAGCTCTTTTGTCTGATTATAGCCCAGCCTTTTAAGTTCTTGGCCTAGAGGGCATTCCTGTAAATAGTCCTAGCCATCTGAACATGCAGAAATATGTTTATGGAAAATGTTTCCGTAGCCACTTTGTTTTCTTACAAGTCAGGTAAATTATCAACATGGAATGAGGAAAAAACATCCTGGGATTAATGGATTTGTGAGTGTTTAAGAGCACAAAGCCTATAGACATACTGCCTTATATAAATATAAATAGTGGCACTATTTGACTGTGAATTGCCTAGGTTTCTAAACGTTGGTTATTGATGTATGTATAATATGTATGCATGTATGTATCTGCAGTGTGGAGTTGGAGTCAGGCAGGATCTTCCTGGGTTTGACATGCAACCACAGACAAATCATTTAACTTCATCCGATTCAGTTTCCTCACCCATTAAATGAGTGTGGGTACTAGTCATAAATAGGGCAGAATGACTGAGCTTTGCCCCAGGTCACTGAAATTTGGAGGGTGCTACTTATATGCCTTTGGGAGTAAAGAAATAAATGAGTTAAGGACTTAGCAAATGAGAATAATTAGTGAAAATAAGAAGCCATCAGACGGCACACATCGACATTGACTTTTTTCTGACCTACCCCATGATAACAGCATCTTCCCGCAGTGACCTAGCAGTGTCCTGGAGACTTGGTTCCAGGGAGTACTGAAATTCCAGGGTCTCTGTGGTGTCTTGGGATCTCTCCACCCAAATCCTCTTGTGTCCTGGGGACCTGTTACCCTCAATCGAATTTGTCATGAAAAGTTAATTTGAGAGTGTGCTTCAGGCTGCTTGTCATGGCTATATGAATTATTAGTTATGGCTCTGACTGCTTATGGTTGTAAGGATCATATGAGGTGTATATAAAATGCTTTGCAAACCTCTCAGTAATTGGTGCTTTTATTTCTTTAAATCATATATATACTTATCTGTATATATTTTGCATTCCCTCAGAAGAATGGAAACTCCTTGAGGGTAGGAATCATTTTGCTTTTTTTTTTTTCAGTTTATGATCTAGCATAATGGCTTGCACATAGTGGACTTTTAATAAGTATTTATTAAATTGAATTGAAGCCCTATATGAAGGAAAAGGGAAGCCTTTCTAGAATCAGTTATGAAATCTCATATTGCATTAGACTTATGCGAGATGAGACTAACACATATTCAGTTACTGCTGTTGAAAGTCACCAGGCTTAGACTTCTAGGCATTTTATCACATGTGTCACATATTGCTATTTTTCTGGGTAGCTGGGATTTGGTCTAAGAAAGTGCTATTGAGGTTTTCATTTCAGTGATTCTTATGTGAATGCTCACACAGGAGAAACTGTTTGGTAGATGAATTACTTATTGATTGGAAAGCACAACGGATTGCTGAAATCCCCTTGCAATCCTCTTCAAAGTTTCTCGGATTATCACATTTATGGTCGCAGTAAATGCTTTAAAAGAATGTGTTGGTGAATGGTATCTCAGAGAGCTGTCATCATCAATTTAATATTTATTGAACTCAGTATAAGGCTCTGAAAAAAAGGGCTGAGACTGTATGGGAGAGAAGCTGGGCAATTTCTGAGTTTTGACTAATGGAGTGTTTATTTCCATTGGTGATGTTAAATAAAACAGCTTACCATCTTCTTGATAAGTCCACATATTTACAAAGAACAAAGTCATGATAAAAACTTAAACATCACCTATAAACATATGAAAAATGCTCTAAATCCTTATTGATTAGGGAAATGTAAATTAAAACAACTCTGAGGCATCATTCCAAATCTATCAGATTGGCTTATATGACAGAAAAGGAAAATGACAAATGATTGGAGGGGATATGGGAAAATTGAGACAGTAATGCACATGGTTGATGGAGTTGGGAACTGATTAAACCATTTTGGAGAATAATTTGGAACTTTACTCAAAGGGTTATAAAACTATGCATACCCTTTGATCCAGCAATGCCACTAGTAGGTTTGTATTTCAAAGAGATAAAAGACAAAAAAGGAAAAGGACCTTTATGTCCAAAAATATTTATAACAGCTCTTTTATTGGTGGCAAAGAATTGGAAGTTGAAGAGATATTCATCAATTGGGGAATGGCTGAAAAAGTTGTGGTATATGATTGTAGAGGCATACTATTGTATTATAAGAAATGACCAGCAGGATGCTGTCAGAAAAAACCTGGAAAGACTTACATGAGCTGATGCAAAGTTAAATGAGCAGAATGAAGAGAACACTGTACACATCAATATTGTACAATAATCAACTGTGAATGACAGCTATTCTCAGCAATACAATGATCCAAGATAATTCTAAAGGACTTATGGTGAAAATTGCTATCCATCTCCAGAGAAAGAACTGATGGAGTTTGAAGGCAGATCGAAGTATACTTTGAAAAAAAACCTTTCTTTATTTTTCTTGTTTTTTTTTTTGTGGGAGAGGGTTTCCTGCATTTTCTTTCACAACAGGACAATTATATAAATATGTTTTGCATGACTGCACATGTATAACCTATGTCAAATTGTTTGCCTCTCAATGAGTGCGGAGGGGAATGAGGGAAGGAGAGAATTTGGAACTCAAAGTTCAAAAAAAAGTTAGTATTTGTTTTTACATGTAATTGGGGAAAATATTAAATAAAAAAACTAAAAAAGAAGACTTAAATATCAAACATATTTAGAGTAGTGCTTTCCAAGTTCCTTCGGCCACAGGAAACTTTGAGGCTTGAAGTTCAATAATGGAACCAACAAATACTGGTCTAGGAAATCTGGGGATCTGAAATGTTCCTGGAATAAAGGGGAAGTCAGGAAAATTTTGGTGCAAAACAGGAAGTAAAAGTGATATCTTAGCATACTACCATACTGTCACATTCAAGAAACATTTCTCATATATATGTAATTTCATATTTAATATTTTAGGGGGAAAATATGTCTAGTCTTATTTTTTTTTAAAACAAAACTAGTCAAAAAAAGACCAGGAGTATTTTAAGAAATAGTTTGGGAAAAGCTAGTCTAGGTGAATGGTGAGCCATTGGTTGGCTGCAGGCAATACATTTGAAAATTTTAAATGCTTTTTAACTAGAAGGTATTACAATTAGGAACTGGTAATTCCTTTACTCAAGAGGATTTTTTTTTGTATTAGAGTATGCCTTTCCAGGTTATGAGACTGAATTAGAACCCGACTTCCACTTTGGGCTTGAAGTACTGCTCATTTAGTAAGGATAATTCTGCTATGGAAAGGAAGTGTTTGTCCAGGAATGGGATGAATTGCATCATCTTGGTTAAACTCCTGTTTGTAGGTCAATAAGAATTCTGCTTAATACCAGATTGCCCCTATACAAGGGTGTGGGCTCTGTATATATGTATTTATACAATCAAATAGAACTGGGACTATTGCTTTGAATAAGATCAGTAGTCCTGTGTGTATTTTAATTTGTAATAGGGTATTTTAAAAAAAAATCTTTAAAAACTAAAAAAAAAAAAAAAAAAAAGAGAGGCATTGTGTCTAGTGGATAAAGGGTTGGTCTTGACTCAGGAAGACCAAGGTTCAAATTCTGTTCCTGTTGATTGTTCAAACTGGGGAAAATATTCATTACTTAATAAATGTAACAGTGGGAAGATTGCTTCTCAGTTTTCACGAATGGGATTTGTACTCACCTTTTACACTATATATCATAGTAAATTCTAGCTGAATGAGAAAATTAAATATAAAAATACAACTGCTGGAAAAGATAAGGAAAATGGAGTCAAGTATTTATCTCAATTGTGGAAAAGCAGCAATTTTTACAATTTAATAAATGGAAGAAATTATTGAATTATTTTTGGAGAGCAAGCTGGCAGTATGAAATAAAAATTAAAAAAACAATCATTTTCTTTGACCCAGTAATTACAATGTTGACAGCACAATCAAAAAAGAAATTTAAGCAAGAGATATCTTGTTCATGATATCTGTGTGATCACAGGCAACTCATTTAACCTTACAAGATGCAGAGCAGAGGTGGCTGGAGGAAGTAACTTGATGGCATAGTCTGCTTCAGATTTATGTTATTTAAGCTCAACTGGGCCTTCACTGCAGAAAGGCAATCCTTTTATTCTTCCCTTTTGCATTCTGTATTGTAGCTCTTGCAAACTTTTATTCTCTCATCAGGCCTTCCACACTCCACTTTCCCACTTCCTATCAGAAAAAAAAAAATTGTTTGAAGAGACAGCTTTTCTCATCCACCTCTCTAACTTATACCCCTTGGTTCCCATCCCCTCCTTGGTTAGCTTGTTCCCTTAATCATTCCCTATTTTCTCTAATTTTCAGTCTCTCCTTATCTACTGGCTCTCTCCCCAGTGCCCGCAAGGAAGTCCAGGACTCCCCCAACATTAAAAAAAAAAAAAGCAACTTTCGCTTGACTCTGCCAATCTCTCTTAGGCTATTGTTTCACTTCATCTCCCTTTAACCATCAAATTCACAGAAAAAATGCTGCCTATTCTCATTGCTTCCACTTCCTCTCCTCTTCTCAAACATCGAAGTTTGGTTTTTGTCTTAACCATTCTGCTGAAACTGCTTTCTCCAGAGTTACCGACTTCTTCATTGTTAAATATGATACCCTTTTCTTAGTCCTTGTTCCTCATGAATCCTCTGAAGCATTTGCACTGTTGGCACCTACCTTCTCCTGAATATTCTTTCCTATCAGAGTTTATATAATATTAATTGCTCCTGGTTCTCCTCCTACTTATCTGGTTGTTCATACTCAGTATCCTCTATTGGATCCTACATCCAGCCCCTTCTGTGCAACCATGTCCCAGGAAGGGTCATGCTGGTAAATATTTGATAAGTGAAACTCCGGAAAAAAAGATGTATGCACACTTTTAAAATGTAAATAGTGTTTTATTTTTTTCCAATTATATGTAAAGATAGTTTTCAACATTCATTTTTTATAAGATTTTGAGTTACAAATTTTTCTCCCTCCAGTCCATTCTTCCTAAGACAGCAAGCAATTTGATATCAGTTATACATGTGTATGCACATTTTTAAGTTTAATATATATTATTAACATTTTTCATCACTCTAAGTCCAGATAATCAACAAAACAATACATACATCAAGCCTTGATTTGTAGCATTTGTCAGTTTCTAAAGTGTAAACCTTTACACTGAAAATTTCACAGTTGGCTCTCCTCAGTACAAGCTGACTCCAGCATACCTCTGATCCCAAGGCACTATCCTGGGACTTCTCTGCACTCATATTATTCGTGATGATTTCATCAGTGTCTGAGGGTTCAACTATCTATGCAGAACACTCCCAGATCCAGCCCTAGTCTCTCTCTGGTGCTCTTGACATACACCAACTGTCTATTGGCCAGATCCAACTTGACCTCCTTCAGGCACCTCTAACTCATATCTAAAACAGAACTCATTCTTTGCCAACCATTGCCTCTTCTGAACTTCCCTGGTTGTCAAGGACATCACTATTCTCCAGTGAACTCAGGTTCACAGCTTTGGAAACATTCTTGACTCTTTATTCCTCCCCATTCCTTGTATTCACTTGGTTGCCACATCTTATTGATTCCACTTTGTTCTGTTTGTATGGGTTGTGTCTTTGTACTGGTCCTCTCCCAAGCTTGGAATGCATTTCATCTTTACCTCCATCTTGTCAAATTCCTATCCCTATCCCCTAAGAACACAGTTCAACTGCCTCTTGCTACACAAAGCTACACACCTCAGTTACTAGCACCCTTTCTGCCCCAGGGATCCTATGTTTTACTTCATATTTTGCGTTTACTTGTCTGTAATTATGTTGTTTTTCCTACAATCAAATGCAAAGTCCTTGAGGGCAGGGACTTCTTCATTTTTTGTTTTTGTATTCCTCAGTGCCTATTACAATGCCTGGCCTACTTTAGGTGCTTAATTTAGGTGCTTAATAAATGGTTGTTGAATGAATGAACCTGTCAGTGTTTCAAGCAGCAATCTAAGACTATTATAAATTACAGATGAATTGCTGATTTACTTTAATATACTAGGACTTCCCAGATCTGATGAAATCTTAGGTTTAGAACTACCAGCCCTCCTTAGGAAAAAAAGAGAAGAGAGGAGAGAAAAGAAATTAAAAATGAGGCATGAGGGGATTATTTATTCATCATGGGGTAACTGAATTTTGTGCTGAAATGATAGAATTTTTTCTTGTCATACAGAGAAAGTTACATTGGTCTTCAAGCTTAAGGCAAATAATACTGGGTAATATTTTTATTATTTAAAAATTTTTAAGAGAGCATGCTCAAGAAATGTAGAGACAGGATTATGGCTACATACTGACTGCAAGATAATCCTTTCATTCTCTCTAGTTTGGGGACCTGGGCTTAAGATGTATAGGAGAGCTGAAGACGGCCTGAAAGGGTGTGATACATTTTTTAAAGGATTGGAACATAGAACCTCTGAGGAAAAGCTCAAGGAGCTGGTATTATTGATTCTGGAGAGCAATCTCCTAGCCCAGAGAGATATGTTGTTGTGGGTATGAATAGCTGTTCTCTACTTGTACTGAAGACAGCACCTGAGACAATGTATCAGTGGGAAAGATTTGAGTGAGCCAAAAAGAGATTTCCTGGTTTGAAATGTTGTGAGACCCAGCAACTGGTAACCAAGGGAAGCTGTGGAATCTCCTTTCCTGGAGATATTTATGCTGAGGATAAATAATGGCCTTTTTCGGGAAGGCACTCTTAAGTTTAGCCCTGACATGAAGCAGGAGGGGGGTTAGCCTGGATTCTGGGTCTCTAATTCTATCATTATTATTTTTAATAGAACCATCTACTAGGAAGTCTTTTGTTTTCCATTTTTAGTTCAGTTGGCTCTAATTTTGAGGTCCATTAGTGAGTTGTTTAATGTGTGTTCCATTTGTTACAGCTCTTCTGTTTTCAGAAATAAGCTTTAAAAATCAGTTTCTAAAAATATCACTGAAGTCCGATTGCTTTTGGCATTTTAGACATAGGCAAGCTTTCCTGTGAAAAGTTTAGCAAGCTGCATATTTCTGTACACTCATTCTCAGTTATAGTCATCACTTTGCTGACAGCCATCTGTGTAGACCTGTTTATTCCTTCCCATTTTGTTCAAGGGAAATGAAAATAAATTGACAGAAACAACTTGTGCTGGGAAAGCAGAAAAGAAAGTTAATGGAGGAATAGATATTAGGAAGGGAGCTTTGACATGTAAGCCTCTGTGTTTTTCTCATGTGTTCAATTATATTTGTATTAACAATATGCGGGAAATGATATATTAACAAACTTGTTTTTCTGAAATAACATCCTTGTTGATGTTGGAAAAAGCTGGGGTAACATAATGTGCTAAACAGTGTGGATGCTTCTGTCTGCTCTGCAGTCAGGACAGATGTGCAACTCCTAAGTGTAAAATACAGTGATAAAAATGGTTTTCTAATACTGTCCAAAAAGGCAAGCTTGGTGGTTCAGCGGTGGCCCAGATCACAAGACCTGGAGTCAGAAGGACCTGAGTTCAAATACAGCCCCAGACACTATCTAGTTGTGTGACCCTGGGCAAATCATTTCACCCTCTTTATCTCAGTTTCCTCATCTGTAAAATGAACCGGAGAAGGAAATGGCAAACCATTCTAGTACCTTTGCCAAGAAAACCCCAAATGGGGTCAGAAAGAGTTAGACATGACTAATTGATAAAAAAAAAAATGACCAAAGCTAAGTGAAATTTCATTATGCTTAAATTAACTGAGAAGCAGAATTGTTAAAAACTAAGCTTATTACTCTAAGTGAGAAACAATAAAAAAATTAGTTTTATGCAATGTCAATGGATTGAAATTTTAAAAATTGCATCAAAACGAATGCAGACTCTGTTACCTACTACTTTTGTGGTCTTTGGCAAGTCTGCTCAACATTGGGCCTCAGATTATTCAACTGTAAAACCAAGGAGTCGGACTCATTGTTTTTTAAGGTGTCTTCTGTATCCGTTTAACTAGTATGATCAACAAGCTTTCTCCCTCTCTCTCTTTTTTTCCTCTTCCACTCCCTTTAATAAGTGGTATAGAATAACTGATAATGAATGATGTCGAATAACTGATGGAATTTATTTGAAAGAAATTAATTGACTATGATTTGCCTGAAATGTTCAAAATGGCTGATGATTTTAATATTGTACACAGAACCCAAACCTTAAAGTCCTTGATGCTGAATAACACACAGTTAACTAGAAGACTCTGTGTACCTGGGTGGATTGGATTGATGATTTCAATTGAACCAACTGGTTAATAAAGTCAAATAGTTGTCCAGGTTAGGCAAGTGATAGGATTAATTTTGATTGTTCAATTGGTCTATTCTTTGTATTAATCCATCAATTCCACCCAAATGGTATTTAAGGCCACCTTCAATTCAGGCAAATTGGGCCATTACCCTACCCAGGCCTGTACAACATACAGCCTGTGGACCACTTGTGGCCTGCCAAAGGATTTTGGGTGGCCCTCAAAAAATGTAGAGAATGTAAAGGAAAAGAAAGATGTAATGAGTGCTTTGTCTGTGCCCTGCTTAAGCCTGAATGCCCCACTTAACCCACCTTCCACTAGTCATTACTGTACCTGTTATGTGCCTGTCATTGTGCCCCCATAACTTGGCAAGTGGGTTGCCACTGCATATTCTCTCCTTTTGTCATGTGATCCTTGGAAACTAACCATCCTCAGTCTGTCTCTAGTCTGAGAGGAGGGAGAGTTGTATCTTTTCGCTGTGTTTTTGATAGTTACTAAATATAAACAGTAAGAAAACCTGAAAAAAATGTATTAAAACTTGTACCACTTAGCAAAGTAATTTTTTTAACAATGTGATTTCATGATAAATAAAAATCTTAAGTAATAAGTATAATTAGTTGCTATTAATTGAAATTTCCCTTTTTAAAATATGATTTATTTGCAAAATAGTTTAATCATTAATTGTATCTTTACTTGGAAAGTGAGCTGCTCAAAACCTATCTGTGGCCAGAAGAAATTTAGCCTATTTTAATTTTGGCCCCTACCTACTGCCAAGTTGTGCAGGTCTGCCCTAAGCCATGATCGTGCTAAGATTTTAGAGCATTTTTTCATTGTCTCATTTAGGGAGCATTGAGTCATGTTAGAACTGGAATGCACCCTCAAGGTTATTTGCTTGGTGCTTAAATAAAGCATATTGGATTTAAATCCAGGGGAACTGAGTTTGAATCACAGTTCTGATAATTGCTACCTATGTGACAATGGATAAATCACTTGCCATTTAACTTCTTTCAACCTGACTTTACCCACCAATAAAATAAGTGGTATGGACTAGATGACCTCTAAGGTTCACTTCAACTGTACCTCTATGGGCCTGATCCTGTGACCCTCCAGGCCATCTTAGAGATGAATAAACTAAGGCTCAGAGAAGTTATGACTAGCCCAAAGTTAGCAACAGAGCTAGGATTTGAACCTGGGTCCTCTGACTCCAAATTCATAATTCCTTCTACTGTACCATAGTGGCGCCAGCTAGAAGTGTCCCTTACCCTACTTTTCATGTGCCTTATAACTATTTCTGAGGTCCCAGTAATATGAAATTCCTGCATGACTCTATTCTGTTGACTGAATCTGCAAATAAACATCATTTTTCATTCGTGTTTCCTTACGTGTAGAGTCTCCTCCCCTCCACCTTTTTTTCTTGGAGAAAAAATGCTTAGACAGTTTGCTCATCGTGGGAAAACAGTACATTTATGATTACATAAAAAGCTCTGTGCTCTCCCCTAAGGAAAAAATGATCCAGGGCTGCAGCTGTGAGCAAAATGCCTTGACTATTTCTTAAGTCTGAAAGCTTGGTTTCCTTACAGGGGAAGTTCAAATAAAATTTCAGTTGTAAAGAAAACCCATAAATCTTCCAAAATGCATCCATGGATAATTTCTTCTTTTCTGTTCCAATTCATTGAGACATTTCTCCAGAGTGCCCTATTAGGAACCATGAAATGAGGCAGGCCTATGTGATGAAACTCTCCCATTCTTCTAGAAATTAGAGAAGGTTACTTTCCTGACATTCTCTCTCCCATGCAGCTGACCCAAATATGGTCCTTTCCTTGTCTTTAAAGTTATTCCTCTACTCACATTGCTTTTCAGGCAATATAAGAAATTCAATTGTGGAGAGAGAAATTTGTGGAAGTCAGTGGCTAGTTTGTCAGTTTTGGAACCACATAGTTCCCAAAGAGCATAGCTTTGGTAGCTGGGAAATGTACTGTTCAAATCTAAGCTCTGCCACTTAATATTTCTGTTATCTTGGATGACTTACTTTACCACTCTATGACTCAGCTTCCCCCCTCTGCAAAATGATGACTCTCTCATTTCAGCTCTGATGTTTTATAATTCTTGATGGCCTTTTGAACTCAATGTCCCTCCCCTTCATCCAAGATCCCTTCATGTGGAAAGAGTGCCCTCAAGGGTTGTGGGGACATGGATGAAGGTTTAGAAAGCATTTTTATTCCTGTGGCTGATGAAAACCTGGAAGGGAATAGTTAACATGTGGGATGATATGACCAAGATTTAAAGAGATCTTCAATACTCTAGAGAAGAGATGTTAAACTCAATAGCTTAGTAATATTGCCTGGCACGTGGTAGATGCTTAATAAGCATTCTTTGAATTGAATTGAAAAGTAGAAATAGGGCCCACTAAACTGTATATAAGGATCTCTGAGGGGTGCATAGATCTAAGTTTAAACTGCAGTATTATTTGTATTTTATTATAGTTTTATTTTGTTAAATATTTCCCAAATTATATTTAAATTAAAAAATATTTATCTATTTTTAACATTCTTTTCTTTTTAAATTTTGAGTTCCAAATTCTCTTTTCTGCCTATTCCTCCTCACCCACAGAGAAGGCAAGCAAAATGATATCAATTATACATGTGAAATCACGTAAAACATATTGCCATATAAGCCATATTATAAAACAAAGCAAAAAAAAAGCAAGAAAAATATACTTCAGCTTGCATTCAGAGTTTATCAGTTCTCCCTCTCTGGAGGTGCAGATAGTATTTTTTCATCATGAGTCCTTTGGAATTTTCTTGAATCATTGTATTAATCAGAGTAGCCAATTTTTTTCACAGTTGATTATCATTACAACATTGTGGTTACTGGATGCAATAATCTCCTGGTTCTTCTCATTTCACTTTGCATCAGTTCATATAGATTTTGCCATATTTTTCTGAAACTACCCTCCTCATTATTTCTTATAGCACAATAGTACTCCATTGCAATCATATGCCACAGCTTGTTCAGCCATTCCCCAATTGATGAGCCTTCCCTCAGTGTCCAGTTCTCTGCCACCACAAAAAGAACTGCTATAGATATTTTTTGTACAAAAGGTCCTTTTTTATCTCTTTGGGATACAGATCTAGCAGTGGTATTGATGGATCAAAGGCTATGCACAGTTTTGTAACCCTTTGGGTATAATTCTAAATTATTCTCCAGAATGGCCTAATTACTCCACCAGCCGTTCATCAGTGTATGTATTTTCCCCCCACCTCCAAACCCCTCTAACATTCATCATTTCTGATAGATGTGAAGTAGTACTTCGGAGTTGTTTTAATTTGTATCTTCTCTAATCAATAGTGTTTTAGAGCATTTTTATATGACTATAGCTTGATTTGATTTCTTCTTCTGAAAACTTCCTGTTCATATCTTTTGACCATTTATCAATTGAAGAATGGGTCATATATTTGACTCAGTTCCCTATATAGTTGAGAAATGAAGCCTTTGTAAGAGAAACTTGCTGTAAAATTTTTTGATATTACTTCATTGTCCATGGCACCTTTTAGCAAAATGTAGTTTCCCTGGTTTTCTTTTTAAATTATGTCTATTTTTGCTCTTAGTTTGTCTGAGATCATGATTGCTCCCCCTGCCTTTTTTACTTTGGCTGCAGCACAATAGAGCCTGCTTTAGCCCTTTATTTTAACTCTGTATTTGTGTCTTTCTGTTTCAAGTGTGTCTTTTATAAACAACATATTGTTAGATTCTTGTTTCTTATCCATTCTGCTATCTGTTTCTATTTTTTGGGTGAGCTCATTCCATTCACATTCACAGTTGTAATTACTATGTATTTCCTTCCATCCTATTTTCTTCTATTTAGCCTTCTCTCTTTCTTTTTATCCTGTCCCTCCTCAAAAGTCTCTTTTGTTTTTGACTGCTACCTCTCTTAATCCCCCTTCCCTTTTCTCACCCCCCGCAATATCTCTTATCTCCTTTCCCTGCTATTTCCGTATTGGATAGGATAGATTTCTATACCTAAGTGTTTATGTATATGCACACACATATACACATATGTATTTATAGGTATATATATATATATATATATCCCCATTTTAAAACCAATTCTGATGAGAGTGAGATTCATTAAATATCTATTCCCTGCTCCCCTCCCCCCCCCCAGGATTATACTCAGTTTTTCTGGTGGGTTATTCTTGATTGTAATCCTAGCTCTTTTTCCTTCCAGAATATCATCTTCCAAGCTCTTTTGAGCCACTTAATCTCGTGTGATCCTTATTGTGGCTCCATGATATTTGAATTGTTTCTTTTTGGCTGATTGAAGTATTTTCTCTTTGACCTGGGAGCTCTGGAATTTGGCTATATTATTCCTGGGAGTTTTCATTTTGGCAACTCTTTCAGGAGGTGATTGGTGGATTCTTTTATTTTCTTTTTTACTCACTAGTTCTAGGATATCCAAGTAGTTTTCCTTGATAATTTTTTTGAAATCTGATGTCTAGGCTCTTTTTTTTGGACCATGGCTTTCAGATAGTCCAATAAATCTTAAATTATCTCCTCTCAATCTATTTTCCAGGTCAGCTGTTTTTCTGATGAGATATTTCACATTTTCTTCTTTTTTCATTCTTTTGACTTTGTTTTGTTGTTTCTTGAACTCTCATGGAGCCATTAGCTTCCATTTGGCCAATTCTTCTTTTTAAGGTCTTCAGTGAATTTTTATGCCTTTTTTATTAGGCTAATTCTTTTTTTAAGTGTTATTTTCTTCAGTATTTTTTGTACCTTTTTAAAGAAACCAAGCTGTTAATTCTCTTTCCATAATTTTCTTGCACTGCTCTCATTTCTCTTCCCAGTTTTTCCTCTACCAGCTTTATCACTTTTTTTTAACTCATCCAGGAATTTTTGGGTTTTGGGTCCAAATAGAATTTTTCTTTGAGGTTTTGCTTGTAGCTATTTTTACACTATTATCTTCTTCTGAGTTCTTACATTCGTCTTCCCTGCCACATAGTAGATTTTTCTTGTTAAGCTTTTATTCGCCTGATTTCTCTAGCCCATTTCTTGACTTTGAACTTTATGTTAAATATGGGCTCTACTCACTTGGGTGTGGGGAGGCACTGTTCCCAGCTTTAGGCTTTTTTGTGTGGCCAAATCACAGTAAAACGATCTTGGCAGACAGGCTAAACCAGGTTGAGGGTAACTGACAGGCCTCAAACCTGTCAGTGAGTTAGGGGGATATCTACTCCAAGCATGTGAAGACTTTCCCCAGAGGAATGGGAAGATGTGAACAATCTGTCTCAATGGCCTTGAAGGTAGCTGAAGCAGGTGTGGTGGAGCACACAGAGCTTGGTTAGGCATCAAAGATGACAAAGTCAACTGCATCCTGGGCCATCGCCAGTCATCTTGACTTTTGTCTTGCCATTGCACTTCAATGGCTCAGGAAGAGAGAGTGAGACTAATGACTTTGTGCAGCTCTGCCTCACTTAAATCCAGTTTGCATACATGTGAAGACATTACCCTCTGATGTCATTGGTCCTCTTCAAAAACAAAGGATAAACAACAATAGCCAAGTAGAGGCAGCATGTCAGGGATGTTGTAGAGATAATTCCTTCTTTCAGTGGGATGCTAGATTATGTGGTATTTTAAACACAATTTTATGATTCTATGAATTATATTTTAAAATTATACTAATTTATTTATGCCCTTAAAAACAGGCATAAAATTGAAAATAATTTAATGGCCCTTTCAAAAATCTAATAACTAATGACACGGTATCAACGTATGAAGAAACTTATGCATTTACATTTCAAAAAATATTTAATTCCTTTTATTGTTTTATACAATATGACTGCATCTTACATTATACATTTACATTTTCTTCTAGTATGTTTGTTCTTCTTCCATACTTCTATTGGTGTTAAATTTTATTTGTATACTTGAGTTATTGTCAGAGGAGAAATACCTACCTCACTCAGGTTAGGCTAGTTTATTCTCTACAGAGCAGGGAAGCTGCCCTAAGAATTGATTGGTTCAGGGGACTAAGGCTCCATTTATTGTCATGACTCAGACCTTTAAGCTGAGCTAGTTTTTCCCCAAAAGACTGTGAAGCTATGTCTGAGATTTGATTGGTTCAGGAGACTAAAGCTTCAATTATTTACAGTTATTTACTCGACTTTCCCATTACTCAGCAGGATTTCTTAACCTAGGGTCTGTGAACTTTTATATGTGTGTGCATATGCATACAGACATACATATTTGACATATAGGTATATATAATATTATAGATAAGTATCTCTATACAGAATGTTCCAAAAATCTTAGTTTTGTGCTTTATCAAATTAGAGTTTTGGTACAGTTTTAAGTTATTAAAGCTTAAAACTACACTAAGACACTTAGGATACTCTGTATAGTTAGTTTCCCTTATAATCCTATGTATTTTATTTTGTATGTTTACAGACATTATTCTGAGACCTCTCACGAAGTGTGACTCATTTCTAAATGTCTATAATATATAAATAAAGCACATCAATAAAACTGAAAGTAAAAAATAAAAAAAGAATTTTCCCCTGAAACTAAAAACAAACAAAAAAAATAAGTACGTCATTCCAAGAAAAGGTCCATAGGCTTCATCAGACTGCCAAAGTGCGCGCTCTCTCTCTCTCTCTCTGTCTCTCTCTCTCTCTCTCTCTCTCACACACACACACACAAAATTGAGAACTCCTTAAGTATAAAATAAATAGCCCAAGAGAAGTCAGTGCTTCTCACACCTAATAGGCATTCTGCTGCTGTCCAAGTAGGCACATCTCTCTGACCCAACTTACCCTGCTGTCCAGAGTCATTTCTGTATGGAGGTGAGGAGGCTGCGTCCACCTGACCAGTGCTGTATTCTTGGTGAGCGTGCTGTGATTGAGAAAACATCTTTTGGTTAACTGCTAGGTGTTCTATGTGTATTCCTTCCAATCCCTAATTTGAACTACCAAACCAGTTGGAGTAAGGCCAGGACCACAAAGCTATCTTAATCTGAATCTACAGGAGCTGCTTATAACAATTAAGTACATACACCAGAAAATAGAACTCAAGTCAAACAGAGTGGCAACAAATACTATCAATAGGCAATTTTGCATGACAAAAGGTTTCCATACCCAAGTCTACCTTCTTCATTATTATTTAATGTCCTTAAAAAAATAAACAGTACAATAAGAGAATCTATACAATCCCTGGAATTCCATTGGTATGACTTTTGATCTGTAATTTCCTTTTTCTGCCAAAGGATAAAAAATCTGCATTGTTTCAAATAGATAAAGTCCACTCTAATACTTGGTTTATCAGTCTTCCATTGGCATTGTAGATCTAGGACTAAAAATAGCACAACTGGGGAATGGAGTGAAGTTCTGAGAGCCTCTGTGTAGCTGTTGTTGTAAGGAAAATCTCTTCTGTGATATCTTGTATGTGGAACATCTGTTTTACGTTTCTCTGGCATTCTCAGAGATAACAGAGCAAGATGGAAGGAGACTGAAAGATACGCAACAATACAAATGCTTTAAAAATACATTTAATTCCATTTCCTGTTTTATGTATAATGATTCGAAATTAGAGATGCCAGAAAAGGTCAGAGGAGCACCAAAAAGTAGGGTGTTTACTGGTGTTTTGAATTCCATTTCAGGTCACTAAGTGAAGCTTGGAATTATGGGTACTCATGTATAAGGTTTGGTTCCTTAAATAGGATAATTAGCTTAATTCTATTTTGTAGTCAATGATTAAATGCCAATCCCTATTCAGCTTTATTCCAAGTGAATGCCATTGTCATGTGTTGAGAGAGTATGGATGAGTCACTGCAAATTCTTCACTTTTACTAGAGAAAACAACAGAACACACATTTCCCTGCTGATAGTGGGTTGGCAATACTGTATTTCTATATGGAGGAACACACATTGGATATATTACCATTAAAAGTATCCTGAAGCCACAAATATGTCTATAGAGAAAGAGCAAAATTTTACACTGGTTAAAATGCAATGTAAAAGTCATTTTTTATTTTATTTTTTACTGACATATATAATAAAGACAAGATTGTGGGCTGGGGAGATAGAGACAATGGCCTTGCCTTTTTTTAAAAACTATTTTTTTAAAAAAATATTTATTTTTAGTTTTCAACATTCATTTCCTTAAGTTTTAAATTTTCTCTCTCTCCCCCCCCAAGACAGCATGCAATCCAATATGGGCTCTATACATACATTCCTATTAAACACATTTTCACATTAGTCATGAAACTAGTTTTTTTGTTCTTCAATTCATTTGCTTGTTAATCAAAGTGGATTTGGGGAGCAGTGACATAATCTATGTTACCACAAACCTACTTGGCTTCTGTGTTTTTTGTTTTATTTCATCTGAGCCCCTTGAAGTGGGTTTTGGTAGGGCCAGGGAGTGTCAGTGGTTACATGGCCTGGGACAACAGATTTCAAATCATCACCAGCTGTAGTTAATCAAAAGAATAGATTTAATATTAGCCTGGGACATTTCTGTCTGGCTTTTGTCAGGATTCCCTTTTGCTGGCTCGTATGGTACTTTTTATAGCTTCAACTATGACTAAAGAACCATCTCCTGACCTTGTCAGAGAGAGGCTTCCTAGTCTATATTTTAGTAGATGGCCCTGAAAAGCTGATCCCAGAAGATGGTAGTAGTGAACGTGATAACCGTAGACATAGCAGAGAAAACTTGAAGCCCAGGGAAGATGGGACAGTCCTCTGGCTGGCAAGAAGTTAGTATATTCATAGGTTATGGCTTTCGGTGGATGTGATGAACATAATGCTTTCAACTTGGGGTAGTTTTTCTGGGGACTTATGAGTGAGAAGTAGGTACCCTGGTTAACATACTTTTATCACATTTATGTTCATAGAATGCAAACATGGGCAGAAAGGACTTCGGTTTTGGTAAAGGAGAGACACGTAAAATCAATATAATTATTGAGGAATGTCTCTAGCAGCCTTTTAAGTTATGGCAGAGATAGTACTATTAATAAGCAGACAAGAGAGAACCTGCATGGGCTTTATAAGCTTCTTGGTCACTTATCTAAAGACATTTCTTTACAGTTTGCAAAAAGTCTTTCCTCGTAATAACTTGTGATATAGGCAGCAGCACAAATACTTTTAATGTTTTTTCAGCGGAAGAAATTGAGGCAAAGGGATTAAATGACTTACTTAAGATTATACAGCTAGTAAGTGGGAGAGTTGAGATTCAGCTTTTCTTCCCTCATGGAACTAAGGTTGTTTCAAGGTGTTTCTATGCCACTATAGTGCTTCAGAAAGGATATTGTGAATACCCACTTCTCTGGTCTGGCCCACTCCTTTCAACCTGCCTTCACAATGAATATTCTAGGTTCCCAGAGAAGAATTACTTCCATGCAGTTACATTCAAACTCTGAGAATACTCAGGGTAATCCTCTTGTGGGGGAATATATTCCTTCTACTTAATACATTAGTTTTTGAGATCCCCATTACGCATTTCTAATTATGCAAGCCTGCTAGTCACTGTGATGACACTTTCAGATCTTAAACATAACCATTTACTTAGCAATTCAGTAAAATAAATGATGTCAACACAAAGGTACTTGTATAATAAATCAAATGCAGAACAATAAATACAGCATAGTTCACACATAAACCTGGGTCACATTCTTCCCTCAATGAATTCAGTATTTATAAGGAATAATGGATACATGCAGGATATTAGTAGAGAAGCTCTTGAGGGAAGAAAACTGTTATTATCCTCAGGGTAGGGTATATCTCTGGAGTATAGGTTTCGAAGTCTTGGTCCATTTAGGAACTATTTATAAACCAATACAACATACTGTTTCAACCTATAAAGAGGTGGGGAATCTGCATCTTCAAAGCCACATGTGGCCCTTTAGGTCCTCAAGTGCATCCCTTTGGCTGAATCCAAACCGGCTTCAAGGCCACAGGTTTCCCAGCCCTGCATCCATCCTAAACAGGACATTATTAGAGTGTTTCCTTTTAATTTGGATAGCCATTTCCATTAAGCCAGAGAGATCTGTAAAGCCCATCAAGTTGGCCCTCTCTGAGCAACACAGACTAACCCTAGCAAGCTATTAATTTGCCAAGATGTTGTTTTGTCCAGTCAGATTATAGTAAATAGAGACTGTGGCAAAATAGATTAGGTTGTATCTCTAGGCAAGGCAAGCAAACTTCATCAGCTCTTCACTCATCAGGATTCTACATTATCCACTTAGGTCTGAACATCTCTTCCTCTATGCCTAAGTAGCTATAACCTCAACTAACTCAAAACAGAGGTGACAAAAAGGGTGATTGGCACTTCTGAAAGGCTTCCCTTCTCTTGAGCTCTAGGTGCTATTTTCAGCCAGGTGAAGCCCATCTCTCAAAATGCAGAAGAGTCCAAGCTGGGTTGAAAGCTGAAAAGTTTTATTAGGAGGAAATTCAGACACATTGCCAAGGCTCCCAGTACAAGGTACAAAGGAGCCCACAGTCCAGGAGAGGCAGGGGAGATTTATGCTGGAAAATCACAAAGGGGAAGTTCAGGGAGGAGTTGGGAAAAAAAATAGATAGTCTTTCTCAGGAACAGGTGTATATAAAAGCAGGAGGTTTTGCAGGAATAGCTGACCACTGGAGTGCTGGGTGAGCAAATCGCCTGAGCAGGAACAGACCCAGGGCAGAAGTACCAGCTACAGCTGCAATTGCGCCACAGGCCTCTCAGCCCAGGACGGGAGTCTGTCGGAGCTATGGGAGACACCAGCGCAGAGCCTGTGGCTATGGGAGCAGCTGGCCCGGAGGCCTCCAACCCACAGTCTAAAGGTTTGAAACTTGACTTCTTGAACTTCTGGGAGCCATGATGGCCAGATAAAATGGCTCTCATCCTTCCCTTGACTAAACCTAGAGAATACTATCTCAGGAGAAACAGAGGAGCCAGAAGGGGGGCTTCAGTAGCGAGATAAGTTGGGGAGAGGGCCCTTCTTATGGTGGCAGAAGGAGACTAGTGCAGGAAGAGAGGTGTCCCAGCAACCCTCACCTCTGCAGAACAATGAGAGTAACTGAGCCCCAGGAGGTGGAGCTAACTAACATCACTGCCAGGACCCCACACTTGGCTTTGCACAACCAGGGGAAGTGGCAGACACCAACACAGACAACAGCTAAGAACACCCCTGCTGTAGAACAGTCTTGGGGAAGGGGAGACTTCCAGCAGCCATACCACCCCTTCCCCACACCTCACAAAAACAGAGGCCATAGCACATAAAACTAGGTCCCAACACAAGAAACTTGGGACAGAGGCCCCTGAGCCTCAGAAGCAGAGATCCACTTTAGAAACCAGGAGAAAAAAACACCATGAAAAAGAATACTAAGAAGCTTTCAAAGACCATTGATTCCTACTATGGAGACAGAGAAGATCAAAATACCCATTCAGAAGAGGACAGCATGGACACTACACCCACATCTGAAACCTCAAAAGGGAAAGTGAACTGGTCTCCAGACCAAACAGCATTCCTGGAAGAACTCAAGGAGGACTTTAAAAACCTAATTAGGGAGGTAAAAGAAAAAAAAATGGAAAAAAAATTCACTGATGAAAACAAATTTTTAAAATGTAAAATTGGCAAAATGTTTAAGGAGAATCAGAATACAAATGGAGAAAATGTCTCATTGAAAAGTAAAATCAACCAAATGGAAAAGGAGATAGAGAAGCTAAAGGAAGAAAACAACACATTAAAAATGAGAATTGATGAAAAAAAGAGCCTAGACAGTATCTTCCAAGAAATCTTTAAGGAAAACCGCCTTGAGGTTCTGGAACTGGAGCATAAAATAGTCATAGAAAGAATCCACCCATCAGCCCCCTGAAAGAGATCCCAAATTGAAAACTCCAAGAAATATTATAGCCAAATTCCAGAATTACCAGGTCAAGGAGAAAATACTGCAAGCAGCTAGAAAAAAACAATTCAAATATCACAGAACTACAGTTAGGATCATGCAGGATCTTTCAGCTTCTACATTAAATGACAGGAGAAATTGGAATATGATATTCTGAAAAACAGAGGAGCTTAGACTATAACCAAGGATCAACCACCCAGAAAAACTGAGCATAATTTTCCAGGCAAGGAGATGGACATTCAATGAAATAAGGGAGTTCCAGACCTTCCTGATGAAAAGGCCAGAGCTCAATGGAGAATTTGATCTTCAAATACAAAACTCAAGAGAGACATAAAAAGGTAAACAGGGGAAAAAAACCCTAGTTAACCAGTAAGGCAAATTAGTTACATCCCTATATAGGATTATTTTGTTTTATATACGTTTTATACATATGTCAAACTTGAGAGTAGTACAGTTATTATGACAATTGAAAGGGATATACATAGACTGTGGGTGTCAGTATAAAATAACTGATATAATAATAAAAATACAATTAAGAGATATAAAGGGATGGTTCTGGGAGAAGAGGTAAGGAGGTAGTAGAAAAGGATAAACTATATCACATGAAGATGCATAAAAACATATTATAGTAGAGGGAAAGAAGGGAGGGAAAAGAGCAGTATTCAAGCTTTACTCTCATCGGATTTGGTTCAAGAAGGGAATAGCTGACCACAAGGCTAGCTTGGGCCAGTTTGGGGTGGGGGTGGGGCACAGTTCAGCAAGATCAGCCTGCTAAGAATACCAGCAAAGGCTTTTGGGAGTGAGCAAGACTTTGGCTTGCTGCTGGCTCCTGACTGGCTGCTTTCAGCAAACAGGCTTACTCTGTGTCCAGTACATCTTCCTGATAAGGTAATTGATAGGAAACGTGTATTAATCTCAGGAGTACTTCCACACTACTTAAGGGGAGAGTCAGGAACGACTAGCCAAAGCTTTCTTATTAGCTAACTACTCCTGCTACTGGTCTCTTTATCTTTAATTTTTAAAATTAATTTATTTTAAACTTAAATACTAAAACTTTAATACACAATAAGAAAAGGAAAAGAAACATTTTAAACTTACATATTAAAACTTAAATACAAAATAAGAAAAGGAAAAAAAAAGCATTGCCATGTGCATAGCAAAACATGAGAGTATTCAAAATATACAACAATAAATTTCCATTTCAAGAAAACCTGTATAATAATACTACACATTATGTTCAGAGCTGTCCATCTTTTCTTTGCCTCTGTGAAAGATTTCTTTTGTTCTCTGCTGTGCACATTTTACTTTGTTCTTTCCCCACCCTGCCCCAGCCCCAAGAGGGCTACAATTAAGCATGGATATACATATACATATACATATGCATATGCATATACATCACACACATATACATATACATACACACAATACACATATATATGCACATATAACCATATGTATAACACACACATATACATGTACATACACACAATACACATATATATGCACGTATAACCACACATATATACACATATACACACATACATATATACACATATGCACAAAGATATATACACACATATACATATACATATATATACATACACTTACATAACATATATGCTTAGATATGTATAATCATACTCATATGTAGACATATACATTCATATGCACCTAATGTAAGACCATACTATGCCTATTTGTCCTCTGTTTCTCTGAGAATGGATAACTTCTTTCATAAGTCCAAGTCTTTCCATATTTTTCTAAGTCCACCAGTTTGTCATTTCCTATACCATAGTAATATTCCAACCTTATACTGTTTAGTTATTTTAGTGTATCTTTTTTTCTTTTTTTGGAGGGGGGAAGGCAGGGCAATTGGGGTAAAGTGACTTGCCCAAAGTCACACAGCTAGTAAGTGTGTCAAGTGTCTGAGGCTGCATTTGAACTCAGGTCCTTCTGACTCCAGGGCCGGTGTTCTACTTACTGTGCCACCTAGCTGCCCCATTTAGTTAAAGAGTCTAAAACGATATTGATTAATAGGGTTGACGTATAGTATAGTTTCCCTATTTTGGTGTTTTGATTAAATCTATTTTAGCTTTAATTTTGTCTGAGATCATGATTACTGCCCCTACTTTTTTCCGTTCTAATAAATTCTCCTCCTGATCTTCATTTTATGTTTGTTATTGGTCTCTTTAAACAGTTCTGGCAAACCTATTTTTTTTTTGTCCACTTCCTGCTTCAGTGTTTTTAACCACTGCTACTTCTCTGCCTTAGCTTCTTGTATATTTTAGTGACTTAAATCAGAACCTCCTGTCATTCACTGATCACCTTTCCTTAAAAGGTAACAACTCAACATAATTCCCCTATGAAATCACTGGTCAGTATTTAATCATACCTCAATCTTCAAGAAGCAGTGTGACTTTTGAAAAAAGTTTTACCCTATTAAATCTCAAAGCAAATCATCTGAGGAACCAAAATGTCCTGCAGTTGTAAGTTTTCAACATGTTCCATCACATTTCATTTGTTGTCCTTAAAACTGTTTCTTTTTACTCACATTTTTCCAGTTTTCAATAGATGTTTTTCTCCTTTAAATCATCAATTTCTTCACATATAAACGAGGCATCATTCTGAATCTTTTACAAGATGTTTTAAGTCTTTATATTTACATCACAGTTCATTTCCTGTTCCAAGTTGCTTAAATCCCAACTGAAAACTGTGTTTCTTTTCACACATTTTAAGTAGTTTTTTATAAACCCCAATTTATTTTCCTACGTTTTTCAGGGATGAAAATTTTCATCTGTGACAGATGCAATATCAAACTTTCCTTTTTACAAGTTGATTTAAATTTTTTTCTTTACACAAAACTGCCCCATATGGGTACAACACAATGCTGCCTTTTCTGAAAAGAGAAGAGTACAAGCCTATTAGCTAGCACCAGGGTTGAGAGTGCTTAGGACAGCCATAATTTCTAGAAACATACAAGGCTCTCTCGAAATGATGGAAAGATTGGAAGAAAAAAAATCTATCAGTCCAAAATGACAATTTAATAATTTATTGGATAAATTTTGAAATACTTGACATCTTTGATTTCTTACCCGTGTCCTACTTTCCTTTATCCTGCTACTAGAGACAAAATTGTCCTTTTCATGTTTCAGGCCAGGAGTATTAGCCCTCAATGGGAGGCAGTTTGGTATTGTGAATTAGCATGCTAGATTCACTTAGGAAGACATAAGCATCCAGCTCAGATAACTACTAGCTATGCAACCCTGGGCAAATTTACTTAACCTCCCTAAGCTTTGGTTCCTTCAACTGTAAAATCATGATAATAATAGGACCTACTTCACAAGGTCATTATAAGGATCAAATGACATATTGTGCATACAATGCATGTATGACGATAATGATAGCTGTCATTTATGTTGTATATTAACGCACGTAAAATTTAACGTGACATAAATGCCAACTATCGTGATTATATAATAGCATATTATAGTAACATTATTATGTAGTGTACGTATACCTTATTTACATTGATGCGTGTAAAATTTAATGCATTGCACAAGTGCATTATTATTGCTATTCAACAGCTAAGTTTTTAATTTAATTTTTATTAAAAATTTCTCACCTTGTGCTATTCATAAAAACCCTCCTTTTAGGAGGTAAACTGAATATTCCACAGAGTAGGCTGGATTTCACATGAAAAATTATGTTAGTAGGAAAATGCCCATTTAAAATATATAGTCACAGTAGTACTGTCGAAATGTCTATACAGTATCCGAGCTGACAGGAACAACGGACAGTGAAGGTTTATTCTGAAATGACTCTCCTTTTTGCTTAAGGCTAATAGAAGTTAGCAGGGAGGTTTGTGGTGACAGGCATGACTGTGTGGAACACAGGGTCACACCTGGGTGTCAGTGAAGTTAATATGAATTGGTTTCAAGTAGGTTCTTTACTAATGTTTTTTTGAAAATACATTGCCAAGTAATTTTAAGAGCCCTGGGAGGTGCTTTTGCTGGTAAGCTCTTAAGTTCATAATAAGGGAAAAAGATGTTGGGATACTTTTGTTCCCCAATTAATCCATCTGCTTATGGATATTCCATTCCTCAGGCTCAGATTATTCCGACTCCCCTGCTGTAGGCAGTCAACACAATGATTCTTTGGCTTCCACGTGATACTGGGGAATCATCTTCTATTATCATGTTTTGGTATCAATATAATTGGAGGAAATAAAAGTACATGCATTTTCCAACATCGGAAAGACATTACTTTTTATTTCTTTTTCTATTACTCTTTTACAGCATTCCAGTCTTCAGCACATCTGATTACTTGGGGAAGTGTTATCAATTTCTCTGGCTTCTGCTCTGAGTGAAGCCTTTCTTTGCAAACAGCAGTGACTCATCTAGCATGTAAGAACTATTTGGTAGGGAGGGATTGTAAGATTTAGTTTTTTATGGAATTAATTTTCAAGGGATGCTATTAGCAATCTTAAACGTCTTTGAAATATTTCTGGAGATAGTGAATGTAGAACAATTTACTTCACTGCTATGTGATATCCAGGACTTTAGTTGATTTGAATGGTTTAAATGTGTATTTTTAAACATATACACGCAGTTATACAAATATACCTAAAAGACTGAGAAGTCTCCATAACTCATCTGAATTGGATTCAAACTGTTTTATGTTAGAAATGTTATGTGAGGTCTGGGCCTGAGAACTTGGGATCAAGATTGGGGATTTTCTCATCTCTGATTTCTATAGTATACATAGGCCCAGGCAACTTGCTGATTATGTGAATGCTATACAAGTTCTTCATACTGGGTCCCATATTTCCAAAGCCCAGAATAAAACTTAAATTATATTGTATTTCTTTCAGGTAGAAACATGTCTAAAGGAGCAGAGTCTAAATAAAACAATCAGGAGAATGAAGAAATATAATAAACCCTAAATTATCCTTTTCTTAATTGTTTGAAAAGGGTTTCTTGGAAATGGCACACTATAATTCCTAGGGCCAGGCTCTGAGTCTCTCAGCTCTGTGGTCAAGGCTAGGATGAAGATAGGGCAGCTCTGGGAAAAATGAGTCCAATCAATACAAAGTTTGTGGTCTGTTGAAGATTTTGGCAAGGGTTAACAATTTATTGTACGTTCTGGCAAAACTGGACCAACGTAGAGCCTTTTATTATCAATTGACCATTTCTTTTGTCTCCCTTGTCAAGACACAATGGCACCTATTCTTTGGGGATGTGTATCTGCCTTTTAGGTTGAACGAATACTTATATGTTGTCCCAAAACAGTATGTATTTTCAAGTCCTATTTACTATACCACACTGATTAATTGCTTTGTATATATTTTGTATTATCTGCATATATGTTATTATGCCTAGTATAAGCTCCTTAATATTAAATTTTTATCTTTGTATGTCTAGTGACTTACATAGTACTTTGAACATAATGAGATATCGTAATAAATCGTTGCTGAATGTCATTTAATGGAGAGGGGGATAGCCTTAGTAGGAGAAACAGTATGATCAAAGGCAGGGATATGCACGGTTATATTGGAAGGACAATTAATATACCAACCTGAATGGAATAGAAGAGGATGAGTAACTGATATGGTTAGAAAAGTGGGTTGGGGCAAGATTGTTGAAGGCTTCAAATGTCAATTTACTAAATCGGTCATTGCTGGAAAGAATAAATATTGATAGAGGAGTTAAGTGGAAATAAAAATGTCATCTTGTTATTGTGGATGATCAAAACAATGGATGTGACTGGGCATTTGGATAAGTAGGGGAATGGATAAAAGGAGGAACGTTGATTTGATCCATGGAAGTAGGCTTGGGGTAAATCTGGAAAAAAGAGCACTAACATGGTGCCTGACATGTAATAGGTGCTTAGTTAATGCTTCTGATACCATCCCTTCTCTGTTTTTTTTTTTATAGCAGGGCTGAATTGATGATTAATACAGTATCAGATCATTTATTTGAAAAAAGCCTCAACTAAAATTCTTTTGCTAATTTCTCCTGTACTTGGACTAGGTTGTGACATAGCACAGTGCCACAGCAAAACACACAAAAAATAAACTTCATTACAATTTAGAATACAAGTCAGTAAAAAGTTTATTTCATGTGTTAATGTGTTAACCGACAAGATTAGGCAGGGAGAAAATCAGTTGCTATGTAGATAAGTGTGCCTCTATGGGCCAAAAAGACTTCTGAAAATGAGCCATTTCCCATAATTACTTAGAGTATATGGAAAAGACTATAGTCATTCTGGTTTACAACGGGTCGTTTATTGGCTTTGGGAGCCACTTATTGTGTTTCGGGGGAGAGGAAGCAGAAACCCTCTAATCTACTAGTCTTCATTGGCTTCAGGATTCTGGGTTGTCCATTCCTCTCCAGGTTGCATTCTTGACTCTTTGGACTTTTTCTACTACGCCACAAAAATATCTTTGCCTGGACTTCTTGGCTTCTGTGTTTTTTGTTTTATTTCAGCTGAGTCCTGGACTTTGCCTGAACTTCTCACACGGGAGGTACCATCTGTCCTATGTCTCTTTCTAACTGACTGGCTCCTCACAAAACCTCCATTTTAAGGAGGACATCCGGGACCAGTCATGTCTTCCTTTCTCTCCTGGCCGCTCCTGACTCTTTGTACTTTAAACAAGTTCTCCCATTGGGAGTGAGGTAACTCAGGTCAACCAAGAGAGAGTCTCAGATTTAACCTAAAGGGAAAAGTCCCCAGAGTCTCTAGTGTAACAAGTTGTCAATAGAGATATGATTGAATTTCTACATGTTGACTTCTTCCCGAAGTCTTTCTCCCGTTAAAGGGGCTGAAGAGAGATCAGAATGGCCACCACCTTCTCTCTCAAAGCCACACAACAAATCAGAAGACGACCTGAGAGACTGGATCTTTCTTCTTTCTTGCCCTGGACAAACTTTTCTCCACCTCTCCCATAAGCTCAGGGAGTTAATCTCCATCAATGAGGAGAGAATCCTTTGATGTGTTGTCTTCCCCCATTAAAATGTAAGCTCTTCCAGCACATGGCACAGATTGCCTTTCTTTCTCCTTATATTTGTACCCGTAGCACTTAGCATGGTGCCTGGTATAGGAAATGCTTAATTAATGCTTGTTGCCTGACTTGTCTTTGCATAAGAACTGGAGTAAAAGAAGGCAAAGCATCAGGGCTAGATATGACTGTCTCTTACATTGAAATGGAAGGTTATTCTTTTTCTTTCTCTGCCACTACAATAGTACATCTCCAGAAATTTTCCCAGTATTCCTCCTCTCTCCCATTCCATGTGAGAAATAATATTTTTAAAGGGAAAAAAAGAGGAAAACGAGATTTTAAAAGTCACCCAAACCAATTGGAAAAGTTTGCAATTAAATGCAGTATGTAACATTTATGGAAATGTTAAGCAAGTTACAACTATTATCTCATTTGATCCTTATAGTAAACCTGGGAGGTAGGTGCTATTACTTTGCGCATTTTATAGTTGAGGAAACTGAGTTGATTTGCCTAGGGTCGTAGGGGGAATAAAGGATTCTTAAAAGGCAGGCATAAGAAAGGGAGAGCATGCCATTTCTAGGGCACAGGAGAATCTGTCATTGGTGAGGTATGTATGAATGCAGTAGGACCAGTCTTGACAAAAAAGATTTAGTGGATTTGATGGACTGTATCTCATAGAAACTTTCGCTGCAGTGATTTCACTCAGGGTTTCGTGAAGGGTTAAAAAGACCTGAAAATAATCAGAGTTGACCTCTTGAAGAAATCTTTCTTCTTGTCTTTCTTCTGAGCCATCACTTTCAACTTTAGGGAAAAGGAGAAAGTGATAGGTAAAAGCTGAAGAGAGGGTTGGGAAGGAAGGGAGGGGAAAATAGAAACAGCCAAGTCCAGGGCAGTTTGAATCTGTTCTGATTCAGAGGATAGAGTTAAAACTACCAAAAGAAGCAAAAAAAGAGCCTGCCTCCTTCTTGACTCAACGATGACTGGAAACGGCAGTTAGAGGAATCATGTCATTATACCAGTGTAGCAAGGTCTTCCATTCCATTTGGTTTTTGTGGAGATGATAAGAGTCCACCATCTTGACTAAGATGGAATGAGCAATGAAATAATCATGAGATATTGTCTTTCTGTAATTTTATTGGTGTAAGAATTCCCTTTTTAAGTGGTAAGTGGAAGACAGAAGGGGCCTGGTGTGCTGTGGTCCATGGGGTCAGGAAAAGTGGGACATGACTGAACAACAGCAGCTGTTTTTCAGCCTTTAGTTTTACAGGGTTGCCTGAGGGCATTGAGAATTTAAACTGAGGCCTGACTTGAACCGAGGTCTTCCTGACTCCAAGGCCAACAGCAACAACCCTAATAAATTTTGTGGTATAATGTATTTGAAGTCAGGAATAATGAGCTTCAAATCCCACCTCAGCTATTTACCTGGGTAAGTCATTTTAATTCTTAAGCCTCAGTTTCCACATCCAAAAAGAAAATGATGATCATAATAGTACCTACCTCTCAGGGTTGTTGTGAGCATCAAAAGTGATAATATAGGGGCAGCTAGGTGGCGCAGTGAGTAGAGCACCGGCTCTGGAGTCAGAAGGACCTGAGTTCAAATCCAGGTTTGTACACTTGACACACTTACTAGCTGTGTGACCCTGGGAAAGTCACTTAACCCCAATTGCCCTGCTGTCCCTCCTCAAAACAAAATAAAAAGAGTACCGTCATCTTCCCAGTTACCTAGGCTCACAATTAGTTGTTATCTCTTAAAAAAGTGATAATATGTATAAAGCACTTTGCAAATCTTAAATAGAATATTTAGAATAGAATAATAGAATAAATAGAAAAGTGAGCTGTTTTTGTTATTAATTATCACTAATAAATAATATGGGAATTTAAAAAAAATGAGCCTGCTCTGATGCGAGGCATACACCTAGTTGACTGCACTGGCGTATGATGGGAACTAGCCATTATGATGAATTGAAATTGCTTTTCTTGTGATAATAGCCTTTCCCACAATTATTTAATATTGATCTAGCAACCATTAAATACTATTGTACCACTGAATATACACACAACTCTAGCTGCTTTCTAGGAGATTATATTTCAAGCTAGCATGGCACGCACACCATTATATATTCATGAAACCTACATTAATATAAAAACACCATACAGATGACTTAGTGGCCGGTTTTAGTTGTCTTGGAAATGGTTCTTGTGGGTTCCTTTCATCCACCGAACCATGTTGATAAGCCAGTGTTCAAATGTATGACATATATTTTGTCCTTTAGGCTTCTAAGCTAAGCAAAATATGTTTGAATCTCTGTGTGTAGGTGGTGGCAAGGAAAGAAATATACCAACGTTCCTCATTTCCAATTTGATTTTGAATGATGCATGACAACAAGTCACATACCACTCATCCTTCAAGGTCCAGCTCAAATCTTGCCTTTTTTATAAGGCCAGCCTCTCATACGAAAAGTGTTTCTGTATTTCTTCCTTCTTTGTATTCATAGGAATATATAATTGGAAGGGACCTTAATATAACCTTTTATTCAGTGCAGCAATCTCTTTTTACAGCATCACTGACAGGCTGTGAATATTCTGAGTCATAGTTGTCTCCCAAAGTTGCCCATTCAATTTTGGGCTCTAATTGTTAGGAGGTTTTTTTTTTTTCCAAATTAAACCAAAATCTTGGTCTTAGTTCTGCCCTATGGAGCAACATGGTATTAGTCTATTCACTTTAACTTACAGTTGTCTTTCAAGTTGTCGTGGTTATTGTTGTTGAGTTTTTTCGGTAGTGTTCAACTCTTTGTGACCCTATTTGGGGTTTCCTTGGCAAAAGACACCTGAGTGGTTTGCCATTTCCTTCTCCAGCTCATTTTACAGATGAGGAAACTGAGGCAAACAGGGTTAAGTCACTTGCCCAGGGTCACACAGTTAGTAAGTGTCTGAGGGGGGAGGGGAAGCAATTTAGTAAAGAGGAGCAAGCATTGCCTCTGGAACTGGATCAAACCCCGCCCTCTGATGCCCATCACCTGGACAAGTCACAACCATCCTGGGCCTCAGTTTCTTCATCTATAAAAGTAGAGGATTTGCTTAGATGGCTTCTGAAATTCCTTCCAGGTCTAGCTGTGTCATCCCATTTGAAAACACTCATCATGTCCCTCTTGAGGTCTTTCTTTCATCTTCAATTTAAACATTTCTATCCTTCAAAGAACATATTCCTGCACAGGACCTAGTAGTAGCTTGTGCAAAGAAATGCTACTAAGGTCATTCTCATCCATCCTGTAATTAATTATGCAGTTATTTTTTTTAAAAACACAAGTACATGACTTTTCATTTATCTTTATTGAATTTCATCTTGTTCATTTTGGCACATCATTCCTACCTGGTGATCTTTTAACAATTTTAGCTCTGTCATTTGCTGCATTAATTATTCTTTCCAGCCTTGTGCCATCTGCATAGTATATATACATATATATGTATTTTATACTATATATACATATGTATGTGTGTATTATATATATACGTATATATATAATACACACACATATATCTATATCTATATCTATAGTTGTCCAAATCATTGTTTAACATGACAGACAGGATCAAGTCTCGAAACTTAAAGCAAGCCACAGGTGATATGCCTCTAGGTTACCATTGATTCCTGTAATTAATATTCTTTGAGTATGGTTTTTTTAATCTAACTATTCATCTAGCTATATTATCAATTAGGCAGCTAAGTGTGCTGGATCTAGAGTCAGGAAAACCTGAGTTCAAAGCTAGCCTCAATTATTAGTTATAATAAGCATAATAATTAGTAATAATAAATTATTATTCAAATCACCTATAATAGCAATATATAATAGAATATATAACAATAAATTATTATACAAGTCATTTAATCACTATCTAATATATAAATTTATAAAAATTTATATATATAATTATAAATTTAATTATATTTAACCTCAGTTTTATCAATTGTAATGGGGATAGTAATAGTACCTATCTCCTAGTGTAGTTGTGAGTCTCAAAATGAGATGTTTGTAAACCACTTAGCACAGTGCATGTGTACATAATAGGTGCTTAATAAATCTCTGCTCCTTTCCTTTCTACTTCCTTTGCTACATGCTCTAAAATCATACATTTAATAATACGGCCTAGAATTTGGTCAGGGATGGATGTCAAGCTCAATCCAGTCTAGGAATCTGCTTTTTTCTTCCTCCCTGAAAATTGAAATGTTTGCCTGTCTCAGCTTCTGACACCACTCACATTCCCCATGATCCCTTGAGGATTACAGTCTAGGTCTTTTGGCATTTGGGAATATAATTCATCTGGGCCTAGAGATTTGAGCTCTTTTAAAAAGCAGCAGGGTGTTCTCCTCATTTTGCTGCAGCTTATGGATGAAGTGTTTGTAGACAGGATGAAAAGCTATAATCCAAGAGGAAACCAGAAAGGAGAAGAAAATTCTGAGGAGCTGGAGGGAAATCAAAACCATGTCAGGAGCTAGAGAAGTGAAAAAGTGATTTGGAAAAAATAAACTGCGTAGCACTGGAATTATACAACTCTTATATAAGTTTCTTCCCACAGTGAGTGAATACAAACCTGAAGGCACCGCGGCATCTCATGTGGAAAAGAGGAGGATTCTTTAGTGGACCTATGATGGGGGATAGTAGAAAGTATGCTGGGGTTTTGAGTCAGATGACCTAGTGTTGAATTCTGGCTCTGATACCAATAATGATATCACACTGGACAAGTCATTTACTGTATTTTCCCATGTATAAGATGCTCCTTAATTCTGCGGCCTGAAATTTGAAAAAATGTATTACATAAAGTTATTGAACTCAAATTTTATTCATCTGCTCATAGCTTTCAGGCATCTTTTGGCAAGTCTGGTGCATGTACGCATGCTTAGTCCATTCTGTTTCACGAACCTGAAGCACCAATTTTGTCCTTCTTTGAAATCAGTAGCTTCTTTTTCATCATCAGTTCTTCTTGCCTCATGCTGAACCATCTTTGTGGACACAGGAATTCCGATTGCCCTTTGCTCTTCAATCCATATCTTCAATTCCCTCTCCAAATCAGGCCATTTTGCTGATTTGCCTCTCTTGGCCTTCTTCTGCTTTGGCATTTTCAGTAGGGTTTCTTCATATTGTTTTCTCAGTTGGAGGAGGACCAAACTTACGTTCAGCAGCACTATTTCCGTTCACTTTTGCAAACTGGATTGCTTTTAACATGAATTTAGCACTGTACGAAAATCTTTTCTGAGCCATTTCTGGGCAGAACGTGGCAAAATGTAACCCAATATACTGGAAACAAATGTGAAACAATGAGTGCAAAGAGACAGCAAGCGTGAAAAAGTGGGAAATGCAAGTAAAAAAATCTACAACAATGAGCACAAAAACAAGCGTGAAAAAGAGGGAAATGCAAGTAAAAAAAAAAAAACTACAACAACTGTATAAGACACTCCCAGTTTTTAGACACCAATTTTTTTTTGGAAAAGGGTGAGTCTTATACATGGGGAAATATGGTAATTGCTCTTAACCTAATGTTCTCCATCCATGAAATGAGGATAGATAGATGAAGATTCTCTATGCTTAAGAGGAACTTCTTGAGCACTGCACAGAATGAGAGAAAAGGACTTCCAGCAATCAGAACCAAGCTTGAGCCCACTTTGCTCTGGACTCTGTATGTACTTGTGGGAGAGTAAGTCGCAGACTTGTAGGACAATGTTCTGTGTAACAACGGTTCATATTTTGCCACCTCTTTCTAAAAGCTGTTTGAGGTTGGCTGACTGAATGAATTCTCACCTGATAATCTTGGGGAGAAGTTCACCAGTGAAGGCTTGAGCCAAAGGCATTAGAAAATCACCACTGTCTCCACAGGGGTACCCCTAAAGACCAGAGAGGAAGATGGAGTCTTGCTCCAGGACATAAGACTCATCTGTGAGAGTGGGAATTAGGATAAAGAACCTCCGGGCTTATATGGTACTCTTTAGTTCCTAGGATTGTTCTGAGAAAAGTGTTTTGTAAAACTTTAAGTATTATTTTGTGTTAGCCATTATTATGTTGTTGTTACGTTGGTTGGTTGGTTGTCCATTCTTGAAGAGGACCAAAATGACATAACTATGCTAGTCAAGTTCCAGAGTGTCTGACTGTGGCTGATCAGACCCATGTGAGCTCAGGATGTTCTACCACAGGTTCGGCACAAATGGTCCATTTGGGGTAGATTCTCTAAATTTGCTCATATCGAGTTTCTTTTGAGCTACTTCAATTCTGCTTTGCTCGTAGAGCACAGCATCTTCTCTGATGAAGTCACCCCACGCTGGGCGGTCCTGTGCCAGTGTCTCCCATGTCACACATCAATTCTAAAGTTAAGAGAGTCAGTGAGAGTTTCCTTGAATCCCTTCTACTGACCACCATGTGAACGCTTGTCCTGTGCAAGTTCTCTGTAGTCTTTTTATCAATCATACGTTTCGCATTCAAACAATGTGGCCAGCCCATCAGAATTGTGTTCTCTACAGCAGAATTTGAATGCTTGGCAGTTTAGTTCAAGTAAGGACCTCAGTTGTCCTGCCAGGTGATCTTCAGAATCTTCCTAAGACAGTTCAAAAGGAAGCGATTCAGTTTCCTGGCATGGCTGTCCCGGTTTCACAGGCATACAACAATGAGGAGCTATTGATGAACATGCAGTAGCAATGGAAAGAATCCTGTTAAGAGGCAGTGAGGTGGTGCAGAGGACAAAGTGTTGGACCTGCAGTCAGGAAGACCTGAGTTCAAAATCCAGGCTGACCTCTACTGCTTGTGTGACCCTGGGCAAGTCACTTAACTTCTCTCTGCCTCAATTTTCTCATCTCTAAATTGGGGGTCATAATAGTAGGGTAAGGACAAAGCGAGATGTTTGTAAAGCACTTGTAAACCTTAAAATCCCATATGGAAAAGCCCAAATCTAGGTCTCTTCCCATTTGTAAAATGCAATACTTATACTACCTACTTCACAGAATTGTTTTGAGGATCAAATAAGATAATATATGCAAAGGGCTCTATAAATTGTAAAGTTCTATATAAGGTGATTATGGCACTTAACCATATATTTCTTCATATTTTTATTGTTTTTTTATTCCTTTATCTTATTCTCCCCACTTGGTTGTAATTTCTGAGAGAGTAGGCAGCATATCTTACATACTTTTACTTCTCTGAGGGTCTAGCACAATATTATGTTAAGTAGGAGATAGTTACTAAATGCTTAATAATAATTAAAGTTAGTATTTATATAATGGGGCAGCTAGGTGGCACAGTGCATAGAGTGCTGGGCCTGGAATCTTCATAATTCAAATTTGGTCTCAGATATGTTCTAGCTGTGTGACCCTGGACAAGTCACTTAAAATTGTTTCCCTCAGTTCTCATCTGTAAAAACAAGCTGTAGGAGGATATGGCAAACCACCCCAGTATCTTTGCCAAGAAAACCCCAAATAGGGTCATGAAAAGTTAGACATGAGTAAAAAATAATTAAAGAAAAATTTATGTAGTACTTAAAATCTTCCCAGGTTTCTTACAAATATTATTTGATCCTCATGCATCTCAATTCTCCCTACATAAAAGTAGAGATGGATATGTAAAATTTAATAGAATCTCAGAACTGGAAGGAACCTTAGAAATAATCTAGACCAGCCCCAACAGAGTCTATGAATCCCTTTTTTGAAATCTCTACAAGTTATCATTTGGACACTTTCTTGCATATCCCCGGTAATGAAGAACTCCCTCTCCAGGTAACTCATTCCATTTGTTTTTGGACAGCTCTAATTATTAGGTAGTTTTTCCTAAAAGACTGGAAAACTTGAGCCTTGAGATGGCAAATATGCTGGAATGTGGGAAGGATCTGTGATTTTGTCAGAGTAAGGACCTCCTCTCCCTGTTGCAGACCCAATTCATTTATAATAAGAAAAACAGGTTATTTAGGATGAGTGGTTTGCCCAAGGTCACCCAGCTAGTAAACTTCGGAGGTGGGATCTGAACCTATCTAATCCTAGTACTTTTTATACTATGCCATGGAAACTCAGTGAAATTTTTTAAAATTACTGTTTCCAAGCATCTTCCACATCAAGAAAATCAGAACACATATTGCCAATCTGAGGAAAGTTCATTCTTAAGGGAGCCTTGTACTTTCTTCTGAAAACATAAGGTCTGCAATTAGTTTCATCTTCCACACTCAACTAAGGATATTTGATCTCTTAAGGAACCTTTAGTTATCATTTGTCATGCTGGGCTAAAGTAAATTGCTTAGATTTTTTATTTTTTATTTACATATTCTTTAGACCTGTATCTAATTGAACAAACAGCCTGTAAGGGAATTTTATACTCTGTAAATAGTGCCTAATTAAGAACAAAAGTTATTGTCAAGATAATCACCAGGGGGCAATGGAAGCTGTTCATATTTATTTATTAATTTAGAAAGAGGAATAACCTAGCTAACTATTATTTGCAATTATGACAATGAATATAAAGGCAACTCTTAACTATTGTATCTGAGGCCTGAATGAGCAATGTTCCACCATATTAGCTCCTCCATGGAGATGTCAAAGGAGTCAAGGAAAAGGGCACAGCAAATTCAATGGTGAATATTTCAGTGGAGAAATGGGACTTGGTGAGAGTCCAGAGAAATGAGAGATAGGAATGATGAAATGAAGTGAAGGAGAGACCTAGAGGGAAAGGATGAAGGAGAGAAGTCGTGTGGTCTGCCCGGTAAAGCGACAACTCAAAGGAAACTGCTAACAACTGCATCCCTAGCTGACAGCTTAAAGGTGACAATTCATGTGTATGTGGGGGAGGGATGGACAAATTAGGTTGTTTCATGTTTCGGAGAACAAATAAAAGTAAATGATCCCTAATATGTCTAGTCAAAACTCTGATGTAAATCAGCATGTGAAGGCTCACTAAATATAATCATAACAATAAAGGCAGTTTTGTTTCCTTGTTTATCCCAAAGTGGTGACATAGTGCATGTGGGGAGCTCTAGTTTATTGAGTGCCTACTATGTGCCAGGTCCTGTGCTGAGTGTTTTACAAATCTTAACTCATTTCAAGACCCACAACAAGCCTTCAAGGTAGCTTGTATTATCGTGCCCATTTTTTGGTTGTTAGTAGTTTTTTTCAGTCATGTCTGAGGATTTTCTTGTCAAAGATACTAGAGTGGTTTGCCATCTCCTTCTCAATTTACAGATGAGGAAACTGAGGCAAATAGGGTTGGCAACTTGCCCAGGGTCACACAGCTAGTAAGTGTCTGAGTCTGGATTTGAACTCAGATCCTCCTGAGTCCATGGCTGGTGCTCTGTCTACCATGCCACCTAGCCATGTGTTATGATTCCCTCAGGATCTGTGTGCCCTTATGTTCTTTTTGCTTTTGGGTTTTTTTTTGGTAGGAATTGGACCTGCAATTTCTTTTTTTTTTTTGAGAGAGGAAGGAAGGCAGGGCAGTTGGGGTTAAGTGACTTGCCCAAGGTCACACAGCTAGTAAGTGTGTCAAGTGTCTGAGGCCGGATTTGAACTCATGTTTTCCTGACTCCAGGTGCTCTCTACTCACTGTGCTACCTAGCTGCCCCCAGACCTACAATTTCATTGGTACAGGGAACATGCAATGAGGAAACTTCCCTCTATCAACGCTTATTGGCACCTGTTCTATAATTCAGGCCTTAGAAAGTTGTCTTTTCTTCCTCTTGGGTCCTGCTAATGGACAGGTAGGCAGGTATGCATGCCGGACCTTACCTAGAATTGTGTGTAAGACAAAAGACTACAAGTCATGCCTGGAGAAGTCACCATTAGTGGGTGCCAGGGAACTCGGCCCACTGATTCAAACCTGGGGATAGAGGAGAAGAGCTTCTCCCCAGGAATCACATCTTGGAGCTTTTGATTTCTACTAATTATATTTGCTAACTAGGTGCTAAACTATTTGTTTCTATTCTGCCGAAGGTTGGCAAGTGTTGTCAGCACCCTTGAAACTTGGGACAAGCCCCCATCTTGCTTGCTAGTCTTCTTTCTTCTTTTGTTTATGTATCTCTGAAATTAACTGGTGGCACATAAGTGTATATATTTGTCTGCTGCCTCATAATTCAGGCAATTTTCTCCCTCTCCTTCCTATATACAACTGTCAAAGTCTCCTGGAACTTGAAAACATCTGTCTTTTCTCCTTTCTGCTTCCCACCCACCTACAACGCATGACTCGGTAAAGAGAGAGGAGCAATGCTCTTAGAAATTCCTCATTCTATGAGCAATGCTCTTAGAAGTAACTCATCCTTATTCCCACCAGCAGCGGAGAAAGTGGTGGCAGTGGTCATGATCTCATACTGTCAGAGAGGTAGCAGAGATGATGTTTAGGGTGACAAACTTGTGTAAATATATTCATAAAGGCAGCTACCCTTGCATTCCATGGAGCACCTGAGATTTAAGCGATAAACTAGGCTGGAAGGGCAAGTCCTCTTAGCAACAAGCCATGGCCATTACCATGTGGGGGCTCCAGGCTGAGGCTACAAAGAATGTGAGGAGTAGGGCTCCCTGGTGGTACATGAAGTTGAGAAAAGTCTGAGGAAGGAAGCCCAGGTCAGTAGGGTTTTTTTCAAGCTAAGATAGAAGGAGCTGAACTATATGTCTGGGACACCAAAGCAGGAGCAGCTTGGGTCAACTCTACATAAGAGTATTGATGTCAATACAGTCGATGTTTTGTAATCCCTGGACAATCGTGTCCTAAAAAGCACAGGACTGACCATGTCATTTACTATTCAAAAACCTTCAGTGGCTCTGATCAAGTATAAAATCTTCTACATGGTTTTAAAAGTCTTTCATAATTTACCCCTTCCTACCATTCCATTTTTCATATAATCTTACTCCCCTTCGAGGACTCTACAATTTCATGACATTGATCTCCTGGCTATTCCTCACACAAGACTCTCTATCTCCACACCCTGGGCATTTTTGCTGGCTTTCCCCATGCCTGGAAATCTCTCCTCCCTCATCTCTGCTTTCTGGCTTCCGTGTCTTTAAGGTCTTGGTTAAAATAACACTTTCTGCAAGAAGTCTTTCCTAATCACCCTTAATGCTAGTGCTTTCCCTCTGTGATTGTCTCTAACTTATCCAGCAGATATCTTATCAACACAAGTTGCTTTCATGTTGCCTCCTCCATTGCTCTATGAGGAGTTGCCTTTCTTTGTAGCCCAGTCACTTAGTGCAATGTAGGTGCTTAATAGAGACTTGAGGACTTGGCTGTGGAAAGATCGTGTGTAGAAAATGCATATTTAGGTAAAAGGACTCACATGAAGAAAAGTATTTATAATGGCTCTTTTTGTGGTGGCAAAGAATTGGAAATTGTGGAATCAATTGGGAAATGGCCGAAAAAGTCGTGGTATATGAATGTAATGGAACACTATTGTGCTGTAAGAAATGATGAGTAGGCAGACTTCAGAAAAACCTGGAAAGACTTACATGGACTGATGCTGAGTGAGGGGAGCAGAACCAGGAGAACATTGTACACAGCGGCAGCAACATTGTGCAATAACCAACTTGGATAGATTTAGTTTTCTTCAGCAACACAATGATCTAAGACAATTCCAAAAGGCTCATGATAGAAAATGTCACCCTGATCCAGAGAAAGAACTGTGGAGTCTGATTGCAGATCAAAGCATACTATTTTCTTTATCTTTTTTTGTTTTTTTCCTATTGTTTTTTCCTTTTTGTTCTAATTCTTCTTTACAACATGACTAATGTGGAAATATGTTTAATATGATTGTACATGTATAGCCTGTATTAGATTGCATGCCATCTTGGGGTAGGGGGTATGGAGGGAGGGGGAAAATTTGAAACTCAAAATCTTATAAAGGTGAACGTTGAACACTAAGAATAAATAAAATATGCATATTTAATGTAAAAATGCACATTTAAATTAATTTGAACCAGGAGAGCCCAGGGCAACATCTAATGCTCTTTAGCAATGGGCAAATAATTGAATCTTTTGGGGACTCTGTTTCCTCATCTGTTACATGGGAAAATAATGCCTGTAATACATCACAGAGTTATTGTGAGGCTCAGATGAGGTAATGTAGTAAAGACCTTAATAAACTTTAAAGTACTATATAAATATGAGCTGTTATGATCATTTCCCCCTCTAGCCCAGGCCCCATCTGTTTCTTAAAGAGTCTCAGTTGGGGTTGGATTTTGACACCATTCCCCTCAAGGCCTGACAAAAGACTCATTACCTCCATTTGAAAAAAAGTCTTTGACTTACACCACTTCAATATGACAACTTCATTTTTGTGTGTTTCGTCTACATTTGTGTATGGTTATATGCCCAGTGTTGTCATGTACTTGTATTTGATTTCTATTTATCTGTACGAGAACATATGTCTCATCTCCCCAGCTAGACTGTAAGATGTTCCAGGGCTCCCAAGGTCATCCATCATCACCCAATCTGTCAACAAGTAAGTATAGGGCATTTACTATACACCTAGCCCTGTTACAGACATTTTACTTTTGGACTTCCTAAGTGCCTCATACACTGCTACCTAGCGAAGGTTATTGAATTTATTGAATGAAGATATGAAGCCAGTATTTGCATCATTTTTTACTTTTCAGTTCAGGTGAAGTCCAAGCCGGGTGACTAACACACTTTTCCTGCTTCCCTGACTTTACCATGCTGTTCTCTCTGCCTGGGATGCCGCCCTCTCAACCGCCATCTATTGAAATCCTACTCAGTTGAAAAGGTGAGAGCTTTTCCTGAACACCCCAGACAGAAGTGAAATTTCTCTTATCTCAAACGTTTTTACTTAACAGTCCTTCTGACATTTCTCACACCCCATTCTGTCTTGTGTAATAGCTATTTGTGTACTCCAATTCCTTTTTCTTAGATCAGGGTTTCTTAACTTGGGGGTTCACAGATGCCTAAGGAAATCTAGGGACAGATTTCAGATGATCTACAAACTTGGATGGAAAAAAAAACACATCTTTATATTCATTAACTTCTAACTGAAAATTTAGCATTTTGTTCAATTGTGAATAAAAAAAAACAACATTCCTTAAGGAGGGGAAGGGGAGGAGCCAGCAAATTTGGAACTCAAAGTTTTTAAAAATGTTAAAAAATGTTTGTTTTCACATCATTGAGAAAAAATAAAATTAAACATAAAAACCCTCAACAACATTATTTTGAGAAGGGTACATTAGATGTCACCAGACTGCCAGATGAGTCCATGCCACAAAATAAATTAAAACACCTATCCTAGACTATGAGCTTACTTGAGGGCAGGGATAATGTTTTATTCATCTTTGTATTCCTCCCTGTGCTTATCCCAGTGTCTTGTACACAACAGATGATTAATAAATAGTACATGAAGGAATAAATCCCTTTGGGGAGTGATTTTTGTGTCTTTCCTAATTCAACACTTGAGAACTAGAGTGGAGTGTGGGATTTTTCACTTGAAATATTTACCATTTTTTTCTTTGCTGACCCTAGGAGAACTTTAACGTGGCTGAGATTACCCAGGTTTTTGTTCTGGAAAGGAGCTGAGAATGCCACCCCCTCCACACCCCAACTGGTGTGTAGATATAGACAGGCAGGTGTGGCAAATGAATGTTTAGGAACTGGAAGTGAACAGATCCTGCTCGCAGATACTAGGCTGGCTATGGAATATGGGATACTGGGCAAGCACTTGGTCACGTGGGCAATCATGTGGGACTGAAAAGACAGTGTCAAGGATGCAGTCATGATGGTTCAGGGGGCAGGACATTAATGTACTTCAAGCCAAATTCAGGAACTCTTTTCCAGATCACACAGGTTAGGCAGAGAAATGAGGTATTCACTCACTTCATTTGTTCATGTGTCCAACAACTATCAAGTACCTGCCTTGATTAGGTGGGTGGCATAGTCAATAGAATGTTTGATTTGGGAATTGGGAAAATCTGGGTTCAACTCCTGCCTCTGACAATTGCTGGCTCTGTGACCTGGAGTAAGTCGCTTAACTCCTAGGTACCTTAAATGATGCCCTAGGACTTACCTACTGAAACAGAGATGGGTTGTAGTCTGCCTCGGTGGAGGGAGTTCCCATTATTAGAGATGAGACATAACTTAAATGCATATTTGAATATGTTTATATAAGGGAAGTTTAGGAACTGGGAGAGAACAGGAAGCTAGGTGTACCACAGAAGAGAAGAGTGCTGGATCTGGAATCAGGAAAAGCTGAGTTCAAATCTAGCTTCAGATACTTACTAGCTGTGTGACCCTGTACAAGTCACTAAACCCTCTTTGCCTCAATTTCCTCATTATGTTTTTTATATATATGTATATATATATATGTTATATATATTATGTTACAGACATATCATCTGTAAAATGATCTAGAGAAGGAAACGGCAAGTCACTCTACTATCTTTACCAAGAAAACCCCAAAAGAGGTCATGAAGATTCAGACACAACTGAAAATGACTGAACAACGACAGAGTCAGAAAGACCTGTGTTTGAAGCTCGCTCCTCTGGGACCCTGTACAATTCACCCTCTCAGCACTCCAGGAAAATCTCTAAGACAGGGGTTAATAAGGATGAGGTTCCTCTCCTCTCCTCAGGGAGTCTGTGCACCTGGATGGGGGAAAAATCAGTTATCCCTTCCATATCCTGGCTTTCCCCGTTGTGGGTTTTGATATATCATGGGTCGGCATAAGAACCCATTTCAAAAATTGTAAATTGAAGAGTAGGGGCCAAGTTTCGTTGGTAGGAGGAGTTTTTCCTCATTGGGAATTCTCCATATTGATGAAATCACAAGTCTAGTTAAAAGAAAGAATAATAAAATAAATTAATTTAGACTACTTTTCAGCGTCTGCATCATGTAGCTTCAAGTATAGGAACTGTAGCTATGATAGTCATTCTACAGAAGGATAAATGAAAGTACTATAAAGTTAGGTGACATATGACTCACAAATATGCCGGTGAGTCACTGGCAGAGCTGTAAATAGACCACAGGAGTCTCCCACTGTTCCCCAACAACCAGCATATTAGTGGTGGGTAGTGCAATTAAGCTGTTGATTCTAATGTCAGCTCCTGCAAATAATAAAGCCCTGTGGCACTTCAGTTTGGTTCCTTCTTTTAGAAATAGTGTATGAAAACAAAATAAGAGATATGTAAAAGAAATTAGACTTGGTAGCAAAGTTTGACACAAATCCTGTTAAGAAGAGAATATTTATATTTGATGTTCTCATATTAAAAAAAATCTTTCCATTGCACTGATTAAGGAGGAACTTTGAGTATATTTGAGGATTTTTTTTTCCAAAGGGCAAATGGAAATGTCCTTATTCTTATGAAGCATGCATGCAGTGTTTTCTGCATTGTTCCTTTGGCCTCCCATACTCGTCTGATATTTATTGAAAACAACTTCACTCTGGGTTGTTTGGATTTAGGTTGGACCTCTCTTAGCTTTAAAAAAGTTGCAATCAGTTTCGCAAATCCCATGGGGTGTTTGGAGACATCACCTCATCTTGGGTTGTCTGGGCCCCATTTGGAAGACCTTCCTTCCTCAGACTCGGTTAAATACCAGGGGGTGGCCCAAAGGAAGACATTAAGCAGCGGCTTGGATGCACTGAATGGCTTGAATTTACTCAGAGGACCTGGATTCCGATCCAGTCTCTTACTTACTAGTTGTGTGAGTCAGAGCAAGTCAACTGATCTCTCTGTAAACTGATGGGATTGGACTAGATGACCTCAGGCCCCCTCCAGCTTCCAGCTCTTGATCTGTGATTCCTTAACATCTGCTGTTATTATGGTTATCTTAGAGCAATATTTGGTCGCCTCCAATTGCTACTACAAAACTTGGGACCCTGGGGGTATAGACAGGTCTGTGGAGTTCCAGTGATCCAAGTCTTTTTTTGGCTTTTGAAATTTATGAAAGTGAAAGATGAGATTTTTGTGCTGTTTTGAGAAGCTTGGCCTCTTCTGAGTAGTTTCTTTACTCAAGTCTCTGTATACCCTGGAGTGAAGGAAAAAGATGGCCTTCTAAAAGATAAAAATATAGAGAGATTTTTTATTTCTGGCAGGGTATCCTGGATTGAGCAGCCTGGCATTATTTTGAGACTCTTTAAATTAAAATTTGGGGGTGAGGGGATGACACTATGGCCTTTGAACTGACAAATTAGTTAGTGAATGTATTTTGAGGGGTGAGATGTGCTGGCTAAGTTCCCAGGATTTATATTTCTAGGTTGGCGTATTCTTTTTATTTTTAAATTTTATTATTTTTATTATTAGGTTTTATTTTTTAATAGGAGGAGGCTCATTGTTATTTATCTTTTGACAATGGAAAATTTCCCAGCACTGACATTCACTATCTCTGTGACTCCGGATAAGTCACTTATTCTCTTTCAGCCTTAATTTCTCTTGTCTGTAAAATGGGGATAATAATATTGTTGGGAGGATTAGATGAGCTAATGTGTATAATTTGTGGATGTTAAAGTACCATGTAAAAGAATACAATAAAATACAATGTGATGCTATGCTATCTACACTTACATAGCACAACACAACACACTTCTACACTATGTACTACATGACATTATATTATACTACACTATACCATACCATACCATACCATGCCATGCCATGCCATACCATACCAAACCATACCATGCCATGCCATACCATACCATGCCATACCATACCATACCAAACTTGTTTTCCCCCCTCATAAAAAAAATCCAAACCAACAAAAAGAGTGACTTGTCCAGGGTCTCAGAGCTAGTAAGTATCTGAGGCCGGATTTGAACTCAGGAAGATGAGTCTTCCTGACTCCAGGTTCCTGGCTTTATCCACTGCCACTTATCTGGGGCCTGGAGAGAGATAAGAGGAGCTGATGAAGATAAGTGTTTTCAGACATGGTCAAGGTATGGATTTGTTTTTCTTGACTGTACTTGTTTGTTTCAAAAAAAAAATTGTTTTTTTCTTAATTTGAGAAATGATTTGGGAGGGATTGATGTATTAGCAATAGCAACGCCCTTGCCCCCAAAGACAAAAAGAAAAGAGTGTTATTGTAGCATGAAACACGCTCAGAAAAGAATAGAAGGATGGGTTCCGAAGGGGAAAGACCAACAGGACGGCTTTGAAAGCAACATGCTGGATTTATTAAGTTCTTTTAAAAAATGCAAGCTGTATATCATAGAGATTCATGGTTTCATGTACATTACTCTTTTTCTCTTTTGTATGTTTGAAAATGCTTATGTTTGTTGTTGATGTTTGTCAAGTTCAGACTATTCAAAATTTTTTTTAAAAAGAGAGAATTTGCTTTAAAGCACTATGGGGGAAAATATGACGTGAAAGGTTATAAATTACAAACTTATTTATGGTTTGAGCCTAGCCCTCTCTACTAAACTATAGGGATCTAAAGCGCACTCTTTCCTAGCTTCCTCTATCCTCCCAGTTATTTTCTAGTCCCTAGGTCTTTGATCCTGATGTTAGTACAGTGTTAGAAATTTGGCTCTGGTTGACTTGCATGGCTGTGTCTGAGCTGCGCTTGCTGTCTGGGTTAAGCAATAGGTGTGGAAACCTGGGACATTTCGGCTAATACTTCTCTCTCCCTCTCTCTCTCTGTCTGTCTGTCTTCTGTCTCTCTCATTTTTTTAATCTAATAAGATATACTATCGGTAAAGCAGTTAGCCTGAGTGCTTGGCACATAGTAAGTGCTTGATTAATGCTCCTGTCCATTCTTTTCCCATTTTAGTTTGCTCACACCAATGATTCTGCACAGTGACTCATGCTAGATCAGGGTTCTTTAAGCTTTTTTGGTATCATGGACCCCTTTGGCAATCTGGTGAATCCTATGGACCCTTTTCTTAGAATGATGTTTTTTAAATGAGTAAAATAAACAGTGAGTCAAAGGAAAGCAATTGTATTGAAATATAGTTATAAAACATTTAAAAAGCTCACAGACTGTACTAGACTTGTTTACTGTGAACTTGGAGATAAATACTCTTGCCTCCTGGCTCCCAGATTATAAAGAATCTTCTCTACTTTGCTCTCAAGCATCCTCTACCTTGAGCTTTAATAATCTAAACTCCACCTACCTTGGTTGATTGGTTGGTTGTTCTTCGTTCTTGAAGAGGGCCAAAATGACATCACGATGCTAGAGTCAAGTTTCAATGTGTTCGACTGTGGCTGATCAGGCCAATACGAGCTCGGAATGCTCTACCACAGGTTGGGAACAGGTGGTCCGTGTGAACATTTGGGCTGGGTGCTCTAAATTTGCGCATCCTGTGTTTCCTTTGAGCTGTTTCAGTTCTGCTTTTCTCATGGAGGACAGCACCTTCTCTGATGTGGGCACTCCATGCTGAGCAGTACTGTGCCAATATCTCCCATGTCACACAATCAATTCCAAAGTTCTTGAGAGAGACCTTGAGAGTGTCTTTCTTCTGACCACTGTGTGAACACCTGCCCTGTGTGAGTTTTCCATAAAATAGTCTTTTTATCCTATTTTACTTAGAGGATTGGTGTGTGAATCAAATGAGATCATGCACATGAAAATACTTTGATAAGCATACAATTTTTCACCAAAGTACCTCTCTTATCTGTCTTCTGGAGATCTCGATGCTGTTGTTTCTTGAGCATTGGATACTTCTCTTGTCATAGGATTAAGGTCAATTCTGTGTGTGTGTGTGTGTGTGTGTGAGAGAGAGAGAGAGAGAGAGAGAGAGAGAGAGAGAGAGAGGGAGAGAGAGAGAGAGAGAGAGAGAGAGAGAGAGAGATGTGGGGGAACTGACTCTTCTATTACTCTAAATTTGAATCTCAAAGCCTCATGGCCTGGAATTCTGAGACTAGGCCATATCTTCCCTGACCTGAGCTTGGTTTCTTGCCTTCTCCCCCCTCATGATGACCCCACCATGGGCTATTTCCCAGACTCTCACCCTTCACTCTGCTTAACCCTGTGTCCATTGGTAACCCATCTCTAGTTTCCCATTCATTGCTAGTTTTGAGCTGATACATATTTCCTAAATACACTGGATTAATTTTCTTGTTCAACTTACAAATGAGGAAAATGTGAACTTCAGAGGTTGAATGATTTGCCAAATAGTCCATAGCTAGTAAATTATGAAGTTGGAATTGGAACCCAGAAGAACAGTTCTTTTAAATCCAAACTGTTCTTTTTCTTTTATATCACAGACTTCTGCTGGTGCCATAGACTGCTTTCTCTTTTTTCAGGATGGTGGTCCTCTACCACTCCATTGAGATGGATCCTACAGAATGGATGTTTTTATAATAATTACTTAGAACAAATGTATGTGATGTATAGCAATAGTTACATATTCACTCCTTTTTCTCTGTCCTACAGTAGAGTTCATTCATCATAAAGATTTCTACATGTAATTTACATGAAGTTCTGTGGAATTGAAAGTCTTGGTTTGGTAATAAGGGGACCTGAGTTTTCATCTCATTTCTATCCCAGTTGTGTGCCCTTAAGTAAATAAATTCTCTTCTCCCGGGCTCAGTTACCTCATTTTTAAAATGGGGGGAATTTGATGTGATCTATATGTTATGATCTTTGGACTTTCCACTTGTGAAATACTAAATATGAAAACTTGGCAAGATGTGGTGGTCCTTGTGCCTTCATGATATCACACAGCTGTAAGGAATGACAGAGTCCTCAGAATCTTAAAACAGTTTTTCCTCTCCAAGCAGGGAAGAAGTAGGTCTGTAATTTTTTAGAGGTATTTACTTGATGGATCTTTCCTTAGGATTTCAAAGACTCAGCTCTCCTTATCACTATAGGTGTTTTATCATCAACAGCATCATGATCTTTCTCATTACTGATGTTGGGGAGAAAAGACAAACGTCATGATTCACTTTCATGTCAGTATTCTGACCAGAGGACTTCTCGATGAGACACTTTGTGTAGTACGAAGCAAGCTAAAAATGGGCATGCTAAAGCAAAGGAAATGAAAACCCAGTAAAAAAAATTGGGAAAGCTGTTGGATAATTCCTTAAATGAATATAACACTTTGTGCTTGCCACAATGATTTCACAAGCATTTTCTCATTTGGTCCCCACACCAACCCAATTTGCTTTCACAAGTCTTTTCTCATTTGGTTCCCTATTCTATGGTGGAAAGAGATAATTATATTTATTTTAAGGATGAGGGAACTTAGGTACACAGAGGCTGGTTGGCAATAGAAGGTAGACTGCAGCCAAATTTGTGGCTTGAGAGCCAAGATTCTTTAATAACCTCTTTGGAGGTGAATTGGCAGAGATCTTTGACCAGCTAAGTGGGTGTTAGAATCTCATATGATTCTCTGATGAAATCACCTGGGGGATTGCTAGGATGGTGGCGGTGCTTGAATTAAGAGGGAATTTTCATTTTAATTCTTATACTTTAAAAAATAAGTCTGAGAATTTAAAAAAAGATTTCTGCATTAACATGGAGTAATGTACAGAGTGTCTTGGAGGACAGAAGACCTGGGTGCAAGTTCTACCTTGGATTTATACTGTCTGTGTGATGCTAGTTAAGTTACTTCACCCCTCTAGGATAGAGATACCAAAGAGCAGCCAGCCTGACTCATGCAGCCTGCAACACTCCCTAGTGTAGCCCAAACCAGATTGAAATGGAATTGGGAATATTTAACAAATAAAAAAAATAAAACAGATAATATTACATTTTAAAACTAAGACATCATGCAGTCCACAGGGATCTTCATGTATGAATTGTTGTTGTCGTTCACTCATTTCAGTAGTGTCTGACTCTTTTTGACTTCATTTGGGGTTTTCTTGGCAAAGATACTGGAGTGGTTTGCCAGTTCCTTCTCCAGCCTGTTTTACAGATAAGGGAACTGAGGCAAACAGGGTTAAGTGACTTGCCCAGGGTCACACAGCCATTAAGTGGTTGAGGCTGGATTTAAACTCAGTCTTCTTGACTCCAGACTCAGCACTCAATCCACTGCAAATTATTGGTCCCCATTTCTTTTTTTTTTAATTTTAAAATTATTTTTAGTTTACAACACTCGGTTCTACGTAATTTTGATTTCCAGATTTTCTTCCCTCCCTCGACACTCCCTCCCCAAGACAGCATGGACTCCCATATATCTTCCACGTATAACTTCGCATTGAATTAATTTACACACTTGTCAAGTTGTGGAGAAGAATTATGACCAATGGAATGAATCATGAGAAAGATGAAACAGAAGCACAAAAACAACTACCATGGTCTCCATTTCTACATGAATTTTATACCAACCACTGTTTTAGGCAACTCCCTAAGATTATTCTTTGCAGAGAAGGTGAAAACTTGCATTGGTAGAGGGAATGTCCTCTTCTGGGTTATGTCAGTACCAGTGACATCACAAGACTAGTTCCTAGTTCCTTGATTTACTTGGCATTTGGAATTCTCTTTTGTCACCGTTTGTGGCACTCAGAGTAAAGACAAGAGATTGCATCATGCGGGCAGACCTAAGATAAGCTGTCATCAACAGCTTCCTTGCATTCTTTCATACCTTTCATTCTCTTTCATACCTTTGTTGCTTTTCCAACTTAATCAGTAGCAGTGTTGCCAGTATGATAAGAGATGAGAATTTATTATCCATATGAGCTAATTAATGGAGCTCTTCTTGCTCCTGTATACTTTGTTGTCTAGGGAATTAAAGTTTTATTTTTCAATTAGAATCTTGAAAATATCTTCAGTCCTGAGCAGATCTTCTAGAAAACAGTCCTTACTACCACTGCCCAGATATAGATCATAGGATCAGAGATCTAGAATTTAAAGAGAACTCAAGGGTCATTTGGTTTAACACCCTCATAAACCTTGGCTCAGGAGGTTGTGAATTATTTGCCTGAGATTCCACAGATAGCACGATTTGAACCCATGTCTTTTGACTTGAGAACTAGTGATCTTTCCATTTGTGTCATGCTACATTTATAAAGAAGTAATTGAAGATCAAAAATAAAGCATCTCTGACCTTGACTGTGATCAAAATGGGCATGTGGAAATTATTAAAAGAAAGGGTGCTCTCTTCTTTCATACAAATTTTGCTCTCCTGGTGAACTTGTCTTCTGGTTTCCTGAGGCAAGGTAGTCATTTATGTGGTGACTATCTGATATCTGCTGATACTTAGGAAAATCAGCACACACAATAGGTAAAGTATATGTGATGGTGATGGCTTCTATATTAACTCCATTTTAGGAAAGGAGACTGACCAGCTAAGTGGACCAGTGAGTTTGGAGACAGGAAGACCAGAGTTCAAATCCACCCTTAACCACGAAGGTCTTATGGCTCTACACTAATGAGGAGAGGGAGAGAAAGAGAAGGAAAGAAAGGGAGGAGAAAGTGTGGGTTGGGGAGTGATCTGAGATGGGGAAGAGAATAGTGTCTGGTTTCTCTTCTGTATTCTAGATAAATAAGTGAGCTAAAGGGATTCTGTTTGGTGCTCCAATCACCAGAAAAGACATGAAACACTGGAAAGGCTGAACAGACATATTATGTGTTTCTGAATCCTTCTCCATATGTCTATTTAGGTCATGTGTAATTACCCTTTTCCTCACTAGAGTCTCCATAGACTTTTCATTTTTCCTTGAAGATTTTAGGTAAAACTAGAATTTCTGCATTCCAAGTTCTATGCCAGTCATCAAGGTCCAAAAAGCATGCTTGCCCCTAAAGGGATAGGCCAGCTTTCAGCCTAGATGGTCCAATCCTCAGTCCAGTCCAGGGGTGGGGAACCAGTGACCTTGAGGCCACATGTGGCCCTGTAGGTCCTGAAGCGTGGCTCTTTGACTGAATCCAAACATCACAGAACAAATCCCCTTAATAAAAGGAACTGTTCTGTAAAGCTTGGACTCAGTCAAAAGGCCACACTCAAGGGCCTAGAAGGCCACATGTGGCCTTAAGGTCACAGGTTCCCCACCCCTTGTCCAGTCATTTGTCCCCTTTTTATGTGCCCTTTTTAAAAGGTCTATTGCTCTATGTTAGCACAGTAGAGGACAGGGAGATGCCTACTGAAAACAGATGCCAAAACAAATCAGGTAACACTAGGTAAAGGTGTTAGAGATACCAAATCTATTTTATTTGTCTTTTTATTCATTTTACATTAATAACCACTTATTTTCTTTTCACCTACCCCTCCATTGGAAAAAGAAGAAAAACATTTGCTACTCTTGTGACAAATATGCCTAGTCAAGCAAAATAAATTCTTATGTTGGCCATGTCTAAAAAATGTCTCATTCTGCATATAATTTTGTGAATTTTTTATCACTGTGTACTCTGGGTGAATGTATAGTTTGAAATACTATATTTATCAAGTTTTACAAAAATGTTATCATGCTTTCCCAAATAGCTAGAATGTAATAAGGTATCAATTCAAAATTATGATATTGCCCCACAAGTGACTAGCAACGTATGGCTGTGAGAATTGGACTATAGGGAATGCTGAGCACTGCAGAATTGACACTTTGGAATTGTGGTACTGGAGAAGACTTTTGAGAAGCCCCTTGGTCAGCAAGCAGATCTAATCAGTCAATACTTAAAGAAATTAATTCAGGCTATTTCACTGGAAGATCAAATACTGAAGCTGAAGCTTAAATACTTTGGCCACATAATGAGAAGACAAGACTCATTAGAAAAGACCTTGATACCAGGAAAGGTTGAAGGCAATAGGAAAATGGGAAGGCAGAGGATGAGATGGATAGAATGAATGGAATAGATAGATACAATAGAATGGAAAGAATGACATGAACTTGGACAGACCTCGAGAGATAGTGGAAGACAGAAGGGCCTGGTGCGCTATGGTCCATGGGGTCAGGAAGAGTCAGACATGACTGAAAGACTTCAAAATTATGATATTGCCATGAGTGACTAAGTAAACAGGCTTCTAATAGCTGCTTCTTGTCTGATTGGCTTTAGGCATTATAGGCAGCATTCCAGCTGGGAAATTCTATTATGTTTCTGGTTTGGCCCCACACATCTAGGAACAGAGTTGTTTGGATGTTCGGACTAGTCTTCCCATTCCGCAGCCTGACCGAGGGGAATCTGACTGGAGGATTGTCCTAGTAAAGAAACTTGCCTCCTTCCCACTCCCATGCCAACCCCATCTCCCTTTAGAGATGAAGCACCAAGGTGGCTCTACCACAAACAGCAACAAACAGGTTTAACTCTGTTATTATGGGGAACTAATAGAGACACCCCATCAGGTGAAACTTCACCCAAGAGAATGCTGTCGTGATGCGTCAAGAAGCTCCAAGCAGAGGAAAACAGAGCTCTTCCTTCCCCAGAACATTAATCTCCCCCTCCTTCCCCACTTCAGATTTATACTAAATCAAGAGCAATAATGAGATTTGCCCTAAGGTTTCTACAATTTATTTTTCTCCTTTTTTAAAAAATGGCTCCCCAGCTTTAATGAGCTGCAGGTGCCTGGTAGCCTGTTCCAGCTAATGGGTGCTGAGGAGACATATCCACACTTGGCAATTAGCTTCCTTAGTTCCTGCTTACGTGTAGAATAAAAGGAAGCTTTCTTTGAGATGCTTTTGGCCCAAGCAAATGATGAGGATGCTTTTTCCAAAGCCCTGAAATCATGCACTGAAACCTTGTATGTCACATCCAAGGTGATACATCAGTGAACACTCCGAGCCCCAGGAGAAAACCATCAATAACATCCCCCTAGCATGTTTATTATACAGTAGGTTGTTTCGAAATGGCAGCCATCCACGAAACCTTTATGGCTAGCTGGGGAGATTTGCACTAATGGGGTCTGGTTGGTAGATAGCTGCTAGTCCTTATTTTCACTGACTCCTTTTGCTTTTTATGAGCCTCTCATGTACAAACAAGGCGACAGGAATCTTTTCATCTGATTCAGGATGTCACCCCAGCCTAATGGGGGGAGAAACACCGACAGTAGGTAATTTCTTGGGGATAGTTACTGGTATTTGCTAGTGAAGAGAGAATAAAAATAGCTTTCCACTAGGGAAGAAAACTCCCTTCGAGCCACCTGAGATTTCTCTGAAGAACTTGAGCACCATACTTTAGCCTCTCAAAAACACCTCTGGGTTCATATGCTGCAAAGGAAAGTGGCAAAGAAAAATGTGTCGAGTGGCTTTTTGTTGGAATGGAACTTGGGCACCAGATTAGTTTCCCTGCATATTTTTTTGAATGGGCAAGGGTAAGGGATCTATTCTCCTTCAATTGCTTGCCGTCTCTTCTGTACACCCAATACTCTAGAGTCTCAGACTGAAGTACTGAATGTGGGTAGATTGAGATCTTGGAATGATTGGGCACAAATCCTATCACTGATGACAGAGAGACACTTTTAAGGCAAGAATATAAAATTGTGCAACCCAACCTTTTCATTTGATTTATTTTTGCTATTCTTATTTAAAAATTTTTAATATATAATATTTCCCCCCCCAATTATTTTTCTATTCTTTAAAAATATTGTTTTGTTTTTACATCATCTTTGATTCCAAATATATCCCTCACCCTTCCCTTTTACATAGAGCCATCCCTTGCAAAAATAAAAAAAGAAGGCAGAAAAGAAAGGGCAGAAAGGCAGTTCAGCAAAAATAACCAACACATCAACTGAGTCCGACAGTATGTGTTATTATTACCCATAGTCCCCTCACCTCTGCAGAGGAGAGGTCTTTTCTCTTTTTTTATTCATGGTCAAGCTTGATCACTATAATAATACATATCAAAGTCCAAAGGGTAGATAAACGAAGCAGGTGGTAATGCAGCCTCTTGAGTGTCATTTCCACTGATAAAGTCATATTTATTTTTGATGTTGAACCATTTGACAGTGCCAAGGAGTTTGATGGTCAAACTTTTCTTTACCAGATCTCTAAACAATTATGTCTTTTGAGGAGTTTGGAGCTAGTGGACTTGAAGAAGCAGTTGCAAGGTCCATGTGAAGAGTAGGCCAAAGCTGGGCCACCAGGCTGCTTCTCCCTGGGTTCTTGGGCCCGTGGTCCTGGGCTATCTCTTTCTGAAATGACAAAGGAATAATGGTATTAGACTCACCAGGCACCTCTCATCTCTCTCTCTCTCTCTCTCGGTATGTGCTCGGCTGTTTTAACTAGGCTGGCTTGCCAATTTTGTAGGTTTGACTGGTTGACAGTCAGTAAATATGACTGACCTCTAGTAAACGGGGATTGGTCCCCCAAATGATAGCTACGGAAGCAGGGCTAGTGGTCTGAAATACTAGAAAAAAGCCATATACAGGATAAATCAGAAATAATTAACAGCAGGACAGTGCTAGAATTAAGAGGGGTTGAGAAAACAAAACTGATGAAAAATTTTTACAGCAAATTTCTCTGATAAAGGCCTCATCTCCCAAATGTATAGGGAACCGAACCAAATTTATAAAAAATAAAAGGCATGATGAAGTTGATAAATGGCCAAAGGCCATAAATAGGCAGCTATTAAAATCTTTAAAATTTATTTATTTATTTTTAGTTTTCAACATTCACTTTTATAAGATTTTGAGTTCCATATTTTTCCCCTTCTCTCTCCCCACTACCTCCAGACAGCATGCAATGTGATATGAGCTATACATGTACAATGATATTAAATACATTTCCACATTAGTGATGTTGTGAAAGAAGGAAGAATCAGAATAAAAGAGAAAAAAACACAAGAAAGAAAACACACACACACACACACAAAAGAGAAAATAGTACGCTTTGACCTGCATTCAGATGCTATAGTTCTTTCTCTGGATGTGGTTAGGATTTTCCATCTTGAGTCTTTTGGAATTGTCTTAGATCATTGCATCACTGAGAAGAGCTAAGTCTATCAAAGTTGATCATCATATAATGTTGTTGTTACTTTGTAGCATGTTCTCCTGGTTCTGCTTATTCACTCAGCATCAGTTCATATAAGCCTTTACGGGTTTTTTTCTGAAATCGGCCTGCTCATCATTTCTTATGGAACAACAGTATTCCATTACATTCATATACCACAACTTATTCAGCCATTCCCCAATGGATGGGCATTTCCTCAATTTTCAATTCTTTGCCACCACAAAAAAGCTGCTATAAATATTTTTGTACATGTGGGTACTTTCCCCGTTTTTTCATCTCTTTGGGATATAGACCTAGTAGTGGTATTGCTGGATGAAAGGGTATGCACAGTTTTATAGCCCTTTGGGAACGGACAGTCTTTAGAAGAAGAAATCAAAACTATCATTAGTCTTATAAATATGTTCTGAATCACTGTTGATTAGAGAAATGCAAATTAAAACAACTCTCAGGCACCAACTTACACTTATCATATTGGCTCATATGACAGAAAAGGAAAATGACAAATACTGAAGAGGATGTGGAAAAATTGATACATTAATGCATTGTTGGTAGAGTTGTGAAGTAGTCCAACAGTTCTGGAGAACAATGTGGAATTATACCCAAAGGGCTCTAAAACTGTGCATACCCTTTGACCCAGGAAATACCACTATTAGGTCTATATCCCAAAGAGATCAAAGAAAAGGGAAAAGGACAAGGACCTATTAATAGTACAATAATATTTACAGTATATCTTTTTATGGTGACAAAACACTGGAAATCAAGGGGGAATGTCCATCATCTGGGGAATGACTGAACAAATTGCGGTATGTGATTGTGATGGAATACTATTCTGCTACAAGACATGTTCACCAGGATGGTTTCAGAAAAAAAAAAAACAACCTAGGAAGATTTATATGGACTGATGCAAAGTGAAATGAGCCAGAATCAGGAGAATATTTTACATAGTAACAGCAATATTGTAAGGATGACCAGCTGTGAAGGATCTAACTACTCTGATCAAGACAATAATCCAAGACAAGTCCAAAGGATGCATGATGAAAAATGCTATTCCCCCCCACCAGAGAGAACTCTGAATGCATGCTTTTAAAAACTTTTTTGTTTGTTTTTTTGTCTGTGTTTTCTTTTGCAACATGGCTAATATGAGGACTGTTTTCTGTAGAAGATGGGATTTTAGTTGGTCAATAAGTCAAGTCAATAAGCATATTAGTTTTTGCAAAAAAAAAACTTTAAAAATTTTTTAAGCATCTGCTTTTAAAACTTTGAGTTCCAAATTCTCTCCCCTCTTCCCTTCCCACTCACCCTCCCTGGGAAGGCAAGCAATTCAACACAGATCGCACATGTATCATTATGTAAAACACTTCCACAATGCTCATGTTGTGAAAGGCTAACTATATTTCCTTCCATCCTATCCTGTCTCCCTTTACTCAATTTTCTCCCTTGACCCTGTCCCTTTTCAAAGGTATTTGCTTTTGATTACCTCCTCCCCCTATCTGCCATCCCTTCTATCATCCCCCTTTTTTATCCCCTTCCCCTTACTTTCTTGTAGAGTAAGATACCCAATTGAGTGTGTATGTTATTCCCTCCTCAAGTCAAATCTGGTGGGAGTAAGATTCACTCATTTCCCCTAACCTGCCCCCTCTTTCCTTCCAACAGAACTGCTTTATCTTGCCACATTTATGTGAGATAGTTTACCCCATTCTATCTCTCCCTTTCTCCCTCTCTCAATATATTCCTCTCTCATCCCTTAAATTTATTTTATTTTTTAAATATCATCCCTTCATATTCAACTCATCCTGTGCCCTCTGTCTATATTCCCTTCAACTCCCCTAAAACTGAGAAAGGTCTCATGAATTACTCACACCATCTTTCCATGTAGGAATGTAAACATAACAGTTCCACTTCAGTTCCACGTCCCTTATGAATTCTCTTTCTTGTTTACCTTTTAATGCGTCTCTTGATTCTTGTATTTGAAAGTCAAATTTTGTATTCAGCTCTGGTCTTTTCATTGAGAAAGCTTGAAAGTCCTCTATTTTATTGAAAATCCACATTTTGCCTTGGAGCATGATACTCAGTTTTGCTGGGTAGGTGATTCTTGGTTTTAATCCTAGCTCCTTTGACCTCTGGAATATCATATTCCAAGGCCTTCAGTCCCTTAATGTAGAAGCTGCTAGATCTTGTATTATCCTGATTATGTTTCCACAATATTCAAATTGTTTCTTTCTGGCTGCTTGCAGTATTTTCTCCTTGACCTGGAAACTCTGGAATTTGGCAACAATACTCCTAGGAGTTTTCTTTTTGGGGTCTTTTTCAAGAGGAAATTGGTGGATTCTTTCTTTTTTTATGATTTTTAAATTTAGTTTTCAGCATTGATTTTCACAAGAGTTTGAATTACAAATTTTCTCCCCAATTCTACCCTCCCCCCACTCCAAGATGGTGTATATTCTGGTTGCCCTGCTTCCCAGTCAGCCCTCCTTTCTGTCACCCCACTCCCCTCCCACCCCCTTTTCCCTTCCTTTCTTGTAGGGCAAGATAAATTTCTATGCCCCATTGCCTGTGTATCTTATTTCCTAGTTGCATGCAAAAACTTTTTTTTTTGTTTTTGAACATCTGTTTTTAAAACTTTGAGTTCCAAATTCTCTCCCCTCTTCCTTTCCCACCCACCCTCCCTAAGAAGTCAAGCAATTCAACCTAGGCCACATGTGTATCATTATGTATAACCCTTCCACAATATTCATGTTGTGAAAGACTAACTATATTTTGCTCCTTCCTAACCTATCCCCCTTTATTGAATTTTCTCCCTTGACCGTGGCCCCTTTCAAAAGTGTTTGTTTTTGATTACCTCTACCCCCATCTGCCCTCCCTTCTAAAATCCCCCCTTTTATCTTCTTCCTTCTTCTTTCCTGTGGGGTAAGATACCCAATTGAGTATGCATGGTATTCCCTCCTCAGGTCAAATCTGATGAGAGCAAGATTCACTCATTCCCCCCTCACCTGTCTTCTCTTCTCTTCCTACAGAACTGCTTTTTCTTGCCACTTTTACGCGAGATAATTTACCACATTCTATCTCTCCCTATCTCCCTCTCTCCATATATTCCTCTCTCATCACTTAATTTGATTTTGTTTCTTTTAGATATCTTCCCTTCATCTTCAACTCACCCTGTGCCTGCTCTCTCTCTCTCTGAAATCAGCCTGCTCATCATTTCTTATGGAACAATAGTATTCCATTACATTCATATACCACCACCTGTTCAGCCATTCCCCAATTGATGGGCATTTCCTCAATTTTCAATTCTTTGCCACCACAAAAAAGCTGCTATAAATATTTTTGTACATATGGGTCCTTTCCCCATTTTTGTCATATCTTTGGGATATAGACCTGCTTCCCTCTGCTATTTTCTGGGTTCTGCAGTCCTAGAATTGGTTCAGAGTCATTTTTTATAGGTTTTTGGAGGGGCTCGGCAGGGAGCTGATGCTAGTCCCTGCTTTCCAGCCACCATCTTGGCTCCACCCTCCATAGGAGCGATGGATTCTTTCAATTTCTATTTTACCCTCTGGTTCTGGAATATCAGGGCAGTTTTCCTTGATAATTTCTTGAAGGATGATGTCTAGGCTCTTATTTTGATCATGGCTTTCAGGTAGTCCAATAATTTTAAAATTATCTCTGCTGGATCTATTCTCCAGGTCAGTGGTTTTTCCAATGAGATATTTCACATTGTCTTCCTTTTTTTTTCATTCCTTTGGTTCTGTTTTATAATATCTTGGTTTCTCATAAAGTCACTAGCTTCCACTTGCTCCAGTCTAATTTTTAAGGTGGTATTTTCTTCAGTGGTCTTTCGGACCTCCTTTTCCATTTGGCTAATTCTGCCTTTCAAGGAGTTCTTCTCCTCATTGGCTTTTTGGAGCTTTATTGACATTTGGGTTAGTCTATTCTTTAATGTGTTATTTTCTTCAGTTTTTTTGGGGGGGTCTCCTTTAGCAAGTCATTGACTTGTTTTTCATGGTTTTCTTTCATCACTCTCATTTCTCTTCCCAGTTTTTCCTCTACTTCTCTTACCTCCTTTTCCAAATCCTTTTTGAGCTCTTCCATGGCCTGAGCCCAATTCATAATTTTCCTGGAAGCTTTTGATGTAGGCTCTATGACTTTGTTGACTTCTTCTGGCTGTATATTTTGGTCTTCTTTGTCACCAAGAAAGGAATCTAGAGTTTGAGTTTCAGTCTGATTTTGAGTCTGAGTTCCTTTTCCCTGCCTGTTCATGTCCCCAGCCAACTACTTGACCCTTGAGCTTTTTGTTAGGATATGACTGCTTGTAGAGTAGAGAGTACTTTGTCCCAAGCTTTAGGGCCCAAACACTGCTGTTTTCAGAGCTACTTTTACTCCACAGTCACCCAGGCTCTGTCACAGCAGCGCTCCTCCTTCCCCAAGAACCACCAACCAGGACTGCAGTACAGATCTGAGCAGGGCACAGCAAGAGAATCTGCTTTTGTGCCCACAAAGCGCTCCTTGCATTCCCATTCTGATCTGCTGCTAGATCCCGCCCACCATGTGAACCAGGGACTCAGGAAGCCACTGATGCTGGTGCTCTGGAGGCAGCCTCAGGAGCTTCCTGCTGCTGCTATGGCCTCCGCTGCACCACCTCCTCCACCCCCAGAGTTGGCAGCCAGACTGCTCTGAACTCAATCCCGCAGTTTCCCCCTAACCTGCTCTTTGGCGTTTGTGGGTTGAGAAGTCTGCTAACTGCCACAGCTGACTGTTTCATGGCCCAGGGCCTGTTCTGGCTGGCTGACTCAGGGTCTGGTCTGTCCTGGCGCAGCCCTCACGGGGTGGCCCTCCACTCTCAGCTCCACATGATAGACCCTTCCCGGCGACCATCCAGGTTCTCCTGGGCTGGATACCTGTTTCCCTCTGCTATTTCATGGGTTCCGCAGTTCTAGAATTTGTTCAGAGACATTTTTCACAGGTGTTTGGGGGGCAGATTAAGCAAGTCTCTGCTTTCCAGTCACCATCTTGGCTCCACCCCCCTCAATAAGCATTTATTAAAATCAACTATAACCGTAACAATAATAATAGCTAGTGTTTTGATAGTACTTTAAAGTTTACAAAGAACTTTATAAATATTCAGTCATTTTATCCTCACCAAATCCCTGGGACATAGGTGGTATTATTATCTTTGCTTTACAGATGAGGGAACTGAGGGAAATAAAGGTTGGGTGACTTAACTACGTTCATCCAGCTAGTTAATGTGTGAGGCTGGATTTGAACTCATGTCCCCTTGACTCCAGGCTCAACGCTGTAGCCATTTCATCTGATTCAGGATGTCACCCCAGTACCGTCCTGACTTGGGAGCAAGAAAAGGTCTGAGGCTGAGGAAATTAAGAAAATCACTTCCAGAATTTGACTAAATCTTCTGATCAAGGAAGACTACAGCTTCGTTTCAAGGGAAACCAAGGACTTTAGATGAGAACACTGATATACTATTATTTCCTAATATTTTATAATACAACTGAAGCCATGGTCAATAAGCTTCCACAAAATGCCTACGGTATTCTCTGAAGTCAAAATAACTCGTAAAGAAAGGTAATGGGGTTAATAGAAAATGTCCTTTTCTTAATAAATATATGCAGGCTGGCTCTTAGTGATTACTGCTTCCCTTTTTAAAGATCTACAAACCATCTCTTTAATAATAATTTTGCTACGCATCAAAGTCAAGCTCCTTGCCCTATAGTTTGCATCTATTTTCTTCCTGTCTGAAACCTTTTAAATTTACTTTTTAAAACTGGGACATTTGCCCTTTTGGAGTTCTTTTCAAAAGTTTAATTGATTTCTTTGGTTACATTTTAAGTTCCAAGCTGTCTCCCTCTCTCCCTCCCCTCCCACACTAAAGAAGGCCACCATTTGACACAGATATGTGTGTATGTATATATGTATATGTATACACACATATATGTAATGTAAAACCATACTATGCATACTTCTGTTAATCAGTTCTTTTTTCTGGAGGTGGATAGCATTTTCCTTCATAGGTCTTTTGTAATTGATTTGAATATTTATAATACTCAGGACAGCTTAGTTCGGTTATTCTTTTAATAATATTGCTGTTACTATATACAACATTCTCTCAGTTCTGCTCATTTTGATCTTTGTTATTTCATCCTAGTCTTTCCATGCTTTTCTAAAATCAACCTACTCATCATTTCTTACGGCACAGTAGTGTTCCATCACAATCATATACCACAACTTGTTTAGTCATTCTGCAATTTATGGGCATCCCCTCAACTTCCAATTCTTTGCTATCACAGAAAGAGATGCGAGAAATATTTTTGTACATGTGGGTCCTTTCTTCATTTTTATGATCTCTTTGGAATACAGACCTAGAAGTGGTATTGCTGGATCAAAGGGTATGCATAGCTTTATAACCCTTTTGGGATAGTTTCAAATTGCTCTCCAGGATGGTTGGATTAGTTCACAATTCCACCAATATTGCATTAGTGTCCCAATTTTCCCACATCTCCAACATTTATCATTTTCCTGTTTTCTCATGTCATCCAATCTGATAGGTGTGGTGTGATACCTCAGAGTGGTTTTAATTTGCATTTCTCTAATCAACAGTGATTTAGAGGATTTTTTCATATGACTACAGATAACTTTGATTTCTTCATCTGAAAACTGCCTGTTCATACCCTTTGACCATTTATCAATTGGGGGCAATAGCTTGTATTCTTATACATTTTACTCGGTTCTCTATATATTTTAGAAATGAGGCCTTTATTAGAGATACTGGCTGTAAAAATAATTTCCCAGTTTTCTACTTCACTTTTTAATCTTGATTGTATTGGTTTTGTTGGTGCAAAGACATTTCAATTTAATGTAATCAAAATCATCTATTTTGCATTTCATAATTTTCTTTATCTCTTGTTTGGTCATAAATTCTTCTGTTTCCCATAGATCTGACAGGTTAACTATTCCTTGTGCTCCTAATTTGCTTATTGTTATCACCCTTTATTTCTAAATTGTGTACCCATTTTGACCTTATCTTGGTATATGGTGTAAGATGTTGGTCTATGCATGTTTTACAATTGTGTTCATATAATTCCTGGGTTTGTCTTGGCAGGTAGACTCCCAAATATTTTATATTGTCTATAGTTACTTTAAATGGAATTTCTCTTCCTATTTCTTGCTGCTGGGTGTTGTTAATAATATATAGAAATGCTGATGATTTGTTTGGGTTTATTTTGTGTCCTACAACTTTGCTAAAGTTATTAATTATTTCAAGTAGTTTTTCACTTGATTCTCTAAGATTCTCTAAGTATACCATATACCAATATATTACCAAAAAGTGATAGTTTTGTTTCCTCATTGCCTATTTCAATTCCTTCAATTTCTTTTTCTTCTCTTATAGTTAATGTTAATATTTATAGTACAATATTGAAGAACATTCTTTGATAATAGATATCCTTGTTTCACCCCTGATCTTATTGGAAATGCTTCTTGCTTATCCCCATTACATATAATGCTTGCTGATGGTTTTAGATAGATGCAACTTATCAATTTAAGGAAGACTCCATTTATTCCTATGCTTTCTAGTGTTTTTAATAGGAATGGGTGTTGTATTTTGTCAAAAGCTTTTGCTGCATCTATTGAGATAATCATATGATTTATATTAATTTTTTTATTGATGTGGTCAATTATGTTGATAGGTTTCCTAATATTTTTTTTTTGGAGGGGGGAAGGCAAGGCAATTGGGGTTAGGTGACTTGCCCAAAGTAACACAGCTAGTGAGTGTCAAGTGACCTCAGGTCCTCCTGACTCCAGGGCCAGTGCTCTATTCACTGTGCCACCTAGCTGCCCCTAGGTTTCCTAATATTGAACCAGCCCTGCAGTCCTGGCATAAATCCCACATGGTCATAATGTATTATCCTCATGACAAGTTGCTGTAATCTCCTGTCTAGTATTTTATTTAAATTTTTTGCATATTATATTCATTAGGGAAATTGGTCTATAATTTTCTTTCTCTGTTTCATCTCTTCTCGGTCTAGGTATCAGCACCATGTTTGTATCATAAAGAGAATTTGGTAGGATTCCTTCTTTGCCTATTTTTCCAAATAGTTTATATAGTTTTGGGATTAATTGTTCTTTAAATGTTTGGTAGAATTTACCTGTAAATCCATCTAGCCCTGGAGATTTTTTCTTAGGGAGTTCATTAATGGCTTGTTTAATTTTTTTTTCCTGAAATTGGTTTAAGTATTTTATTCTTCTTCTGTTAATCTGGACAATTTTTATTTTTGTAAATATTCATCTATTTCACTTAGATTGTCAGATTTGTTGGCATACAGTTGGGCAAAATAGCTCCTAATTATTGTTTTAATTTCCCCTTCATTGGTGGTGAATTTACGCTTTTCATTTTTGATACTGGTAATTTGGTTTTCTTTTTTTTAAATCAAATTAACCAAAGGCTTATCTATTTTATTGCTTTTCCCCCATAAAACTAGCTCTTAGTTTTGCTTGTTAATTTGCTAGCTTTCTTAATTTCAATTTTATTAATCTCCTTTAATTTTCAGAATTTCTAATTTGTTATTTAATTGGAGATTTTTAATTTGCTCTTTTTTCTAGCTTTTTCAGTTGCATGCCCAATTCATTGATCTCCTCTTTCTCTATTTTATTCATGTAAGCATTTAGAGATATGAAATTTCCCTCAAGAACCCTAAAAACCATAAGTTTTGGTATATTGTCTCATTATTGTCATTGTCTTGGATGAAGTTATTGTTTCTAAGATTTGTTGTTTGACCTGCTCATTCTTTAGGATTGGATTATTTAGTTTCCAATTAATTTTCAGCCTATCTTTCCATGGCCCTTTATTACATGCAATTTTTATTGCATCATGATTTGAAAAGGATACATTTAATATTTTTGCGTTTCTGCATTGGACTGTGAGGTTTTTATGCCCTAATACATGGTCAATTTTTGTGTAGGTGCCATGTACCATTGAGAAAAAGGTTTAATCAATAAATGTTGCATGCGTTCTGACTGCTGCACTGACCTCCCTTTCCCACCTCTCCTTGGGCCCCCTGTTCCCTGAGATACAAAAATGTTGAAATTAGGCCAATTAATAACCCTACAATGGTCTCTAAGTGGTCCAGTGAAAGGAAGAGTCAATCCATGTGGCAAGCTTCATTGTTATCTTATTTTAAGAAATTGACACAGGCACTCCAGTCTTCAGCCACCACCTCAGAGTTCAGTGACCATCTCCCTGGTCAGCCAGCAGCCATTTAACGTTGCGGCAAGACCCTCAACAGATAAAAGATTACAACTTGCTGAAGGCTTAGATAATGGTTAGCATTTTTTTTAGCAATAAAGTATTTTTTAATTAAGGTATATGCATTGCTTTTTAGACATAATACAATTACATACTTACTAGACTACAGTATTATGTAAACATAACTTTTACATGCAATAGGAAACCGAAAAATTTGTGTGACTCACTTTGTTGCAATATTAGCTTTATTGCAGTGGTCTGGAACTGAACCTGCAATATCTCTGAGGTATGCCTGTATTACCTTGCATTTGTTTTGTATGTACATAAAATCTTCCCCCTATAGAATGTGGACTCCTTAATAGCAGGGACTATTTCATTTTCTTTTTTTTTGAGGGGGGAAGGCAGGGCAATTGGGGTTAAGTGACTTGCCCAAGGTCACACAGCTAGTAAGTTTGTCAAGTGCCTGAAGCCTAATTTGAACTCAGGTCCTCCTGACTCCAGGACCAGTGCTCTACTCACCGCACCACCTAGCTGCCCCAACTATTTAATTTTCATCTTTTTATTTCTAGCCCCTAACAGTGCCTGATACACACTAGGCACTTAATAAATACATTTCATTTGATTCCTAAAATGTGGTACCTTGACCTCAACACAATATGTGGTATGAATACAGATATGGTCTGACCAGGATTCCCAATAAACCAATTTTGTTGCCAAGATTACTTTTCTTTTCAGAGAAAAGTAACAAAAGGATTGAGTTGCTCAGCCTTTTCTCTGGTAAAGATTATCATTCCATTTTCCCAGAAGAGCTGTCTTATACCTCTTTGATCATCCTTTTTCTCTCAACATTGTTGTCCTAAACCTTTCTTGAGACTCACTCTTGGCTTGTTCTATATGTATACTTAGGAGTCATTTTTCATAAAGTTGATACTTTTGAAGTTGAGGGAATTAGTTGAGTACACCAAGAAAAAGTATAAGAAAAGGAAAAATAAGAGGTGAAGACATAGGAGAATTTTGAGGTACAGAAAAAAGGAAAGACTGAAGCTGTGGATGAATTATCTTCTTAGCAAGTTTTGGAGATTAGTACAGTCAGTACACAAAGGAAAAAGAGGGACCAGGGATTCAACGGTGAATGTACATTGTTGAAATTGTTAAATACAGCTATGGTCAAGATTGTAAAGTCTGTAAAGTCAGCATTAAATCAGAAGAACTATGAAGTTAAATTAAGGGAGGCAACAAATGACTGTTGAGTATTTTGAGGGCAAAGATAGTGTTTGGGAAGAAGTAGATGAGAAAAGACAAGTGATTGAGATCAAAGAGTAAGAATTGGTAGGAATTTCAGAGTTCAAGGTCTCGGAGATGGAGTAGTTTCAGTTCATGGGGAGATCTAAGATGTGAGCACTTCCATTTGTAACTGAGGTGGACTAAGGGTGGAAATACAGTTATCTTTTCCATATCATGGGAGTTAGTGTGGCATCTTCTGCGATCTGAAAAATCCACACAAAATTTTTTGGCCCCCTCTTTGCACCAGAGAAGAATGTTTTAATTATTATGGTATTGAAAGGTAAAATATATTGATATCATACACACGTATTTTATGCATTCTGCCTTTCAAAACTTTTTGTGTGTCATCTACAGCTTCTACAAAACTCCCCCAGAATTCCCACTTAATTTCTTATGCGGACCTGTGATATATTGAAACTGTGATGGGGGCATAATGTGGAAGGGATAACTGTAGTGAGAGTTGAGGAAATGGACTAAAGTAGAGACTAAGATAATAGCAGAGTCAGCAATATGAATCTTGAAGTCAACAGGGATGATGTCAGGGTTTCAAGTTCACCAATCAATGAGCACCTGTTAAGTAGCTACCACTGTACTTGTCCCTAGGGACACAAAACTGGAAATGAAATTGTCTTGGTCTTGAAGGAGAACAATCATTTGTTAAGTGCTAGCTATGTGCCAGGCATCGGGGGAAGTGCTTTATAAATGTTATCTCATTCAGTCCTCACAAGGTGATTACACATTCTAATGGGGATACAGGATGGACACAGGCTACACACAATACCTATAATTTCAGGAGAAGGGAGCTTTGATAACTAAAGAGAACCAGATGAGCATTCTACAAGGTAGTGATGAGGAGGGAGTACATTCCAGACATGAGGACCACTTGGATGAAGGCATAGAGATGGGAGATGGCATGTTGTGTGTTGGGGAGTTTAGAAAGGAACATTATAATCATGGTGCTGCAATGATTGAGAAATGATTCATCCTTTTATAGAAAGGACAGTGTCATGTAGCATAACTAGAAACTGCTATTTAAATATAGTTTGTAACCTAATTAAATGGGGAGGGGATTGAGGGGACTTACTGTCATTATAACGTAATCATTCACACGTAGATAGCTATGTATAGCTTGCCAAGTTCTTCCCTCACAACATCCCTGAGAAGCAGTCAGTGTAAATATCTCTAGTTTTCAAATGGGGAAGACTCAGGCTGACAGTGACTTCTTAGGTCACACAGCCTGAAGTGACTCAAATGACTTCTGATAGGCCCAGGGCTCTTTCACTGTGCCACATTTTCTCTTTTAACATGTACCAATCTGAAGAGAGAAGAGAAAAAAAGTGGAACAAGCTGAATTGATGTCCTAGAAAATACTGATAATAGCAGGAAGAAGTATGTGTTTCTCCCAGCACAAGATTGCTATGGTGACAATTAAATTCCTTTTTGACTTTCTCTGTGAAGCTTTGGTTAAATCTTCCAAGTGAAAGTTCATCACTGAAAAAAAATACCTTCTTTAAATGTTGGTTGAAGTGCTAGAAAAAATTAGACAAAAAAGGAGAAAGAAAAGGCAGAGACTCAAGTCACTGTCACCGGTGCACCTCCGTCCTTCTCATTCTCATTCTTCTGCACTGTCAAGCACAAAGTGAAGTTGAACACTTCCTGCCTCTCACAGGAGAGCCCATTAGCCATGCCGCGAGCTCTCTTTTTATCTTCAGGAGGGAATATATTCTATTGTTTACATCTGGAAAAAGGATGGCAGGTAGAAATTGTGGTTCTCTTCTTAGCTCTACGAGAGCCTGCTGCGAGAGAGTCTATCATGGATGCCCGCTGGGCAGCAGAGGGTAACCAGCCTAGGATTGGAAAATTGCCATGGAGAACCCCCAAAATAGATCATTGACATGATGGTAATTGAGAGTCTACATTTGGTCCTGTAAACATTATTTTAAATAAGGTGGATCAAAATGCCTGCTTAAGTACTGCCATTCCGTCAAAACTTCTCTGCTTGACCCAACCCAGCAGTGCGTGTGGTACTATGGAGAGGATGCTGGCTCTAGTCAGAGGATACGGGTTCAGATCCTACTTCTGCTTACTACTTACTTACTAACTTACTACCTCTGAATGACCTTAGACAAAGCACTTAACCTCACTGGACCTCAGCTTCCTCATATGTAAAATGAGGGTGTTGCTCTAGATCGGCTCTTGGGGTCCTTCCAGGCCTGGATTTATGAGTCTATGAATTAGAGAACGTATTTTCTGAGTTGTTCATTGTCACGTGCCATATATCATTCTTGTGCTGTCAGTCTTGTTTCCTCAACTAAAGTGTAAGCTTCCAGAGGACAGGGATTGGGTATTTCTTTGTATATGCTAAAGTACTTGGTATCATTCTCATTTTCAAATAAAAAAACTCAGGCTGACAAAGTGACTTGTTAGGGCCACACATAAAATATAGTAGATACATAAAATATATTTGTTGATAGATGGAAAAAAAGAAGTACTGAAATGTCAAATACAAAGTTTAAAAAAAAAGAATGGAAACATGAATTTAATTAAGAGATGTATCTTTGAATTTAAATAGTTCTGTAATTCCAGGGATGGCAACAGAGAAGGCATTTAATTCTCTCTGCTCCCTCTTCTCTTCTGAAAAGGGGTGGAGCTGAATTTCACCTAGACCTCAACTCTCTCATCTAGGTCAAAGTTTGTTTCCACAATGACCCATTTTCTTTTGTATTTGGGGTTTGGCAAGTAGTTCAGAATGGCTATGTAAGTGTATGCTGAGGACTATGGGATTTACTTGCTGGTAAGTATTGGGGAGCCAATGGAAGAGTCTAAACAAGGGTTTGGTGGAATCAGAGTTTTTTCAGGAATGCTGTTATGCCAAGAAATATAATGTTAAGTCAAATGGTAGGGGGAGGGGGTGAGACATTGAAAGCCGGGAGAACATTTAGAAGATTGTAATCCAGGTGAGAGATAATAAGAGTCTCAAGTAGTGTAGTATTAATGGGGAAAGAGGGAAGGGGGCAGATTTGATTGTTCGTGAAGTCGAATCAATATTCCCTGGAGAGGCAGTGGAAAGTAGACTGGATTTGGCGTCCGAGGACCAGAATTCACATTCAACCCCTGCCCAATCTTCTACCCCATTCCAAATCACCTTGTCCCTACTTTGTATGAATCTTCATCTGTATGTGTTGTCTCCCTTGGTTAGAATATAAATTGCTTGAGGAAAGGGGCTCTTTCAACTTTTGTCTTTGTATCTCCAGCACCTAACATAGCCCCTGGCACATAGTAGGTGCTTAATGAATAATTAACTGATTTTGTAAATTTGGGCCAGTCATTTAACCTTTCTAGGATCCAGTATCATATTTTATAAAATAAGGATTTATTGTAAATGGCTTCTGAGGCACTTTCCAGCTGCAAATGTATGAGGCTATGGTTCAAGGATTTCAGGGAGCACGAGAGAGAAAGAGAAGAGTAAAAAATGACTGAATTTGATTATGGGTAACAATGGAGCTCTTAACATAAAAAAGGAAAGTCAGGAGGAAAAGCAGGTGGGAAGATCAGGAGTTTGTAAGGAATTGTACAAAGTTGAGGAAGATGATGATAAATCCATTCTTCAGTGAATTGTGATTCAGACTACAGCTGATCTTAGGCAAAATGTAATGAAATGGAAACTTGCTTATGATGTGTTTGTACAATGGAAATTCTTTTTATAATCTGTTTATATGAGGATCCCTGAATTATAAGCACTGATTTCACATCTCTGGGAATATCAAGACAACATCTGATGGATAGCTTGAGTAAAATTTTTACCATTAGCCCATTTTACTCATTCTCAGACAGACTTGGATTTTTTCCTTTTTTCTCTTAATATTCTATTTTCCCCAATTACACACAAAAACAATCTTTTTTTCTTCAAATTTTGAGTTCCAAATTCTCTTCCTTCCCCCATTAAGCAGGCAAGAAATTTAGTTATACATGTGTAGTCTTGAAAAACACATCTCCATGTAAGTCATTCTGTGAAAGAAAACAGATTCAAAAACCCCAAGAAAAATAAAGAAAAACTATCTGCATTGAGGCTCTACCAGTTCTTTCCCTGGAGATGAATAGTACCTTTCATCGTAAGTACAAAAATCATTGGGTTGCTGAGAATAGCTAAGTTTTTCACATAGTAGATGATCATACAATATTGCTGTTACTGTGTACAATGTTCTCCTGGATCTGCTCATTTCACTTTGCATCAGTTCACATAAGTCCTTCCATGTTTCTCTGAGAGCATCCTGCTCATCATTTCTTAAAGTGCAATAGTATTTCATCACAATCATATACCACACCTTCTTCAGTGCTTCTCCAATTGATGGACATCCCTTCAATTTCCAATTCTTTCCCATCACCAAAAGAGCTGCTATAAATATTTTTGTATACATACTTCCTTTTCCTTTTTGTCTTTTATCTCTTTGGGATACAGACTTGGTAGTGGTATTGCTTGGTCAAAGGGTATATATGGTTTTATAGCCCTTTGGGTATAGTTCCAAATTGCTCTTCAGAATGGTTGAATCACTATACAACTTTACCAATAGTACATTAGTGTTTTAATTTTCCCACATCCTCTACAACATTTGTCATTTTCCTTTTCTGTCATATTAGCCAATCAGAGAGGTGCGAGATAGTAGCTCAGAGTTGTTTTAACTTGCCTTTCTCTCATCAATAGTGGTATAGAGCATGTTTTTTCATATGACTATACATAGCTTTGATTATTTTGTGTGAAAACTGCCTGTTAATATCTTTGACCATTTACCAATTGAGGAATGACTTATTTCTATAAATTTAACTCAGTTTTCTATATGTTTGAGAAATGAAGTTTTTATCTGAAAACTCACTATATTTTTTCATAGTAATGATTGCCAACTATGTATTTCCCTCCATACTATTTTCCCCATTTATCCTACTCTCTCTCCTTTTACCCTGTCCATTCTCAAATGTTTTGCATCTGACTTTTACCTCCCCCAAATTGCCCTTCCTTCTATCAGTTCCCTGCCTCCCCCAACCCTTGCTTCTTTTATCCTCTTCCCTTCCTACTTTCCTATATGGTAAGATAGATTTCTACACCCAACTGAGGGTGTATATTATTCCCTCTTTGTGGCAATTCCCATGAGAGTAAGGTTCATGTGCTCTCTTCCCCACTTCCCTTACTTCCCCCCTCCACTATAAAATCTCTTTCAGGCCTCTTTTATGTCAGATAATTTATCCTATTCTACCTCTCCCATTCTCCTTCTCCTACTGTATTCTTCCTTCTAATCTCTTAATTTTTTTTAGATAATCATACCATCACTTTCAACTTACACCTCTGCTTTCTATGTATACTCCCCATAAACTGCCCTAATAACAAGAAAGTTTTTAGAAGTTACAAATATAATTTTCCCACGTAGGAATATAAGCAATTTAACCTCATCGAATCCCTTATAATTTCTCTTTCCCGTTTACCTTTTTAATGCTTCTTTTGCATCTTGCATTTGGTCTATTTTTAATATGACTATAACCAAAGGTAATTCAGTTTCCTTTTCTTATAGTCATCTTAATTATAGAGTCCTTAATGTGGATATTCACTAAGAATATATTTTAGGTCTTTTACTTTCTTTCCATGGTTTCTTAAATTCCAGTCCTTCCTTAAGGTTCCTCTCATTTATAATATTCTACAAAAAGGAGTTAATTTTTTTCAGCCTTATCTCATGTTACTTCCATTCACATACTCTGTGATCTAGTAAAATCGGACCTTTCTCTGGCTTCTGAACATTTTTTGTACTTTCCCACTTCTGAGCATTTGTTCATGCTTTTCCTTATATCTGGAATATCCTCACCTCCTTCCTTTTACCTGTTGAATACCTGTCCTTTAAAGCCCAGCACAAACACCATCTCCCCCACTCAGGTTCTTTTTTTCTCTCCCTCTCAGAATTGACTTATCCCTCTCAGATCTTGCATTGCATCCTGGTAATTCCCTTGTCATCTAATTAGTTTGTGCCAGAGGTGTTTGAGTATGTGTTGTCATACTTCTACTAGTAGATAAGCTCCAAGAAAACAAGCACCAAGTGTTAGCTAAACTTTGTATTTCCCTTAGTACCTCACATAGTTCTCTGGCAGTGGGCTGTACAAAGTGCCTGATTTGGAGAAGAAGAAATGGGTCCAGATCCCATCTCTGTCACTTAATAAGCTGTTTGATCCATGGATAAATCACCTCTATGACATTTTTCCCCATCTGTTTGCAGCACGCACGATTTAGTCCACTCTTGCAGAGTCAAGCAGCTACATCCTTCTAGATGTTTTCTAGAGTTTTCCTGAGGTGTTTGGGAATATCTCTTCTCTATTGCCATTTGCTCAAGCCCCAGTTACTGGCCATGTTTCCCCTACTTTTAGGTGCCAGTGACTGGGGTCCCCATTCAGTTTAACTATCATTTAACATTCCCTAGCATCAATTAGCTTTTTACTAAGGGATATTTACTTTGAAGATATAACAAGTACAAAAAGAATATAACAAGTACAAAAAGAATATCCTGTAATACCTCTAGGGCATAGCTCCTCCGCTATTCTACCTGACTCTGGGGAGAGTGACTCATTCTTAGCACAGTTTCTTCATAATATTGGTGCTACCTAATTTGTTTAAGTTCAAATAAGGTATGAGTTCTCATCTGAGCTACCACCAGTCTCTGTCCTGAAGGCAGCTTACAGATTCCTCAACGCATTGATGTTGGTCAGGCTGCAAAACCCAGATGTTAGGACACTGGGACACCAGGACACTAAGATACTCACTCTCCTGACCTTTGAAAACTCACAAGTAGCTTTCAATTCCTTCACTTAAAATAGCTAAAAACTAATGTAGAGAGAAGGAAAGAACTGAGGCCCATTTTCAGGGGGGCATTACCTTAGCAGGGAGAAGGCCCAAGGTCTCTTCCCTTAAGCATTGTCTTTCACCAGATGCCATCGGTTAAGGCATCAAACCAAGAAAGGGGTGCCAAATAGAATTGCCCAGTCTCTTGTCACTAGTCCCATTTTGAAGGAACCCCAAATTCTGACTACCCAGCCAATTGAAAAGGCTTCTCCTAACCATGTGGATAGCAAACCAGAACAAGTTTCAGGATGATTTTCATTCATGCTCAAATTTCTCCGAGATACTTCCATTATATGAGAACATGATATTTCTGGATGTAGGTTTCCTAGTTTCTTTCATGTGTCAAGGAGCACCAGGGATGTCCTGAAAATGTACTAGACCCTGTTACTTGTAAAATGGTGATACTAGAGGAAGCTGGATGGTGCAGTGGACAGAATACTGGGCCTGGATTCAGAAAGATCTCAGTTCAAATCCAGCCTCAGACATTAGCTCTGTGACTTTGGAAAAGTTACTTAACCTTTTTCTACCTTTTCTACCTGTTTCCTCAATTCTGCTTTCCAGGCAAGTGAGATAATTTATAAAGCCCCAGAGCAGTGTCTGGCATATAGAAGGCATTTAATGGATGCTTATTCATTAGGATTTATTATTGTAACAATACCCATAGCACTGGCCTCATAGAGTTTTTGTGAGGATTCAGTGAATGTAAAGTGATTTGGAGATCTTAAAACAATATTTAAAAAATCAGTAGGGGCTGGATACATGTTTGTCGAATTGAATTTGATTGAATAGTGTTTTTCTTAGATGAACTTTTCTTCTCCTGTGAATAACCAGAGGTGCAAAAGAACAACGTGTTAATATTGTAGGAGAAGAAACAAAGATTTGGGGTGTGGCACAATTTGAATTCATATCTTAGGCTGGCTGGATTATGGAAATACATTGATTAAAAAATTTGTTTCCTCAACAGAAGTTACTCTAAGCCGACTTATTCTCCCAAATCTTCAATCATTTCTGTCTGTTTAGTGCTGTGCTGATAGCAGAGCCTGATTGAAAAAAAAAAAGAACTTTCAGTAATAGAAATTTCTGGTATCTTAGGTTAGGACTTTAGCTTCTGTTCTTGTGTATAAATATATTTCATATATTTTGTTTTTTAACTGTATTTTATTTTATTTAGAAGGCATCAACTTCCGTTTTACAACCTCAGGTGTTAGCAAAGTGCTCCTGGGAATCCAGAAGGCAAAAGAGCTTTGTATACTCTAAATTGAACCCCTCTTTCCATTCAGGGCTTTGCATAGAATAGCTAAGAATAGTTCCTCAGAAAGGAAGAAGCAACACGTATCTGGTACCCAGCAGATTGGGAGACTGTTACTCTCACCTCTGAGTTTTCCAATCTGAATAGCATCTCCTCACCATGTCGGAAGGAGAGCAAATTTACCTCGATCTTTCCTCAAGTCATTCCATTCTATCTCCACCTTTCCCCAAATGTAAGAACCACAGAAATGGGACTGAAAAGTACATTGTAAATCACATTTTGTATTTTCAAAGGATCTAAAGTTAATTGATGAGTAGTGCTTCTGTCAGATAGGCAGGTAAGAGCCCTCTTCCCCGTGGAATGGTGAAAGTTGACTTCTCTTTGAATTTAGACATCCTGAGCCAGATTCGACCTGTGTATCAACTACTCTGTGGGAGCAGAGGCACTTTCAGAAGCTGTATAAATCCCCCAGGCTACCACTATGCTGTTTAGTTAAGTATCATTGTAGTGATGCCCTAATGATTTGAAACATGAATTTGTTCTCAGGGAAAAGCTTTGCAAATACTTACCTCACTAAATAGAATATAATAATATTTATAAGAAAAATTTACAGGAAGTAGAACAGCATTATTCTTTAATAAGATAAACTTTCATCTACACTAATGGGGAGCATTGGGACAATCTAAAATGAGATAATAAAAAAATTACTTTAGGCTTTGGAAAGTATTCTGTACTGAAATATGAGTTTGTCTGGTATTATGGGATTTCACAAAATTTCAACCAAAGACATAGAGTTTTACTATGTAGGTCTGACTGTCCATCTTTTTCTTCCTGCCTCTTGCTTTACTATTACCCTCTCCCTGCTAGAGATAATTAAATCATTTCTCAGACCAGATGTGATTTTTACAAAGAATCAGAGCTATTTTTTTTTAAAAAGCAAACTTGCTGGTTTATACTTTCCCTGAGGCAGAGAAGTAATTGCTTTGGCTTAGAATATTCTCCTTCTGGGTTCCTACTGGACTCTAGTATTCTCTAGTAAACAAAGATTCTATTTGCATGATGAAAATGCTTAAACTTCAACCCAAGACAACATATTTATATCACATACACACACACACACACACACACACACACTAATCCATCACAATGTTTGGTACAGAAGACATAACATATATCTTCTGTACCAAATACACACATGTACATATACGTTCTACACCAGGGCTGTCCAAAATGTGGCCTGTGGCCGCATGCAGCCCACATTGCAATTTATGCGGCCTACCTACAAGCATAGAAATTTACATAAATGCTTTAGTAAACAAAGCTGAGCTACCTCAGAGCTCTCACTAAAGTGACAATAAAAACCTAAGGTCGGACAGCCCTGTTCTACACTATTGATATTATGCATACATGTTCTATATTATACACATACAGATATTTATATGTCTGTATATAGTATGGAACATATATACAAATATGTCTGTCTGTTATACCAAACACTGTGAGGGACTCAAAGAATTATAAAACATGGTACTCGTCCTCAAAAATCTTAGAGTCTCATTGGGGGTTTGTGACATAGACATGTAGAATAATATGGAAAACAATTTAGATGGCAATCTTAAAAAAATCAAAAGCTGGATTGGGGTACAGACTCATGGACTGTTAAGTGTACTTTCTCTAAAGAACAGATTATTTAAGGACCACAGTGAGAGAGGAGTCTAGGAACATGGAAATGTTTGCAGACAGGAGGCATGGGGTGTAGTTGTGCACAAGTAGGGAAACTGATTCGATAATGACACTTCTACCCTAGACTGATTATAATTGTGAGCAACTGGAGACTTCCCTTTATTGCTGATCCACTTATGGAGTGATCTACATGGACAGAAATTGATGCTGCTTAACTGTGCTTCCCTCGTGGCACTGTCTTAGATTTGAAAAAAAAGAAAAGAGTTCAATTTTCATTTCCTTCTTTTCCCTAACATATCACTGAATGAAAGGCAAACTGTCATCACTTACCTTTTGGAGTTGCCTGTGCTTTTTGGTCTTATTTAAATGAGTTTTATAAACTCTGTTTATAGTTTGATGATGGGTTTCGTCTATAGATTAAACTAATTTTTATTGCATTCTGTTATAGAGGGTATAGATAGGGGCGACCAAAGTAACTTGCTAAGACCTAATGAGATATAATGTAGGGCAGAGGAGCCAGTCACTACTGAGTAGTTCCAAAATGAAAAAGATCTCTTCCTTAATCTGGGGGCTCTGAACTATATTGACTTCTGTTAATAATTAGTTCCCCAAAATAGCAAGAAGAAAGGTTACAAGGTGAACTTGTAAAAGCATTTGCCCTGTATTTTCAAAACATATATGAATTTCATTTGTAAGGCAGATCAATAAGTATAGGAAGATCACTTTAAGTTCTCAAACTATTCACGTAATACCCCTTGGCTTACCTATTTTTTACTTGCAGTGAGGTGAACTGGCCAAACTAAATTTCAGTGGGGGCAATCCCATGGTGAGTTAAGTGAATGTAAATCTTTGCCTCCTGGCCTGCCATTTGGTGAATATTACCAGACAAGCTGAGGACATTGGAAGTAGCTATGGAAATGAAAAGACATTTTGCCCAGGAGTCATAGAAACAGTGAGATGTTCACATTTGGAGTTGAGAATTCTGGAAAAGAGAAAGAGGAAAGGATTCCATCTGTCCAAGTTATGTGGAAGAAAATAGCAGTTGGATACAGAAAACTATGTCCCATTATTTGATATGCTGCTCCCCTTGGGTTGCATAAGCATAATATGAAACTGGAAATAGGGGCCTAGTACTTCAAATATGTATAGTGTTTTCTACCTAATACCAACCCATGTGGGATGCTTCTGGGGGTAAATAACAGAGTGCTCTGCCTTCATAGCATTCACAAATATTCTGTGAGAATTCCTGTCAGTTTATTGTGTGATGATGGAAAACCTTTTATTTGGCTGCTGAGTCAAAACTATATATACAAAAGGCTCAATCTCTTGAGAAACTCAATTTCTCTTTTTCTGGGTGGTGATCAAGGAAGATCTGTCCTAAGTCTTCAGGTTGGGGAAAACGCGGCCTCATTAGGTCAGTAATCACTAGCAATAAATTTTGAGGAGAACACACAAAAATAGGGACTCAGGGCAAAATATTATTAAGAGAATCACCATAACCCTTCAAAATTCCCTTAGAAGCCTGAGGGGGAGATATAATCACCCTCTGGGGATTCAACTTGTTAAAGTGAGTGGGAGTTGGGCTAAGGACTTCTCGGAGTTTGTATGTGCTACATAAGCACATGACTTAAAACTTACTACCTCAATCTCCTGTTAAACTGAGGGAACACCTGACTTTCATTAAGGGAGGTCTAATCAGGCTACCCAAGGTCTAAGCAGGGTACTTGTGTCTAATAGTATTATATGATGAGACAATAAAGTGGCTTTAATCTCATTTCTGACCTCACATAGCTTGAGCTCTTTTCATAATTCCAAATTTATTAGAAGGAAATTCAATCTTATCTTGATCTGTCAGTCAACTTCTCTCCAAGATAGTAGACTTCTCTGTGCTCTGTCTTATTCATCAGTTGGATGACTTTCTATAGTGACAATGTGATTTCAGTAGGTCTGCTCCTTTCATTTATGTCCTACAGAGAAATAAATTCAAATCAATGGTACTGCTCCTCTTTTTTTTAATTGGGAGCTTCTTATCACATGGAAGGACAGCTTGTTACTAATGGCAGCTGTCGTCCTATGGGGGGGACTCCCCAGTTATTCTTGTCCTATTTTCACCAGAAGGCATTTCTAATGGGAATTCAGATGATGAATCCCTTTAGGACTTTTTTTCTGGTGAAAACCCAGATTAATTTTTGTAAATATAACTGCAATAAAAACATCTCATAGGCCATGAGCAAAACTGTCTACTAACTCCCCTGTGATAAGTTGTCCATTAAACATGATAAAGGCCCAGCGGGAGATAGAAACTTTTTGCAGCACATTAATGACCTGTGGACCTTTCTGGAATGAAGTACAAGATTTTACCTGCAGAAGAAGAGTTATAGATGAATATTTCCAAATAATATCTTTAAAACATAGAAGCTTTAGTATCTCCAGTAAATGCTTGCTTTTGCCCAAATAAAATATCACTCCTGTATTAGTGGTTATCAAAATGTTTATTGCTAATGTCTAATGAGGCTGTAATTCTCGGCAGAGACAGCCAAGTCTTCAACATATGCCATCAATCCTACAGCTATTTAGGTCTGATCTTGTTTCAGTGAATCATTCTGGCAATTTCATGAAACCATTTCATCTGTTACCTTAGAAATAGCTCATTTCACACACAGCACCTTTCAAACTAAAAAAAACTGTTTTAAAATCAATGTTTGATTTTCATTTTCATGCTTTACAATAAATATGCTCCAATGCGGAATAAATGTGGTATATGTTTATTGCACTTCATTTAACACAGTCTTATGATATGTTTTGTGAAACCAAAATAAAAAGGAGCCAGGGATTTATGGGTTGCCATCCAAACCAAGATTTTCATTCATTCATGCATTCATTCATTCCAGCATTTGGTAAGTGCCTGGCATTTGTGCTGTGTTAGGCAATAAGGATAAAATTACAAAAACCTAAAAAGACCCTGCCCTCAAGGAGCTTAGTGTGTGCTTGGGTTTGTACAAAAGCATTATTGAAGAGTAGGGATAGGTTCATGCTCTCTCTGAACTAGGTGGGACTCCTGAGAAGGAAGAAGTGATAGTTCAGAACTTCTTTAAGATGGCTCCACCTATCACTTGGTTATTGGACTAACTTTTAAAAATATTACATACTTTAGTTAGAGATTCAAAGCTCCCAGATATGACATTCTACTGAAATTTTCAAGTGTTAAGAGAAATGTCTTGGGCAGAGATTGAATTATTACTGTGGACACCTGAGGAAATCTGGGAAGAAAAACAAGATATAACAGTCAGTATCATCCTTAGCATTTTGAAAATTAAATAGTAACTAGTGGTTCCATGTTTCTCTCTATTGGTGAAAAGGCTCTGTCCAAAGTCTGGTACTGGTTATTCTACAATAAGATAATCATAAAATACATATATTGATAGCAGTATGAGACAGTACAGTAAAGTTGGATACTTTGGAGATCCTCCATGAAGTCCTCCTTTGATGCTTTATAATGGTAAGGAGATGATCTTGGGTTCTCAAGAGTTATACAAGTTCTATCATGATAGAAGGGCTTGAATATAGTCCCGACACAGAATCTGCTTATTATCTGAGAGTTAGAAGGGTAGGTAGAGACAGGCTTATCACCACCAGACTGGTCATATTAGTGATTGAGTTTGGCCGTGACAGGACATGAAGCAAATGATAGTCAGCCTTGTATAGCCCTCTTTGGCTTTAGCAAAGATGGTATCAGAGTTGAAAAAGAGAAGCAAGAGTCTAATAAAGATCATAGCGTTCCAGACTATGGGATAAACACTAATTTATCACTTGGCACTCTAAATGTAAGTTCCTCATAGAATGCAAATGAATAGACAATATTGCTGGAGAAACTGAAGTATATCAATTTTGATATTCTTACTATAAACCAAGGGTTGCTAACCATTTGTCACGGACCCCATTGGCAGTCTGATAAAGAGGACGGACAGCCTTTCTCAAAGTAATGTTTAAACATTTATAAAAAAATTAACAAGATTGACTTTTAAGGGTGGAGCCAAGATGATGGAGTAGATGAAACATCCATTCAACCTCTCTCAATATTCCCCTCCAAACAATTTTGAAATAATGCCTCAAATAGAAATATGGAGTGGCAGAGCCAACAAAAGGTCAGTGTGAGTCATTCTTTCAGCTCAAGACAATGTAGGAGGTTGGAAGAAGGGATTTGTGACACAGAGGTAGAGGCTGGCCTGGAGCCCTCATGGATGTAAACCAGGGGTGTTACTAAATAATGGTAACAGAATCAACAGCAACTTCAGGAGCTCTCAAGCAAGGGTACCTGGCAACTGATCAGAAAGATATCATAGGGAACTCTTTAGCTAGCACTGGACAAAGGACAGGACTCTGCTTGGCAGCTCCCTTCCCTATACCTACTTCTGGGTCACAGTTCAGGGACAGAGAGGACAACATTTGGTCTAGAGGGAGCAAGGACCCTGAGGAGCAATATTGCTTTAGTCCTAAGGGAGCAAGGCCCATAAGGATCAGTATCAATTGCCATCCCAAGAGATTAAAGGCCCTTCCTGGGTCATAGCACAGACAAAGAAAGTAGAGACCATACTACTCCCCAGCTCACATTACCTTGGAAGCACTGAATCAACTCTGAAAACAGCATTGCAAAAAAGCCTAAAGCATGAGACAGTACCCCTCTTTGCTGCCCAACACCAGGGACAGAGCCAGACTTTAACATAAATTCACAGTCAAGAAACAGGCTGGAGAAATGAGCAAAAAAATAAAAAAGAACCTGACCACAAAAAGCTACTATAATGACAGGGAAGATGAAGACACAAATTCAGAAGATAATGAAGTCAAAACAGCTATAAAGAAAGCCTCAAAGAAAAGAAGTGAATTGAACACAAGTGCAATAAGAATTCCTAGAAGAATTAAAAAAAAAGATTTTCAAAATCCAATAAGAGTGGTACAGGAAAAATTAGGTAAAAGAATGAGAGCAAGGGAAGAAAATCATGAAAAGACAATTAGCAGCTTGGTAAAAGAGGTAGGAAACCACTAATTACAAATAACTCCTTAAAAAGCCTAATTGACCAAATTCATTGATGAAAATAATTCCATAAACATTAGAATAGGGCAAGCAGAAACTAATGATTCCATGACACATCAAGAAACAATAAAACAAAGTCAAAAGAATAAAAAAATAAAAGAAAATGTGAAATATATTGTCTAAAAATTAACTGACATGGATAATAGAGCCAGGAGAAATAATTTTAAAAATTATTGGACTATCTGAAAGCCATGATCAAAGAAAGAGTCTAGACATCATATTTCAAGAAATTATCAAGGAAAACTTCTTTGGTTTCCTAGAAAAAGAGGTTAAATAGAAATTGAAAGAATCCATTGATCCCCACCTGAAAGGAATCCCAAAATAAAAACTCCTAGGAATGTTATAGCCAAATTCCAGAGCTCCCAGGTCCAAGAGAAAATACTTCAAGCAGTCAGAAAGTAACTATTCAAATACTTTGGAGCCACAGTCAGAATCACACAAGATTTAGCAGCTACCATGCTAATGGAGCAGAGGTCATGGAATATAATATTTCAGAAGGCAAAAGATCTAGGATTATAACAAAGAATAATCTACCCAGCCAAACAATATAAGCCTTCAAGGGGAAAATGGATATTTAATGAAATAGAGTACTTTCAAGCATTCCTGAAGAAAAGACTAGAGCTTAACAGAAAATTTGACTTTCAAATAGAAGACTCAAAAGAAGCATAAAAAGGTAAACATGAAAGAGAAATCATAAGTGACTCAATAAGGTTGCACTATTTGTTGTTCTATATGGGAAGATGCTCCATGTAATTTCTGAGTACTTTATCATTATAAGGGCATGTGGAAGGACTCTTAAGTAGACAGAGGGTGAGGGAGTGAGTTTGTTATATATTGGGATGATATTTAAAAATAGTTAGGAGAGAAAGGGAGATGACCTGGCAGAAGGGGAAAGGGAGTAGAAACTTGGGGAAAATTATCTCACATAAAAAAGGCAAGCAAGGGAGAGCTCTTACAGTAGGGGAGGGGGGAGAGAAAAGAGAGAAAGAGGCATGTTGGCCACACTTAAACCTCACTGTCATCTAAATTTCTTCAAAGAGGGAACACACACACACACCCTCAGTTTGATACAGAAATCTATCTTACCCAACAGAGTGGGTAGGAGGGGAAGCTGATAAGAGACAGGAGGAGTGATAAAAAGGGAGGGTAGATAAAAGAAAGTCATAGTCAGAAGTAAAACAAACTTTAGAGGAGGGACAACATAAAAAGAGAGAAGAATTAAAAAGAAGAAAATTGGATGAAGGGAAATGTACAATTAGTAATTACAACTGTGAATGTGAATGGGATGAATTCACCCATAAAATGGAAGAGGAAAATGGAAGAGGATAGCAGAATGTATTAGAAGCCAGAATCCAACAATATGTTGTTACACACACACACACACACACACACACACACACACACACACAAAACAGAGAGAGACACATTGAGTTAAAACAAGGAGCTAGAGTAGAATCTATTACGCTTCAGCTAAAGTAAAAAAGGCAGAGGTAGCAATCGTGATCTTAGACAAAGTAAAAGCAAAAATACATCTAATTAAAAGAGATAAGCAGGGAAACTATATCTTACTAAAAGGCACCATAGACAATGAGGTAATATCAATACTAAACATATTTGCACTAAATGGCAGACCAACTAAATTCTTAAAAGAAAAGTGAATTATAGGAGGAAATAGTAAAACTATATTATTGAGGGACCCTGACTTTTCCCTCTCAGAGTTAGATATATCTAACCATAAAATAAATAAGAAAAAAGTTAAGAGGATGACTAGAATCTTAGAAAAATTAGATATGATAGACCTCTGGAGAAAACTGAATGGGAATAAAAAGATTATACATTTTTTCTCAGCTGTTCATGGTACCTTCATAAAAAGTGACCATATATTAGGGCATAAAAACCTTACAACTAAATGCAGAAAAGCAGAAATATTAAATGCACACTTTTCAGATCATAATGAAATAGAAATTACATTTAATAAAGGACTGTGGATATATAGTTTGAAAAATTAGTGGGAAACTAATCCTAAAAAATGAATGGGTCAGAAAACAAATCATAGAAACAATCAATCTCATTAAAGAGAATGACAACAATGAAAGAACATATCAAATTTGTGGAATATAGTCAAGTAAGTACTTAGGGGAAAAGGTGTATCTCTAAACATATACGAAAGATATACATCATATACAACATATACATCAATGAAAGAAAGAACAGATCAATGAATGGGGCATGCAACTAAAAAAAATTAGGAAAAAAAAACCCAAATTAATATATCTTATTAATAACAAAATTAAAATCTTGAAAATCAAAGGAAATATTAACAAAATTAAAAAAAAAACTAAAACCATTAAGCTAATAAATAACAGTAGGAGCTGGCTTTATGAAAAAAATAATAAAAGAGACAAGCTATTGGATAATTTGTTTAAAAAGAAAAGGAAAACCAAATTGTCAGTTGTTTGTTTTTGTTGTTCAGTTTTGTTTGACTCTTCATAATCCCATTTGGGTGTTGTTTTTTTTTTTGTCAAAGATACTGGGGTGGTTTGCCATTTCCTTCTCCAGCTCATTTTATATATGAGGAAACTGAGGCAAAAAGGGTTAAGTGCTATTTTCCAGTTGATAAATGGTTAAAGGATATGAAAAGGCAGTTTTCAGAAAAAGTAATCAAAGCTATCAATAGTCACATGAAAATATGCTCCAAATCACTATTGATTAGAGAAATGCAAATTAAAAACTCTGAGATCCCATCTAACACTTATCAGATGACAATTGTAGAAAAATTGACACACTAATGCATTGTTGGTGGAGCTGTGAACTTGTCCAACCATTCTGGAGAACAATTTGGAACAATGTCCAATAGCTATCAAACTGTGAACACCCTTTGACTCAGCAACATCACTACTAGGCCTGTATACCGAAGAGATCAAAGAAAAGGGGAAAGGACTTATTTATACAAAAGTATTAATAGAAGTTCTTTTTGTGGTGGCAAAGAATTGGAAATAGAGGTGATGCCCAACAATTGGAGAATGAATGAACACATTGTAGCATATGATTTTGATGAAATACTATTTGGCTGTAAGAAATAACAAGTAGGATGGTTTCAGAAAAACCTGTGAAGAACATTGTACATAGTAACAGCCATATTGAAAGGATGATTACCTGTGAAAGAGTTGGCTACTCAGATGAAGACAACAATCCAAGACAAATCCAAAGGATTCATGATGAACAATGCTGTCTACCTCCAGAAAAAGAACTGATGAGCCCCAAGTGCAAAATGAAGCATACTTTTTATTTTGCTACTTTATTTTTCTTGTTTCTTTGTGTGTGTTTTCTTTTGAAACATGACTAATATTGAAATATATTTTGCATGACTTTATATGTATAATTGATAGCATATTGCTTGCATTCTTTAGGTTGGGAGTGGGGTGGGAGAGGGAGCAAGAGAATTTGGAACTCATGATTTTAGAAAATGGGTATAAAAATTATTTACATGTGATTGAGAAATAGTTAATAAAATAAAAATATATTAAAATGTATGGGATGCTAGTAGGAGATGAGACTAGGAAAGACCTTTTGCAGAAGTCAGAAATTCAGCTGAGTCTTGAAGGAAACCAAGGAAACCAGAATGTGGAGTTGAGGAAGGGGAACATTTCAGGCATGGGGTGGGGGGTAGACAATGAAAAGGTACATTGTTAGGAGAAAGTCATGTCATTAGAGACATCAAAAAGGCCAGTGTAGCTCTTTCATAGAATTGTTAATCTCTCTACTTATTTAAATCTTCCTTTATTTCTGTTAAGATTATTTTATAATTGTATTCATATAATTGTGTGTGGTTGGTGAATTCTTAGATATTTTCTATATTGTGGAGTTATTTTAATTCATCTGTAGGCTTGTAAGTCCCAAAGTTACACCTGTGGTTCAAACAGTAAACAATCCTTAGGTTTTGTTACTATGTCATATGACAGTGCCCTGGGCTACAAGACATAGAGGGCAATGTGTATGATGAGTTCTGGAAGGCCTTCCAAGGCAGATGGAAAGGCCACCTGTTATCTCTGAGGTGCTTTGGCTTGGGGAGGAAGAGAAGAAGGAACTATAAGGGGAGTGGTATTCCTGAATAGGATCTGGAATGTCCTGAAGCTGGGAAAGGAGAAGAAAACCATCCAGATGACCTTAAATCCTTCCTTTGACACCACCTGTGTTACCCTGTAAATTACTTTTTTGGGCTTCATTTTCCTCATTTGTAAAATTAGGATGTTGGACTAGAAGGCTTCTGAGGCCCCTTCCAACACTCGATCTATGATCTTATATATACATAAATAGGATCCATTAGAACTGAAAGGGATCTTAAAAGGAATGTCAGGACAAGTTATGTGTCAGAAACTTAGGTAGATAGGCAGGAACCAGGAGGACACCATGGTAAAGGGCAGAACAAAGATGATCAAAAGGCCAACGAACAAGGAAACCCTAGCTGTGAGAAAACAGGACCTTGAATACAAAGGCAACTCCCTGTCTTAGGCCCAGAAGTTATTATTCCGTTTGAGTAAAGAAATAATCCTAGTTTCCCTGGGTCTTGCAGATGGAAGCAAATAATCAGAAAGAGCTAGCTGAGGTGAAAATGTGTGTGGAATTGGGGAAATAGCAGCTTCTGACAAACACATCCTGAAAATGAATCCTGTTCTTGCAACTCAATGATCCACAAGCATCGTTGAAAGATGTATTCCTTGACGGTTGGACTAGATAACCTCTAAAATTTCTTCATAACTATAGGCTTCTGTGATGTTATGATAAGTCCTCAAGACTGTTATTTCAGAAAGTGTGCTGGGAAGTATGCTTTCAAAACACAGATGTAGGAAGACACACAGTGACACAAAAGACTGTAGGCTGGCTACATTATGGGCTGATGACAAAATGGAAGACTATTAAGGTCATATACCAACCCTACATGTAGTCAAAGATTTTCAGCAGTGACAGAACTGAAAGCAATCTCTGAGTTTCACTGGATAGGCAACACACTGCGTTAAAAAGTGCAAATTGCAATCAAGAACGCCAGCGAGTCTTATAGGAACTGAAGAAAAGAAAGAGTATGGTGCCGACATGTCATCAAAGAATGAAACTAACCTTAAACCTTCAAAAAACAACTGGCTCAAAGAACAACGGTCACTCAGATTTTCCGAGTTTAAGACTTGGATTTTTGGTAAAGGTTGCAGAAATCCTTTTGTGCAGTTTCATCGTTATTTCCTGAGTCCTTTTGAACATCTAAAGGCATGAAAGATTGTCCCTAGCAAGCAAGGGAAGTACAGATGGTCTGTCTCCATTGAAATAATGCTTACTGTAACCCTAGACCTAGGATTGACCCAAAAGGGGTCAATCCTTACAAAAACTGACAAGAGAAACTATGAAGACTCATTAACATATAATTCTAAATAATGTAATCATTTCTACCTTCACTTGGGTGAGATGGCCATTGCCTTTGAGAACACCCAGGTAGTTGAGAGCTATCCAGTTGAGATAAATTCAAAAAGCCAGGTTGTAGGGCCTGTCTTGGGAAGCCTGGACTGAAAACACAAACAAAGCAACACTACCACCACGCACCCACAGGATTTTGAATGCAACAAAATGAGAGACTCCTTAGTCAAACTTAACCCCTGTTGTCTATCTCAGAGGCACCCTGCCTCTGAACCTCGTTTCTCACTAGCCATCTAGTTGACCTACTTTGGTCATTCTTCTACTAGATCCTATTTTTCACCTCAATCTGTGACCCCATTCTGGCAAATGACTGACTGTTGACCACCCTTCTGGACCCTATCTGCACAGGATTTTTCTGGCTATAGCATTTCCTTGCTCTCCTCCCAAATCAGGAATTCCTCAGCAAGCATCATGGTGCTTTCCTGCTTACAGTCCACAATGGGCTCTTACCCTAGCTGGCCCTAGTCAGGGCAAAGAGTATTGTACAGCTGTAGGCTACAGGAATCAAAAGCTCAAATATCTATCTGACACACAGCCCATCTGAGACACAGGATGACTTTGAACAAAGGTTACAGATATCTCAGGAGACAAAGGGCTACAGTTTCAAAGAGCAGAAAGCTTAAGTCAACAATAGTTATAGCTAAAAATGAAAGAATGGCTTTCACAATATAGAAAGGACTGGAGCTAATGCATCAACAAATTTGTGCCATGTAGAAAGACGGATTGTCTGATTGGTCCTGAAATTGTCGTCAGAGGGTTTTGTAACATTTCTGCCACACAGATTCTCTGTGTGCAACAACAGGCATAGAGAACCACACCATTAACAGTATTGTTTTTGGTAATAACTATGCATAGAATCAAAGAATAATAGAATGTTAGAGCTGGAAAGGACCTGAAAGACCATGTAATCTAAACTTTATATATACTGCTTTATACATTGGAATTTGGGGCTTAGAAAGGAGAACAGATTAGTCGAAAACCATTCAACTAAAGTCACTAAAAAGTAATGTATGACCTTGTAAGTCATATGTAAGTGTTTATCTATCTATCTATCTATCTTACCATTTTATTGTCACCCCTCATGTATTTCACATCATTGTATTGGTCACAACTACAGTGTATGGACAGATGTGGAGACATTTATTTTTGACACTGGACCCTTGATTTCATTGGTCTAGGGAACTCCTAGGGAAGCACCTCTCTTTATCAGCATTGATCAGTATCCATTCTGTAACTTAGAGTTTTAAGGGATGAAAAAGTTAAGAGATTTGCTCAGGGTCATATAGCCAGTATGTATTAGAAGCAGGACCCAGGGAATATACTTGAACATTTTCAACATGACAGAATTTTCTAGATGTCATACCCTGTTGACATGCATTCTAGAAACCAGAATCACCTCCATAGAGAAGAAAAGATGGCATTGGCCAAGATAAATACAAACATGATTTGCAAACATATAAATCGATGAAGCTTGTAATCAGTTACCAACACAAATACACAAAATGAGAGAGCTAGAGGAGCCCTTAGAAATAATCTAACCCAAGGGTTCTTAACATTTTTTTTTGTCATGAACCTCTTTGGCCTCTTCCTCAGGATAATGTTTTTAAATGCATAAAATATATAGCATTATGAAATATATAGCATCATATGGAAATGCAATTTGGTTAAATTATTTTAAAAGATTGTGTTAGTATAGATTAGATTATGATAAGAATAATTAAAAAAAGTTCACAGACCCCAGTTTAAGAACCCCTTGTCTAGCCAAATCTTATCATTATCCAGATGGGGAAACTGAGATCCTGGAGAGCAAGCAGATGCTGCTTTTTAAAACTCAATCAGATGCAGAACTTAATAGTGAAAAAAGTAAATCAAAGCATTTAAAAACAAAAATAGGGCTTTTCTAGTCTTCAAATTACAAGTCTGTCTATCATTCTTAGAGAAAGGCTTAAGTCATTCTACATTTTTATCCTCTCAGCCCCAAAGGTTAATGTCTTTTGGGCTTGGAATTAAAACCAGGGCTTTGCTTGTTGAATTAATTAGCGAGGAACAATCTTCTTTTTTAGCTTACTTTGAACAAAACATTTACTTTGAGAGTGCAAAGTTCATAAGGGTGTTCTCTGTAATGTCTTTCCAGAGGCAAATCCTCTTCATCTTGGGAGTGGTTTTTCTGCATAGGAGGCCTTTCCCCAAAATGACTAGAAGAGAATTTGCTCGATTCCCTAGGCAGTGCCTTTGAGGCACCATTTCCTCTTCTGACTCAACCCCCTGTCTTTGTACTCAGGATGAGGTTCTCCTGCAGTCTTTGTTTTGGTGCCAGGCTGCCCCCCCCACCTCATTTTATTTTGTCAGAGTCTTCAGCTGAACATTTCTGAGTGGAAGTAGCTTTAATTACTGTGACACCCCTCATTGCTTCAGGTTGTGACCCTTCCCCAATCATACCATATGTCCTTTTTTCTGTGCCTATGTTCTCTTTTAGTGTCTTTGGGTGGTATTGCAATCCTTATTATGTCACACTGAACTTAGTAGGCTGGTTTCACTGTGCTATTTCATAATTTGGTTTCCATTTACTCTCTCTAATTCTTCCCATGTGACTTGCTGCTGGTGTAATTACATTATTGTGCTTCATTACATAAAGTCCAGCTCTGTGGAAAACTGACAGGCATGATGGAATCCTTGCCTGCAGCAGGCAAAAGCATCAGCAGTCTTTGGGGGGGACCCTTCACCCAGGTTTTTCTCTATGTCCTCCAGAAGTATGTTGAGTCCCAAGTATTTGAGCTTGGAGGGGTTTTCTCTTGTTAAAGAAAATTATGATGCATGGAGCTAGGCACCTTCTCTTGCTGGCTAGGAGACTTGATCAATGTCAGAACAACAGAATTACTCCATGCATAAGGAAGACAGAGCTATTCCTAGAACACCAGCTGGGTTTCTACAGGCAGTAGCTAAACCAGGACAGTAAAATGAAGTCCAGATTCACTCAGCAATTATACTGGGTACATACACATCTTGAGAGTCATTTGGCTTTGCTGACTTCATTTCAGCTACTTTATCATCTACATAGGCATTGTGTGTGTGTGTGTGTGTGTGTGTGTGTGTGTGTGTGTGTTTAGGGGGTGGTATGGATTTTGGAAAAGGCACCCTAGGCTGAGAGTCCTGGAATAAATTTATTGTATTCACAGTATATTATGGATAGATTTCAGTTGGGGAAACTAGGCTACGTGACAACTGACAGACCACTTCCATTTGGGATTTTAATTAGCTTAGATTGTGATTTATGAGAATGAACTAAAAAGTTCATCCATAAACAATGCCAGGATTGAACTTTGTGAAGTGCCACATTAAATGGGCTGCAGTCTAATGCCAAGCTGACATATTTGAGGCAATTTGTTTTTCATTATCTTTAAATAAAAACCCAACTGATAACAAAAGAGTGAATAATACAACAAAAGGCTTCTCCAGACCGTATGAGACTCTACTGTCATGTAAAAGATGAGCAAGACAAATAAATGCTATAGTTCTATCTATGCTTTTTGTGAAACTTATAAAGTTATACTCTGAGAATTATATTAGGACCGCAAGTAAATGGTGTGGGTACAGACCAGAGTCAATGAGTATATATTTTGCTACCCTGTGTAATGGCAAGCAAAGCGGGACTTTGTTTTGCCACTTTTTCTTTTGGAGTTCCAGTTCTTCTCAGCACTAAGGTAATCAAGTGCCTTTGATTGAAACCTGCCTTTGTTTGAATCAAGAGTCTTTGATTAATCAAGAGTCTTTGATGACTTGTTTAAGTCACAAGAAAGCCTAAGTCACATGAGTTTGAGTCACACGATTGTGACACCCTCTGTGGGCTGACCCTAAAGAAGTGTATATATACTCTTCAGGTTAGCATTTTGCTTTGGGGGCTCACTCATTGGAAGAGTGTTCCTGTGATTTGGCCAGATGAGACTCTGGGTAGCCATTAAGGAGCCCCCTGGCTTTGAAAACCCAGATGCTGGTGCTTCTCTCCCTGGTAACTATGTATGTATTGCTATGAACAGAGAATCCCTGTCTGCTGATTTGCGTTATTTGCTCTGTTTTTATAATTTCTGCTTTTAATTTGTTTGTGTTTTCTCTGAAGTTCAGGGTGCTCTTTTCCCCCTGAACTAAGTGAATGATATATCTATATATATCTATATATATCTATATCTATATCTATAGATATAGATAGATAGATATATATATGTGTGTGTGTGTGTGTGTGTGTGTGTGTGTGTGTGCGCGTGTGTGTGTTTAATTAGAGTGAGATTGTAAACCCCTTAAAGTTGCTTTCCTTAGAAAAGCAGATCAAAGAACCTATGCTAGCAGCCCTCCTGTGGGTGTTATTTGCCTTACATCTCCACAGCAGCTGCAAGCAGCATTGTTGTTACACCCTGTTTCTGCATTAAACTCATTTCTTTGTTATTTAGAAACTGCTTCTTTCATCTATGAATTGCTCATATCTCTTCCCATTAAGCCCTCTGTTTGAAGGTGGTTACATTGATACTTTAATGGAACTAAGATTTCATCACTGTGGGCACTTTTTTATTTTTGCAGGGCAATTGGGGTTAAGTGACTTGCTCAAGGTCACACAGCTAGTAAATGTGTCAAGGGTCTGAGGCTGGATTTGAACTGAGGTCCTCCTGACTCCAGGGCCAGTGCTCTACTCACTGTGCCACCTAGCTGCCCCAACTGTGGGCACTTCTTACACAAATGAAGACTGAAACCCCTCTATACATTATAATTAAAGGACATTCTTTTTCTTGTTTTTTTTTTTGTTTGTTTGTTTATTTCCCAGAAGTCATCTGTGGAAGAATCCTTGGTCATGCCTTTGTATGGCTCTTTCTGAACCCAGCTCTAAGAGGGGTTTTCTTTGCCTTTCTGCAGGAGTAATCTTGCATGCCAGGAATGTGCTTCCTCCTTATCTCTACGTATTGGAATCCCTAGCTTTCTTCCTTTAAGGGTTAACTCCTGTACTAGGCAGTAATGGTTTACTTTTGTATTGGGGTACAATATTGGTGCATTTAATTCAGTGATAGACAATAAATACTTATCAATTGATTGATCTTCTATGAGAAATCATTCCTGATCCCCTTAGTTTTTAGTTCTGATATCCACCTCCTCAAATGAACATGTATCCATTTATTTATAAGTTACATCTCACTAGTAGAATATAAGCTCCTTGAGGTTGGAGAATAATTTTTTATTCTATCTTTATATCTGCACATGGAGATGCTGTTGACTTGCATTTGGAGGAGTGTCTTCACTAAGGTGTTTGTTATAGTAATAAAAACACATCTTTTTATATCTCCAGGATGTAGCACAATGTTCTGCACATAGTAGGTGCCTAATAAATCTTTGTTGGATTAATTGGATTGGATTGGATGAAACAATAGGTTCAGAACTAGAGTGAACCAGAGGGCATTTAATTCAGCTTCCTCTCATTTTCTGTTTAAATACCAGATAGCATTGATATTCAGTCACCAGGGAGTGGCTTGCTCACCCTGATAGTTTCCAATGCACATTTTAGGCAGAAATGGCACTAAGTGCCACACTCCACAGAGTTACCAAAAATTTGGTTTCTGTTCCTTAACTCCAACTCTTTATGCTGGTGATTTGACTCTTTGTTAAAGGGGATGCGGTTTTGCAGAGTTATTCAAGTAGAACTTAGCTCAGTCTTCTTTTACTCACAAAGTCCCACCTCCCTTCCTGTATTCCAGTGAGTGGTAACCAGGAGACCTTGGCAGAATGGCATTGGCTCTCTACAGAAGTGGACATTCAAACTTCTTTACTTAACCTCTAAATCAACAATATTAACAATCAGAGAATAATGTGTAATAAACATGTAAAAAAATTAACCAAGTAGCATTTTAAACCTGCTCCTCTCTTGGACCCTGAAAGGTTTCCAGACATGCATACTATTGATCTGCACCCAGACGTTCTGGCAAAAGTACAGTCTATCTCGTTCTTCGTTAGGGAAAGAGAAGAGAAGGAAATAAGCATGTATTTAGCAGCTTTGTGCCAAGCACAGTATTAAGTTGAGCCTTGGTTTGAATATATTGAGTTTGAGGTGCTAGTTGAGATTTTGTGTAAATGTGGTTGTGCATGTAATTGTGGAGTTCAGAGAGCAAAGGGCTGGAAGTGTAGATTTTGGCATCGTGTGTGTAGTTAAAGCCAAGGAAGGGAATGAGATATGAGAAAGAGTATAGAGAAGAAAGATTAGAGAGAATATGCACTCTTGAAGGATTAGGAAGAGTATGAAGACTCAGGAAAGTAGTTAACCAGATTGGAGGATAACCTGAGGAGTGCAGTTTCTCTGAAGTCAAGGAAGGAGTGAGTGGACATTGGAGTTGATACAGGTGAAACCAAAAGAGTGTGCAAAGAGGAGAAAGGATGGTTCCACTCAGATGCTTTGCTTTGTCAATGATCAGAATATTTGAGGCTGTTTGTAGGGTATGTACATACACTTCATATCAATCATAGCAGTAGTTGGCAGAGATATTCTTTGTCTCCTATATTAGTTGCCTCCTGAATCACTCCCTGTCTAGTCCTTGCAAAATGGGATCCTCCATAACCAGGGGAAGGGGAAATTATTCTTATTTAGTATGTTCCAAGAATACATTTTGCCAAATGTGGCTAATTTATCGGACAACCAACACTGAGCTCAGACTTAAATTCTACCCCCATTGAAACAAATAGGATTCCCATAAGGACTTGTATATCTTTGGTCTAAGGCAGTGTTCTTAAAGTGTGCTGGTAAATATTTAACAACCAGATCTCCACAAACACACTTTAAAGTTTAGTCTGATAAGTGGTCAAAGGATTTGAACAGACAGTTTTCCAGTGAAGAAATGATAACAATTTATAGTCACATAAAATGCTCTCAATCATTACTGATTAGAGAAAGGGAGATTAAAAGAACCTGGAGATATCACGTTATACTACCAGACTGGCTAAAATGATAGAAAGGGAAAGTGAAAATACTGGAAAGAAGGTGGGAAAATTAGGACACTAATTCACTGCTGGTGGAGCTGTGAACTGATCTAACCATTTTGGAGGAAGATTTGGAAATATGCCCAAAGAGTTATTAAACTACCTATACCCTTTGACCTAACAATGCCACTTATTGGGCTACTTTCAAAGATGATCAGGGAAAAAGGAAAAGAACCTATATATTCTAAAATGTTTAAGGCAGCTCTCTTTGTGGTGGCAAAAAATGGAAATTGCAGGGATGCGCCCAACATTTGAAGAATGGCTGAACATTCATACTACTGTGCTCTAAGAAATGATGAGCTCAATGGTCTTAGAAAAAACATGGAAAAACTTTCATGAAATAATGAAAAGCAAGATAAGCAGAACCAAGAGAACACTGTATACAGTAACAGCAATATTGTTTTAAGAATGACTTTGAGCCACTAAGTTATTTTATCTATTATAAATATCCAAATTAATTATAAAGGATGCATGAAGAAAGACACTATCTCCATCCCAAGAAAAAACTGATAAATAGAAGTATGTATTGAATAGTTTTACATATATACCTATTTATGTCTAATGTAGCCATTTCTAGGGTGGGGTGGGGGAGAAGAAAAAAAAGAAATGTACATGATAATTTTGTTGTATATTTGAATGGAATAGCAAGTTGTGCATAGCAGAGTTGCTGTTTCATGTACAAGCAGTTTTTATTATGTTATGTTATGGAAATGATTGTTAAAAATAAAAAAAAAAGTTTAATCTGCATTATTAATATTTTGTCTATCACTTTCCTAGGTGTATACAATCAATAGAAAAATAAATCAAGCCTTGCTTTATAGCTCTGAGGTGTAGATGCTCACACTGAAAATTTAGCAATTGACTCTTTAAAGTTGGTTTGAGCTGGTTCTAGCATGCTTCTGCCTAAGAGCCCTTAATAGGAGTCTTAGAGAAAAAAAAAACTATTTTCATAATATTACTAAGACATTATTAGCCTGTTGAAATACTCTCTTTTCCCAACTACATGTCTCTATGAGGCTAGATTTTCTTCATATACTTTAACCAAAATAGCATATCAAATGTAGAAAAACAGACATGAGAATCTGTTAGTCTTTTATTAGGCAGACATGAAAGAGTTTTGCAAAGATATGTAAAACCGTGCCTTCTTACTAATTTTTGTGAAAATATAGTTATTTTTAATAAAAATGTTATTTATGTTAACATTTAATTTATGAGTTTATTGTTATGAATGAATAAATATTTTAAAATTCAACAATTTCAATTTCTAATATTAAATATTGGTAGATATAACTTATCAACAAAAACTCTTGGGGTTCCTCAAAAATTTCCAAGACTATAAAGGGATCCCATGATCAAAATGTTTGAAAACCATGGGGCTAGAGGAGTAAAAGAACAGGCAAGTGTTCCTTTTGGATGAATGAATGAACAAAATGAATGAAAAGGCATTTATTAAGCACTTTCTACATGCTAAGTGCTGGGGATAAAAATCTAAAAGCAATCAAAACAATCCTGAAGTTTCACCACACATCTAGCAAATGGGCAAAGGTGACAAAAGATAGAACCATTCAATGCTGGAGGGTTTGTAGAAAGGCAAGCACACCAATTCCCTGTTGGTGTAGCCATAAATAACCATTCTGAAAAGCAATTTGAAATTATGCAAATAAGGTGGTTAAAATGTCCACATCCTTTGACTGCGAGATTTCCATGTTAGCAATATATATCGCAAAGGAGTTACTGAAAATATTCCATATATGGTAATATATTTTTAGTAGCACTTGTTGTGATAGCAAAGAATTGGAAGTAAATACCTATCAGTTGGGGAATGGCTGAACAAATTGTGGTACATGAATGTACAGGAATATTTTTGTACTGTAATAAATGGTGAATATGATAAATACATAGAAGCATAGAAATATCTTTACATGAACTAAGGCAAAGTAAAATAAGCAGAGCCAAGAACAGATATACGCAATGACTATAACAATATAAATTGAAAATATAACCATGACAAAATAATGGAAAATTAATGTTACAAAAGTTAAAAGATCAAGTTTATCCCCAAAGAAGAGATACGGAAGATACCTTCTCCCATTCCTTTCCATAGGAGTGTGTATGAATGAATGTATGCATGCATGCATGTTTGTGTGTGTGTGTGTGTGTGTGTGTGTGTGTGTGTGTGTTTGTGTGTTTTGGGGGTGGAGAGAGGTCCATTAGTTTGGAACATGGCACATATTGTTAATTTTAAAAATGCATTGATGTTTTGATGATTTTTTCCTTTCTTTTTTCTTTTAAAAAGGATTTGTTGTAAGAGATGAATCTCTGGGAGGTAGAGAGGGAGAAATCCAGGAGGAAATTTATGTGATATAAAAAACAAAAGATATGAATACAATTTTATTTTAAAGGGGAGTAGACAGATACACCCTTAGCAGGAGCAGTATTTGAGTATCCTGAAAAGTGGTGCACATGCAGAGGCATGGTAGCCAGAGAGCAAAATGAATAGAGCTTGGAGTTTATATGAAGTTGGCAACCAAAGCAACCACCAATCAAAATTGTTGGGCAGCAGTTGTGGGGATGAGAGGGTTAAATATCAGACTTTTATTTAGAGATAATTTTCTAGTCCTTGTCAGAAAGGGAACACAGATGATGTGTTATCCATTATTCTCCAGAACATATTATCATTAACTTCAATTCACTATATATACCACATTATTCCTTAAAACAGGATTTTTTCTCGGTTATAAAGACTCAGAATCTTGAAGTTGGAAGGGAAAATAACTCAGAGACTACCTTCTAGTCTGGCCTTATCTTAAATATAATTCCTCTCAATAGTATCCTCAAATGGTGATCATCTAGCCTTTGCTTAATGACCTTTACTGTCAGGGAACTTCCTTTGGTGTCCATCTCCTGCCCATAAGTATTTGGTGTTATTTTAGTGGCTTACTGTGTCATATCTCCAGTTTAATGAGATCTGCAGTGCCTTAACCCAAGGAATGAATAGTAATGAGGATTTCAGACTCCCATTATTATTTCAGGACCAATTACGGATATAATAATAATTAATGATAATAGTGATAACAGTAGCTAGCATTTAAATAATATTTTAAAGTTTTAAAGGCACTTTACATATGCTATCTAATTTTATCCTCACAACAACCCTAGTGCTACTAGGTACAACCATTATCCCTATTTTAAAGGTGAGAAAACTGAGGGTGAGCTTGTCTAAATAACTTGCCCAGGGCTACGCAGCTATTAAGTGTTTGAGATATGTGTCAAACTCAGTTATTTCTACTCGTAGTCCATAAATAGATAGCTTGGGGGTATTTGTAGTTCTGGGAAGAGGGCATCCTTTCAGGAGGCCTTTAAACCAAAGCAACATCTACAATTATTAGCCCCGTGGAATGCTTAGCTGGCTGCCAGTCAATGACTTAGGGCCTGGGGAGAACAAAGTCTAATAATCCTCATGAGTGTCCTGGGAATTAAAGAAGTAACATTACAAGAGGGAAGCTCTGAAGTAAGAAGAGAGATTAAAAGAATCATGCAAATTTAAGAGTTTAAATGATTGATGGAAATATACAAGTCACATGGTTCTGCACAACTCACAACATTTTTCTCCGAGTTGACAAGGATATACTCACTTTCTGGATCTGACATTTCAAAGGCTAAAAGAGAATCCTGGTGCTAAACTAGTTCTCATTCCCTGTGCTCTAATATGGCATATTTATTTCTTACTTTTTAGGTTCTTTGTAATAATAAAAAAGACATGAATTTTATGCTGATGTAGGATAACTGGTCTCTCAGAGAGGCAGAAGAAAGGAAATGAGAATTTATTAAGCACCTACTGTATACCAGGCACTGTGCTAAGTACTTTTACAAATGTTATGTCGCTTGATTCTTACAACAACCCTGTGAGGTAGGTGCTATTATCTCCATTTTACAGTCAAGAAAACTGAGGCAGACAGTGACTTCTCTTGGGTCACATAGCTACTTGGAGGCCAAATTCAAACCCAGGTCTTTCTGACTCCAGACATAGCACCCTATCCTCTATTTCACCTACTTACCTTACGAACACAATGAGTCCGTAAGTGCAGCTCCAGACACCAAAGCAATCAAACCAAGCCCTGTGCTTACCCTTGTCTGACTTAAAATTGGTATATTTAAAAGTACCTAGAGTGGTGCATCTGTGAAAGGTTCCAGCTCTTTTTATTTACCTCGGTAGAAAACCATATGGATCCTGAGCTCCCTGGGGCCACTCCAGATTGGTCTGCAGTTATGGATAGAATCAATTTGCAGGTTTATGGTTCTATGTGCCTTCATCTCCCCGAAACAGACTGAGACCAGGACCCAGGGATGGCAATGAGGCAGATGCACGTGTCTCCTCATACCTTTTTTTTTTTTTGCAAGTGAATTTTCCAACTGTGATTTGTATGCTATTAATAAACCCACAGCTAGATGAGAGGTCGATGTTTCTGTGTTTCTGTTCCTTGACATCCGGAAGTAGACTAACTCAAGGACCCAGGAAAATTTTTCTCGCATGAAAGAAGGAATTAACTACAAAAATGACAGTTAACTGGAATAATTTTGTGTCAGAGAACAAGGCCATTTTATCTCCAAGCAACTATGAATTTCTCTAGTGGAGTTAAGCAATTTAATACAAAATGTTCAGTTATCATCCTATCTAGGAAGCAAACAATGTTTCTTGATGCTTGCTCTCTCTCTCTCTCTCTCTCTCTCTCTCTCTCTCTCTCTCTCTGTGTGTGTGTGTGTGTGTGTTTCTTTTTTGGTCCAATAAATGTAGAAATGTTTATTCGATTCCATGATCAAGGTAGTGTTTACTGTAGGGAAAAAATCAGTATTTGGAAAAACTGTGCAACCCCATGGTGGCATTCCTACACCTGTATCACACACTGGCTTTTCTTTATCTTTTTCCTTCCTAAGTCCCAATTTCTTTTCCAGTAATATGAAAACAGAGCAGCAGGTTACTGAGAAAAAAGAACTCAAGGGAAAATCCTGTACTTTTAAAGGCAAATGAAGACATTGCTATGTATATTTTCATCATGGAACTGGAAATAAATCTCATAGAAAAACCCTAGAAAATGGTTTTTTAGTAATTTCTGAAGATGGTGTTCCTTGTCCTAACTACCTCTACAACAAAGCGTTTACCAAAGAAAGAATTCCAAGCTTGTTATTTTGTATAGTCCTAGTAGAACACCACAGCAAGGCCAGTGTGGTCAAATAGGTAATTAAATATTGCAGGAATCTGAAGAATGAAGTTCTGGCCCTGCTACTTTTTCCTTTAAATATTTAAAGAAGCTCCTTTACTTTCCACCCTAGTTTTTCCATTGGCAAAATTGTGATGACCATCTATTGCAAAATAGGAATGCAGAGTTTGCATATTTTGGAGGCAGCTTGGTGAGTAGTAGATGTGAGTGCCAGACTTGGAGTTAAGATTCATATCTAAGTTCATATCTTCCTTCAGACACTTACTATAAAAGACAATAATAGCTAACATTTATGTAAGGTTTCTTACTCTGTGCCAATCACTTTATAATTATTGTCTCATTTGATCCTTATGACAACCCTGAGAGGTAGGTGCTGTTATTATCTCTGTTTTACAGATGAGGAAACTGAGACAAACATGTTAAGTGACTTGCCTTGGGTCACACGGCTAGGAAGTGTCTGAGGCCAAATTTGAACTCGAGTCTTTCTGACTCCAGATCCGGTGCTCTATCCACTGCACCACCTAGCTGCCCTGGTTCTATGATCCTTAGGAAGTCACTTAGCCTCTCTCAGGCTTAATTTCCCCAACTGTAGAATGGGGATAATAGAGGAATACCTTGGAGATTGCTTCTAAACCATCACAATAAAGAGAATATTGCAATAAAGTGAGTCACACAAATTTTTTTGATTTTAAAGTGCATATAAAAATTATGTTTACACTAAACTATAGTCTACTAAATGTGCAATAGCATTATCTCTTAAAATGCACATAACTTAATTAAAAATACTTCATTGCTAAAAAATGCTATCCATCATCTGAGCCTTCAGCAGGTTGTAGTCTTTTTGCTGGTGAAGGGTCTTGCCTCAGTGTTGGTGGCTGCTGACTGACCAGGGTGGTGGTGGCTGAAGGTTGGGGTGATTGAGGCAATTTCTTAACATAAGACAATGATGAAGTTTGCTACATCAGTTGACTCTTCCTTTCACTTGAACATTTAGAGGCTGTTATAGGATTATTAATTAGCCTAATCGCAATATTGTTGTGTTCAGGGACTAGGGAGGCCAGAGGAGAGGCAGAGCCAGAACACACACAACATTTATTGATTAAATTTGCTGTCTTATACAGGTGTGTTTCATGGCACCCCAGTACAATGACAATAGTAACATCAAATATTACTGATCACACATCACCATGACAGATACAATAATAACGAAAAGTTTGGAATATTGTGAGAATTACCAAAATATGACACACAGAAATGATGTACTCATGCTGTTAGAAAAATGGCGCCCATACACTTGCTCGATGCAGTTGCTCCAAACCTTTAACTTGGAAAAAAGATGCATTATCTGTGAAGCCCAGTGAATCAAAGCGCAATAACATGAGATATGCCTGTAATAACATAGAGCATGGGTTGTTGTGAGAGTCAAATGAGAAAACACACATAAGGCACTTCACCATCTCAAGGGGTTATACAAATGCTAGCTATTACTATCCATGGACACATCAATAGGAATCCTCCCTCCAGCCTTACCTTCCCATCCTGTGTCAAATCAAGACATCCTTTACAGAGTATGGGAAGCAACGTGGTGCAGAGGGAAGCATGTTACATACAGAGTGAGAAGAACTAGGTTTGAATCTCAACTTTTCCAGTTCTATAACTTTGAGTATATCTTAGCCTTTCTGGGCTTCAGTGTCCTCACCAGTAAAAGGAGGGTTGTTGGACTAGTGGATTTCCAAAGTCTCCTTCTAGTTCTGAATTTGTGCTTACTCTGCTATTTTTGTTGATATCACAGAAGGGTTTGAGTTGTCTATCTGTCATCTCTAGTGATTGCTGAATGATTGTCCCATATCCGTTCTACCTCTCCTCCCTCCCTGGCCCCCCGATCATATATATATATATATATATACACACACACACACATATATATGTACATAAATATATATTTATATACACATTTGTATATATAATATACGTGTGTATAAGGATATATTTTATATATTTATACTTATTTATATATTTGCATATATACTTATATATACAATACTTATATATTTATATATTTATACTTATACACACATGTGTATATAGAAGTATACATATGTGTACATAAATATATAAATATAAATCCTGAGTGATGTCTTTCATCTCTTCTAAAAGTTTTACTGTTGGCAGGGTTCATGCAAGGGATGATACAGGAAGAAGCGTGGTAGAGGTGAGGCTGCAAGAGGTGGCAGAAAAGGCAGGCACAGGAGAGGCTGGGGAAGAGGCAGGTAAAAACGCAGGGCTAAGGTCGTACTATAAGGTGGGGGAGAGGAGTGAACCACAGCTTGGGGAGATCAAGGTAGAAAGTAGTTGAGAGTAAAGGATGAAGTAAATATATGCAGAAATGGAAGTAGGTAGAGGAAAGTAAGAAGAGAAATAGTTACAGCAGATCATAGTGGAAAGTGGACAAATTCTAGCTCTACAAAGAACTCTATTTTTTTTATTTGCTCTGGCAAGTAAAGTGTAGTTTTTAGAAAGGCAAACTGTGGTACTAAGAGGGGAAATTACTAAGCATAGGTCTCACAGCCAATTAAGTCATCTTCCTGATGGTTGATTCTCTGCTCTAATAATGACTCTGTTCCAAATTTTCAGGCAGGATTTTAAGCACAATAGAAACCTGATAGAGTTTGTATACAGTAGGCATCTCTCCTAAGCTTCCTTATTAATAAATACTTCTGCTACCAGGAAAACAAGTCCAAGGAGTGTTGTAAATAAGGAGTTACTCTCCTCCATGTACCAGCAGTGATAATGGTGACCAAAAAAGAGGGACACGTGCAAAATAGGTAGAAGGAAAAAACAGGTAAAAGGGACGATTAATAAGAGAAAGAAGAAAGGCTGAATAAGGAGCTAAATGAGGGCTTGAGATGTGGGAAAGATTCTAAGTGGTTCGAATTAGGGTATAAAGCAATGGGATGGATATTCTCTTTGCACCTCACTTTTCTTGTCTGTAAAAGGGGGATAATAAGAGTTGTACTGCCCATCTCCCAGAATCACTGCAAAGAAAGTGGTTGATAAACTGTAAAATGCTATGTGAAAGTAAGTTATTATTACTTCAATGGGCGCTGATACTACATAGAACTTTGTAAATCAATTTATATTGTCCTTATCAGTAATAGTTGTAAAGTACCTTATTGTGAAGCAAATGCTTTAGAAACTGTAAAATGCTATGTGTATTTAAGTTTTTATTATTGTTACTTCATTGGGCATTAATACTCAACAGAGCTTTGTAAATCAATTTACACCATCCTTGTCAGTAATAGTTGTAACTCACTTTACATTCACGGGGAGAGAAATTCATTAGTGGAGGGGAATCATATGTTGTGAGGGGGGTGAAGCCTTTGAGCTCAGGTAAGGTGAGCTGACTGTTCCTCTGCCAAGACTCCAGGTCTCATGCCTCACACATTAGTTGCCACTGGTCTGGCTCCCATAATGGATTTGCATTATCAAGTTTTTTGCCTCTAAATTACTTTCTCTTTGTTCCAACTGATTACAACTGCCTTGGGACTTAGAGGGAGCTTCATAGCAGAATTAGACCAATGATAATGCTAAGTTATTGGCCTTTAGTTGGAATGCTTTAACTCATGTAAGAGAAGGCCATGTGCCTTAATGCAAGGCACCCAAAGGATATAAAACCAGGGACAAGGGAAGGGCATTAGGGTACCACCTATCTCCCCCTCAAAGAGGAAGTAGCCAATAGTTACAAAGAGGGACAGAGAAAGAAAAAGAAGAGCTGTAACAAGAGATGTTAATAGAACCTTAAGATCAATGATCTTTAGGTCACAGAAAGAGTGGGGAGCCCAAGATGATCCTAAAATAAGGTTGTACCCTGAATGAATCCTTGAACTAAGCCCTTTCTATATTTGATGGATAGTCCTTTTGAGCCTGTTGTCATCCCACGCATCAAGGCTTGTCAGGGATGTTAAAGAGACAACTATGACATAGTGAATAGGGTACCAGACTTGTAACTAGGATGTCCTGGATTCAAATCCTGCCTCTGGCATTTATTAGCTATTCGACCCTAAGCAAGTCACTTAATCTAAGTGGGCTTCAGTTTCTTCATCTGTAGAATGAGATTTTCAGACTAGATGGTTTCTAAATTCCCTTACAACTCTAAATATATGATTCTACGGTGCAGCTTTACAAAAAGAAGCATGGTCTTTCTTAATTGTCTAGGAAGCTGGAATTTTCTGGCACGGAAACTTGTGGGCACAGATGTTTATAGAAAGCGGGGTGGTGGTGCAAGTTAGGAGCAGGGAATTGTGTCTAGAGCAGAAACAGCCTGTCAAAAAAATAGGCTCAGGAAATAAAAGGCTCTCTCAGCTACCATACCCTGAGAAGCTAATGACTCCCATATTGAAAAGTGCCTTCTTTCCTTGGTCTACACGCACCATGTGTAAACATGCGTGTGCTCATTCCTGTCTGTGAAGAGAAACCCAGATACAGAGTCAGAGAGAAAGAGAATATATGGCTAAAAAGACCAATAGTCATAATGATAATACAACATTTTATAATCTTCAAGGCACTTTACACAAGTTAGCTTATTTGACTCATTAGAATAGAAGTCAACATCTCAACAAGCACTGGTTAAGGCACCTAATATGCACCAAGCAGTGTGCAAAGGATTGGAGATATAAGGTATTTACCTCCTGGTAGAATTTAAGATATATATATATATGTATATATATATATATGTATATATATACATATATATATATATATATAAAATAAGATATATTATATTTAAGATATAAGATATTTACCTCCTGGCAGAATTTAAACAGTCACTGTTTTCAAGATCTTAAATTCTGCCAGGAGGTAAATGGCAGATACACAGATAAGGACATACATAACTAAAACTATTAAAGCTTAAAATTGCTCTAAAACTTTTGGGACATCCAGCATAAAAGTAATTTTGGGATAGAAGAAGCACTAACAACTGGAGGGATCAGGAAAGGCCCTTTGTGAGAGGTTTTGAGGTATTTTGTAATCTTTGTAAGATTTTTAATTTTGTATCTTTGTCAGGGGTGTTATCTGAGCTAAGCTTTGAAGGAAGTTGGGGATTCCAAGAGGTAGAAGTGTGAGGAGGAGGTTAGACCATTTTACATGAGGGGAAGCCTAGGCAGAGAGACAGGAAGATAGAAGGGCCTTTACAGAAAACGAGTGTCCCTCCCACCCCTAAGCAATAGGCAAGTGATATTCCTATTTTATACAAGAAGAAACTGTAGCTCAGAGAGTGAGGATGGAACAGTGGAAAGGACATTGGGGGAGTGTTGGAGTTCCATGAATTTGGGCAAGCTATTTTTACTTCTCTTGGCCTCAGTTTCTACATCACTAAATGAAGGAGTCAGACCAAATGATCCCTTAAGCGACCCCAACATGTGCTCAGGGTCACACAGCTGCTGATGACAGAGACAAGTCAGACTCCAGATCTGATTCTTAAACCAGTATGCTCCTTGTACAAGAGGACATCATCTATCAACTCAAGGCAAATAAAATGTCATAAATAAGTTACTTGGGAATATGGCTGATAACTCTGCTTTCCACTTATCCTGCCCAACACCATCACGGCCTCCATTTTCAGGGAATGGCCACACAGAGTATAAGTGGTGAGGATATGTACTAAGCTATGAAAAGTTCTGCCTTTCAAAATTCATGCATTCATTCTTCCTCTGTTTCAGACAATTTTTGTGAAATAGCCTTAGAAAGGTGAGATATTGTCCAAAGAAAGAGGGGGTTATTGAGCGAATAGGTAAGTGTGTGGTAATGGGTGTTGCAGGGTGTAAAAGAGCAAAGAGAAAGATGTGAATGAGCAAAGAGAGGGGCAGTGAATTCAACTAATTAGTGCTGCATTGTGTGTCTGACAGAAATCATTCATCTACAAATGGAAATGAAGGAAACATCACCATATGCCAGGTCAGTTTTGATCAGCCTCTATTAGAAGGTTAGAAAGCATTTCTGGGAGGAATAAAAATAAAGGCAGCAAGAGTCACACTGCCAACACAATGCTTGTCGGGAGCCAGTCATTAGTACAACATTAGGCCTGGAATGGTAGCAAATGTGAAAGGAATAGATTGTGTCAGTGTGAAGATGGCCTGCTTCCAAATGGAGCCCACACAAAGACAAATTACACTTGGGAAAAATGCATAGGAAAAGAAAAGCAAATTAAGCTGCCTGGATGTGGATTTTTCTCACGTTGAAAGAGGCACCTATGACAACTGTTGATTGACTCCATTCAATTCATTCAACTGAAGCTTATCTGGAGGGCACTGGTGTCCATATAGGCCCTGTGGCTTAAGGACTAGCGATGAGACACTTGGCATAGGGAAAGAACACTAGAAGACCAGGACTTGAGTACTACCTCTGCAGGCACCCATTAATCTCTACTAAGGTATAGACCAATTCTTCCTGAAAACATAACCTCTTTCTGGAGGATTTAGTTTGATAGGGACTGGAGAATTTTGTTTTAAAGGCTTCAAAACCCAGAGGAGAGTCTATGGACAGAATTTCAGGTATGAGAACAAAAGGTACAAGAGATAGCTAAGAGCTGGTGGGTCCTACCTAGTCCCTCCAAATTGATGTAATAATAATAATAAAACGACAAGAATAGCTCATGGTTTTATAGCGATTTAGCTTTCTGTCCTTCCCTGTTAGTGAGATAGTGAGAGCAGTAGTGAGTCTTATCCTTATTTCGTGAGGAAACCAAGACTCAGATCAAATGACTTACCCAGAGTCACACAGTTAGTACCTATGCGTGATAGGCAGGACTTTCTGGATCCTAGGTCTTAAGACTTCAAGAACTTTTTTCTTTCTTCGAGGAGCCACACTGAATCTCTTTCCTTCCACTGTGTAAATAACTGCTCACTTACTCTAAAGAAGAAGCCTTGCGTGCTAAAACGATGTGAAGTACTACCTCACAATTAGCTCAATCGCGCCGACGTTTCCTTAAACATTAAGGTCACACAGGGTTCTGGAGCCAGTAAGAGATTTGCACCTGAGCCAGGTTGGGATGAGGCTAATTGTCTAGTATTGAGTATAGAACCGAATTGTGAAGGCTGCGGTGCCCAGAGAAGATGGGAGTTTGGGAGGCTGTGTGGTACGCTGTGGACAGCTCCAAACTGCTCCTTGGGTGAATCACCTTAATCTCCCTGGGCCTCCGTTTTCTGCTGTGTAAAATGAGGATGCCAGCCTGGATGACTCCTAGGGCCCGTCCAGCTCTAAGTCAATGATGCTGTTTTCTTGAAGAAAAGGCAGAAAGCACACCCGGAGCGGAGGCTAGAAATGGAGTCCAAACGTTAAAGCTTGAAGACTCTAATGCTAATTACTCACATTCACACAGTGATTTTAAGTTTTACAGAGCACGTTCCTGTCAACACCCTGGTGAAGCGAGCGGTGAATGTATTATGATCCCCATTTGACAGAGGAGACACTGAGGTTTAAGGAGGATAAATGGTTGGCCTGTCCAAGGTCACAGCTAGTTCATAGCTCTCCATAGGCTTAATTTACACTTAGCCAATAATCATATTATTTGAGGAAACAACTTAGGAGGATTTATCGCTGCCCTTGTTTACTGTTGGCACACAAAATGTTAGCGCCGAGGAGATATCCAGAGAGCCTGGGGCCTTGGTGAAGTTTAACAGACCAAGAAGAATGAGTTCCCAGAAGTCTCAAAGGAAGACGTGAAACTGGGGAACTACTCCCACATTTCCTGAAGCTTTTATAATTCAGAAGTTTTCAGGCTTCAGGTTCCTAGCTAGGCATAATTTATTTCTGATATAGATATTCCTCAATTCTTTAGTTGATTTTTAATCCTTGGGGAAAAAAAGCCAGGTCCATTAAACATCCAGATTGACGTTGTTTTCTTTGGAAACATCTGGACTCTAATCAAGATAGGAATGAAAAGGATCTTAGTAGCAACAGTTTCAGTCTTCATTGGTATCTCTCTGAGCCCTCCCTTTTTCATTTCATAGTCAAACTCCTAGAAAAGCCTTTTTACACCGATCTCCATTTCCCACCCTCCCACTTTTTGACTCTTTGCAAATCTAGCTTCATGCCCTCAACTCAGACTGTCCTCTCCGGAATTACCGAGGATCCCTTATTTGCTAATCCTAAAAATCCTTTCTATTATTATTATTACTGTTATTAGTAATTATTATTATCATCATTCCCAGTGCTTGTTGACTGATTTCACCTTAGTGATTTACTAACTGTATGACCCTAGGAAAGTCATTTAACTTCTCCACAAATAAAATAGGCATGACAGTGCCTGTTACCTCATAGAGTTATTGTGAAGCTCAAATGTGATTATGCATGTAAAATGCTTTGCAAACCACGAATCCCCTTACAAATAGCAGTTATTCATGCTATGATTATTTGGGAAATTGCTCAGTGATTTTACTTATCTCTTCTTTCTCTCTGAAACAGAGTGATCAATTTATCACTAATATTCTTCCAACGTGATCCTTTATGGTCATGAAAGCCGCAAAGATAGTCTCCAAAGGTGCGGGTCACTCAAATAGTAATGTAGACACATTATGGGCACAAGTAGGTTATTGTATATATTAGCAATGAAGGGTTGAGCAGGAGAAGGAGCTTAAAAGATAATTATCTAAGAGATGTATTACTGGAAGAAGATATGGGCCAGTAAGGTAGAGAGAATGAAGAATCACCAACATTTATATATTTTGTATATATATATATATATATATATATATATATATATATATATATATATATATATATACATATACATATATGTATATATGTGTCTAGATGTAGGGGGGATATCTTATTTCTGGAAATTATTTATGAACTTTTTTTGTATGATTGAGTAAATGCTATAAAATAGGGTAATCTTTTATTATTTTTCGATGAGTTTAATTATGACCTTTTTCATTTACTCTTTTTAGCGTAGAATAAAAGCTTTGTAAATCACAAGTATATACTTTTGAAAGCAAAAATAATAATAAAAATATGCTTCTTTTGAAACAATGTTTCATTGGTATTCGGATTATGTCAAAGCATTTTGAGAGTGGATCATCTGTGGAGGATTTGAGGGAAGACACTGGAAAGAATCATCTGTACCTTTTCGAAGTATCAAAAACATAGTTGATTTTCTATATTCCCAAATTAATCATCTACTTTGTACATTAGGATCATATTCCTCCTGTTCTTTCTTTGTGTTTCTAAGTGCTTGACTTTGGGAATGTATTCTGGTTCTCAGTATTGACAATTTTCAGTAATGTGTGAACAGGGAAAGGGAAAAGAGAAAAACCAAATAGGACAGTAACTGAAATTTAAAAATAATAAATAAAAGAAGTTGATCCTTAACTTTAAATTGGAATGGAGATTTCTGGTAGACTTCATTTATCCATGCTGCCTCTCCCTCAAACTGCCCCAATTAGCATAGATAATAAAGCTGGCTTTACAGTATTTATTTAATTCAATGTTCAATACCCACTGCCTCTACCTCAAATTGAATTATGTCCACAATATTCCACCAAATACTGTGCAATGTTTATCACATTTTCCATTATAACAGGAAGTAATCATATTTTTTTTATCTTGTCAGAAGTGTCACATGTTTATAGCAATTAATTATTTCCTATCTCATTGTTCTGGAGGTAGTGACCACTTAATAAATGTTGCATTGCACTGAATTGAACTGAATTTCTTATTGGGTAAAGACTATTTCACTCAGACTTTAAAATATCTGGTTAAAAATAAACCTGCCTAGCAGGGTAGTCAAAATAGGGAAGATAATTAAAGGTCACTTGCCATCTCTGCAATTCCTTGAGTACTAATGAATAATTAAAACATTAAAAGAGAGCTATGAATTTGAAGCTGACCTGTTGAACAGCCAGAAGAAAATTCCAGAGGGCCTAAGATTTGCCAAAAATATGTTCAGAGTCACAGAGGCATAACAAAGACTCTCATCATGAAATCATCAAAGATTTTATTAAGTATTCTCAAGGGCATGCAATGGGGTATGAAATACCTAACCTTCACAAGCAGGAGAAATGAAAGATCTTTCCCCAAGCAGTTTAGTTCAGAGACTGTATAGCCTAGTCCAAGAAATTTCCCTCCCTTACCCTTAAATCCCAGTAGGCCCAGCTCAGCTCGCTATCTTTAGTATTGATTCTTCTCCTCCATGGCTTTGTAGAAGCAGCTTCTTTCCAGCCCACCTCACTCCTTTAAAATGACTTAAACAGTCATTTTAGAAGAATAGCACCATACACTTGCTATACTTTTTTGGCTCAAGCCAATCTAATCCAATCCAATAGCCATTTATTAAGCATGCATCTATGCTAGCTATGGGGTTATAACATAAAGACAAAAGAGGGGAGAGGATATAACTTTTAAACAAATAATTATGCTATAAATAGATGAGAAAGAGCATTCCAGGCATCTGGAACAGCCTATACAAAGGCAGAAAAGTAGGAAATGGAATGCTAAGTTTGAGAACCACCAAGTAGATCTATTTGACTAGAATATAGAGTGTACAAAAGAAAGAATTATGAAATAAGCCTGAAAACACAAATTAGAGCCAAATTGCAAAATACTTTAAATACGGAACTAAGAAGTTTGTATGTTGTTTTAGAAGATAAGATTCTTGAGCAAGGAAGTGATATAATTAGATTTAGGCTTTTGTTGTTCATTTGTTTCAGTCATGTCTGAGTCTCTGTGACATCATTTGGGGTTTTCTTGGCAACTATATTGGAATGGTTTGCCATTTCCTTCTCTAGCTCCTTTTACAGATGAGGAAACTGAGGCAAACAGGATTAAGTGACTTGCCCAGGGTCACACAAGTAAGTATCTGAGGCCAGATTTGAACTCAGGAAGATGTGCCAACTAGCTGCCCCAAGATTTAGACTTTAGGTGGTTATATTTGAAACTGTGTGTAAGATAGATTGGATAATGGAGAGAGAATGGAAAACAGGAGTCCAAATAGAAATCTTTTGTAGTAAACGAAGCAAGAGGTGATGAAGACCTAATCTGGAGTAATGGTTGAGTGAATGGAGAGTGTGGAAAGGACAGAGAAGAATAACACATAAGAGATATGTTGTAAAAAATGGACTTGGACTGAGTATAATCCTTTGAGGGGAAAATGGATATTTAAGGAAATAGAGGACTTTTGTACATCCCTGATGAAAAGACCAGAATTGAATAGAAAATTTGACTTTCAAATGCAAGACTCAAGTGAAGCATAAAAACATAAACAGGAAAGAGACATCATAGGGACTCGCTAAGCTTAAATGGTTTACCTTTCTAAACGGGAGGGATGATATACATGTAACTTCTAAGAACTTTATCATTATTATAGCCCTTAGAAAGATTCTACATAGACAGAGGTAGTAGGAGTGAGTTGATTATGTTGGGGTGATGTAAGAAAAATAGATAGGTGAGAAAGAAGGATGCCCTGGGATAAGGGGGAAAGGAGAGGAAGAATGGGGAAGAATATCTCACATAAAAGACACACAAGAGCTCTTAACAGTGGAGGGAAAAATATTGGAGGGAGCAGGCAATGCTTGAATCTCACATCTAAATTGGTTCAAAGAGGGAAAAATATATATACATTCTCAATTGGTAATAGAAATCTATCTTCCTCAATAGGGAAGTAGGAGGAGAAGGGAATAAAAGAAAGGAAGAGTTATAAAAGGGAGGGCAGATAAAAGAAAGTCATGATTGGGAGCAAAACAGATATTAGAGGAGGGGTAGGATAAAAAGAGAAAGAGAAAGATAAACAGAAGAAAATGGGATAGAGGAAAATGCACAGTTAGCAGTTATAACCGTGAATGTGAAATGGGATGAATTCACCCCCAAAATGGAAGAGGGTAGCAGAGTGGATTAGAAACCAGAATAAAAGAGACACACACAGACTTAAAATAAGGGGCTGAGGCAGAATTTATTGTGTTTCAACTGGAAGGTAGCAATCATGATTTCAGACAAAGCCAAAGCAAAAATAGACCTAACAAAAATGGATATAGCAGGGAAACTACATCTTGCTAAAAGATACCACAGACAATAAATAATATAAGAAGTAAATATATGTGTACCAAATGGTATGACATCTAATTTCTTAAAGGAAAAATTAAGTGAATTGCAGGAGAAAATATACTGGGGGGGACCTCAACTTTTCCCCCCAGAGGTAGATAAGTCTAACCATAACATGAAAAGAAAGAAAGAAGTTAAAGAGATGAATAGAATCTTAGAAAAGTTAGATATGTAGTGCTCTCTAGGGAAAATTGAATGGGTATAGAGAAAAGGATACCTTTTTCTCAGTTGTATGTGATACCTTCACAACAACTGACTGTCTATTAGGGCATAAAAACCTCACAACCAAATGTAGAAAAGCAAAAATATTAAATGCTTCCTTTTCAGATTATATCACAATAAAATTTACAATTAGGCTCCTGACATCAGCAGCTCTGAAGATTTTCCAAGCTTTGGGGCTCAAGTAGTCCGTAAGACTTTCCCTTGGGGCCCCAAATGATAATGATCAGAATGGAGAAACCTCTCCAGCTGCCAACCTGAAACTGCCCCACCCTGAATACTGTGTCTTAATCTGACCCAGTAGCTGGATCCTATGTAAATTTTGTGTCCCCTGCCTGCCCCGACCCACCCTGAAGAGGTCTCCTACTGAAGCCAGGAGTGCTGGGTCCTGTGTGCTGGCCTTGATGGTTCATGACCTTATTTAGATTCCAGTTTGCACTCAGGATCTGTTCCTTGACATCTCCATTCTGGGACAGGCTTTCCACTGTTTTAAACGCTAAAAGCACAAGTGAAATGCTTCATAATAAAGTAATTGAGACTTTCTAAACTTCATGGTCCACTCAGGATGTCATTAAGCACTCTAACCTTCATTATGAGATCTCCTGAACTGTGGTGAGGAGTCTACGTCCTGTGTCATGACCTCAGGAGATAAGTTTCCTTGACTTTATAAAAGTAAAAAAAAAAAAACCAACCCAACAACTTACATTTAATAAAGTAATGTGAAAGTATAGATAAAAAATTAATTAGAAATGAAATAATCTAATCCTTAAGAATGGGTGGGTCGAAGAACAATATAGAATCAATTGATAATTTCATGAAAGATAATAACAACAATGAGACAACATACCAAAATTTGTGGGATGCATTTAAAGCAGTACTTTGGAAAAAAGTTATATCTCTAAATGTGTACATCAGTGAAAGAGAAAAAGAGCAGATCAATGAATTGGGCATGCAAATTAAAAAAAAAACCTAGAAAAAGAAATTTTAAAAATCCCCAATTAAATATCCTATCTTAGGGAAAAATGATAAGCTCCCTAAGAAAAAATCCCCAGGACCAGATGGATTTAAAAGTGAATTCTGCCAAACATTTAAGGAACAATAATCCTAGTACTACATAAATTATTTGGAAAAAATAGGTAAAGAAGGAATCCCACCAAATTCCTTTTATTACACAAATATGATTTTGATAGCTAAACCACAGAAAACAAAAAACAGAGAAAGAAAACTATAGACCAGTTTTCAAAAATAAGTATTGATACAAAAATTCAAATAAAATACTAGCAAGGAGATTACAGTGATATATCAGAGATCACAAACTATGGCCATGTGAGATTTAAACCAGAAATGTAAGGCTAGTTCAATATTAGGAAAACCAACAGTATAATTGACCATGCCAATAACAAAAGCAAGAAAAATCATATGATTATCCCAGTAGATGCAGAAAAAGCCTTTGACAAAAATAGGACACCTATTCTTACTAAAACCACTAGAAAGCATAGGAATCAAATGAGTCTTTCTTAAAAGGATAAATAGTATCTATCTAAAAGCAAACAAACATTGTTTGTAATTGTGATAATCTTGAAGACTTACCAACAAAATTAGGGGTGAAGCAAAGATGTCCCTTATCACCACTATTATTCAACATTTTACTAGAAATGCTAGTTACAGCAATAAGATAAGAAAAAGAAACTGAAAGAACAAAAAGAGGCAGTGAGGAAACAAAACTATTGTTCTTAGATACTTAGAGAATCCTAGAGAATCAACCAAAAACCAAATCAAAATAATTGACAACTTTAGCAAAGTTCCAGGATATAAAGTAAACCCACATAAATCATCAGCATTTCTATATGCTACCAACAAACTCAGCAGGAAGAGATAGGGAAATTCTATTTAAAGTAACTACAGATGATATAAAATATTTGGGATTCTACCTCTCATGAGAAATCCAAAGATTACACGAATACAATTACAAAACACTTTTGACACAAATAAAGATATCGATCTAAACAACTGGAGAAATATTAATTGCTCATGGGTAGGCTGAGCCAATATAATGAAAATGACAGCTCTACCTAAGTCATACTTATTCAGTGCCATATCAGTTAAACTGCCAAAGAATTATTTTATAGAGCTAAAAAATTAACAAAAATTTATCTAAAAGAACAAAAGGTCAAGAATATCAAGGGACTCAATGAAAAAAAATGTGAAGAGAGCCTAACCATATCATTCATATTTTTAACTATATTACAAAGTGAAAATCATCAAAATAATCTGGTACTAACAAATATAGTGGTGGTTCAGTGTAATAGATTAAGTACACAATACATAGTAGTAAATGATCACAGAAATGTACCGTTTGATAAACCCAAAGATTAAAGCTTTTGGGGTAAGGATTCATCATTTGGTAAAAATTGTAGAAAAAACTAGAAAGCACTTTGGAAAAACTAGGGCATAGATAAACATCTCACCAAAATAAGTTTCAAATGGATAAATAATTTAGAAAGGAAGGGTGATATCATAAGTCAATTAGAAGTATGTAGAAAAATGTAACTGTGAGGTTTATGGGTAAGGGAAGAGTTTATGACCAAACAAAAGATAAAAGCATTACAGGATGTAAAATGCATAATTTGATTATATTAAATTAAAAAACTTTTACATAAACAACACTAATGCCGCCAAAATTAGAAGGAAAACAGAAAACTGGGGAAAAGTTTTGTAGCAAGTTTCTCTGATAAAGGCATTACTTCTCAAATATATAGGGAACTGAGTCAAATTTATTTGAGCCATTCCTCAGTTGATAGATGATCAAAAAATATGAGCAGGCAGTTTTCAGAAGCAGAAATCAAAGCTGTCAATATTCACATGAAAAAGTGCTCTAAACCACCACTGATTAGAAAAATGCAAATTAAAACAATTCTAAGGAACCCCCCCCCCCACCACCCATCTATCAGATTGGCTAATATGACAGAGAAGGAAAATAACAAATAATGGAGGGCATGAGAAAAACCAGGACACTAAAGCACTGTTGGTGGAATTGTGAACTAGTCCAACCATTCTTGAGAACATTGGAACTACTCCCAAAGGGGTATCAAACCATGCATACCCTTTGACTCAACAATATCACTACTACTAGAGCTGTATCTCAAAAATCAAGGAAAAGGGTAAAGGACCCATATGTAAAAATATACATATATGTGTGTATTTATAATATATATATACACATACATATATGTATGTATGTATGCATATGTGTATGTACTTATAAATTTATGATGGAATACCATTGTGCTATAAGAAATGATAAGCAGGATGGTTTCAGAAAAACATGAGAAGACATATGAACTGATGCAAAGTTACGAGAGCAGAACCAAGAGAACATTGTACATAATAACAGCAATATTGGAAAGATGATTACCTGTGAAAGACTTGGCTACTCTGATGAAGACAATAATCCAAGGCAATTCCAAAGGACCCACGATGAAAAATGCTACCCACCTCCAGAGATACAACTGTTGAACTCAATGCAGATTGAAGCATACTTTTTAACTTCTTTTTATCTGTGTTTTCTTTTGCAATATAGCTAATATAGAAACACGTTTTGCATGACTTCACTTATATAATTGATATTAAATTGCTTGCCTTCTCAAGGAGAGGGGAAAGCAGGGAGGGAAGGAGAGAATTTGGAAGTCAAAATTTAAAAAAAAAATTCTTAAATTTTTTTTTACATATAATTAGGCAATATGTAATGAAATAAAAGTATACTAAAAATAAAGAAAATGGCCTTGGTAAGTGATTGGATTGGTAGGGGAGAAGGAAGAGTCAATAATTCTGAGGTTATAAATGTTGGTAAATAAAAGGATGATGATATCCTCAATATAACTTTAGGAGAGGGGCAAATATGTGGAGGAAAATTATGTGTTAGATTTTGGATGTGGTGAATTTGAGATGACTGTAGGACATCTAGTATTGAGTGGGAAGTTGATGAAATGATACTGGAGCTCAAGGGAAGGCTCAGAGCTAGGTCAATAGATTTGGAGTCACTTGTATAGTGATGACAATTAAATATTTGGAACTTAGTGAAGGTATGCAGAAAAAAGAGAAACTGTCCTAGACAGAGCATGCCCACTGTTATACGGAGAGGACATAAATGATATGTTCCATCTACCCTGTATTTATTCTGAATATGTCAATTTATGTATATGTGCATATTTATGAAATACATAATGTAAGCTACTTAAGGGTAGAGATTGTTTTTCCTTTTTCTTCATATTCCCAGGGCTTAGCACCATGCTGGGCACTTAGTAGTCACTTAAGAAATGTTTTTGATTGATTGGTTGGTTGATCCATCAAAGGAAAATGAAAAGGAATGGTCAGACTGGTAGGAGGAAGACCAGGAAAGAGCAGCCTTGAAAATCCAGGGAGGAGAGAATACAGGGAAACAATTGTGTTAAATGTTACTCTCACATTTATGTTTGCAAAGCACTGTACCCATTATTGGAGACATCTATGTGGTGCAGTGGATAGAATGCTGGGCCTGGAGTCAGGAAGACCTGAGTTCAAATGCAGCCTCAAACACTTAGTAGCTGTGTGGCACTGGGTATGTCACTTAACCCTGTTTGCCTCAATTTCCTCATCTGTAAAATCAACTGGAGAAGGAAATGACAAACCACTCTACTATCTTTGTCAAGAAAACTCCAAATGGGGTCACAAAGAATCGTGAAATGTCTGATCAAGACGAGTACCTGTTAACTCATTTCATCCTTTGTATTTGGGAGTGCAAATACAAGCAGAAAAGAAAATGATGACGCCTTCCTTCAAGGAGTTTACCTTCTAATAAGGGAAGATAGCATATAAATGGAAGTTGAGAAGGGGGAGGGGAAGGAACATGGTGAGAAAGTCTAGAGAATCAGCAAGCCCAGAGAAAAGTGAAGACTAGACTCCAAGGCCTTCCTCACTTTAAGCCGTCTTTCCTATCCTCTATTCCATACTGCCTCAATCAATCCCAGCCCACTCTCTCCTTCCTGATCAATTATTCACCATGTATCTTTAGTCTTTGCCCAAGACATATACTTATAGATGGAAGGAAACTCACAGGTCATCTAGTCCAACTCTTGCATTTTATAGATGAAGAATCAGACCCAACATAGTCAGTAAATGACAGAGTATAAGCTGAAGAGTGAAGTACAAATGTAAAAATCATGATTAAATAAAAAAAGAAAATAGTGAAGCTAAGCTTTAAGATTTAAATGTCACTGGGCAACCAGAGTTTTTCCAAACGACTTATTAACTTGAGGCAGATGAATTTAGGAGGCACCATATATTTTCCATTACTCCCTGAAGCAAGGTCTTGAAAAAAACAAAGTCTTCCTGGAATGATTTAATAGCTTGGACACTAGCCAACCAGCCTTGGCTCTCCTATGACCTCATTCCTGGAAGTGCTGCCTTTAGAAAAGCTGTATTTGTTTGGGACTTTTTTTTTCTAACTGAAAGGGAAAAGAAGCCTCTCGAGGGACAATATGGCACACTGTAGTGTTTTGTTAAGGTTGCCTGTCTGTGCATTACTCCAATAAGGCTCCTAAAGTGGAGAAGGTCTCAGGGCATATACCCTGGGTTAATTATATTACAATTCTCAGGGTCTTTCTGATGATAAATGTAACTTGGAACAGCATCTAAATCAAGATACATTTTGCCTGGAAAATTTCAGCAAATAAACTGTTAGAAGAGTCTGCCATCATCATGAAGTTAAATGACAACCATCCTTTTATATCTTCACAACTGTCCAAGTACTGTTTTTTAAATTTTATTTTTATAATTTTTAACTTAAACACCAAAAAAGAATTTCTCATATACATAGCAGAACACCAAAAAGGGCTGCATATGAAACTATGAATCTCCATTTCAATATTCCTTGCTTTCTTGAAAAAAAGTATGCAATAATTTTACATATAACTTTCAACATTGTCCTACTTTGTATTTTGCCTGTGCTTCCTTCTGACCTTCCTTCTTTTCTTTTCTCTACATTTAAGCAATATTTTAAAGATCCTCTTTTTCCATCATTAATACTACTCCTCCCTCTCCAATTAGAAACCAAGAGAAATTTAAAAAAAACCATCTTACAACAAGTAGTCAAACAAAGCAATCTAAAATTTTGTCTTTCTCCACCTTGAGTCCATCACTTATCTGTCAGGATGTGGGTACCCTGGAGACATGGTTGGTCGCCGAATTAATGAGAGTTCTTAGTCCTTCAAATCTGTTTATCTTTACAATTTTGTCATGTATTTGACATGCAGTTTTTACTACTCAGGGCTTCCTGAAATTATATATTTTTTGGAAATTGTTTTAATTATTTCTTATAGCACAGTAATATTTTGTCATATTCATATACTATAGTTTGTTCAGTCATTCCCCAACTGATATTGTCTATATGCTATTAAGGAATTTTAAATATTCTGAAAACTGATGATTAACTTGATTAATTACATAAAATAATTGGCAATGAGAGACTGCCATTAGTCTAAACTTGAATTCCAGACACATCACGTCTGCAGAAAAGCTAAAACAAATAAACAAAACAACATCAGCAGGAAAATGCCATAGACAGCTTATAAGAAAAGTTGCCAAGAAAGCATCAGGGGATAGGCATTTATATCTTACAAGAACTGACCTATTTACTGGGTATCCCTGCTGTTATTTCGGCTGATAGCTGCAATTATTCAGATAATGTGAGTTCATTAAACATGTTCTTTGACTGAAGTCATGCTAGGCTTAATTTTCTAATCATTTAGTGTGGCTTACACTATAGCAGAAATAGATGAATTCATCAAATACTGCTACTGTATTTCCTTGGGCAATTTCCTCTACCACATATTTTCCTCTCCCTTCATTTTGAAGGGACAAAAAAGGCCACCCATCCCTACTCTGACTGGCTACTCTGGTAGCTACAGCAAGCAGCCTTTTGGCTGTAACATTTTGGCAGCTGGAAATCACTGCCTTTGCTATTCCAAAATCTTCTGTGCACAAACCTGGCCCAGAACAAACCAATAAGACAACTCGACTCAATGATTTTTTTCAAAAATAAATTTTGATACTTTTATTTTTACATCACTTACATTTTTAATATATCTTGCCTTCCTCCCTCTCCAAGGGAGTCATCATTTATTAAAAAAAGGTGGCAGGGAGGGGAGGGAATCAGTCTAGTAAATCTTGTCAATATATCAAAAAAGTCTGCCATTATTTTCAGTGTTCCAACAGTTGTGTCCAATATACACAGAGAGGAAATATCATTGCTGAGGTTGCTGGGGTGGGGTTTGGAATCAGGAAAACTAGCATACTAGCTGAGTGACCAAAGGATAAATCACTGAACCTCCCAGGGCCTTAGGCAACTTTCCAAGACCAGGAGTTAAACTGTCTACATAGGTAGAGGGAGTTTCTACATGGAAAAGTCCATATTGAGAATTTCTCCTAAGAATGAAACCACAGATCCATCCTTCTCCCTCCTTTTTCTTCTCCCCTTCCCTCAAACAAACAAAACTGTATAGAGAAGTGCAATGTCCTCTCCCAACAGTAGCAGCCTAGAACTGAAGTATTTCCCTCCCTTCCTCCCTTTAGTCATCTTTTCAGGGGGAAAGTGATATAGTTAGCATATTCTGCATTAATGGATAATGTATACTGATTCACAATTACATTATGTTCTCTCTCACATATAAGTGTGTTACAGTTACAAAGCATTCCCCTCACAGCAATCCTGTGGAGACTAAGACTCAAAGAGTTCAATTCAATTTAAATCTGTTAAGTTTTAGTAATTGGATCCTACACTAGACCTTTGCTGATCTTCCCCAGTTGTTAGTTCTTCCCTCACTATCCCCAAACTCCTTCAGTAGAATGTAAACTCCTTGAGGTCAGGGATTGTTTAATGTTTGTCTTTGTGTCCATAATGCCTTTTACATAGAATGTACTCATCATTACTTGAACTGAATTAAGCATAGTATATATCAGATGCCTTCTATCTGCAAGGTAAATGTGCTAGACACTAGAGTCATGAAGAAAAACATAGTCCTTCCTTCAAGGAGCTGGTATTCTACTGTGAGCTTTTAAAATGAATTGTCTAGGGTCCCACAGCTTGTGAACTTTAGATCTAAGATATGGACTTGAGTCTTATGGCTTCAGAACTGGTGCCCTTTCTATTGAGTTAAGTCACTAAGCATTTAGTAAGTATTTATTCTATCAGGCACTGTGCTAAGCTCTGAGGATACAAATACAAAAATAAAGGTAAAAAGTTGTCTCTACTCTCAAGGAGCTCAGTCTATTGGGGAAGACAACATGCAAACTATGTACAAACAGGACATATGCAGGATAAATTGAAGATAATCATAGAGGGAAGGGAGACAGAGATGAGAAGAGAATTCTAGGCATGGGGGATTCCCCTGTGAAAAAGTAAGGAGTTTTGAAATTTTGTTATTGTTGTTTTCAGTCATGCTGGATTCTTTGTGATGTCATTTGCAGTGTTCTTGGCAAAGAAAACCTATTGTTGCTCAGTTATCAAAATGTAGAGTATGGAGAGGTAATGTCTTATTCCAGAAACAGCAAGGAGGCTAGTGTCACTGGATTGTAGAATACTTGGGGGTGGGGGGTGTATGGTGGAGAGGAAAGTAAGGTGTAAGAAGACTGATCCTAACTCTGTAATAGAAGTCAAACTTTACTTCTGTGTGCCACCATTTTCTTTAAAAAAATCATCTTTTTTTTCTCCGGAAGGATGAAAAAGGATTTATAGGCTCCCCAGATTGTTAAATAGGTCTATGACAAACAAAATAATTAAGCCCTGCTTTTAGACAAAGTGGGATGATATGAATGAATGAAGTAGCATAGTCACTTCTCACACTTTGAACAGTTTTTTTGGCATATAGTGAGTGCTTAATAAAGGGTTTCTTAAAAAAATTCATTCATTCATTCATTCATTCATTAATTCATTCTTTCATTCTATAAAGTAGATAAGGTGTTCTCTCTTCTGGAAGCATTAGATCAAGCTCCTGGGTGTTTGCAATAATATATAAAAAGCATCTTGAGAAGTCACAGGAAAGCAAGAAAGACCTCTAGCATGTTGGGTAACTCCCTGTGGTGAACTTTGGACAACATGGTCAGGAGTTGCATATGATGGGGTAGGCACAGATATGCAGGTGGTGATCTGAAACATTGGAGGCAGCTTCCAAATTTATAAGATTACAGATCTGTTTGAGCATGGCATATGTACAGGTGGAAAGCTAGTCTTGTGCCTGGGCTGACTGAGTTGATGTAGATAGTGGTGATTTAATTAAAATAACTCAAGAGAACATAATTTAATTATGAATCAATACTTGTGAGGTTGAACCCAGAGTTTTAGATGTATCCTTTCCCTGATATGAACATATCACATATGAACACTTTGCTTCATAGAAGAGATGTGTTTCTAAAGAAAAAAAAAGACAAAACAGAGCCTAAATCTAATGTTTGTAAATCAATTACTTTTAATATTTAAAATGTAAGGGAAAATTTGCTTTTTAAAAGGAGTTTTATGGTGAATGGAAAATTACAGAATCACTTCCTAATTCATATAAAAATAGGACATCATAGGCATTATCAGATTTCCTTAAAGTGAGCAATTCCAATGTCTGACATTGTCAAAATCCCCTCTCAAGTGTGGGAAATAATGGGCTCTGTGATTGTGGAGGGAACTAAATGCTCACTCTGTACTAACCCCTGATTTTCTCAGAGAGAATGGCTTGTTGATATCTATGGGTACTGCCAACAGTCATGCTTCCTTGTGCATTTTTGAGAAAGAAGTGGTATGGTGAGATGGAGAAAATATTCCTTTCTTATTTGGTGGTGCCCACAGCATTCAGGGACTTTAGCTGCCCTGCTTTATAATGGGACATTGAGACTTATGGGGTTAAATTAGGGTGCAGAGACCAGTTGGTACCACATTTCTTAGTGACTAAGTCCCAGTTGCCTACAGCGGGGAAGCTATGGTCCATTAATTTGAGAGATACCTTTTTGCTTTGCTGACCTTGTCTCAGAATAATGTTTTTAAATGCATAACATAAAATATATAGGAAGAAAAAGGAAGCCAATTATATTGAAATTCAGTTACCAATGTATTAAATAAAAACAAGTTCACAGACTCCAAGTTAAGAACTCTTAGAGATGCTAAAGGATTAACCACACGCAAAAGCATCATTTGCAGTTTTGAATTTGCCTCTCTGCCTGACTTTCCCAGTTTCATGTTCTATTTTGGCTTTGACCTCCCGACTTTCCAGGACCATGCCTGCTCACCCTGTCAGGTCAGTTTTCCTTACGTTATGGTGCACTCCTCCAGCATCAGCTCATGGGCTAGTCTCCTGACCAACAGGCATGAAGAGATAAGCTCTGATTCTGTAACTTGAGTTTCTATTATTTTCTGTCCCCATATAAAATCCAGCGAGAGAAGCAAACTTTTCAACCAGATGGTATTGTATCAGATAGTTACAACCATATATACATATATATATATATATATATATATATATATATATATATATATTTATATATATAATTTTCCAGGGTGACCAAGCAGTGCCATTTAAAAAAACCCCCAAAAACCTGATACTTGATTTTTGGTAGAGGTATTATAAAAAAGAACATAGAATCTTAGCTTTGGAGCTGGGAGAGACCTTGGATATCATCTAATTGGATTTTCTCATTTTACAAGTGAAGAAATTGAAGCCTAGAAGATTTAAGCGCCTTGCCTAAAGTTGCACAGGTAGGAATTGAACTCTTCTTCTGGCTCCGAATTCAGTAGTCAATATACATTTATTAAGCACCTATTAAGTGTCAGGCATTGTGCTAAGTTCTGGGAATATAATGAAAAGCAAAAGGTAGTCCCTGGTCTCAGGGAGCTCATGGGGTAGGGAGAAGACAGCATGAAAATACGTATGTACAAACAGAATATATTACAGGATAAATTGGAGATAGTCAATAGAGGGAAGCGCAGTTAGGGGGTGCAGCAGATAGAGTGCCAGGTCTGGAGTTAAGAAAACTCATCTTCCTGAGTTCATATCTGATCTCAGATAGCTACTAGCTGTGTGACCCTGGGCAAGTGACTAAACCCTGTTTGCTTCAGTTGTCTAATTTGTAAAATGAGCTGGAGAAGGAAATGGCAAACCACTCCAGTATCATTGCCTAGAAAACTCCAAATGGGGCCATGGAGAGTTAGATGCTACTGAAATGACTGAACAACAATAGAAGGAAGGCACTAGAATTAAGGAGAATCACCCAGTATGTTTTTTTTTTACCACGTGAATCAGATCATAAGAATTAGAAGTGAACGAGACCATCTATTTGAACTCCCTCATTTTACAGATGAAGAAATCGAGGCTCAGAGAAGAGCGATGATTTGCCCAAAGTCTCACAGGCAGCACTAGAGCCACAATTCAAACCTGTCTGATGTCAAATCCAATGTACTTCCCAATCAACACTGCCTCATCCAGGCATGCACAGAAAACCTCATCAACTCTGGAGTCTAAAGTAAAATGTCTTAAAGCAAAAGACTGCTGCAGAAAGTCTGCTTTTCAGGAACACAGCTGCAAGGGTCAGTTTTTCCCTGTTTCATCACCTCAGATGAGTATCGTTTCTATCATTTTTCTTCAGACAATGCATTATGCAAATGTAGAGCATCTATGCACGTCATCCCCTCAGTAATGCTTATGTAGAAAGAATAGCATTTTCATGTTTCCATGTGAATGTAATCTCCAAGCTGACCTTTCAGTGGAATCTCTGTGTTCCTCTACTCCCTTGGATCTTTGCTGCTTGGCTGCATTTAGAAACAGCTTACAAAGATTTGTGACAGGACAAGTGAGCAGGACATGGCTGTATTGATCAAATGTCCAGGTAAGGAACTACTGTAATAGTGATGGACACCTAATCCATATATTTAGACTTGCAGAATGTATTCTATTCTCCAAAGGAATTGTGAAAAGTCATTTGCCACAACCCCATTTGCTGAAAGGCTGAAACTCACACTGATGATTAAAGGAAGAGAATACCAAGCAATCCTCAGGTCTAAAGGATGGCATTCAGTAGACAGTGGAGGAAGCGCTTTATTGTAACATTGAAAAAACAGGCAGAGAAGGTCAATTTATGAGGCCTGCTTTTGGCTTGAACATTTTATTTTAAGATTACAGCAGCATCCAAAGAGTTCACTCCAGCTACTTTCTCTACTGCTGGCAAATGGATAAAAATACATAAGTAAATTCAACTGCTTTAAGATGGAAAGGAATGTGCAAATTATCTGTATTTTTAGAACACTGCCATATTTTAGTCTCCTTGGGTGCTCTTAGCCAAGGGGGATGGTGAAACCCATCACAGACAAAGTACTGGTAATTTATACATTGTACGGCTTTATATAACTATTAGATTGACTAAAAAATGGGTAGAAAATGAACAATAACACCATCGAAGGGTTATTAAATGATGGTTTACACACTATGTATTGAAATACCCCATGAGCCCTAAAATTAATTTTTAAAAACCAGCACATCCTTATAATATATATTAGTCATTTAAAATTTATGCCATTTTTTTCTGTCATGTTTCATTGCTGAGCAGTATAAAACGTGGCATTTGACTCTGGCAATTAACGATGCAGAAATTTCAGGAATGAGAAACCAGTTAGATATGAAATATTCATTTATGTTTTTTATCTCTCATCACTTTAAAATGTCCCTTTGATGAAAACATTAAACTTCATAATTAGTGCTCCTATTTAAATATTCCCAAAGATGAGATAAAGCGTAAAATCATCACAAAGTTCAGCAGCCAAGAAAAAATGGGTTTCCTTCTTTATTTCTTCCCTCAACATCTAGAAGTACAAGAACCAGAAAAATAAATACCTTAGGAAAATAAACAATTGACTCAACTTTTGAGAGGGTACTAATATATTTACTTCAATACATTGATGAATTTCATTAATGTGGGTACTGGGGGTACTGCTACCAGTGGTGTAGATTGCTATCAATTTATAAGTTCTTATCCTGTATGACTCTGGCCTGTGTGTTCACATAAATCTTCTAGAGGGAGTCTATCTAATGTTCTGGGAACCTTCATTTAGGTTTCTTACATTACATTTTATAAATGGAGCCTATGAATAGGCTATCTATTGGCTGTCCTTTATTCTCTTCACATAATTAGCTTACCTCCTTTTCTAGTCGTATAACTCATTAATAACTTTGATGTCCCTTCTGATATAATTCTTTACTGGTAATAAGTGATTGTCTGTTCATCCCTACTATGTATCTCTCTATTCATCTTTGGATGACCTCCCATTCTAATTCTTTGGGAATTGGTATCATATAAGCCCCAGCCATATAACATCACCAGAATTCTGACGCTAAAAAAATTGAGCACCTTTGTTTCAGGGTGAATCTTGGGAGTCAGTAAAAACACCACACACTTTTCTAAATGTAATCCAGCCTAACCTCTTCCATTTTTCTTGCTAAATCCTACTCTGATATTTCACTGGGCATGGAGATGATTACAGGTTCTAGAAAGCTCTGCTAATGAAGGCCTGTCTTTGGCAGGTTCTACCAAGAGAACAGCTCTACCAACAGTGTACATCTGTTTTCCAAGGATCCACCTCAATAACCACAGGGAAACTCTTCACAATCAAGTTGGTCACTATGTGATGAATTCTTTGGCCATGGTAACCCAGTGACTATATCTTTATCCATATCCATATCTACCATGTACATCTCCCCCCTGCCATCTGTCTCTTCCTCTTTTTCTGTCTCTGTCTCCCTTTTCCCCCTTTCTCTTTCCCTTCTTTCCTCCCCCTCTCCCTATAGCTATATTTTTAATATATCTACACATACATATGTGTGCAAATATACACATCTGTATGATACACATACACAGCACACACGTATGTGCATGCATGCATAAAGATGGGGTCCTGAAAATCTTAGAACACTAAGTCATGAAACAATAGGTCAAAATTGCATTAAGATTTTTGGGACACCCTGTGTGTATCCTTACATGTATGTATATTTATGTGTATATACACGTAGACATGCACATACAATACGTATGTATATATAAATGTGCATATATACATACCTCTGCATTTGCTAACGCAGTGAATAAATAGAAAGCCAAACTCAGAGGTAGGATCATGCAGGTCCAAATCCCATTTATGAGGCCTACATACTGACCCTGGGATTCTGGGCAAGACATTAAACTTCTCTGTTCCCCAGGCAATTCTTTAAGTCTAGTTTCAGAATAATGGTGGCTCTCCATTAGGGGCAGGTGTTTCCTTACTGAGAAGCTCTGGGCCTTGATGAGATTACAGGTCTGGACGTGCCTATGTGTGTGTGTATATACATACACATACACGCATACACACATATATACATATATAGTTTGTTTTGTGATTTCATTAGTATATGGAACTCCCAATGAGAAAATTCATCTCTCCATAGAGATTAACATCTATTCTGTAACTTAGTTTTAGAGAATGGTCTGGGGGTACCATAAAGTTAAGTGACTTGCCCAGATTCACAGAGTCAGTATGTATGTGTCAAAGGGGGCACTTTGTTCTAGGTCTTCCTGACATTGAGGTTGGCTTTCTATCAATTGTTTCATGCTGCCTCTCATCATCGATATCTTATGTATACATGATTTTGGTGAAGGGTAGTGAGATGACTGTTTCAGGAGGTGAAATTTCTTGTTGCCCTCAAATGCAGGGAAAATGACTTTTTTCACCTTTCTGAGAACCCGTGTGCCTTCTTTTTACTCAGGGTTGACTCTTTATGTTTTCTACTTTCACATTTATTGTGAAGTGTTCAATTCGGATATGGTTCAATTTCTTTAGTAGTATGTCATCCCGTTGTTCTTTGGACAAAGATCACATACTCAGAGCACCAGCAGTTAAATAAACTTTTGTAGATTGTTCATCTAAAAATCATGTGATCCTTTGTACTCTCATTTCTGCTTCATGATATTCCATCACCATTTCTGTGGAAGCAGTTGGGAACCAATTTGTATTTTTGTCCATTTCACGAAATCCCCAATGGAAGATTCAGGGAAAAGACATAGACTCAAATAGCACAAGATGTGGAGGCTTTAAAGAATTGCATCTGCCCTGGAGGAAGGGGTCCTTACATTCATAAACTCATGGAATGGCCAAGGTCAAAGTGATTCTTGGGAAACTTCCCTGTCCTGGCATTGCTTCTGAGCAATAACCAGTATACCAAGAAGAAATGTTGCCATGGTCAATGGGGGGAAATTAAACCATTTAGAAGGCTAGAAATGACTTCCAATCTAGTTTTGGGGGATGATAGAGGTATTTAGTGGGGAGCATCTTGCATTTGAAATCTAGAGGCTTGTCTTCAAATCTTGCCTCTGTCATTCCTTCTGTCACCTTGGGCAAGTCAACCTCCTGTGGGCCTCATCTATAAAAATGAGAGGGTCAGTCTAGAGATCTTGTAAGATCCCTTTCAGTTTTGAATCTATGATCCTATGAAAAAATCCCATATTATCATTGTTATTTGTAGTTGTATATTCCATGTATATAGTGTACAGTTATCCCTTCCACATTATGACTTTCCCCACTGTGGTTTTGATACATCATGGTTCTGCATAAGAAATTAAATGGGAATTTCGGGGATTTTTGTGAAAGCCACAGATGATGCACAGAGGCCAGCAGACGATACAGAAAAAGTTTAGAAACTCAGAAATGCATAAAACATATGCATAGTATATCAACTTATTTTTATCTTTTAATACCATAATAACTCAGACTTCTTCTTTGGTATGAAGGGAGGGCCAAAAAATTTGTGTAGATTTTACAGATCTTGGGGGTGCCACACTCCTGACCTCTACAATATGGACAGGATAACTATATTGTGGTATCATCTATAAAAATGAGAGGAAAGAACTTTGTGTGTACATTTTAAATACATTGTACATATATTTTCATTTAAATGTATTGTGCATACATTTTAAAAATGTATGTTCAGCATCATCGTAGTATCTCTTCCTGTCCAGGGAACCATAGCCCATAACAAATAGTATTTTTTAAAGAGGAAAAAAAATCAGGATAACTGATCAATACATTGAAAACAGCTGAAAATATGTGCAAAATGTAACATCTGTGGGACTCTTGGCTTGACAAAGGGATAGGTAGAGAGTGGATGACCACATACTTAATAGCAGAGAGATAAGCTGTCTCCTAGTACTGTGTCAAGAAAAAGACTAAAGCTATAAAGGGGTGAACTGAGGTGATGTCTTTATGGTCTAATATGGATTTCAGGGGCTCCTTGCCCAGAGAGCCTTGTTATAGAAACCAGAGTCACAAGCAGATGCTATCCCAGTGTTGGCTGTGTCTTTGGAAATTTGATATCTGGAAGTATGTTTTTGCAGGCTTTTGGGAGAGAGAAGGAGCTGGACATTGGGACAAACAGCTATTCATAATCCCTACTAAATGAGAGGAATTGTGGTCGGGATCTAGTGGGCTGCCTGATCTCTGGGTGCTGGCTCTCCTCCTCCTTCCCCATCCTGAGGAGCTACAGTTGCAGACAAAAGGAATCTGAAATTAAGAAGATGCCTCAAAGCTGCTGGAAGAAAGATAAACTACACTTATTAAGTACATTGGGAATTTTGTTATCAAGAGGGCCCTGGTCAGTCAAGTTTTCCTAATTCATTTGATGAAATTACAGGACGATCGAGGGCCAAAATAGCTCTTTTGCTTCATTATCTGTATATTTTCCACAGAGGCATATTTATGTGTATACATCTGTATTCAGTTATATTTACATGAATCATCCAGGTTATTGCCTCAAATCTATATTTCTTTCCAAATTTAGAAGAAATGGCTTAATTCAAAATATATCAAAGGATCATGTAAAGTATAAGTAGTTAAAATTAATCTTTGTGTGTCAAAACCTGAATGAACTTGGTATCTTTTTTTTTTCTTTTCCATTTTCTAGGCAGTGATGTTCCACAACACTGAGCAATATGACCCTTGTTACACTAAATAGTACCATGGTAAGCACTGGCATTATTCCTTTCCTCTGGATATGATGCCCTAACAGATGGGTCTCCCAGATGTTCTCCATGGAGGATCAAATAAAAGGAAACAGGCATGAGCTCCAGCATGAGGATAGATTTAAGTTAGATATGAAGAAGAATTTCCTGATGGAAATGGTTGTTAAACATAGTAATAGAGAGTGGTCAGGAAATCTTCTTTCCTTGGGAGAGTTTGAAAATAGGAAACATTCTGTTCCAGTTGAGATGTATGTGTGTGTGTGTGTGTGCGCGTGTGTGTGTGTATACACACACACACGCGCACACACACACACACACACACACACACACATATATATATATATATATATATATATATATATATATGAACAATACTATGCATACTTCTATTTATCAGTTCTTAAACCTGCCAGAACAGAAGATGCAGGGTGAAAGTGAGCCAAATCCAGTTTCTGCCTACTATATAGGAAGGCATTGGGAAGAATTTGGTACTCTACCGTCCAGCTCTCCAGTCAGAGGAAAGAGGAGGCTGAGGGATGTGGAGTTAGTCAAGGCTTGAGCTAGTAGCATGGGCATGAGATTAGAGATGAGGAGTTTAACTTGTGAGAAGCATCTTGTTCTGTGGTGCTGAAACCAGGCAGAGCAGCAGACACAGAGTGGAATGTAGGAGATAGCAGGAAATGGGGAGCCATTAGAGGTATCTGATCAGAAGATTGGAAATATTTAAGAGATTAACATCCCTTTTATCGAGGAAGATTGGAGCAGTCAGCACTATGTCACGTAGATTGGAGGGGAAGGAGTCTGAAATGAGCAACACTAACTTAGAGCATATTGCGGTAATTTAGTTGTGAAGTAGTAAGGATTGGTCTATATTAGACAATACTATTTTGTTGCAAATGGCTCAATGGTATAGTAAAGAGAAAACTGACCTTGCAACAAGGAAAATCTAGATTCAAGACCCCCCTCCCCCCACCTACTGGACAAGTCAGTCAAGACTATAAGTTTCAGAAAGGGTGCTAAACTGCATTGATGAAGGAAGTTTCCTCATTTGGGAGTTCATATACCCATAAAATCATAGAACCAGTTTGTATCTTTAATTAGTGACATAGAAATTAAGGAGAGTATGTAAGAGGCATTTCAAAAGACAAATATATAGTATTTAAATACAGTACTTACTGACTGACCTGAAATGAAGGAAGAATGAAAGGTTTGAATAAAATATAAATCCGCAGCCTTTAGCCTGGATGACTAGAGAATGTATTTGTGGGGCCATGACAGAGATGTTAGAAGGGGAGGAGGTGGTGGGAAGATTATTAGCTCAGTTTTAGAGTTTGAGGTGACAATGGGATATGCAAGTAGAAATAGGAAATGTATATTTTTAATCCATGCACACAAAACCTCTTTTGCTTCTTGTCAAATGCCCCATTTTTTTTGCCATCTCAGCAATACAGACAGGAAAAAACAGTGGAAAATATCCTGTGTAAGAAGTAGGCCAAGAATGACAGGGAGAGTTTAACTTTGTGGAGGCTTAAAACAATGGCTTGGCAACAAGATTATGCCATTCTGACTGAAAGGTTATGGAGGTCAAGTCACATCTTGAGCACAGTGAATCTGGACTGATTCTACTCTGGCTCTTACAAAATACTTTGTGTTCTTGATTGTGGTTGTTGCTGACAATCATTACTTGGTGTGATGAATCACGAATTCCCTTTCATCTAGACTATCCTTATTACTCTACCAGAACTGCTTATCAGTAGTGCCTCCCGGGTCAATACATAAAACTCTGTTAATTTTTGGTACCTTTCCAATTTTACACTGTTGACAATCCTTTCTCTTCCTTGGTACTTGTTGGTACCTGGGGCAGGAAAACCTGAACTTCAGAACACCACACTTCCCTGCCTGCTGTTATCACTGATTGGCTCATTTTCCTCCCTTCCTGCTCTGGCTTTTAACTGTGAATTTCCCCCAAAGCTTGTTTCTGTCCCTCAGCCACCTTTTGGATATTCCTCTGACTTTTAGAAGTAAGGATGTCAAAAAAGTGAGCTTGGCATCTTTGATACCACTCTGAGGCCACTGATTCCACTGTCCTCTTGTATGCCCTTTCCTCATATTTCAATCTTCTCTATTTCATCCCTGAAATAATATCACCACATTCTCCTGATTTTTCCACCATAACATTCCTTGAACCCTTTCTTTGTTCTTTATTCCCTGCTCAAAATTCTGGGTCAGGAATTAAGCACTTCAACTATAGGCTACTGTGATAGCCTCCAAGAGAGTCTTTGTGCTTCTGCATTCTCCCATCCCACCCCCTTCCATCCATCCTGCATAAGAAACAAGATAATTTCTATAAATGTTATTCTCACTAATAACTTGTATTTGTTATAGCTTTTTAACCTCTGTATCACGTAAATTGTCTAATTTGGTAGTCATGACCATCCTGTAATGGAATAGATTTTAGAATCCCCTTTTTATAGATATAGAAACTGAAGCAAAGAAAAGGACTTGCCTGACATCTCCAAGATTATACAGCTGGGAGCATAGTGTAAGGGTGTGCTTGTAAATATTTAACAACCAGGACCCAGGTGGTTCAGTGGAGAGAACTCTGGGCTTCATGAACTCAGGTAGATCTGATTTCGAATCTGTTCTCAGACACTTCTTATCTGTGTAATCCTGGGCAAGTCTCTTAACGTCTTCCTATGTTAACATCCTCACCTGTAAAACGGGGATAACAATAGCCCTTCCTTCCCAGGGTTATTATGAGGAGCAAATGAGATAATATTTATAAAGTTAAGCCCTAGTTCCCTTCCCCAGTCTTCATTATTAACACTTTCTTAAGGCTAGTCAAATACCAAAACAATTACTCAAAATCGGATTTGTAGAATTTGCCAATTTCTGAGGTGTAAACGCTCCTTCTGAAGATTTAACAATGGACTAGAGCAGCTCTATCACGCCCCTATAAAGGGTTATAAAATTTAGAGTTGGAAGAGAATTTAGAGATCCTGCAGTTCAATATCTTCAGTTTTAAGTTGAGGACACAGAGCTCCAGAGAAGTGCATTGAATTCTTCAAGGTTAATGCCTTAGGAATAGAGGGACAAAGTTTGGAAATCGGCTTTCCTGAATCTGAGTCTAGTGTTCTTCTCCCTACACAATGCTGCAGCGTAGTACAAAGCAGTAGGTATTAGGCTTGGAATCAGGTGATATCTGGGTTCGAATCCTGCTTCTCATTTTCTCGCTGTGTGCCTCCAGAGAGCTGGAACCCTTGTGAGCCTGTTCTGTCATATGGAAAATAGAGAAAATAATACCACTTATGCCTATCCCTGAGATTGCGGCACAGTCCAACTGGACAGTGCATGTTTAATGTTTTGCAATGCTTTTTAAAATGCCATAGAAATGTCGGCTACAATTATTTTCTAGCCAATTTGGTTGGCTCCTGTCACTCCAGAATCGTTTTAGTGAGAAATAGCTTTAGGCAAAATTGGGAAATGTCTTTTAGTGTTCTGAAGTAACAATTCAATGAACATAAGCCCAGGCCCTGGTGCTCTGGAACAGGTAGAAAGTTTAAATAAGCTATGAGCCATATCCTCATGGAGCTTAGTATGTCCTAGAAGGAGGTATAACATAAAAGGATGGCTGTAATACTGTAACAACAATGTTGCTAGCAGCTGCTGTGGAGGTGAAAGACCAACAAGAGCACACAGGAGGGCTGCTAGCACAGGTCCTTTGATCTTCTTTTCTAAGGAAAGCAACTTTAAGGGGTTAACAATCTCAGTTTAATTAAACACACACACATATCATTCACTTAGTTCAGGGGGAAAAGTCAGCACCTTGAACTTCAGAGCAAATACAAACAGAAACTACAAACAGATCAACAGACAGGGTTTGTCTGATCAAGACACCATATACATAGTTATCAAAAGGAGAAGTACTGACATCTGGGTTTTCAAAGCTGGGGGGCTACTCAGAGTCTCGTCTGGTCAAATCACATGATGCTCTGCCAGTGAGGGAGAGCCCCAAAGGCAAACTGCTAACCTCTGAGTTTATATACACTTCTTCAGGGTCAAAGGGCATCACAACCATGTGACTCAAACCCACATAACTTAGGCCTTCCCTTGACATAAGCAGGTCATCAAAGATGCCTGATTCAATCAAAGAGTCCTTAGAAAAGTCCACTTTGCTTGCCATTACATTTGAAAGGCAAAACTCATCAAAGGTACTGAATTACCTCAGCATTCCAAAAGAGAAAACAGTAAAATAAAAAGTCTCACCCTAATTACCATAACAAATACACACTAATATCATATAATACATAAATTAGAATATCATACATAATAAAAATATGTAGCACATATAAGCATGCAGTCATTTTCCCAGCCCCTACTCTGGTGACATCTCTCCCCACAGACACACTCACTCAAGCTCTGGGAGAGCAGCCTCAGGTTTAAAGTACTTGATACAAAACATCCCCTCCCTGCTCTCCCCCCAACCAAATTTACTTCTGGTTGCAGCATAGCCAGTGCACAAGCTACTCCCTTGTCTTCCTTGTGGGATATTGTTTCTTAGCTGTCTGGGTGATTTATTTCTGGGCTGGGTCAGGAAGGTTGTTTCTCAGGGTTAGCTTCTTATTGGACTCATCTATTGTAGCTACCAGTAAACTCTACTATAGATTCCCATTGCTTGACCTCTGGTGGTTCTTCCAATCTTTCGAAGCTCACAAGGTTGTAGTTAGGTATGTTTTCATTTTATATATTCATTGCCCAAGATCAGGAAAGAACAGATACAGAAGAGACAGAAGAAACAGAGGTGGCTAAGCATTCAAGTGCCACATATTGACTGGGTCAGGGAGTGACTACTCACCTGGAAGCTTACAACATTTTCTCTTTACTGAGAAACTACTAGGGAGAGAAGGGTCTTTCATATGTTTACAATTTTTCTATGCACGTTTTTTTCAGACTCCACAGTCACATGGAGTAATCACCGCATTGCCATGTAGTAAACCAAAAGGAAACAGAGAATATATGCACATGCAATGAAGATGGGAAAGGCCTCTATGTCATGCATTTCTGGTAGTAGGCACACCGTGAGCATATTGCACATACTGTAAGCATTGGGTGCTAATTGGCCTATCCCTCCATTACATATGAGAGGTATTAGAGAGATATCACAACAAGATGCTATGTGAGGTACAAGTCATTGCAGCTAGGAAAATCAAAGAAAGCTCCCTAGAGGAGGCAATATTTGGGTTGGTCTTGAAAGGTTGAACAGCCAAGTGAGAAAATTGCAGATTCTAGTTTCAGAGAAAGACATAACATGGAAAGGTATAGTCAGAGGACTGAGAATAGTCCTGTTTGTCTGTAGCCTAGATTGAGTCAAATAAAGTTGGAAGGTAGGGTGCTCCAAATTGTAGATGGTCTTAAATGTCAATAATTTTACTTTCTAGGCAATGGGGACCTGCTGAATGTTTTTGACTCAAGGCATTTCATGACCATATCTATAGAAAAGGAAATTACTCTGGCATTGTTAGAATATGGACCAGATTGGGAAAGAGTAGCATCAGAAACACCTGTTGAATACATTTAGAGCTGGGAAGCCCTCAGAGGTCCCCCATTTGACATGCCATCCCATGCCACAATGTATTAACTGGAAACATTCCCTATCCCTGGAAAGACTTCCTCCTTCTCTTTGTCTTTCAGATTATTTATCTTCATGTCACATTACGGATAAGGAAACTGAGACCCAAAGAGGTTAAGCTGCCACTTTTTAGAGGGCTCTTCCATCAAGTAAGCCTTTACCAAGGTGATGGCAGTGGGGATAGAGAGAGGACAGGATGGGAGAGATGCTGCAGAGGTAGAATCAATGTAAACTTATATGGTGGAAAGAGTATTGGCTCTGTAATTAGAGGACCCTGGTTCACACACTGCTGTAAAAGCTGTACATGGTAGATTTAACAGTTTCATGCACAACCATCTTTTTTATTGTACTGTGTTATGGAAATATTTGTTTTGTCATGTGAATTAAAAATAAAATAAATTTAAAAAAAGAAGACTTTGGTTCAAATATCACCCCTAATGCTTATTTACTAGGTGTGTGTTGTTGGGAAAGTCCTTTAATCTTCTTGAACCTTGGTTCAGTGATTTATAAAATAAGGTCGTTGGATTAGGTGGACTCTGAGGTCCCTCATAGCCCTAGCATTATGGTGCCATGGCTAGGTGAGATGTAGGGAAGAAAGAAGAGTTAAAGATAGCGTATGTTTTGAAAATAGAAACCTAGATGAATGCCGATACTTCTAATAGAACGAATGAAGTCAGTAAAAGACAACTGTTTTTAAAAGTAAAGGTAATGAGCGATTATACCCATGCAACACCTCCCAACTACCTCTTTTACTTTAACCCTAATCACCCCTTACTAAATCCCCCATTCAGGACCTCATCACCTCTAGTCTGCCAGGGCCATCTCCGGTCATCCTGATCTATATCTTGCCACTAGACCCAGATGGCTCCAGAGGAGAAAGTGAAGCTGGTGATCTTGCGCAGCCCTCCCTCACTTAAATCCAATTCATGGCATCACCTTCCTGATGTCATGGTCCTCTTCAAGAACGAAGGACAAACAACAACAACCATCACCAGTAATCTAAGCTATCCTTCTTTCCTCCTTATAGTAAAGGGTAGAATGTTGCTTATCTGCTTCATGTTGACAAGATTTCTATTCATGTACGGAGTGAGCTAGATAACCTCTGAGATCCCTTCCAACTCCGTCAAAACTAGGTTTCATTTAGCTAATTTGATTTTACGCACACACACAGAACACATATGTGTATGTGTATATATATGTATATATATATATGTCTATATGATATATAGACTTATATGTCTCTATAGACATATATAATATAGACAATATATGTAATTTATAGACATACACATGCACATATATATGTATGTATGTATATATACACATATATGTATATATGTGTATATATATGTATATGTGTATATATATGTGTATATATATATATATATATATATATATATATATATATATATATATATATATATATATATCTATGTATGTATACTGTGTTGGTAACCAAAAATGGGCTCCTTAGCACTTAGTTCAACAAGTGTCCGAATAGTTTGGCTTTTGTTCCCTTTGAGTAATTCATTGAGTCTTACTAAGTGCTAAGCCCCAGGCCCAAACCCCTATTGGGTGTAAAACCTTAATGGGTGTGGACTGGCAACTAAGGTGGGGCTAACTCCAGGGATGGCCTAGTTTACATGTCTGGGAGAGCAGAGGCTTTCAGACCACAGTGGGTTTAAGTCCGCCTCTTTGTGACGATTCTAGGTCACGTGGGTGAGCCGCATGTGTGACTCACCCCTGACGCTGAAAAAGATATAGAAACCAGGGGTTGGCTGTCTGTTCTTGGGAGCTCTTTGGTGCAGCAGTGGTGGCGCAGCATGTATTAGGAGGGCAGAGTTTATAATCTCAAAGAGGATCATAAACATGTCTGAAAGGTTCGGAACCGCTGGATATAAGAAACTCTCAAAGTAGAAGGCAGAAGAATCAAAACATATATTTAGGCTCCACAGTAACCAACCCATGAACCAGCATCCCCATTTTGACATATTAATGAAAAGTTTCCAGGCCCAATAAGTACGCCTTACAAGAGTAACCAGGAGGCTACAGAGAAGCATGATTGCGTAAAGCAAAATCATGCTTCCCCCTCTATGGTAAAAAGATTACCCACTGGCCTGAAGTCTTTGTTCAGCTTCCTCCCGTAGGTCAGCTCTGCTACTGGCAGCTCCTGCTTCAGCTGTGGCTGTAGCAGCCTCTGGCTCCAACGGGAGCTGCTTTTAACCATCCAGCTTCTGCGGGGGTGTAAGGTACGCCGGGGAAAGCACAGGTTCTTTCAATCTGCTTAAGCAAGGTGAAGGGGTTGACTGGGAAAGCACAGGTTCTTTCCATCAGCTTAAGCAAGGGAAGCAAGGTGAAGGGGCCGACAAGCTTACTCCAGTCCAACATACAAACAGCATTCAGTTCAGGGGAAAAAGCCAAACTAGTCAAGGGCGCTTGTTGACTAAGTGCTAAGGAGCCCATTTTTGGTTGCCAATACACAGCAGTGGTGGCATGTGTGACTCTGGGCCAGCCCTTGTTCTGAGCTTCCGGGCTGAACCTAGATGTTGGTAACTATGAATCTGTATTGGGTCTATCTGTAGATGTTTGTAATTTATTCTGAAGTTCAGGGTGCTGGTTTTTTCCCCTGAACTAAGTGAATGATATTTGTGTGCTGAATTAAAGTAAGCTTGTCAACCCCTTCACCTTGCTTTCCTTAGTTAAGCAGATCAAAAGAACCTGTGCTGTTGGCAGCTTTCTGGGTGCTGGCTGTGGGTGGATCTTACACCCCCACAGAAGCTGCTAGCTGGATTGTTGAAACATATACATATACACATACACTCATAGGAAGGGCCTAGAGGATCTAGTAGCATATAAGGACAGGCTTGGTGACTAGACCTACAATTTTCTTGTTATAAGGGATTACTGGGAGAAGAAACTCATTCTATCAAAGCAAGTGACTCCTTCTGTACAATGTATACTTGGGGAGTTAATAATAATAGCTAGCATTTATTATAGCACTTTAAGGTTTATATAGCACTTTGAAAATTAATTTTATTCTCACAACCCTAGGAGGCAGGTACTATTATTACGTACATGTTTATGTGATGAAACTGAGACAAAGAATGTAGGGGACTTGCCCAGGGTCATGTAGTAAGCATAAGATTTGAACCTGGGTCTTCCTGACTCCAGGTCCAGGGCTCTATCCACTTCATCTTTTCCCAGGGTTTACACAATCACTATAGGTCATGGTACAGTGACCAGAGCATTGCATCCAGAGTCAGGAAGATTCCTGAGTTCAAATCTGGCTTTAGATGTCTACTAACCATGTGACCTTGGACTTCAATTTCTTTACCTGTAAAGTGGGGATAACAATAGCGCCCATCTCCCAAGGGGTGTGCTGAAGATCAAAGCACTTTTCAAAACACTATATAAATGCTGGCTTATAGAGGAAGGGTTTGAGTCAAGGTCTTTCTGGCTTTGATGCTAAGTCTCTATCTGTAAGCCACGCTCACAGCATACATGCACTCGAATGTGGCCATCTAGAAGCAATGACCAGTTTTTGTTCCCCAATCAATGACTTTGAAATTTTAGGGAAGTGGGAAACATATTATTTCTTTGGCAGTCAGAGACCCCTCAAATATCTCACTGTCTAATCCAACAGGGTTACATGGACCCTCAACGTTATTCTTAGAATTCTAGAGAGATGTAATTGATATCATGCGTGTTAATTAAGCTCCTACAGGGCAGGGTTATTTCCCCTGTCTTCTTGGAAGATTCCCATAATGCCTGATATATGATTTTGAATATGAGCTATTCAATAAACTTTACTGAAACACATGAAAAAGGTCAGAATAATGGAAAAATAGGAGTTTAGTGGCTTTTTGGGGAATTTCAAATAGTATGGAAACATTGTATATTTCAGGCTCCCGACATGATTAACTGAGAGTACAGATCTCTGGGGATTCAGGGAAGATATAATTCTTTCTCTCTTCAAGTTGAACAGAAAAAGAATTCACTATAAACACAGAGGTTTCCTTTTAAGAAGCTAGCAGGTTTGAGTGAAAAATTTTAATGATAGTTACTTGGCCAGCTAACCAATCCTGATCTAAGTTATTACTGCAGCTACGATTATGCTGAATTTGGTGTATGAGGGGAAAAATAACACTCGTAATGACTTTGAATCCCTCCAGTGTATATGGGAGAAAATTTCTCTCCCTTCTCCTCCTCCTCACTTCTCATGTTTCTTCCTTTAGTTCAGCGAGGTCAGAACATTTTAGTTGCCAGCTATTCCCCATGACTGGAATATATTCCCTCTTCACCCCCACCTCTTGAAATCCCTGTTTTGCTCAAGCTTGGCTCAAGCACTCTCTTTTAAAATAGGGTTTTCCTGCTTCCTCCCCACCCCAGCTCTTATGACCTCTTCTTAATCATTAAAGTTATGTTACTTTCATTTTATGTGTAATTTTATATAGCCATATATGTGCACACTGTTTTCTCCCATTAGAATGTAAGCTTCTTGAGGGCAAGGGCTATTTTGCTTTTATCTTTGTATCTCCAGTGCCTGACACATAGTAGTCTTTTGATAAATGCTCACTGATTGATTGTTGAAAACTTACTATCACTCTTCTCTATGTTGCACAGACACATCCTTTGTCTCTATACCTTTATGGATTCTATTTCATTGTTCCAGCTACTGATCTTGTCCATAGTTCTTGCCCTAGAAGATCACAAATAAAGATGGAAATTAGCGTTGTCTAACAAAAAAAAATAAAACAAATGAACAAGTGAATAAATTAGAAGGAATGATAGAGCATCTTAAGGAATTGTATTTTCTCTGAGAAAGAGAATACCAGAAATGGAAATGAATTTAGAGATGGAAGAATGATTGTCAAAGTGAAATTGAAATAAAATACTGTTGGATCACTACATTAGTTTTTTTTTTAATAAGGCAAGACAACTGATATTAAAGATAAAACACACAGAATAAATTTGAGACTTGTGGTCTGAATTTAGAAAGAAAGAAACCCCTGGTTTAACTAAATATATTGTGGTCAAGCTTCAGAATGATAGCATTAATCAGCATCTTGCAAGAATCACAGAGGAAGCCATTTATATGCTAGAGGGAAAATAGGCTGAATCATGAAAGTCTATATTTTATTTCTGAAAAATGAAAGAATAACTTATAATATGGTATTACAAAAAGCAAAAGAAAAATTATACTCTTAAATGACATATCTTGAAAGTCTGAGCTTAAACATCAATGAAAAATTATGGATTTTCAGCCAAAGGAAGGAATTTGACTCATTCTTTCTGAAGAAAACAGAGGTGAGCAGGGCATTTTACATGCAAAAGAAATATAAGAAAGATAAACAAGATTATATAGCAAGACAGGTTAAGCAGTTAAATCAATTTTTACACACTTCTAAGACTAGATAAGGCTATTGTTTTTTTTAAACTGCCCACTTTTTTGAGAATCATTTAGAGTACCAAGAACATTTACAATAAGAGCAATCTTCAAAAGAGGGGAACTAGGAAAAAGGAAGGAGGAAAATTACAATATTTTTGTACTAGTACCAATGCTCATTCATACATTAAGATTTACTGGGGTGGGACTCCCCAGGTCATTCAAATGGGGAGGTGGAAAGAGGAAGTTAGAAGAATTAGTGACATATTTTTGTCTGACTTAGGCAAGAGAAAAGTATTGGTTTTTGCCTTTTTATCTCTTATATTGCATGAAGGTCTTTGGGAGAGTAAGGACAGATTATTTAGGGATGGGACAATTGGGGAGAAAGTGGAATTAAATTCTACCTATTAAACTGTTATTGGATGTTCACAATATGTTACCCCCAAGGTGATGGAAGTATTGCTGAAATTTCTGATCAGGAGACACCTCTTATCCAGAATATGACCCAGTGTAGGGTAGGGGCAGTTGAGTTTAGGGCCCTGGGGACAACCAAGTGGACAGAAGGAGGTATCCCAGGATAAGAATATGGTGAAACAGCCTACATTATGCCCAGGTATTCTGATTTTCAAAACAGATCACTTTCCATAGCATCACGCAGGCTCCTTTATGAATTAATATTAATGAAAATTTATTTTCTTAGAAGAGTGTAATTATAGCAAAGAGATAGGGGGTGGAGTAGGAAAAATTGTTCTTTTTAGGTGGCAAGATTAGAGAAAGGAGACCAGGCTTCCAGAAACCTCACTTTGTAAGAGAGCTATAGAAATGATAACGGTCATTTATTTACAACAGGAAGCTGCCAAGTTGATTTTCTGAAATAGTTCTACCTGTAACACTTCCCTGCTCACAAAGCGCCAGTGGTTCTCTCTTTCTCTAGGATTAATTACAAACTCTTCTGTTTGGTTTTTCAAAGTTCATTATCTATAGATTGCCTTTCTAGATTTATTGCATATTAGTTCATATACTCCCATGTTCTAGCCAAACTGGCCTGCATTCTGTTGTCTGTATATGACATTCCCATCATTTACTTCTATGCCTCTGCTCAAGCTCTCCCCCATGCCTTCAATGTATTTTCTCCTCACCTTCACCTTACAGAATACCTAACTTTCATCAAAGATCAACCCAAAGGCTATTTTGTACTGGAAGCCTATCCTGATCCTGCAGTTGCTTTCTTCTCATCGAAATAACTTGGTGTACATTTTTTAATGTATTTATATGCTTTGCATTTAATTTCAGAAAGATGAGTTTCTGGAGACAAAGATGAAATCCAGGAGAGCAGCCAGGTGGGAAATACATGTTTTATGTTGTTACAAGTCCATTAATGGAAGATAACAATCTAAAGTATCCTACAGGGTAAAAGCATTAACAAGTGGATGAATTAAATAAATATTTCTTGAAAAGGAGGCACTCCCAATTAGTCTTTCAAAATAAGAGATGGGATAATGGGGAGAAGAGAGTGAGTATTCTATACTATATTCAGAGAATATTGAGATCAGAGTAATGAAATTAATGCAAATCACAGGGATCTGGTGCTTGTTTAAAAGATAAGAAATAACAATATAGAAGAGAAATGATTTTAATTTAATTGAAAAATAGAATTTAATTTTAGAAATGCAAACATAACAATTGCCACCTTGATTGCAAATGGACTAAATATGCCATTAAAAATAAACAGGATGACAGAGTATGCAAGAAAGCAGAAAAAATTTGTCGTGTATAAGACACATTTAAGACATAAAGACACATACCAAATTAAATTGAAAGTCTTGAAAAAATGTAATGACTAAAAAATAGCAGGAAGTGTGATTATGATTTTACATAAGAAAACTGTAAATATTAAAGCTACCAAGGAATACAAATGAGGAAACTGCATTGTAGTGTTGCGCCAAATGATAATGTGCCTGGGTATTTCAGGTAAGAAACAAATGACATGTAAAAAGATGGTGATGGTAACACAATAATTGTGGGTGACTTTAACATTCTTTTTTCAAAGCTGAATAAATATAACAATAAAAACAAGGAAATTATCTCTCTGAACAGATTGTTGGTCCAGTGGTGATTTCTGAGTGGGAATATTAAAGAGTATTCATACTTTCCAGCATCATATGTTACACTATAGAATGTTACAAAACTTATAAAAACTAATTATGTGCTAGAATGTAAGTCATAAATAAATGTGGGGAGACAAAAATACCAAACAGATCTTTTGTAGATGACAATAAAAATAGTAAGCAAAAAAAGAAATGTGAACAAACGATGCAATCTTAAGTGGAAACTAAATAATGACATCTTAAGTAATGAGTAGGTAACATATAATAATAGAAGCAATGAATCATTATTTTAATGGAAAACAATAAGACAGAATGTCAAAATAAATAGGAGGCAATTAAACAGTCCTCAGAAGAAAGTTTAATTTCTGAAAATATATGCTAATAAAATTGAAAAGGAGAGCACCAACGTATTAAACTTGTAATTAGATAAGAAATAAAAAGAAACACCAAATAATATCAATCCTAGAACAAACATGAAAGAAGAAAAATTTAAAATCACGGTGGAAATGAATGAGATCAAAAGTACAAGTTCATTGAACTGATTAACAAAATAAACAACTCATATAAAACATTAAAATTGATGAGGCATTAGCTAATTTGATTTAAAAATAAAAGGTTTAAATAATACTGCCAAATTAAAAATATGAACAAGATTCATTTAAAATGAATGAAATCATGAGAAATTATAATATTCAACATATGCCAGAAAAATTGAGAATGTAAAGGAAACAGATGAATATTTGAAAAATATTTTTAAGTGAACAAAAAATCCCAGAGAGCTTCAAAATCTAATCTGAGAGAAAAAAAATTGAACAGGCCATGAATAAGCTAACAAAGAAAACCCCCTGGTCAAGATGTATTAGCAACCAGATTCTATTAAATATTTAAATTTCCATTAACCTAAATGCTACATAAATTGATTGTGATAAGAGAAAGAAGGCACTCTACAAAAATCTTTTTATAAATATAGTCCTGATTGACAAACCAAAGACAGATAAGGCAGAGAAAGAAAAGTCTAGACTGATATTATTAAGTAACGTATACTAATTTAGAATTAAATTTTTAGCAAAGAGAGGATAGCATTTTTGAAAAGTCATTTGGACAATGTCATTTTGAAATTATGCCAGGGATGCAAGTCTGCTTTACCATTAAGAAAACAATTAACACAATTTATCTTTTGAACAGCAAAAACAAGAACACCAAATGATTATAAAGACAGACACAGAAAATCTTTACCAAATACAACACTCTTTTATGCTAAAACACATGAAAAATATAGGCTTGGAAAGGTCCTTTAAAATAAAAAAGTATATATCTCAAAACTTGAGCTAATATTATTTGCAGTAGAGAAATATTGGAAGATTTTCCAATAAATGCAAAGATAAAGAAAATATTACACCATCCCAATGTAATTTGATAACAATACAAAGAAAGAAATTACTATTGTAACACAGGCAAAGAGGAGAAAATAATTCCTATTTTTCAGGCAACATGGTGTTTTACTTAGAAAACCTTGAGAATCAGTGAAGAAACTAATCAAGGTGCTTAATAACTTCAATATTAGGGTAGTAGGGTACAGAATAAATACAGAAAATTATGATAATTCTTATATAGTAGTAGCAAAAAAGGAAGAAAAGATAGAGAAATCCCAAACAAAATAATTACAAAATATAGAAACTATTGTATCCAGATTCTTTTTTTGATCATAGCTTTCAGATAGTCTAATGATTCTTATACTATCTCTCCTTGATCTCTTTTCCAGATCAGTTGTTTTTCTAATGAGATATTCCAGATTCTCTTTTATTTTTCTAGTTTTATTATTTCTTGGTGTCTTATAATGTCATTTGTTTCCTTTTACCCAATTCTAGTTTTCAAAGAGTTGTTTTCTTCCTTTAAGATTCTGGACCTCTTTTTCCAATTGGTTAACTTTCTTTTCATAATTTTCTTGGATTGCTTTTATTTTTTTCCTGATTTTCCCTCGATATCTCTTATTTGAGTTTTGAATTCCTTTTTTAAGTTCTTCCAAGAACTCTTTTTGGGCTTAGGAGCATTTGATGTTACTCTTTGGGGTAGTAGGGGCTTTTTTATTTACCTTACCATCTCCCTCTGAATATGAACCCAGATTTTCTTTTTTGACAAAGTAGCTATCTATGGTCGAGTTCTTTTTCCTTTGCTTAATCATTTTTACTTTGTTTTATTTTATGTTTAGCAGCTTATTATTATTATCAGGTTTTAATCCCGAGTTGTGGGTAATGCTGCCTCAGGCCTCAGGTCCACCTTGCGGTTATTTTTTGAATTCTTTCAAGGGCTCAACTTCAGGGACTCCTCTCCTCTCCTAAGCCACAGGAGATTAGTAAGGAAAATTGCCCTGATGTTACATAACAAGAAGGCAAAGTAGAAATAGAAAAAAAAACCTACTGTTCATTACCTGAAAGAGATAGTAAGAGAAAACTTACAGGAATGCCCAGGTTAAGGAGAAAATATCGCAAGAAGCAACAACAACACAATTTAAATAATGCAGACATACAACCAAGATTTCACAAGACCTAGCAAGTGCTACTCTTAAAGACCACAGGTCTTGGAACATTATATTTCAAAAGCAAAAGAGCTGGGGCTGTGTCCAAGGATAACTTACACAGCAAAATTGAGTATAAATGTGAATGGAAAAAAAGGATATTTGATGAACTGAAGGACTTTCAGGTATTTGCAACAAAAAGACCAGAACTCCTTGGAAAATTTAACATAAAAGATCTATAAGAAATATAAGGAAAACATTAATGACTAATTATAAGGCACTCATTTTGGTTAAACTATTTACTTATGTATATGAAAGTGTTATCAATATTCATAAAACTGTCCTCATTACTAAGGTAGTTTGAAAGAAAGTTTGAGGCTGAGTTGTGTATGATGGGGGTGATTCTAAAAATTTGTGTAGGAAAAGGTAAAAAGTGAGCAATTATATTTTAAAAACGGGATGAGAAAGAAAGAACTAATGCAGAGGAAGCAGGTGGGGGTGGAGGGCTGGTAATGTTGGAACATTATTCTCACCTGGGTTGAAGAGGAAACAATGAGTACGTCAGGAAGGGTATAGAAGTCTTCTGAAGGTGTGGAGAAATGAGAAAACTGGGGGACAGGGTGAGGGAAGGACTTTTGGAGGGGTGTGTGAATTGGGATTTGGGAAGGTAGGGGGAAGGGATGGGGGAACTCTTGAAGAGGTGGGTGAAGTGGGGAGTAGGAAGGTGGAGAAGATAAGGTAACAGAGAGAGGGTAAAAATAGAGACCGAGAAAGAAAATAGTGAGTAAATGTAAGGCGGAGAGAAATTCTCAAATAGTAATTATAACTTTGAATGTGAATAAGATATTTATAGTAACTGTGGTGGCAAAGAACTGGAAATTGCAGGGATCCCCATCAATTGGGGGATGGCTGAACAAATAGGGGTGTATGGTTTTGGCATACTGTGCTATAAGAAATGATAGGCTCAATGATCTTACAAAAGCATGGAAAGACGTGCATGAAATGATGAAGAGCCAAGTGAGCAGACCCAAGAGAATATTGTATACAGTAACAGCAATATTGTTTTAATAATGACTATGAGTGACTAAGTATTTGACTATTATAAATCCACAAATTAAAAATAAAGGACATATGAAGAGACTATGTGCATCCAGAGAAAAAACTGATAAGTAGAAGTCATATAGAATAATTTTATATAATACATAAATATATGTACACACACATATACCTATTTGCATCTAACAGTAGCCATTGGGGAGAGAGGGATGGGAGGGAAGAGAAAAAGAAAACTTTGTTACATATTTGGAGGGAATAGCAAGTCATACATGGTAGATTTGTAGTGTTATGTGCAATCATACTGTTATGGAAATGCTTCTTTTGTTCTGTGAATTAAAAATAAAATTAATTTAAAAATATATAAAGTATCTGGAAGTCAACTTATTACAGCATAAGTCATGTAAATGCAATTATAAGATATGCTGTATAAAAATACAGAAGAAAAATGATTGGAGGGATCTTTATGCATAGTCTTCATGCACTGGACTTGGAATCAGGAAGAAAATTGAATCTGAATTGTGCCTAAGAAAATTACTATCCTTGTAACCACAGAGAAGTCACTCTAACCTCTTTCACCCTAAGTTTCTTCATCTGTCCTTGTTGTTGAGTTGTTTCAGTTGTGTCCAACTTTTTCTGACCCCATTTTGGGGTTTTCTTGGCAAAGATACTGGGGTGGTTTGCCATTTCCTTCTCCAGCTCATTTGACAGATGAAGAACTAAGGCAGCAGGGTTAAATGACTTTCCCAAGGTCACACAGTTAGTAAGTGTTTGAGGACAGATTTGAACTCATGAAGATGAATCTTCCTGACTCCAAGTAGTAATCTGTCCACTGTGCCACCTGGCTGCCCTTTCTTCAACTGTAGAACGGGGATAACATCATTACATACCTAAACTGGTTCGGAGTCAAGTGAGCAGAGCCAGAACAACAGTTATACAGTAACAACATTGTAAAGAAACAACTTTGAAGACCTTATGAACTACCAGTGCAATGACAAACCATAATTCTGGTGGATTAATGATGAAACATGGTACCCAGTTCTGATTAAAGGGCGGTAGAGCCAGGCTGAAGCATGATACACACACACACACACACACACACACACACATATATGTTTTTGGATGCAGTATATTTGGAAGTTTGTTTTGCTTGTCTATACCTGCTTGTCACAAACTTTAAAAAAACCTTTTTCTTCTTAATTTGAGGGAAAAGGGGAGGGAGAAGGGAGCTAGGGATAGAGTTTCAGAGAGAGAGAGAGAGAGAGAGAGAGAAAGAGAGGAGAGAGAGAGAGAGAGAGAGAGAGAGAGAGAGAGAGAGAAAGAGAGAGAGAGACAGAGAGACAGACATATAAAAACAGATAGACAGACAGAATAGAGAAAGAGAGAGAGAGAGAGAGAGAGAGAGAGAGATGTTTTAGAAATACACAGAAGAGAACACAAATAAAACCAGAAGAACTCACAGGCAAACAGGATAGATTTGAAAGTAACATGTTGAATTTTAAAAAAAATACTTTTAAGCAAATTGTACATAGTATTTGCAGTTTATTTACAATCTTCTTTTTCTGTTCTACTGTGCATATGGTGCTCATTTTGTTTAAGTTCAGAATTTTTTAAAATGTAAAAAAAAATATTTTAAAAATATGTGTGGAACTATGCTCCTCAAATTAGTAAACTATGTCTACCCTTTGACCCAGTGATATTACTACTAGTCGTATACCCAAAAAGAGATCAAAGAAAGAAGAAAAGGACTTATATGTATTTTTAAAAAAATTATGGCAGTTCTTTCTGTTGTGGTAAAGAACCAGAAACAAAGGAGGTGTCCAATAACTGGAGAAGAGCTGAACAAATTGTGGTAAATGAATGTAATGCAATATTGTTGTTCTATTGGAAATAACTAAAAGGACAGTTTCAAAGAAAGCTGGGAAAACTTATATAAACTGATGTAGACTTAAGTGAGCAAGGAGAGTAATTTATACAAAAAAAATTATAAATAAAAGAATCATAAGAGAATTAAGAACTCTAATCAATGCAATGATTAGCCAAAACTCCAGAGGACTAACGAAGCAAACTAGTTACTTCCTAACAGGGGAATCAAGGTATAAGGTAATATGTATGTGTATATACAATACACACATACAAACACAAGTGTATGTGTATACACACATGTATATATATATATATATATTTATTTATATACAGACATATATGTACGCCTGTGTGTGTGTGTGTGTGTGTATGTGTGTGTGTGTGTGTGTGTGTAAAGCCAATATAGGAGTTTGTTTTGCTTCACTATGCTCATTTGCTACAAAGATGGAGTTTTTCTTTTCTTTTTTCCATTTCAGGGAGTTTGGGGATTAGGGAGAGCTAATGGTGGTATGGCAAAAAAAAGAAAATGAAAATGAAAAAGAAGGAAAGAGGGCCATTGAATTATTTAAAATGCATAGAAGAGAACAGAAGAAAGTTCAAAAGGAAACAAACAGAACTATTTTGAAAATAACATGTTGAATTGATTATATACTTCAAAATTACAAGCTGTATGTGATAGAGATTCCTGGTTTCAAATGAAATCCTCTGTTTATGTTCTACTTTGCATATGGATGTATTACTTTATTTTAGGTTTTTTGTGTGCATTGGAATGCTTGGAATAATTTTTGTTTTATTCTCCTCGAGTAATATAAAGTGCTAGATTTCTACCCCTATCCCTTTACCAATACTATTCCTTTCATGGGTCTCATCCAGAGTCTCACTGATACCTAAACGGTCAAATTTGTCTTCTTACATTAAACTCTCTAATTCATTTTGTGTGTTGCCCACACTTTGTACATTGCTGATTGGATATTTGGAGTCATTTGTTTCAGTGTTGACTCCTTTCTTAGATTTTTGTCTTGTCAGGATCTGGTCTCCTCTACCATTCTTCTTCTTGCCTTGCAGTTACCATTTATAGTACCTAGCTTGCCAAATTATTTAAGGGAAGTTTTTATCTTCCATACTTCCGTTTTATAGAATATAAATACATTTACATTATGTAAATACATTTTTGTTAAGTGCTCTCCATTCCTGGCCACCTGTCATTTCTATATTTTAAGTCCCATTCCACGAATACTGAGGGTTCTATAGACTTTTGGAACAAAAATTCTCCATTGGAGAAGAAGCCCCGGATTTCTCTTCTTTCCCTTTGCACAATTCTTTCTAGCTGCATGCTTCCTCTTTTCCCTTAACACCAAATAACATGCTGTTCTTGGATAACCAGGAACTTCCCACTTGCTTCATTGTTAGTCATCTGTAATTGTGGCTGGTCATTGTATTGATTAGAGTTCTTAATTCTTTCATGATTCTTTTATTTGTATTTTTTTTGCATAAATTACTCTCCTAGTTCTACTCATTTAACTCTGCTCCACTTCATATAAGTCTTCCCAGCTTTCTGTGAAACTATCCTTTTAGTTATTTCTAACAGAACATTGCATTACATTCATGTACCACAATTTGTTCAACTCTTCTTCCCCTTTGTTCCTGGTTCTTTGCCACAACAGAAAGAACTGCCATATAAAAAATACATATGTCTTTTTCTTCTTTCTTTGATCTCTTTGGAGGATAAGCCCATGTCCTTAACATGGCTTTCTTGAAGCAATGCTTTGACTGCCCCCCCTCTCAAGAGTTATACTACTATGGCAATTTCTAATTGGCAATTAAATGGCAATTTTTTGCAGTACAGTTGAATGGTGGAAGTAATGGGGAACGTAGGCCATTTGGCACTTCTCAGATAATGTCGTAAAGGAAAGAATACTGAATTAGGAGTCAGAATACCTGGTTTCTACTCTCAGATTATTTTTTCAAAGCTGTAACTAGATGGAAATTTAAAGAATGATGAGAAAACTCCCAGAACGTCAGCATCAAAAAAACAACAGAACTTAGAACCTGGTTTGCAAGAATGATTACTTAAATCACACAGCCATCAGACAGGTGATGAGCTGGGGTGAATCTTTCTATTTGGCGCTACTTGGACTTGACCCGGTTCTAGAGAATTCTAGTCAGTGAATTTTTTTTTGAGGTAGTAAGATGATGGTGAGAATAGTGAACAGCAGTCCAAAGGAACCTTATTTGGATTACTGGGTATTGGTTATCTAGGCTTCTCCCAAATTACCAGGGAATTCTACCCTCCTAAGACTTTGGGGTGTAAATTAATTGTAGCTTCTGGGTAGCCTAGTCATAACTACCTAGCATAGGAGTGCCTTGGATGAGCACTCTCAGTAATTAAAGGTTCCTAGTTTGTTGGAAAATTAACATCTCCCCCTGTTTTTCTTTTATACTGATTCATTTGGGTGTTTCAAAAACCCTGATTTCTCTATTACAGAATGTTTATATACAGTTATGCAGGATGGATGCCTTGGGTAATATATAAGAGAGAATAATAATCCCCCCACCTCAGCTGCAAAGACAGCATTTTCTGGTAACATCTCGAACAGATGTGGCATGTGGGTATTTGATATTTTAATCAGATTACACATCAGATTCTGTTCCTGTAAGCAATAAATCACAAGGAATAAGAAAGTTAGAAATTGAAACAAAAGACAGCTTTTGGTAGGTCTTGAAACAATAAAGATGACAGTAAAGATCCAGAAATACCCTGAATACAGAAACACAGCTTGAAAATTCACTCATCTCAAGCTGTGTGTTATAGACCAGCAGTGATGGACACAGTATTAAGCATCAGAAAGAGGAAAACCCATGTGATTTTCTATTGATTGGATTCAAGATATGATGGCACTTTCTTAAAAGATAGAGAACAAGGATGAAGTGGAGTGGAGATGAGAAATGCTGTGACTCAGCACTGTCATTTGATGTCTCTGGGTTTTGTTCAGAAGTGGAGGATAATGGAAAACACATTGGTTTTTGTTCTGTTTTTGCTTTTAATTGCCTGGTCTTGTATTGCCTTTAGCTTTGTGAGCTGCTGCAAATCCTTTCTGGAAGGAGGCAGGACATAAATGCTAAACAACAGCAACAAAAAATGAAAACAATGAAAAAAACCATGAACAGGCAGTTTATTCTTTCCATTTAATTGGCAGACAGATGGTCAGAATGAATCTGGTAAGCAAAATTTTGACATTTCTCTTTTTTTTGAGGATCTTCGGCTGAATTTTCTAGTGGTGTGAATGTGGACATATTTATGATTCGCTTCTTATTTTGGAATTCTGTCGTATTCCTTTTGGGGGAAAATGTTTAGGCTATATTCAGAGGTAAGGTGGAATGGAGAAGTGAAGCAATTATCTATACTATAAAGATTAAAAAGTAATATGTACATCCATATATACATATAACCCCTGTCCCAAGATCACCATTAAAAAAGGAAGCATTTTTGAACTAGATTATTTAACTTGTCTTTAATACAACTGCCTATGAATTTACTTGTGAGAGACAGCATCCTCCTTCTGGATATGTTATAGCCTTATTAATATAGCTCGAGTTCCTATTAATTTCTTTTGCGGAGTTGGGGCACACATATTACTCTATCAACTCAAATAGAGGCTACATCTCAATAAACCTCCCAGGTACTTTTTTCATGTGAACTCCCATGGACCATGCCTCACCTATCTTGTATTTATATAGTTGATTTTTTTAAACTTGAAGGTAGGATTTTAAACTTTTATCCCTACTAAGCGTCATTTTCCTTCAACAAAGATTAACTGAAGACCATTGAGGCACAAGTTTTGCTTTCTGCCTTGCTGCCCCTGGAAAGCAAAATGCTGAAGAGAAAAGCTGGTTTAACCTCATGGGTATCACTGAGACACTGAGATGAAACATAGGATTGTAATACAACTCTAGATGACTATATCTTATTCAAAAGAAACAGAGAAAAAAGAAGGGGTAGAGAGTAGCATTATATTTATTTTTTTTTACATTTTCTTTTTTTAAAAAAACATATTGACAACTTCTGTTTTTGTATCACATTAATTTCTGAACATATTCCTCCCCATTGCTCCTACATTGTGAACCAAATATCCCCTCATGACAATGATTTTTGGAGTTCATAATGCATTCAATGAATTTAAATAATTTCCAGGTAAGACAGTGATATGTAAAGTTTACTAGTGCCTAGCTCTTCTACATATACTCCAGAGAAGATCTCATTAGGACACCAGATTGAATAAAGATCAAGAAATTAAAAATAAGCTCGTCCATTCAGCTTAGTGTACCATACATGAAGAGAGTCAGTAGCCTGCAGAGGTTGGGAGAAAGATCTCAACAGGGAAGAAGCCAGAGTAACAGGGAAATGGACTGGTAGCTTGCCAATACTTAAACAGAGATGCTCCTGATGACTGCAGTGTTTTCCCGGGGGGTTAGGAAGTCCAGAGTACTTTGATGGGAGAAGTTCCCCAAAGGTCAGAAACTTAATATTCTGACATGAAACATGGGAATGGGAATTCATGCGACTAGGAAGTCCTAGGGGGCTGGAAGTCTGTAAGATTCTGATCAGATATATTCCAGAGGATCCTGAAGACATTCTGTTGCCAGGACCTATCCATTTGACCTATGTAACATTTCTACAATATTCCCTGTTCTCTCCTCTGACATTGCCACCCCAGTACAGATTCTTATCACCCAACACCAATACTATTTCAATAGATTGCTTGTGGGTCTGCCTGCCTCAGTCTTTTCCCACTTTAATCTATCTCCCATTCAGTCTAAAAAGTGATATTCCTAAAGCACAGGTCTGACCATGCAACCTTCACCCCCCCCCCCCCACTCAATAAACACCAGTGGCTTCCAATTGCCCCTTTACCTACCCCCCACCTTGAATCCTCTACTTGGTGTTTAAAGTCCTTCATAACCTCCAACCCTTGTAGTCTTCTTATACCTTACTGCCACCCCCTACACACACATACTCTAAAACACTGGCCTCCTTCTTCCAGGAACAAGACACTCAATCTGTTGGCTCCCTGCATTTTCTTTCACTGTTGCCTGGAATGCTTTCTCCTCATCTCCGTCTATGCTTTTCCTGACTTCTTTCAAGCCCCAACTAAACTATCTTCTATAGGAAGACTTTATCAATCCCTCTTAATTTTAGTGCCTTTCCTCTCCTATTTCCCATTTATCCTGTACATACTCTGTTTGTAAATATTTGTTTGCTTTTGTCCCCCCACCCCCACTAGACTAAGTTCCTTGAAGGTAGGGATTATCTTTTGCCTCTTTCTGTATCCCCAGTGCTTAGCATAGTGCCTCCATAGTAGGTGATGGAATCCTAATGAAGTTGCCCCCAGGCCCAATATTCTAACTTCCTTATGGGCCCCACTGAATAGCGGATACATCCTGATTTAACCACACGATCTGACTTTAACTATACCTTAGGCCCCCAGACTCAATATAGCCACTGCCCCTGGCTAGCCACTGCCCTCAGATCCAATTCACATATTTGAACAGGTATATGCTTGTGCTCAACCACAATCATCATCCATTTAACCCAAGACAGGACCACAGTACTTAACTACCTATCTTGACCAGACAAGACCACAACAGCTAGACAATTGGAGGGCAGCACAACCAGGATGTTTAACCACTGAACCATAGAAGAGACCCCTCCTCTATTACTCAATCCCTTAACAAACGCCTCCTGCCTTTTTAATATTCATAATTCCTGCTATGTAATTGCATCTTTACCCTATAAAAGTCCATCTTGATTTCCCTGGAGTCACTGGTTCCTCTTGGAACTTAGCCTTCTCCATGAGAGGTGTCACCAATCTTAATAAATGCCTGTACTTGGATTAGAGGTGGTCTGACTGAATTCTTTGAGATGGTTCCACCACAACCCATCATGAAACCACATCAGTTTGTAGCATCCCTGGGTGTGTAGAGACTAACCCCCAACAGCAGGCTCTTAATAAATGTTCTTTAATTGACTGACTGACACCAGTACTCTGATCCTGGAGAGAAGGCTATCAGAGAAGGCTTTATGGATGAGACATCATCAAATTTGGGCTGTGAAGTGAAGCTGGAGTTTCAACAGATGAAGAGTCTGTTGTAAACATGGGGTATGCTACAAGCAACAGTAAGATAACAGAAAAGAATATAGGTATGAAGGATGAAGAGTAGTCTATTTCAGTTGGAACATAAAATACATGAATGGCAGTAGAATTAGGTAAGGTTGGATAGATTGTTTGAAACCAGTTTATATAGGGGTCAAGGATTACAGAGTCAGGAGTTTGTATGTTATTTATTTGGCAATTAAAGTTTTTTGAGTAGAGGAGCAACTTTGGCAGTAATTAATTATTAAGATTACTCAGGAGGAAGGAATGGAGCTGGAAGACAGGAAAACCAGTGAAAATCTATAACATTGGTCTTAATAAGGATAGAGAAGGTTCTCAACAAGGATCGTTGCAGTAAGAGAGAAGTGGCAAGACACTGAGGGAGAGATGGTGAGTACCATGTGCCACATGAGTTGAATCCCTATCACCACCTGACCACTATTTTGCCTCAGCCCCCAATGGAGACAGCTCAAGACATTGTTGGAAAAGGTGGAAATGGCGAATAACTGCATGAGTGGAGTGATGAAGAGAAACCAATAAAATGACTTCAATGTTACCAGGCTGGATAATTGGGATCATTGTGCTGTCATTAAAAGAACAAGAGAAGTTAGTAATCTTATTGGTTCCCATAAGTTCAACTAGCAATACTCATATTCACCCCTCATCTCTCTTCTGAGCATCAGACCCACATTACCAATTGAATGGGAAATATCCACTCAAATTCAACTCATTTTCTTTCCCTAAGAGTCCTATTTTGCTTCTAACTTTCTATAAAGAGCATCACCATTTACAACTCAGAGACAATCATTTTAGGGGCTGTGTTTTCTTTCACCCCTTATATCTATTCAGTAGAAGGGTCTTGACCATCCAGCCTTAATCTCTTAATCTTTCCTCTGTTCTCCACTCATCTGATCTCCACCCAAATTGAGGACTTCATCATTTCTTTCCTGCCATGGCAGCTTCTTGGATACCCTATTGGTTCTATCATAAAATACAAATCCATTTGCATTTTATGACTCTAACTTATCTTTTCAGACTTATTTACATTACTCCTCCTCACAGACTGTAAGTGACAATCAAACTAAGCTACTTTACATTCCTGGTGTAGGATCCTGACCTCCCACCTCCATGCACATTCTGTCCCTTGCAGCAAATTCTCTTCCTTTTTCACTTCCACCTCTTAGAATACTCAAGTCCTTTCAAGGCTCAGTTTATGTGCCACCTCCTAAAAGAGGTCCTTCCATATCATTTGAATTTGTTAGGGCTCCTCCCTTGAATAGTTTTGTATTTGACACCGAACCATGATTTCATTTCAAACAAAAGTGTTATCCAGGAAGAGACATTTTCTATTTACTTATTCATGTGCAAGTTCTCTTTGGGTGGAATCCGTAAAATGGAGATGATGATAAGGACCTAACTTCCAGGGTTGTTGTGAGAATCAAATGAGGCAATAATTGTAAAGCAAGACTTAGCACAGTACCTGGCACACAGTAAGTGCTATATAAATATTAGGCATCATCATCATCATCATCACTATTATTATTATTTAAATGCTTTAAGGGCAGGGACTGTACCATTTTTGTCTTTTTTTCTGCTGAACCTAGCGGGTACTTTAATAAACGTTTGTTGAATAGACTTTAGGATGATTTAGGGACCACATTCAGCTTTAGACACACATGGGTGCTTGGGATTTCACAATTCCTCAACCTATTGTGCTTCATTCTCCCTCCCTTTCTCAGGAATATATGCTTGTTTCTAGGGAAAAAAAGAAGTGGACTGTTTATATCAGAGTGGTATTTCACTTGAGTTTTTGTCAGATTAACCACAATCTTGTTTTTGGCTGAAGAAGTGTTACTTTCTGAAAACATTCTTGATGATGCACAATCAGAATGCTGTGTATGATTGGAGTCACAATGAGACACTTTTCATCTGCCGGCTTTTGAAGTGTGATCTGGCACTGTTGAGCAGTATCTGAGGTCTGTTGTGCCCCATCTGTGGTCATCAAGAGTCCTGCAATACAAAGAGAATACGGCGTATTTCCCCCCTTCCTTTAGAATAGCATCTTCTTCTGAGGCTTTTATCCCTGTAGGCGTCTGGAGGTAAAGTGCGGTGCCCCAAACAGCAAGTCACTCAAAAACAGTTGACTTGTCGAGGAGTCTGGTCTTCACTGTCTGTTAACAGGTGCCAATGGCATTTCTCACTGTCAGAAACTCACTCAGGCTGAACAGCTCTCTAATCGATTGTGATACGCCAAGGGTATTTATCACGTCCCAACTGGTTTAATACTATAGGTAATAAATAAGGCCCTGGCTTCAGCTATTTAACCTTTAAGTATGACCCAGGGAACAGAAGGATTTGTTTTTGTTGCAAATGGTTTCTTTCCTTAGGCCCGAAAGTTCTGTCACATAAAACACAATTAATTATATGAGTTGGATGAATGAATGAAAAGGTATTTATTAAGTGCTTATTATGGACCATGCACTCTGCTAAGTGTGGGGGATATACATTGTGAGTTTGTCCTTTGTTCTCGAAGAGGACCATGATGTCAGGGAAATGATGACATGACTTGCAGTTGACTTTGATTTGAGTGAGGGAGGGCTGTGCAAGGTCACCAGCCTCACTTTCTCCTCCACAGCCATCTGGATTCAGTAACCAGCTATTCACCAGGATGACTGGAGATGGCCCAGGATGCAATGGGAGTCCCTGGCCTTTTAAGGCTAAGACCTTTTCGGTTCTGACTTTGAGTAAGGTAATACTCATTCAGTGAATAGGCCTGTTTAAAATATTAATCAAGGGATGGTAAAGAAAGCCCCTTCTCTCAAGGGGCTCACATTCTAATTGGGAGGGACAATATAATAAAGACAGTTTAACTTTAGGGCAAGTGAAAAGGTCCTGAGGTCTTTTGGGTGCAACAGTGGGATAGATGGCAAGGCCCAGAGGTCCTCAAGTTATATCAGTAAGGCAAATGATAGTCCTGGAGGCTTGTAGGGCATATATGGTAAGTTCTGGAAGATCTTAGGAGGCAGCTGGAGTGTAAGGCTTGGTGATCCTTCATTTTACAGGAAGGATTAGAATTGGTGACTCCATCTCATTTAAGCTTGGTGAATAGTCAAGCAGTCCGGATGGTTTCTAGGCCTATGACCAGGGGAAGGGGTGGCGGGAGATTGCGGTGGCTCATCAATGTGGTGATGGTATAATAAAGGCTAGGTCATCATTTTAATGAAACAATTCCTGAAAAGATTTAGGAATAATCAGTGTATTAGGAGATTGTAAGCACCTCCCTTTTCCAAGGGACTACTCTTTTCCCAGGATCAGCCTTATAAATAGAGGGTTAACTACAGAGTATAATTGCAGGAGTGCAAAGAAGGCTGAACTACCCCCAAATAATTTATCTGACATTCCATTATCATAGATACATTCACTTGGGTTAATGCAATTCTCTTTAAAATGCAAATATTCCTGGAGTGTTAGCATATTAAGTGTGAATTATTTTAGTCATATCCTTTTCCAAGTCATATCTTAGCTGGCTCAGATAATTTGCTTTTAGGGAATGGGTGAGAAGGAAGCAGAAAGTACAGCTTTAGAACACGGGGGAACTGCCTGATGATCACAGCATTTCAGAGTTAAAATGGACTTCAGGGAATAGGAATGACAAATTTTGTTCAATTCTATAAGCATTTATTATGCATCTGCTATATGTGAGGGACTGTTCTAGGCTCTAGGGCATAACTAGGTTCATAACTTAGGTATCATCTTAACTCTTCATTCTTTCTCATCTTCCATATTTCCAATTTTACTTTTGTAACATCTTTCATATATGCCCCCTTCTCTTCTCCGACACTCCCACCATCCCGGACTACTGAAGTAGCCTGTTAGTCGTATCTTTCTCCCATAAGTCTCTCCCCACTACAGTCCATCCTCCCCACAGTGGTCAAAATGATCTTCCTAAAGTTCGAGTTTGGACAAATCATTGCCCTTACTCAATAAATACCAGTAGCTTTCTATGATCTCCAGGATCAAATATAAAGTCCTCTGTTTGTCATTCAAAGTCCTTTATAATCTAGCCCCCTTCTACCTTTCCAGTCTTCTTACAGCTTACCCTCAAGCACTCTGTGATCCAGAGACACTGGACTCCTTGCACTGGCCCCACAGAACACATTCTATCTCTTGACTCTGCTTTTTCATTGGCTGTTCCCACTCCTGGAATTTTCTCCCTCTTCATCTCCATTTCCTGTCTTCCTTCAAGTTCCAGTTTCAGTTCTAGCTTTTTCTACAAGAAGCCTTTCCCAAACCTCCTTAATGTTAAGTCCCTCCCATCTGTTGATTATCTTCAATTTATCTTGCATATATATAACTAAAACTTAGAAGTTTGCACATAGGCTCATCCATTAGACTGAGAACACCTCGAGAGCAGGCTTTGTCTTTTGCCTTTGTATTTCCAATACTTAGTGCTGTGTTTGACAAACAGAAGGTGTTTAATAAATATTTATTAACTATTGACAATCAATTAACTATTGACAAAACTACTGACAGCTGTTGACAAGGAGAAAAACAGTTGTTGCCCTCAAGGAGATTATATTCTACTGGGAGGGGGGAGAGGACTGGAAGGTATTTCTGATAAGTAGTTATCTACTTGTTAGGGAAGGGAACCCACTTTCTAACAAGGTGGGCTATTCCACTTTTGTTGGGAATCTTTCTCTCTAGTTGATTTTAAGTTTTCCCTGCTCCTAGTTAGTTTTTCCCTTTTGGGAATCAAGTAGCACGCACCTAATTTCTCTGATGATAGATCTTCAGATATCTTGACTTTGCTTAATTGTTTTATTTAGTTACAAAAGACCTCTTAAAGTTGGAGTAATTTGTAAATGTTTGTAATATAAAAACAAAACATATTAAAAAACTTAAAATTCCCATAAGTCCACTAATTTTTATTGGTCTTTTCCCCTTTTAAGACCCTTCTTATGAAAACATTTTTTATTATCTTTTGCATTCATCATTAGATCATTCTAAATTATTAGAGCATCTGAATTCTAATAGGACTATTATATGTCAATCTTTTGTGTTAATTCTCCATTACTTGTCATTGCTTCCATCTTTTATAAATGTTCTTTTAAAAAAAACTAAGGAACTTATTATTATAGGATAATAGGATCATACATTTAGGAACCTTGATTGTAGTCTAGTCCTATTCCCTTTAAGTCCAAGAGCGGTTGACTTGTCCAAGATCACAAAGGTACTAAGTCTCCGAGGTGGGATGTAAAGCTAGGACTGAGTCCTAGTCCAATTTTCTATTTGCTACATAATACTGCCTCTACTGCGCCGAAAGTTGGGTTTTGAAAGTCACATCCTTTAATTCCCTTGTCAGGATAAATATAAGCTCATGCTTCCTACATCCATGTGCTTCTGCCATGAAATGCCATTGCCAGTGGGGGAGAGGGAGAGAAGCGAGAGAAATCCCTTCCACCACTCATTTGCCAAGAGGCACAAGGGGTAAAAATGGAGAATCTTCAAGAGCTGAGTTCTTCCTCAAAATTCACTCCTCAGAGCTGACTACTTACAGAGTGGGGACTGTTCTTCCTAAGATTTCCATAATTTTTACTTTAGCAACTGTTTACTCCTTGTTGATTAAAATAGAGAGTTAAAGTGATATGCAGTGGATAAGGGACCTGGCCTCAATGTCAGGAAGACCTTAATTCAAATCCTATCTAAGACATATGTTGACTGTATAGCCCTGGCCAAGTCATTGAAATCATCTCTTAAGTTGCAAAGAAAGTGCCTCCCTGCATTATTTGAAAGAGTTTCCTCATCTGGAGTTCCCTCTGCCCATGAAATCACAGGTCCAATCCCTATCACTATTTTGATTAAAATAAAGTCTATAACAGTTTGCCTCCCTGTTCCAACTACACACATACTTGATAATGGCTTTCATGGAGTTCTCATATGCAAGCTGTCATTGCTAGCATGTTATCGCGTACTTGTGTCTACTTGTGTCTATCTTTCCCTTTCCCTTGAGTGACTTGTCCTTTTGAAACTTATTTTTATAAAAGTAAATACATTTCTGCCACATAAAATTTTAAGAAACCAAAGCTTAAAGTTAAAAGGAATCTATGAATGGTAGGGGAATTTTAAAATGACAGACATAAAAAGGACCCTTTCTGTGGCTAAGAAGGGGGCTAATATAGACTGCTCACTTTCACTTACTTTATTTTTCTGCTGCCTACACCCCCCCACTCTCCCCGTCACTTCATTTCTAGGGTAATCTCTCATTCAATTGCCAAGCTTGGAACCTGATGGAATCTAGAATTCTAACTTTTATTCCTAATTTAACTTACTATTTGACACTGATAACCATGAGCTGCTTCTGTATCTTGAAGCAAGAGCTCACCTATTAATAGATGAGCCATGCAACCAAGTAAAATTTTTTTTTTGGGAAAAAGAGATCCATGGAGATCTGCACCAATAATTCCCAATCTCTACTAGTACGTGTATGGGCAAGTGAACAAAGAAATTTCTAGAACCGAGCAATCCCACAAACTTCACCATAGGTTCTGAAGGCAATAATTCCAAAGGAGGAGTCTCCAAAAATATGTTGAAAAATGGAATATCTTTAAGATACGTAGTCTATCAATGTGACTATTTGAAGAGAACAATACCACTATGGCTATATATGTTCTAATACATTTCTTTAGAAAATCAATCACATTAATTTTTATATCATTTCCCACCATTAGATTATAAGTTCCTTGAGGGCAGGAACTTTTTTAATCAATTGTATTTTTTGTATCAGATGAACTTAGCACACACTAGGTGCTTAATAAATGATCATTGGATTAGATTGGATCAATTGATGATATGTAGTATAGCAGAGGAAACACCAGATTATAAATCAAAAGAACTGGGTTCTTGTCTTGATTCTGCCATAAATTCACTGTGTGGATTTGGGAGAGTTATTTCATCAGTTTATTCAGTTGTATAGTGACAGGGCTGGTCTTGATGATCCTTATGGTCCCTTCTAGCTTGAACAATTTATCCTTCTATCTATCTATCATCAATTTTCTCTATACCTGCACCTCCCCATACAGCCCCTTTTGACTGTAGAATTCTACTTTTTGGGGGAAGGCACACACAGATGAGAAGATAGCAGAAAGCTCTTTGTTAGAGTTTGCTTAGTATTGCCAATCATCTCCATTAGAAAAAGAATCAAAGAAATCTGGACTTTTCTATACTAATCTCATTTCTGTTTCTATGCAATGGAGTTCTGAGCAAGGGTGAGAAAATTTGTAGGCTAGCTAATCCTATTTAACTCTTTGTAAGCCAATGACTATGATACATGTCTTTTTCACCCTTGTTGGAAGGGAAATAGGTATTCAGAAGGCACTGGTGAGGAGGGAGGGTATTTGAGGCATGGGTATCAATCTGCAAGAGGGCATGGAGAATGTTGTACACAGGGGGAGCAGAAAGCCAGGAACAAGGAGTGTGTGGGGGGAAATTTTATATAATAAGCCTGGCAAAGTTGAATCAGATTGTAAAGGGCTTTAAATGTCATATTGTGGAATTCCTCTTTTATCTGAAAGGCAGTAGGGAAGCCACTAAACCTCCCAAGCATGTGTGATATGCTTTAGGAATATGAATTTAGCAGCTGTATGGTGGATGAGAGAGGAGAGGTTGGGGGTGACGAGACTAATAAGAAAACTATTGCAATGGTCCATGTGGAAGCTGTTAAAGGACTGAGTTAGGGTGGTCCTGATATGAATTAGTGAAGGGGATCGATAGTAGAAATACTGAAGAAATGAAATCGATGAGACATTGAAAGGAATTGGATAGTGAGGGCTGAATGAGACTGAAGAGTTGAGAAGGACTCTTCAGTGACTGTAAGGGTGGTGGGAGCCTTGACAAAAAGAAGGAAGTTAGGAGGATGGATAGATTTAAGGGAAAAGGTAACGATTTCCATTTCAGACACACTGAGTTTGAGTTGCCTAATGGACATCCAGATAGGTGCATTTAATAGGAAATTGGACTGGACCTCAGGAGAGATGGCGGTCGTATCTAGATTTGTGAGTCATCTGCAAAGAGATGATGGTTGAATTGTTGGAAGCTCATGACAACAGGAAAGGAGAGTGTCGAAAAGAGGAGTGAGCCTAGGGCAGAGCCCTGAGGTGCCCCCATGCAGGGGGAAGGATAATACTGAGAAGGCAGAGTTAGAAAGACAGGAAGAGAACTATGACAGAACAGTGTCATGAAAACCCAGGGAGGGTATAAGGTAAGTGCTAGATACACAGAGAAGGGAAAACAAAACAGCCCCTGCTTTCAAGGAGCTACTATCAGTTTGGTAGACTTATTCCAGAGCTTAACCGAGTATGCTACCTAGGAAAAATAAGGGACCTGACTTCAGCTCCATTTTGGCTTGGCATGTTTTGGCCCTTATTAGAGTCTCATATAAAGGGCATATGGAGAACTTTAAGGAAGAAGCAGACGTAAATGACAACAGGCTCAGATCTATCACCTTCAGAACTACATCCTCATTGGGCCATTGCTTAGCTAGATACAGCTAGAATCTACTGTCACTACATATTTGTTAGATGTAGACAGAGACACTTAATAAAATCTGAGCATTGGGTATTTCCAGAGTGTGAACATAGGCCCTCTATCCTGAGACTGATGATTACAATTTTTTTTCTTGTATTGAATCAATATCTGATGTCCTCCAGCGCTCTTGACACTGATGGGCTGAGCTCTCAATCAACATAAGGCTGCCAGCCATGGTTTAACAATCTTTGAAGATCCTGAATAGCTTGGTTGGTTTCTTTCCTGCCTCCTAGCTGTTCAAGTAAGAGAGCTGATGATATAAAAGGAGAATGTTTGGCCTTTCCCCACCTAAGGATGACATACGGCTAGTGTACAGAGTTCTCTGTTCATTGCTTCTTTGCATTTGTCCTTTCCTGTTTTATGTGAAGGACACTGGAAATGGCTGTGACTTTGCAAGCTTCAGAAAGGTCAGAAGACTGAGTCACAGGAGTCTGGGAGCTGAAATCTGTGCTGGGATTTGCTGGAAGCAAGATGGTAAGAAGCAAAGTCCTAAGCAACTTGCTTGACCTAGCCCAATAGTAGCAGAGATGTGGATTCATTAATTCATCATCCAAAACACACCGGGGGTGGGGGAGGGAGGGACCTGAGCTAATACCATTAGAGAAAATCACCCTCAACCATTTACACCCAGAATTCAGAAGGGGGACATGAATCCAGCTTAGCTCTTGAGTAAAGAGTAAATGGCTATATCTGAAACTATCTATCTATCTATCCATCTATTGAGAGATGATATATATACGTGTGTGTATATATAAACACACACACACACACACACACACACACATATATATATATAGACATCTATATATCATCTATATCTGTATCTATACCTATATCTATATCTATCTATCTATCTATCTATCTATCTATCTATAGATAGATAGATATGAGACAGCTTGGCGTATGGGATAGACATCTGTTCATAGAAGGCCTGAGTTCAATTCCTCTGACAAAGATGTGGTTGTATCATCCTTGATAAATCTACAACATTGTAATATGAGCTCATTAATGGCAGAGCCTGTGTTTTTAACCTTCTTTGTATCCCTAGCACTTAGAATAGTACCTGACACGTAGCAGATACCTAGTAAATACATACGGACTGACTATTTTAATTTCTCAGACTCTAGGCTGCTCTCTAAGATTGAGGGATTTCCTTCATTTCAGTGTTCCCAATGGTAGTAAAATTATAGTTTGAGTGCCTGTCCCTAATAGCACTTATATACACTTGAAAAATGATACTACTTGCATATGAGGTGTCCTATTTGTCTCCCCTCTATATGTTGTTCAAAATGAAAATGAGAGAGAGAGAGAGAGAGAGAGAGAGAGAGAGAGAGACAGAGAGAGAGAGACAGAGAGACAGAGAAACAGACAGATTCTGGATGGATGATTTAAAAGAGGGTGGGGAAGTGAACTCCTCTTTCTGCAATTTTATATGTCCAATGACTATTTCCAGTGCTTTACAGTACAGAAGTCCTAAGCAAAGCTTTGATCATCTAAAAAAGAAATTAGAGGAAAAAAATTATTTAACCAGAAGAAATGATGGCTTCTATGAGATACAGTAGCCATATTGCCTGGTTTTGCGTAACCATTTTTCTTTGTTATCAGGAAATGCTGGGAGAGAAGAGGCAATAGCATACTGGGATATGGCACTGTGGGACAAAAATCAAAAGAAAGCAGTAGAAAAAATGGTGGCTGATATATGATTATTACTATATATCATGGCTGACAACCATTTTAAAGGATCTGGCCCTAATAGAGACTTCAAAACACTTGAACTCCGAGTAGTAATGAACTCCTCAGATGTAGTTTGTTAAATGACTCACCCATTGGCTGCTCATCCCAAGACATAATTGACTTAATTTTTCCCAACTGTTCTGCTTCTATTTTTTACATTTGTAATGATGGAATGTTGAAATAAAATCAGTGCTACATTGCCACCAGGGGTGGGGAGTGGTGGAAATCATACGGAAATCTTTCTCACTGCAGAATTGCAGATAGGAGAATTCTTTTCAGCATAGTCTGGTTCTGTGTGTCTGATCCCCTGGTGGTAATAGCCAAAGGAAAGAGCAAGTCAGTCAATGCATATTTACCAAGTGCCCGATGCTGGGTGCTTCATGGTGCATGAAGAGCTTTTGGTATTTCCAAATAGGAAACACATACTTTGCATGTTCAAGTGGCTTGCTGCTTAGCTTGTGGTAGGTATGCATCTAAATAAGAAAAACTAAAATTGGGAATGGTTGACTCTTTTTTTGCTTATTGGAGTAATAATAATAATAGCTGGAGTTGATTTAGCACTTTAAAGTTTGCCAAGGGCTTTAAATGTGTTCTCTTTTGATCCTTCCAACAATCCTGTGAGGGAGGTGCTATTACGAGTCCCACTTTACAGAAGAGGAAACTGAAGCTATGAAAGGTTAATTAATGACTTGTCCAGTGTCACACACTGAATACGTATCTGAGAGACAATTGGAATTCAGAACTTTCTGACTTGAAGTCCAGCACTGAGTTACGCATCCCTTTGATTTGTTGTTGTCATTCATACTTTGTTTTGGAAGAGCACCAATGATATTGTGGGATGTTGCCTTGACTCATGCGTGAATTGGATTTAAGTGTGGCATAGTTGCACAAAACAATCAGCCTGACTCTCTCTTGCAGAGTCATTGAAGTCCCGTGGCAAGACAAAAATCAAGATGACCGGCAATGGCCCAGGATGGAGTGGATGACCTTGGCATCTTAGAAGTCTGACCTAGCTCTAAGCACGCCACACTGCCTGCTTCAGCCACCTTCACAGACATTCGAACAAGTTGTCGTCCCATTGATTTATTTTCTCACTAAAAGACTTAATCCTTCTCAGTCCCCAGCCCCCATTCTTATACTGTTCTGATAAAAATATCATAAATAAAATAAAACCCAGTGCTTACTTTAATGTGCCACTTTGCCAAATAGGGCTAAGATCCCAGGTAAGGCTCACTGTAATGGCAAGTAAAGTGGGACTCCTTTGTTGTCTTTTGTTTTGGAGTGCTTGTCAGCACTGAGGCAATCAAGTGCCTTTAAGTCTTGCCTTTGTTTCAATTAAGAGTCTTTGATTGAATCGGGAGTCTTTGATGACCTGCTTAGGTCACGGGAAGGCTCAGGTCACGTGGTTTTGAGTTGCATAGTTTTGATGCCCTCTGACCCTGAAGAAGTATGTACATATATATACTCTGAGGTTAGCATTTTGCCTGGGGCTCACTCACTGGAAGAGTGTCATGTGATTTGACCAGACAAGACTCTAGGTAGCTGTTAAGGGGTCCCCCCAGCTTTGAAAAACCCAGATGTTGGTGCTTCTCTCCCCAGTAACTATGTATGTATAGCTTTGGTCAGACAGCTAGAAGCCTGTTTGCTGATTTGTGTTATTTTGCTCTGTTTATATAATTGTTGTTTGTGTTTTCTCTGAAGTTCAGGGTGCGGACTTTCCCCCCTAAACTAAGTGAATGATACATGTATGTTTAATTGAAGTGAGATTGCAAACCCCTTAAAGTTACTTTCCTTAGAAAAGCATATCAAAGAACCTGTGCTAGCAGCCCTCCTGTGTGCTGGTGTTATTGGTCTTACACAGCCACAGTAGTGGCAAGTAGCATTGTTGTTACACTCACTTAGGGACACTCCCCAGAACTGCACGGGATACTGAGATCAGTAGAGAGCAGATTATGTAGCTTGATGTGCAGAAACTAGAAGGAGAAGACAGATAGGTTTCCTCTATTGTCCTTAATGGTTGCAGTGATGGTAAGGTATGATGAAGTATGGGACTTGGGGGCAGATGGTTGTTGTTGTTCAGTATTTTTTTGTGTCGTGTCCAAATCTTCATGACCGCATTTGGGATTTCCTTGGCAAAGGTACTAGTGGTTTGATATTTCCTTCTCCAGCTCATTTTAAGGTTGAGAGAACTGAGGCAAACAGAGTTAAGTGACCTGCCCACAGTCACACAGCTAATGTCTGATAATCTGGGTTCAAATCCATTTTTTTACCCCTCATTAGTTGTGTAATCACAAATTACAATCACAGTCACAAGGGTCAGTCATTTAACCTCTCTGAACCTCCGTTTCCCCATATGTAAAGTGAGGATGGTAGCGTTACTTCACAGGGTTGTTATTAGCCTATAGTAAAATGATGAATTCAAGATATGTTGCAAACATTAAAGTCCTATATAAATTTCAAATACTATTTTCCTGGGCATACATAGCTGCTCAACCATTGCACGAGCTAAAAGAAGGAAAATATGAAGACGGTATCCCAGAAATCCAATTGCATGCACAATATTTGAGGCTGAAATTTTTCATCCTAGTGCCTTACACAGTGCCTTTCACATAGTATATGTTTAAAAAAAATGTTAGTTGAATAATTCCAGCTGCAATGTTTTAAGGGCTTTTCTACAACTCCAATTTCATTCCATTCAATAAATATTTATTAAGTACCTTTTTGTATACAAGGCACTGTGCCAGATGTTGAGGAAACAAAGATAGAAACATCACAGAATTTGCTTTCACAGAGATTGTGATTCCCTAGGTGAAGAGATCCAATATCAGAAGGTCAGAGATTTTAGAGTTGGGAGAGGATCTGGATAGCAATCTAGTCCAATCACCTCAGTTTCATGGATAAGGAAACTGAAGCCCAGATAAATGAAGGAATTTGTTCAAGCTTGAATAAGTCTGAAGCAGCAGAGCGAGGATTAGAAATCAAGTTCTCCTCCATATCTGTAACATGCACACAACTGTGACCCTACTATATAATACATATATGTATACACATATACACGCAACACACATGTATGTGTGTATATACATAGACACACAGATACGCATAGTAAATATACACATGCATGTGTGCACAAGATACACGCATGTATACATATACATATAATACATACACACATGCATATAAATGCATACATAATACACATCATATGTATACACATATACAACCATGCATATATACAACATACACACATACATGTGTATATATACAGACATTATGTGTGATGCATATGTACATATATACATATATATTGTACACATACATAAACATATCTCCATACATGCATATGCAATCTATATATCAATATTGATATCTATCAATCTATGTAGGTATTCATTGCACCATGAAAGAAGTTTCTTTTTTTTTTGAGGGGGGAAGGCAGGGCAATTGAGGTTAAGTGACTTTCCCAAGGTCACACAATTTGTGTGTCAGGTGTCTGAGGTCAGATTTGAACTCAGTTCTTGCTGACTCCAGGGCTGGTGCTCTACTCACTGTGCCACCTAACTGCTCCTACAAAAGAAGTTTCTTGAAGGATTTATGCGGAACCTGACTAAGGGAAGGTGAAAGCTAGATTTATTAGGGTGTGCTATTTACCTTAACTGATCCCACAGTGATGCCAGCCTTCCTCCTTGGAGCAGGTCTCCATCTCAGGTAGTTTGATTGGGGTGGATATGGGGGATTGGGGAGAGAAAACCCAGGTGAGAAGGTACTCTAGGAAAGGACTCCCCATGGCAACCTGTAACAGGTAAGGAATACGCAGTAGGGTAGCTGGTGCTAGGAAGGGATGGAGGCCAGAATCGTGGCCTCTGTGGGTGGGGGAGGGGGATGAATACTACACCTCTGACCAGGACGATGGCATCTAGGACTTAGCTTAGCTAGTCCTGGCTCTGGGCAGCATTGCAATGCGTCTTAGTGGATGGGATGTTGGCTGTCAGTCTTTGGTGGTTTTTTTCATCCTATGTGTGGGACAGCATGGCAGCAGGATGACAGGTAGGGCTTCAAGGTTTTTAGGCCAAGGGATCCTGGTGCTCCTTCATTTTCCCCCATAGGTTAGTTTTGTTATCCCTGGCTGCTGATCCTTTGGGAGAGAGAGTCAAGAGCACATGTCCTGCCTCTGTTTTCTCAGAAAATCACAGAATTTTAGAATTGGAAGGGATAACAACAGCCATCTAGTCCAACCTATCCCCCAAATCCACCCCATAGCATACCCTGACAAGTGGTCATCCAAGGTAAGCTTGGAAACCTCTGATAAGGGGGATGCCTTCACCTCTTGAGGGAACCTATTCCTCCCCTGAGATGGTCAGAATGGTTCTATCTATGAGGCTCTGAACTTGGATTCAAAAAGACTTGAGTTCAAATCCTTCCTCTGATACTTCCTAGCTGTGTGACCCTGGACAAGTCATTTAACCTTTCCCAGTTTTAGGTTTATTAGCTACAAAATGAAGAAGTTGGAGTTTACTTGATGGCCTTCTAAGCTACATTTCTGGTCTCTGATAGGGTCTCTACTACTCCAGAGTTCAGACTCAAAGTGGGATCCGAGTGAAGATAGACACACTCTAAAGAGTCCAACTAGAACTGGAGAAATCTATTATTTTAAGATACTTTTCCAGTTATTCAAGTCTGTCTTCTTTCTTTTCTCTGTATATCGCACTTGTAGTGAATATTTCCATTTTTGTACTTAATTATACTCTATATATGTTTACTAGTTTCTTTCCCTAACTTAATCGTAAGAATCTTGAGGCAGAGAGACATCTTCCAGAGCTGTAACTAGCAATTTTTGTGACAAGAGAAAATGATGTGAAATATACAGATACATCCTCAATTCAGTTGAGATTGATTCAATTTATTCTAACTTACTTATTTTTGCTAGCTTAGCACTTAGTTTGACACTTAGTTATTTCTAATCGTACTCAAATAAATGGCTCTCTGATCTGAACCCAGTGCCTTTTATTCTAAATGCAATATTCTTTCCATTGTATCAAGTTGTTTTACATAATTTTAGTCAGTTGTATACAATACTGGAATAATATGCTCTCTAGACCCTAATTCAGAGGGTTAAATGCATACTATGCTAAGAAGGGAATCAAAGAAAGGAAAAACCAGTCTCTCTCCTCAATAAACTCACATTATAGTGGGAGACACAACATACAAACAACTATGAACCTACAAAATATATACAGAAGAAACTGGAAGTAATCTCAGAGGGAAGGCTCTAGCATTGAGGCTTTCCTCCAGGGAGGGTTTTGTATAGGTAATTAGAGTGGGACTTTTTTTTTTACTGTTTTCTCCTTTAGAATACTAAAGTAATGAAGTGCCTTTGATTAAGTCTTGCTAGGTGCTAAGCCTGAGGCCCACACCCTTTTGCAGATTAGGTGTGAAGCCTTCTGGCCCTAAGAAGGTTATATAAACTTAGAGGTTAGCATTTTGTTAGGGGCTGTCACTCCCTGGAAGAGTGTTGTGTGATTTGATCAGATGAGACTCTGGGTAGCCATTGTTAAGGAACCCCCCTGGCTTTGAAAAAACCCAGATATTGGTGCTTTTCTGGTAACTGTGTATATTGTGATTTTGTTAGACAGAAATGTTGATCTGTTTATATTGTCTCTGTTTGTAATTTCTGTTTGTATTTGCTCTGAAGTTCAGGGTGCTGGTTTTTCCTCCTGAACTAAGTGAATGATATATGTATGTTTGATTAAAGTGAGATTGTTAACCCCTTAAGTTGCTTTCTTTAGAAAAGCAGATCAAAGAACCTGTGCTAGTAGCCCTTCTGTGTGCTGGTGTTATTGGTCTTACACTGCCACAGTAACAGCAAACCACATTGTTGTTACAGGTTTCTTGGACAAGATAGGGTTTTAGCTGATTTGAAGAAGGCCAGGAGACAGGGAGGGAAAACATTTCAGCCAGAGGGGACTGGCTGCCTGTGGGTGGAAAAACAGAATGTGGAGATGGAACAGCAAGGAAGCTGATATTGAATTACAGAGTGGAAGGGGAAAAGACTGGAAAGGAAGGCTGAGGCCAGGTTATAAAGGGTTTTAAAAACCAAACAGAGGATTTTATATTTGATCCTGGAGGTGATAGGGAGCCACTGGAGTTTACTGACTGGGAAGGGTGAGTGGTGACATGGTCAGATGATGTGGGGTAGTAAGGGCCAGGGTACAGTGGCTATGTCAGAGGAGAAAATGGCAGATATATGACAAATATTGTAAAGGTAGAATCGACAAAACACAACTACATATTGAATCTAAGGGTGGTAGTGAAAGAGAGTAGGAGTTGAGGATGACCCCTAGTTTGTCACACAAGCCTGTGTGACTCAGTGGATAGTACTGCCCTCATCTCTAATAGGGAAGTTTGGAAGTCAGGGGCATCTTAGGAGAATAAATGAATTAAAAAGTGTTTATAAGGTAGTATTTATAGTGTGTGCCAAGCTGGGATTTAAGTATAAAAAAGAACATGTTCTAATAGGGGAACATAACACAGGGGAGTGGCAACCAGAGAAAGGTCTTTCTAGGACTGAGAAATTACAGTGTTAGTGAGTGGAGCCATAGGACCACTGATGGATGTGTGTTTTCTAGGAATGGTTGGTTGGTTGTTGTCTTTGGTTCTCGTAGGACCCAAAAGATATCATCATGTTGGGGTTAACATCCATTGCATCTGACTTTGACTGATCAGACCAATACAAGCTTGGAAAGGTCTACCACAGGTTAAGTGCGAATAGACCACATGAACATTGGGAGTGGAGGTGTCTCTAGGAGTGGTAGTATCAATTTGATTACTGTTTCTAGAACTAAAAACATGTGGCAGCATGGCCACATTAGAATGGCCACAGAGTAGTACGAGAACAGGAAAGTCATTGAGGACAAGGGACGGTATTTTAATTTTTTTCTTTGTACGTCTAGGACCTGGCACGGTCTGACTGCCATGTAAGCAGTACTTAGCAAATGATGGTTGCATTGGATTGCATCTTGATGAGCCTTCTTCTTCCTCATTTGTAAAACAGGGATAATAATACTCACATTATCTATGTTATGGGCTTGTTGCAAGGAAAGTGTTTTGTAAGCTGTGAGGCATTGCATAAATGTGAATCATTATTATCTTTGTTGCTTTGATCGGCATTCACCTTCCTTTGGGTTTGACTTTGGCAAGCCCAAAGGCATCCCAGGAGTTCCTTTTAAGCACAATTTCCTCAGCCAGGTCCCCTTGTGACTTGGTAGGCTGCCACATTATCACACAGGGAATATTGGGGGTTATGTCCCTTGATTTGAAAATCATCCTGCTGGCAAGAGAAGCTTTATTGGCTCCTGTGTAAGTTAAAAGCTGAAGCCATTAATTATTTAGAACCCAGATGAAGGTCAATGCTTTCACCTTTGCTCCAGATACCAAAGGAGCTGACATCTTGCATTTAGACACGAATTGCAGAAATGTGAGATATTTCAGAGGCAAACCAGATAAAGATGAAAGGCCGAGATCACTGAGTGACTTCAGTAAAATGAATGTCCTTGGAGAATCATGAATTTGAATAACCAGTAGAAAAGATAGAGTAATGAAGTACTGTGTGTCTATGTACACTTTGTGTGGCCAAAGTGCTCCAAAGGCATTATGTTAATTGAGCTTCATGATAGCCTTATGGAGAAGAACTAGGACGCATGGGGTTCAGAAGTGTGGGAGGATATTATATCACTTAGTTAAACTTCCAGCTTTACAGATACTATAATGGGCATGTGTGTCTTTTAATGATGCATGGGAATAGTACTAATGTTCTCCTGAAATACTATACAGTAAACTTTTCAACCTGTGATGTTCTCTAAGCATGCATCCTGTGAATATTCATAGCATATCCTCAGAAAATAGCTTATAGCAAATGGCAGCTTTGCAAGGAGAATTAATGTGTTTGGAGTGGAAGAGAATAAACATCTGTCCATCTGTGAGTCCTTATACTTACCTGTTCCATTAGAGATTCTTCCTTTATGTTATTGTCCTAAATTTCAAATTGACTCCCCATTCATGTGTTACCTGTCAGATCCAGGGATGGCTAACTTTTGTTCCTGCCAGATTTGGAAAAAAAAATAAAATTAGAGATCTCAGCTACTTCCGGGCCTTTTCCAGACTATGCCGTCACATGTACTCCCCTTTTCTCCTCTTTTTGGTTGCCCCTTGTGTGTTTCCTTCCCATTCTGTTTGTCTCGCTTGCTTATATTTGTATTCCTAGCACTTAGCACAATTCTCTGGCACATAGCAAGGGCGTGATAAAAATATCATTCAGGATAAAGGATTGAGCCTTCGGTGATACATTTTGCATCTGTAAGGAAGGTTAGGGGTGAACTTGACTGGGTTATAATGTACAGTAGAATTCACAGTGACATATGCTTGAGTTATATTGATTCATTATATATACATTATTTAGTGGAATCAGCATTTTCATTCAGGTAAGTACCTGCCTTCATGTTTACATGGTTCACTAGAAGTCAGAAATTAAATGTGTAGCTCTGAGATGATTTTTAATGATGTGAGTTGCCCAGGCTTTAGGAAAAGTTGCAAAGTTTATCTCTGAAATGTTCCTAACTTCTCTTCCATGCTCTTCTTCCCACCTAAACCTTCTTCTCACTCCTTTACACCCCAGGTTCAAAATGTCTTTATGTTTCCCTGTGGCTATCCAAAGGCTTCCTCTGTGACACCCCTTTCTGGGCTATACTCTATCCTTCAGTGGTTCATACTCTAAAATGTACTTATCCCTCTCCCCTCAAGCCTCATTCAGACTCTGCTCCTGACACGGGAGAGGCAATATAACCAAGAAATGCTGATTTGAGGGTCAGATTCACATCATATTCTATTTCAACATACAAACGAGCTAAATACTAGCTTTCTATTTTTCTGTTTAATTTTGAGTTTCCATTAAGATTCAGATACAGCATGGGCAGTGGACATAGGGCTGCATTTAGAGTCAGGGAGTACTGGATTCAAATCCTGCCTGTGACATTTACTAGCTAGAGAATTCTCACTTCTGTCTGCCTCAGGCTGGACTTATCTACTAAGTCATAAAGCAATTGTTAATCTGCTCTGCCTTGGTAGAGACAGTTCATCATGACAATGAGAAACCATTGGTAAATTCAAGAATATTTTTTAAATGAAATTAGTCTGCAACTGTAAGTATGAAAATATAGAATATTGCTGATCCGCCATGTGGTTCTATGACTGATTCCTCCATGTTTACCTAACCAATTTAAATCTTGAACTATTCTCCATCTGCAGAAGACTCAAATGAATGAATCCATATGATCAGCTGTGATTGGCATGTGGCTCTGATCGTTAAAGGGGACACAGTGCTTTGTGGTAGCTTTGAGGAACCATTTGATGTGAAATTATTTGTTATTGAAGGAATTACAAAAGCTGCCATACATCTTAATATAGTAATTAATTTTGATAAAGATATGAACTAAAATATATACAATTTATTTCATTTTCTTTTTACTAATGTCATATCATGTTTACATGATTTTTAATACTACAAATCTAAAAATAGTACTATTAGTGTAGTAATAAACACATTAGCATATGCTAATACTATAGTAGTGATATATATTTGATATAAATGTACATAAATGATATTTCTATACTATTAAAACATTTTAATCTCTTCCAAAACAGAGTATAGTGTATTAGCAAGAACTACTATTGCTAATTAGAGCTCATATTTACCTTAAGGTTGACAAAATGCTCTACACACATTTTCTCATTTGGTCATACACAAAACATGCTTTATCAGCATAGTTGTACAGTGGAAAGGACATTGGATTTCCCAATTGATAAATGGTTAAAGGATATGAAGAGGCAATTCTTAATGAAATAAATCTAAACTATCTATAATTATATAAAAACATGCTCCATATCACTAAATAGTTAGAGAAATTTAAATGAAAGCCAAATTCTGAGGTTCCATCTTGTGGCTATCAGATTGGCAAAGTTGAAAAAAAAGAAAATGGCAAATATTGAAGGGGAAAATGGGCGCATTGATGCACTGTTGGTAGAGTTGTGAATTGGTATAGACATTCTGGAAAGCATTTGGAATTTTGTGCAAGTTACTAAACTATGCATATGCTTTGACCCAACAATCCCACTATGAAAGAGGAAATTATTTACAGCAGCTCTTCTTGAGGTGGTAAAGAACTAGCAACTAAGGGAGTTCCCATCAATTGGGGAATGGGTGAATAAATCATGATGTATGAATGTGATGCAGAGCTATCTTTATTATCAGAAATGATGAAAGGGATGGTTTTCAGAGAAACCTGTGAAGACTTATATGCACCGATGAAGAAAGAAGTGAACAGAAGTAGGAGAACAATTTATACTATGCTCATTGTTGCTATTCAGGTGTTTCGGTTGTGTCTTACTCTTCATGACTCCATTTGGGGTTTTCTTGGTGAAGATACTAGAGTGGTTTGCCATTTCCTTCTCCAGCTCATTTTACAGATGAAGAAACTGAGGCAAACAGGGTTAAGTGACTTGTTGAAGCTCACACAGCTAGCGTCTGAGGCTGAATTTGAGCTCCAGAAGATGAGTCTTCCTGACTTCAGGCCTGGCTCTCTTTCCACTATACTACCTAGCTGCCCAAACAAAGGTCCCTGCCCTTTCTTTAATCCTTCTCTTTCCCCTAATATAGTATTCACTTTCCTGTGTTTACCATCACTAATTTCAATCTATATTGTTGTGCTTTTTGGGTAGAGAGCTGATCAGAAACAGTCATAAAGAACTGGTTTCAAGATCTTTTTTTTTTTTTTGACTTGCTGTGTGAGGCTGGGGAAGTCAACTTCTCTGTGTCCTAGGCAATGTTCTAAGACTATATAAGTGACAGAGAAAGTGAAAATGCAGATTTCTGTTGGTAAGCATTATGTCTCACTCTATATTGATGAAATTACAGGTCTGATCAAATAAAACAGAACAAAAAACAAAACAAAACAAATTCAACACTCTATAAATAAATATTTGACTTCTGATTGTATATCTCTTAAATGATATTTATAATTCCAGTTTTATGTTATGAAATGAAACATGAAACTACTAGTAGAGTTCCATTTTTGCTTGTGTATGGCCTTGACGATAACAATGGTGATGGTGATGGTGGTTGTAATTATTGACTTATGCAATCTTTATTTTGTGAAAAGTTCTCAAGTAAGTTAAAGAGAAAAGTAAAAGAAATACATATGAACCAGGATTAGCTTCATTTTTTTCTTTGTGGAAATCTGAAAGTCTCAGCTCTTTTCCTTCAACAATAATAAGGCCAACAGACATACATGCCTGTAATCTTACCTGATTGCTTTGTTTCCAATAATTCCTCAGTGGCCTATTTTTGGTTGAATTTAGACTTTTATAAAATTTCATTTTTAAAAACCTTTGCACTGGCTTATATTTCTACCTGTGAGTTCCTACTTTTTTTCAAGAAATGTATAATTTATCAAGCAAATTACAAGACTTTAAATTTTAGTAATGCTATAATTTGCTTTTCTAAAAAAAAGTTTATTCATGTTTTGTTTTTACTTTGCATTAACAGATTACCCTCATACTCTGTGAGGTCTTTTATAACAAAATAAAACAATTAAGCAAAACTTACAGTACAGTGACTGCCATGTGAAAGTGCATGAAAATTTCATACCTGTAGCAAACCCCCTTCCACAACTCTATTAAGACTTTTTTTTTAAATTAAAAGAAATCTATTTCCTCTCCCTGTTACTTCCCCTTGTTTTGAAGAAAAGAGAAGAGAAAAGCTAATTTCTTGTAACAAATAGCCAAGTAAAGTAATTTCCCCTTTGGCTACGTAAAAAAAAAATTATGTGTCGTTCAGCATCCTAAATCTATCTGTCACCTTGTTGTCAATAGGTAGATTGTATATTTCATCTGTCCTCTATATTCCAGGATGGTCATTAAATTGACCATAGTTCTTTCAACTTTCAAAGTTGTTTGTACTTACGATCTTCTTATTATATAAATTATTCTGCTCATTTTATTACCATCAACTTACAAACCATAAGTAATGTTAATGGGATTTGAAGATCATCTCCATCCATTAATAGGCTTCACACGGAGCCCTTTGGGGGAGGAACTTGCCTTAGGGGGGAAGCTTGCTTGTAGGAAGGCTCACACCTTTTGCTAATTTCTAATTAGGCACTGAGTCGTGAAGGTTGTGATGCCCTCTGGCTCTGAGAAGGGTATATATACTCGGAGGTGAGGTTTTGCTTTGGGGGCTTGCTTATGAGAAGGGCCTTGTAATTCCCTGGTTGAGACTCTGATTGGCCATATGTTCAGAGCTCCCCAACTGCTCAGAGGTAAAAGCTCTCCGGATCCAGGGAGGTATGTAAGGTGTATAGCAATATTGCTTTGGTTCAGGCAGTCAGAGCCCTGTCTGTTGGTCTTTATTTCTCTGTTTGTATTTTCTCTGAAGTCCAGGGTGCTGACTTTTCCCCTGAACTAGTGAATGTAATTAAGGATTGTTGACCCTTTAAACAGCTATCTTTCCTAGCAAAGCAGATCTAAGAACTTGTAATAGCAGCCATCCTGGGCTCATACCCGTTACACCTATAATTATTTTTTAAAAACCCATAACTTCTGTGGAAGCTGTTTATAAACTGAACACACACCAATTGGAGTGCAAAATGATTGATTTGGTTTTGTTGTCAAAATGGCCAAAGTTGCCAGCCCTCTAATTATTTATCTCATAAATTTAGTTTTTTCAAAGACAGAATAAGATCAGTCATTCAGATGTGGTTCTCAGTGTTCAACTATGCTATTGTCAGAAAAGACTTACCTGATTGTCATCATAACTGATTTTGTGTGCCCTATAGGCACAACCCACTTTTCTATGTCCTGTCCCCCCTACTATGGTCTCCAAAAAAAGCATGCTATTTCTTAATGCCTTTGAGGTTTATCATTCAGCTTCAACAACTTAGCACTTAGGGTCTCTTAAGGATAGCACTGCATGAGCAACCTCCTTAGATAAATAATGGATGTGTATAATTCCACTCAGAAATGGAATTCCTATCAGTGGTGGGGAAAAAAAATCACCCAACAAATAAAACACCAAAACCCTTTCAAAATAATCCCTTCTAACCAATTTTATTTCCTGCACGATATCAGCACTTCAGTTTTTTTTTTTCATATTCTCCAGTGGAGCAGAACACAGTTGATGGTGTGCTTTGCCCTTTTTGTGTTTATTTGTTTCACAGGCTACACTTAGGAGAACAAACCACCCTGCCTGATTTAAAGTTGAAAGATATGCTACACAGCATTCCTCCATCGCACCGTGAGTCAACAGCTGAACCAGATTGCTTTTTTTTCCCCTCCTGTTCTTCTCAGAAAGCTGTTTTCCCCCCAAAGTGAGATAACCTAAATGATGCAAATAAAGCTATTTGTGTGCAGTGCAAGGAAAGTTCAGCCAGTGGGGGGATAGATAAGTAATCGAAGAACTGTTTCCATGATGTGATCTTTTATAAAAAGGAGCTCAACCATAAAATTGCTAGGAGAGAAAATGATAATGGTTGATGGGACCGTTGTTGAAGTTGAGACACTTGACAAAAGTCCATGGTCATTCCCAGAATTTCTGAGTATATCCTCATGCTTCAAAAATTGTCCAACTATTAAAAAAAAGTTGATCTGTAATAAAATAAAAAAAAGTTTCAAGAGCTCATCATTTGGGTCAAATTGGAAAGTGCATTTCAAAGTCTTACCTAGATTTAGTCTTCAGATCAAAATGGACAGGTATATAGCACAACATTTCAGACACTGAAAATGTGACCAGAACAATTTATCAAGTAGGGAGGTAACATAGCACAGTGATGGATATGGTACCCGAAGAACCAAGTTCAAATCCTAGCTTTGTTACTGTACATATGTTATGCATCTCTATGACCATAGGCGAGTGGCTTCACTTTTCCAACCTTCAGTTTCCTCATTTGTAAAATTAAGGAGTTGGATTAGACAATCTCTAAATTCCCCTCTCTAAGTTCAAATCCTGCCTTAGACATGTACTAGCCGTGTGACCCTGGGCAAGTCACTTAACCCTGTTTGCCTCAGTTTTCTCATCTGTAAAATGAGCTGAAAAAGGAAATGCCAAACCACTCCATTATCTTTGCCAAGAAAACACCATATGGTGTCATTTTTGTTGTTCATCCTTCATTCTCAAAGAGGACGATGACATCACAGAGTTATGTCTTGACTTGCACATGAAGTGGATTTAAATGAAGCAGAGCTGCATGAAGATGTCAATATAAAGATGTCAGTTTCCATCTAGACTTTTTTGATATTGTATTGTTAAGTAGAAAATTCCAGATAACTAGAATCTGAAAATAACATGTAGGGAATTCTAAAAGTGTGGCCTTTTTAAGCTTGTCCTCTTAGAAATGTTATAACTATGATATTTGCTGCCCATGTGTTTAACTTTACGAGAGTAGCCCTCATCAGGTTGTTTATTCCCGCCTTGATATCATGTCTATAATTTGTAGGATTGAGATTACAGTCCTTGGGTGTGACAGAAAAATATTTTTATACCTATCATCTCAGATTTTGTTCAGTTACTTTTTATTAAACAATAAATTAGGAAAGCATACAATGATTTGTAATTACAGTATTAAAAGTGATATATGATTGAGAGCAAGATTGAAAGATGTCCAACTCTCTGTGTATAATGAAATGACTTTGCAATCAACTGTTAACAATCTTAATAATCTGCATCAATGTATTTCTCATACCAGTAATTTGGGTATCATATGCCCTTTAAATTACGGAAGCTTTTGCCCAGCTCACTGAATGCTTGGAATTTTCATAGACTTTTTTTTGCTACTGATTCTAATTATCCCAATAAAAGAACTTTCATCAGTGGCTGATTTCTACCAATTCCAAGAAAGGCCTTAGGCTACTTTTCACAACACTTCAGATCAGTTATTTGCTTCCTTTCCCTTCTCTTTACACAAAGGAGAAAGTGGGTTGCCTTTCCATTTGGCTTGGCAAAGGCTGGAGGAGTGATATTATAACCACACTCTGTATACCTATACACTTTCCTGTGACTCTCGTTATGTTTCTTTTTCAGTTAGAAGGGAACATTTTTTTTACTTGCCTAATTCTCTTCCCTTAGCTCTTTGTCTTTTGGAGCCTAGAGCTGGTATAAAGGTTATTTTAACTACCAAGCACACAGGTCACTACAGATAGGTCTGAATTGGAGGTAGCTATTGTCATATTTCATTTTTCTATATTCGAAATTTGGTAGTTGAACAAAGTTTGTCAGTAAGTGTTTTCCCAAAGTCATTATTATTATTAACAGTTTTTTATTCTTGTCTCTTCCACCTTCCAAATTTTATCCAATTATTCATAATGGACATTGTTGCAAAAATAATTACAATTAAGGAAAAAAAAACAAATCTGAGATTGTAAATGAATACTGATTATTTCACATATATTCATTTAGATTTATTCCAATCTCATTCCTAGGTCTTTTAGTCTGTTGATTTAGGTGAAGTTTTAGGAAAGAAAATGAATCAAAGGGGCTCCCTTTCAAATGGATTATTAATATAAAGAACTGAAGGGGATAAGTAAGCATAGCAAAGCCTGGAATACAAAAGGAATCCACAGATAGTGGGGTTCAATAGGACTCATTTAGCTAGAAGGCTTTTGCAATGGCTTTTAATAAAATTGCATCAGGTTTATTGCTTACAAAGCTGTAAGCCCATACATAGGTACTTGTAGTGAGCATGTACTAAGAGGAGTCAGGTAACTTTCTCCCTGTCAGGTAATATGTGTTTTGAGGCATGAAGCAAAGGGGAAGCTTAAGTATAAAGGTCAGTGAGATAGATAGATAGAGAGACAGAGAAAGAGCTAGTGACAGGCACCCTGTAGACTTGAAAGCAGTGGCAAACCGAGATGGGAGTCAGTGTGAAATGTAGTTGCTAAGGCATACATAGACCAGGACGTAGATCTGTGCTGAAGTCTACAGCATCTGCTCAGCCCAGGAAGGGGAGTAGCAAGCCCCCAGTGGAGACAGAAATCCAGTGACCCATAGAATCTGAGTCATATATGAACTCCATGCTGAAGATAGTAATAGAAGGGGATGTTAAATTGGCAACTGAGGAATTGAAAACCAAAAAAGGACTGAAAGGTCAATGATGAAGAGAACCTCATCATTGAAGAGGAGTGGAGGGACAAGAATCCTAAAAGCAAAGAGCTTTTAGTAACTGGGATGTGGAGGAGTAAACTCATGTCTTGCTCTTCACTAGTACAGTGTGTGTATGTGTTTGTTTTGGGGACAGTAGGGAAGGAAAGCTGATTCTCTAGCAATCCCAAACCACACAGGATAGCATGAGTCAGAGGGATGGTATTGGAAGTACCTTTAGGAAATGGAGAAGAGTTTCTTTTTGTCTGTGTAAAAATCTTGGGTGTGAGTCTGTCCTATATATTATTGTTTAAGTAACTTCTTTTCCATGTTCTACATCTATATTAGCCTGAATGCTCACTGAGGGAGATGCTTGCCCTTTTGGAGAAACAAAAATAGTCAAATACTGAAGTTTCCAGGGTTGCCCTGGCTGAGACATGAGCTGAAGAAAATTTCAAAATGATTCAGATGCTTAAATCTCTGAAATTTCTTTAAGTGGAGGAATGAGATGAAAACATTTTGAGAGAGATACTCCCCTCATCCTTCCCTCCTCCAATTATGCCCTGGTCATAACATCAGAAAAGATGCTCAGACATAAGAGCAAAGTTAAACATTACTGGATTCATTCATTGATCAAATAAGACCAATTAGAAACCAGTATTTCAGCCCTATGATAATTCTGATCAGTTTGTGATAGTTCACTGCTGAAGGCCTTCATTATCATAGATAGCAAAACAAGGCTTGTGTGTGCCCTTGTCAGCCTTAACTTTTTTTTTTTTGTCTGAGGAACTCTTTGAGGGAACCTATAGTTCCTGTGTGACACAGTTTGAGAAATGCTGCTATGTAGTCCATTTGCGCTGCTTTCTGAGTATCCCATCCCTGATGCACATTTTACTTGACTCTAAGCAAATATTGTCAATGGAACATTGACTACCGTGGCCCTCACTACTTGAAAATACAAGTTAGATTTCACCCCTCCTCTAGGTTTCTCCAGTACATTTAAGGGGGCTTTGGGGTGTCTAGGCTCTCTGCAAATGACTCCAGCCCTAATTGATACTGTTTTAAGAATAGGGGTGTCCTTTGCACCCCAGTTTCATTAAGCCACTAAAAGCTAGATTAGTTTTTATAAAGCAATATTTAATTTTTTTTTGAAGTCAACCTGCATTATTAACTTTTCTTCATCATTTTTCTAAGTCTAGACAATCAACAAAACAATAAACCAAACCCTGATTTGTCACATTTACTGATTCCCAAGGTGTAAATGTTCACACCCAAAATTTAACAATTGGCTCTGTGAAACGACTCCAGTATGGCTCTGGCTTGTAATCAGAAGACTAAGGTTTGAGTTCCAGCTCAAATTCTTTTTTGTTAATTAGATTTTTTTATTTTTAGATTACAACCCTTAGTTCTACATGTTCTTGAGTTTCAAATTTTCTTCCCTTCCCTCTCCTCCCCCACCCAAACGACATGCAGTCTGATATAGATTCTACATAAACCTTCAAAGCAACATTTATTTCAAAAGATGTCATCACAAATATACAAACTTATACTTCCAACATGTGGGAGGCAGAATCTTTCTCCCTCTTTATACCATTTCATTCTCTGGGAAAGGGAAGGGGATTAGGTTCCTAGCTTAACCCAATTCCGACAGAGCACACAGTCCCAGTTCAAAGTCTTGGGCTCAAGTCCCAAGTACCCTGGCTTCTCCATCAGTCTGGCAGGCTGCACCATCTAGGGAAATAGGTATCATGCTTAATAGCATATGCACATGTGTTTTCACACACACCCATACCCATGCCCACACCCATACCCATGCACGTTCCTCACCACCACCATGCACCAAGTAAGGCCTTCCTGAATATGATGCAAATACATCAGGCTGAATTTTATTCAGTAGGGTAAACTGAGTACTGCTCTTCAAATTTTAAGATATTTACCTAGAGAATATTTCTGCAACACATTCTTCCCTTACTGTTCAGCAAAGTGCTATCAGTACACCTTCCCCTTTAATTCCCTCCCGAGTGTCTCAGCCCATGGGCCATGAAGGATCTGCTTCTGCAAGGTAATAGAAGCAGTGCAACAGTGTTCTCAGAAGGAGTCAGGAAAGGGGAGAGTAAATGAGATGTGTATTTTTACAATCCAGATCTCATCCCTAGATATTCATTGACATTGCTCGGGCCATGGCTAGGCTGATGCCTACATTTCATAGGAGATTTGGTTGAAGGGGATGGCTTCCTCCTTTTCCCCATTAAGAGACGTTGGTGCCTGTCCCTCCATAGCTTTGCAGCTGCTTGCTATATCTATGATAAGGATACTCATTAATTCTGTTTACTTGGTTGTTGACAGCATATTTTTTCATAAAAGCAAGCTACTGTTAATCTCTTTAGTGCCATGCTTCATAGAATGCATCCTGTTCAGAGTTATATGAAGATGAGAATCTGTAACTTTAATAAACAGAATATGTTCTATGTAAGTGATGTCTTCTTTTTCTTTATTCCCTTAAAAATTTTTTTTGTATTCTTAGTATTTTATTTTCCCCCAACTACATGTAAGAACAATTTCTTAACATTCTTTTAAAAAACTTTGAGTTCCAAATTCTCTTCCTTCTTCCTTCCCCACCCCCCTTGTTGAGAAGGCAAGCAACTAAATATAGGTTATACATGTGTAATCATGCAAAACATTTCCATATTAGTCATATTGTGAAAAACAGACAAAAAAAACTCAAGAAAAATAAAGTAAAAAAAAAAAGCACGCTTCAATCTGTATTCAGACTCCATCAGTTCTTTGTCTGGGGATGGATAGCATTTTTCACCGGAAGTCCTTCTGAGTTGTCCTGGATCATTGTATTGCTGAGAATAGCTAATCACTTAATAGATTTGAACTCAGGTCTTCCTTCCTGATTCTAGGCACAGCACTCTAGCCACTGCAGTACCTAGCTGCCACTCTGGGAATAACCCAGGCCAGCATGGTTGTTCCTTCAATACCTTCAACCATTCCCCAAGCAGGTGGTGTTAGGTTCTTACAACCTCCAATTGTAAGGTTCCCATAACTCCGAGTGTTCTTGAGCCACAGAGCGTAAGTATGGCCTTAGCCTGTTTTATCTAGGCCATGACTATGTTGGCTTTTATGTCCCAGCATCATCACTATTTATGGCCTTAGTTTTATGCTGTGCCTCAAGGCCTTCATCAGCATTCAGTAAAGCTCAATGCATGCGACTCCCTCCGCAGACATGCCAACATAGGCAGAGGGGACTTCTAACACAGAAGCAAGGTTACCCCACTATGGGAAATGAGGTGCCTCAGAACTACACTGCTCTTCTACATGGCGGTCTCATCGGGTTCTCTTTCTCTACCTAATATCTGAGCTATAAAGGGCAGCTTAGATACACTGACAGAGGCCTAGGTGAGCTTAGCTTCAGGCAGCCTGGGAAATCGAGGGTGAGGGGAAGTTTGAGAATGGAAGATAACCTGTCAAGGTCATTGGTAATAGCTACTACTTCCTGGCTGTGGTAGCACGCAGAAGATTAGGTCAAAGAGTTGGAGTGGGACGTGATTTTGCTAGAGCCTTATTGGCCCACCTATATTGGACCTAGGATCCTCAAAGGTCATTGTGAATTATCTACCAAAAATTACAGAAAGACTAATTCTTAGGAAACCTAGTGCCTTGAGCAAAGGCTTATGATAAGCTAGCAATGAAAGGGATTCCTTAAAGCCCTAAGCCAAGTGTTTCTGACTCATTCATATCATTTAGTCTTGGCATAGTATCAGAGAATTATGATCGATCAGTCACTCAGTCAATAAGCATTTATTATATACCTACTGTGTGCCAGGAACTGTGCTAAGTTCTGGGGATATCAAGAAAAACAAATCCAAATAAAAATAAAAACATGAAAAGCAAAGAAAAACCAGCTTCTCTTTCAAGGATTTCATAGTTTAAGGGGGGAGGCAACATGCAAATAACTGTATACAAACAAATGTATATATTTATGCATATATGTGTGTGTATGGACATATATGTGTATACACACACACACACACATATATATATACATATATATATATATATACATATGTACACAGGGTGATTCTTAGAGACAAGAGATTAAAATTAAGGAGGACTATGAAAGGCTTCTTGTTGAAGGTGAGACTTTAGCTGGGACTTGGAGGAAGCCGGGGAAGGCAGAAGATGGAGACGAAGAGCAAGAGAATTCTAGGCATGAGGGACAGCCAATGAAAACATCCAGAGTTGGGAGATGCAGTATAAAGGACAGCAAGGAGGTCTGTGTCACTCAGTCACAGAGTGTGTGTAAGGGAGTAAGGTGTAAGACTGGAAAGAAAGCAAAGGACCAGTTTATTAAGTTTTATGTCCAGTCTTAACTTCTCTTGAACTATGGTCCTGCATCTCTGGCCAGTTTAAAAGCCAAAGAAAATGTTACATTTGGTCTTAGAAGTAAAATGGAGCCACTTAAGTTTATAATAGAATAAATGATAACATGATCAGACCTGAACTTTAGGAAGATTAATTTGATAGCTGAGTGGAGGATGGACTGAAGTGTGGATGGACTTGAGGTAGGGGGAACAACCAGCAGAATACTGCATTAGTCCAAGGATGAGATTATGAGGGCTTGAACTAGGGTAGTAGATATATAAGAGGATAGAAGGGAGGCATATATAAGAGATGTTATGAAGGTAGAATCCATGGGCCTTAGCAACAAATTGGATATTGGAAAGGAGAGAGTGAACCATTGAAGATGCCATCTAAGTTGCAAACCAAGGTGCCTGGGAGGATGATGATTCCCTCAACAGAAAGGAAGAAGTTAGGAAGAGGGGAGGGTTTCTGAAGAAAGACAATGAGTTCAGTTTTGGACACGTGGAGTTGAAGAGGTCTATAGGTCATCTAGTTTGAGAGGTCTAATAGGAAGTTGGAGAAACAGGACTGTAGGTCAAGAGAAGTTAGGACTGCATATAAAGATGAGACAAGAATATATATATATATATACACATATATATACATATATATACATATATATACATATATATACATATATATACACACACACACACATACATATGTGTGTGTGTGTGTGTGTGTGTGTGTGTGTGTGTGTGTGAAATTGAATCCATGGTAACTTATTAGATCACCAAGTAAAATAGTATAGAGGGAGAAAAGGACCATTGGGGATAGCCATGATTAATAGGTGTGTTCTGGATGAAACTTTAGCACAGGAGACTGAGGAGTGGTCAGCTAAACAAAAGAACCAGAAGACAGCAGTGTGGGGAGACCCTAGAAAAAAAGAGTATCAAGGAGAAGAGGACGATCGATAGTTCTGAAGACCGCAGAGAGGTCAAGAAGGGTAACAATTGGGGAAAGACCGTTAGATTTAGCAATTAAGAGATGATTGGTAAGCAATGTTAGCTGGACAGTGAGGTCATAAGACAGCTTGCGGAGGGTTAATAAGAAAGCAGGAAGGAAGGATGTGAAGGAACTTATTGTAGACGGCCTTCTCAAGGATAGGGCCATAACGAAGAAGTAGGATGAGAGCTGGCCAGGAAGGATAGATCAATGAGAGTTTTTTCAGAATGAGGATGACGTGAGGATATTTTCAGGCGGTAGGGAAGCAGCTAGTAGAGCGGGGGAGGTTGAAGATTATGAGAGAACAGGGATGACGGAGGAGACAGTCTTCTGGGTGGGATCACTTGCGCATGAAGTGGGTTTGGTCTTGGCAGTTAGAAGGGTCATCTCTTCATGTGAGACAGGAGTAAAGGAGCAGATAGTTGCAGAAGGCATCTAAGTGAGATGAGGAAGAGGGGAGAAGAGGGAGTTCTTGATGAATGGCCTCATTTTTTTAATGAAATATGAAACAATGTTCTCAGATGACAGCGTGGGTGGGGGAAGGGAAACTATAGGATGTTCAAAGAAAGATGGAAAGATCTAGAAAAGATAGTGATACGATTGGGGGATAGTGATTGTTTATAGAATCTTCAAGTTGGAACTCATATGGTCCATCCATTCCCTACACAGAGAAGGAAACCAGAACTGGAGGTTACTTTTGATGTAACAGTGACATGTTGAGGAGACAATATAATACCCCAACTAAACTGAAGGTTTAATATTCAAAGGTTCCATTATAAAACCATACTAAAGAAACAAGGGGCAGTTAGGTGGCACAGTGGATGGGGCACCAGGCCTGGAGTCAGGAAGACTCATCTTTCTGAGTTCAAATCTGGCCTCAGACACTTACTAGCTGTGTGACCCCGGGCAAGTCTGTAAAATGAACTGGAGAAGGAAATGGCAAACCACTCCAGTCTTTGCCAAGGAAAACCCAAATAGGGTCATGAAGAGTGAGACACAATTGAAAAACACTGAACAACAAAAAGAAACAACTCCTCTGCACAACCTTATACCCAGTTTGAGCGTTTTACTTGATGGGGCCACAGAAGATCAGAGAGACAGAAGTAGGTTTTTCCCTTCTATAAATTTCTGGGGTTAAAACTGCAGAGAGACAACTTTATAACACGCCAAGAAATGAAATGGCAAAGCCAAGCCTACGAATGAATGAATGAATGAATGAGCATCTGCATTATGTACAGAGGACTGTGCTTGGTCTGATTTTTCATTTGGGGATCCAATAAACATTTAGATTGTTTCTCTGAAGCAATATGGTATCCCCTAAGTTTTGAAATATCTTCCTCTTCTTTGCATTCTTTTCTCCTTCTATGAGATCTGATCCTAGTATTTACTATATTCAGGAAGCACACTGTTCTCTTGGGCAGCCAGATTGACAGTGGTGGTGACAGCCTTTGAGAATCTAAATTGAACAGGAGTTATGCACATGTATGGGGACAGAAATGATCTCCTTGAGCATTAGAGAGAGCAAAAACAAAGTGGGCATCTTTCAGCATCTGTACTATGCTTAAAAGCCTCTAGGAAATGCTCTAATCTACACAGCCTGTGCACTCGGCATATGGGGTGGAATGCTGCAACAAGAAGACAATTTCTTCTGCCTCTCACTAGCCTGTAAGGGTTTCTTATTTGACAGTCATTTGTGGGTGACACAGAGGAGGTTAGTAAAGAGACAGGGAAATTTGGCAGGCTTCATCCATTTGCTTTGTCGGGTTGGTTAAAAGAAAAGACAATGAGTTTAAATTGCAGCCAGACCCTTGTTAAGAATACTAATCCAGCCAAGGAGGGATGATGAGTAGACAGCTGTGAAAGATAACAAAGCATATACAGTATATTATTTCAGCTCCATTTTTAGACCCTGGCTTTTGAACTTATTATAGATAGGAATTATGAAATCAGTTTGATTAATTAAGTGGAGGCTCACTTCTCAGAGTCAGTACCTAGGCCTGTTCTGAAAACACTATTTGAATATTATTATTACTTTATGGAACCCTTCTGATAGATCAGGATATCTCTCTATACAGTGGTAACGTTGAATACAACAATAGAAGTCCTCTAGCTAAAAGACATGGAAACTGGAAGATTTACCAAAAAAAACCCCAGAAGTTGCTTTGTCAAGTGATAAGCTCCTCATAGCATCTCTGTGTATATGCAACTTATGAACATGGTGTGCATGGGAAAACCCAAAAGGACACATACATTGATCACATGCTATTGATAAATGCTACTTGAAAATCACTTCCCTTGCTCCTACAAATCTTGTGTTCTCTTCACTCTTACATAATCTTTTTACTCTTTTCTCTTCACTTAATGTCTATGTGTGCTCCATACCCATCCTCATTTTTGTTCCCATTACCTATCTGACCCCTGCCTTTGCCTAGCAAGTTACAATAACCTTGTAGTTAGAAGCTGCCAGAATGATTTTTTTCAAGCATAGGTCAGACCAGGTCACTCTATAAACTTTGGAGCCCATCTGTTGTTGCTGAGGCTAAAATACAAATTTCTCTGTATAGCTTCCAGAGCCCTTCACTACCTGTTCCCAATTTATTCTTTTAGTCTGATTATATATTACTCTCCCTCTCATATGTTAGTCTCCTTCCCTCTGTGAACCTGCTAATTGACTTCTTCTCTGTTACACACTCACACTCTCTCTCTCTCTCTCTCTCTCTCTCTCTCGTAATCTCTCATGTCTGGAATGCTCTCCTTTTACCTCAGAGAATCCCTCTCTTCCTTCAAGACAGAGCTATCATATACTGATCCACTCCCCCACCCCCGACTATTATTGCCCTTCTCCTGTAATTACTTCATATCTAACGACTTGCATTTATTTGTATTTATTTCCATTATGTTTATTATTCTGTGTGTTTCTTTTTTCCTCCACTAATATATAATCTGAGAGTAAGAATTATTTAACTTTTTGTTTGTATCACCAGTGTCTAGAACATAAGTCCTAGTATATAAGAGATGCTTAACAAATGCTCATTGAAAGTTGTGGTATATGATTGTGATGGAATATTATTGTGCTAGAAGAAATGACAGGTAGGATGATTTCAGAAATACCTGGAAAGATGTACATGAACTGATACAAAGTGAAGTGAGCAGAACCAGGAGGATGCTGTACATAGTAACAGCAACACTGTAAGATGAATTGTAAATGACCTAGCTGTTCTCAACAATACAATGATCCAAGGTGATCCCAAAGAACTCATAAAGAAGCATGCTATTCACCTCCAGAGAAAGAACTGATATCATCTGAATATGGACTGAAGCATGCTATTTTCACTTTCTTCCTTTTATTTTTTTTATTCAACTTTTCTTGTACAAAATGACTAATACTGGAAATATTTTACATCATTGCACATATGTAAACTACATTGGATTAGGGCAGGAAGAGGGGCTAGAATTTGGAACTTAAAACTTAAATGTCTAAAAATTGTTTTAACATGTAATTGGGGAAAATTAAAATGTTATATAAAATCAAATACTTGAATTTATTGGTTGATTATTGATTTATTTATTGGCTGTGCAAAGTCATCAGCCATACTACCTCCTCCAGGGTCATCTGAGTCTAGTGTCAAAACATAGGTCAGGGTGACTAGAGATGATGACTCCTAGATGCAATGGGAGACTTTGGCCTTTTTAAACTAAAGTCTTTCACAGGTCTCAGTTTGTCTGAGGCAATACACATTCAGTAATTTTAGACTAGGTAAGAAATGATGCAAAAGAAGGCTTAGTCTACCTACTCAATCAAATGCTTGAATTGAATGATTGAATGAATCTAGAGATTCAGTGACATATAACCTATTTTTATCCTTTACTACTGCTCTGTAAAATGTTGCCTGTTGTTGCAGAGGTATTTCTATAAGTTTTAACCTATTATAATTACTCTGAGAAAATCTATCAACATTCTTCCTCCTTTTTGGTCAGAAAGTATTCATCTTTCTACAGTTTCCTTTCAGTGACAGGCCCTGTGTTTTACTCCTGTTGTTCTAGTTATAGAACGAAACTCATTCCTCTCATTTGTTCGCTGTTGTTCAGGTGGAAACAGTCATAAGACAAGTTGCCATTCTGATATTATTGGTATTATTCTATTATATTTAATGACCTATGGATTATTAAACTAGTCCATTAGAACAGTTTGTTTTTTGTAATTGAATAAAAGCATTAGGATATAAGTAAGCTCATCTTCCGAAGTCTCACTGACAGCATCTTCAGAGCAACTCCATTAGCAGACAGGATGATGGGGATGATAAGTACCACATTTATTTCCACAAAATTTTGATTTCTTCTAGATCTTTGTATTTTGAAAACTTCATTGCCCACAGTTTGTAGGTTATGAATATTTAGTATGATGACACATATTAAAATGGCTTTTCTTAAGTTTTAATGGTTATATATTATGTACGAGCAATTTATAAGGCTACAGGATAGACATTTTTGTAGTTTATGTTATCACCATCACAAACCTTTCCACTTATACAAACAGTTCCATATGATTCAGCCAGTTTGATGCTTCTTGGTTAATTTATTTTTGGCTAAGTTTATGTGGATGCTGCCCATGGAGGGTATTTTGATTCTGTCTTGGATCTTAGCCATTTCATACTTTCCTTCCATAGGTAAATCACTTATTGTTACATTTGATTAATCAAATGGTATGTACTTTTTCTCAGCCTTATGATCATTTGGTGGAATGATTTTTACTTTTTCCAAAATATTTCTGTAGATTTTTGACTAATTTACTATCCGGTCTCAGAATATTTATCATTCTTGTTATTTTTTGGTGAGGTATAGCTGCCTTAAGGTGATGGATTCTGTGTTTTGTTAGTGTTGATTGTTGTATTGTTTTCTGCTAGGATCTTTTCTAAATCCATAATGGTCCATTTTAAAGCTCAGAAAATATACATTAATTTACTTGTCAGTCAACTAGCATTTATTAAGTGTCTGCTAGGTACAGTTTGTTGTTGTTGTTTGTCCTTCTTTCTGGAAGAGGACCAACGCATCAGAAGGGTGATATCTTAACTGGCAAGTGAATTGGATTTAAGTGATGCAGGGCTGTGCTAAGTCATCAGCCATACTCTCTCCTCCAGGGTCATCTGAGTCCATTGGCAAAACATAGGTCAGGATGACTAGAGATGACCCCAGATGCAGTGGGAGACCTTGGCCTTTTTAAACTAAGGTCTTTCCCAGGTCTCAATTTGTTTGAGGCAACATCCATTCGGTAATTTTAGACTAGGTAAAAAATGAGGCAAAAGAAGGCTTAGTTTGCATAGTCAAAAAAAAGTCAATCTGGGAGGGGAAGACCCTCTGGGTTTCTGGCCAGAACAGAAATAAGTGCTATTTACACTCTCTCTGAGCCGTCAAAACTCAAACAGGGACTAAGTGAGGCTTGGGTTGGGACCTCTTATTGGCCAATCAGTGAGAGCCAAAGTGATTTGAATCTAAGGCTTAATCTAGTAGCTTCATTCGAATCCCAATGGGCTTTATCAAAGCCTGGTTTTCTGGAGCTCTATTTCAAAAAATCATAAATGAAACTACATGGGACAAAAGTTAATTGTTCCAGTTTTTTTTTAAAAAAATGATAGAATAAATAGAGAAGAGAAAAAAATCTAGCCCTTAAACCCCAAAATATCTTGCGAAGTTTCAGTGATCAAAATTTGTATTCCTTTGGACAGAGCACCCACATATACAGGTATGTATGATTCGCTATGTAGACAGAGGGAGAGGAGAAAGGAAGTAAGGAAGTACACAGTACTAATTTCTAGAGACACAAAGAAGCATTAAGACTGGTGGTATTTAAGAATTAATCATTTCAAACATCCTTTTCCCACTGAACTTTGATTTTAGGATGCTAATAAACCTCCCAACACATTCAGCCACAATTTTCTCCTTAAAGCTTTGCCATCCATGTCTTTTTTCCTGGGGGATCAAGGTATTTATAAGTATTACTTTAATACATTGGTTCAATTTGACCTCCGAATTCAAACTCAAAACCTTTAGCCTCTATCTTTTTCCATGGCATGTGTTAAGAATTTTAAATTGATCAAATCAAATGGTTTGCCTGGGAGAGACCAAGGTATTTTTAAGTATTGTCTTCATCTTCTAGTTTAATATAACCTCTGGATTCCGGCTCAAAGATCATTGTTGTTGTCGATGGTGGTGTTGGTGGTGATGATGATGGTGATGATGACGAAAGTGATGATAATTACCATGTCTCATTTGGCAACTGTTGTGATTATCTTACCTCCTGTAGCGCTGTCACCCTATACGGCCTAACATGATTTGTATGTCAGGTTACCAAACTGTTCATTTAACCAAGTTACTTCTCTTGAACCATATGTGGCAACACGTATGGATACACACACAATGTCAGGATTACTAGATTACTGGAATCTTTGACTCAATTTCTCAGATATTTGGGAGATGGGTAGTTCATACCTGACACCAGAAATAAAGTATCCAAGAACTGTGCATACCTATTTTGAAACTGAAATGGATTTTACTCTTATTTATAATTCCCTCATCTTTGAATGATTATGATATTTTAAATTCTTCAGTGTCTACTCTATCAGAAATTATTTTGCTCATGAATACTTCCTATAAATTTCACAGAATATAGAATAAATTGACAAGTTTTTGAGCAAAGGGAATAAAATTTGAGCAAAAGGAAATGGAATCATGTGCTTAGGAAGCTTATTGAAGGAAATTGTTCTCTTTCCTTTACTGCCAAATTTTTGGGAAAATAAAAGAAATAGGTAGGGGATGCAATTTTGGATGTAGAGCACTATTATATGCCTTTCCATTTTTGGTTGGTTCCTATTTTGTTCCAATTTGAACCCTGTTGGGATGTGGTTTCTACTGCCTAGTTGGGTACCAAGAAAGAAGAGAACAACAGATTTTGACCATTATAAGAACTTTTCAGGACCTTGGAAATAGAATTCTCTCTTACCACCACCACTCCCCTCCAAATTCTGAGTATAAAATAGACCCCCATTTCTAAGTTAAAAAATATTCCTGAAATGTTTTTGTCTGTCTCTATCAGCTCTTTAGTATGTATGAGGTAATCCATTCTGACAGCTTTCTTCATTTCATAAACAAGCAACCGCCCCTTCTCCCCCCTCCTCTGTAACTCAAGAAAGATTGTGTCTCTGCCCAAGGACTAACCAAAAGCGGCTTCTGGTCATTTGTATGCATGGAGCTTGCTGAGGATGAATCACCGCCTGCTTCCGTTGAGCCAGTGTACAGTAAATATCATACATACCAAGTCTGAACTGAAAAGAGCTTTTTTATGTTAAGCAATACAGGACAATGGGTTCTGTGTATTGAAGCACAAAAAAACAATAGTTGTTGATTACAGGTACAGAATTATTTCCTTGCTGAATAATGCATTGCATATTTTCTGGAAATTAGATTTAATAAAATGGAAATTGTTGTGCAAATAAATATACACACACCTACGTATAGGTTTATTTATATATTGATGTATGGAACAATCTGATGGCATGCTAAATGCTGCAGTGTTTATCTATTCCCTGTGTATTTGTATGTACCTAGTAACATCCCTGCCTCAAAACTATTTAAAAGTGAATTAGAAATTTCTTTTTAAAAATGACACTGCACATACAAAGCAGGAAAGATGTGTTGAAAAAATAGATTACAAGTGGTGGAAGAAAGTGAGTTTTGCATATGTGGTTAGTCGAAATAGATGAAGAGTCTTAAAAAAAAGCAAGGAGAGGAAGTCTCAGATCTTTACTTTAGCTCAGTCAGAATAGCTTCAGCTGGATGAAACTCAATAGGGACTGTCTTTCACATGTGTAAAATACAAATCTCCTAAGACAATCCTTTGAAAGAATTTAGTTACAAGATAACTGTGGGAAGCTGCCACTAGAATATTAATAAACCAATAAAATAGAAAACTGGAGCCTGCCTATGTAGAGAAGGGAAGATAAAATAATAGGGGAGACAGATACCAAGCCAATGTCAGAACATCAAAATTAAAGGTGAAGCTTTCCATAAAGCATGGTGGCCGTTGGGTTGTCAATCATTCACATTTTCCCTGGACCACACAGAATGACCTTTGCCCTGTATCATCAGAAACATGATGGGGATCTCAAAATGAGACCATTTAGGGTTCTAGTCACATTCCCTCTGCTGCTGTCTGGGGCACCTTGGACCAAGGGTGACAACCTTAGGTGACTGATAATTAACATTTCCTTTTCACTATGAAAGGGGATCTCAAATGGCACAGATCTCCTAATTTTTTTTTCTCTCTAGACCCTCCTCTTTCCTTAGATTCCCCTGTCACTCTCAGCACACTGCTGTCTCCTAGGCTCTTAACCCCTGGATGATATTTGATGCCTTAACCCTCTAATCTAATGTCAAACTTGGCCACTTTATCTCTCAGTTCTGACCTTTCCTCTCTCATTCTGGCTCAAGAGCTTTCATCCAGGCTTTGGTTAAGTCACATGAGGTTTCCCACTTTCAACCTCACCCAACATAAGCTCTTCCTGCATGCAGCAGCCAGAATAGACCATTCTAAGCCTGTGGATGCAATCTCATCACTCTGAAGACTCACGTCTCAAATCCTGCTCATGACATTCTATCCTTGAGCAGCGGAAGGAATTGGATCCAAAGCACAGCACAGGCATGCATCCATGATGGGGTGCTGGCTGCTGACACTGCGTGACTTCAGGGATACTGAGGCTCTTCAATGAACCTGTCTGCTTATTTCACTTTACTGAGAAAATCGAGGTGGTCTGTTACGAATTCTCCTTTGCTCCAATCTTGAAGGATGAGGTAGACTATTCCCTTTCCAAGGCTAACACCTTGGGCTTGTGTCTCACTCGTCTCCTCTAGAAGCTTATCTCATCCCAGCCGCCATCCTCTTTCTCTCAATTTCCGTCACTTTCAATTCACTCCCTAATTCTTTTCCTATGCCTAGAACACACTAAGGGATTCTTTACACTTAACAAACCTCCCTTTGATCCCTTCAACCTGTAACTCTAATGTTCTACTTTCTTTTACTGCTATATTCCTAGAAAAAAATAGTTTCCACTTGCTGCCTCTAATCCCTTACCATCTATTTACTCCTCAGTCCCTTGTAATCTGGCTTCCAAGTCCAAAACTGTTCCCTTAAAAGTCACTAACAATCCTGTAACTGACAAACCCAAATTTTGCTTAAAAAACAAAATCCTTTTCCTTAATAATTCTGTCTCTTTTGACATTGCTGGTTGTCCTCCTTTCTTTCACAAGCTTCCAGGATATTTTTCTTTTTTGGTTCTCTTCCTACCCATCTGATGACGCCTTTGAGGCTTCTTTATTGATTCATCATCTTTCTCCCAGGCCCCTGAAAACTGGCAACACCAAAGACTCGGTTCTGAGTCTTCTTTTTCTCTCTCTTTCCATTCTGCCTCATTGATCTCATCTGCTGCTATGAGCTCAATCATTATCTTTATGCTAATGAATCCCAAATCAATATTTCTAGCTGATCTCAACTTTTCAAGAAATTCCAGCTGCATATCTCCAGTGGCCTACCTGACATCTCTATAGAGATATCCCTTTGGTACCTCAGCCTCAAGAACTCATAATTCCTATTAAATCTAGCTCTTTTCTAAACACACACTTTTCTGTTGATGGCACCAATAACCTACCAGACATCTAGGTATACAACTTTGGAATCATTTTTTTCATTTTTAAAATTATTTTATATTTTTAGTTTTCAGCATTGATTTCCACAAGATTATGAATTACAAATTTTCTCCCCATTTCTACCCTCCCCCCCCACTCCAAGATGGCATATATTCTGCTTGCCCCGTTCCCCAGTCAGCCCTCCCTTCTGTCACCCCACTCCACCCCACCCCCTTTTCCCTTACTTTCTTGTAAGGCAAGATAGATTTCTATGTCCCATTGCCTGTATATCTTATTTCCCAGTTGCATTCAAAAACATCTTTTTTTTGAACATCTGCTTTTAAAACTTTGAGTTCCAAATTCTCTCCCCTCTTCCCTTCCCACCCACCCTCCCTAAGAAGGCAAGCAATTCAACATAGGCCACACATGTATCATTATGCAAAACTCTTCCACAATACTCTGTTGTGAAAGACTAACTATATTTTGCTCCCTCCTATCCTGTCCCCTTTTATTCAGTTTTCTCCCTTGACCCTGTCCCTTTTCGAAAGTATTTGCTTTTGATTACCTCTTCCCCCTATTTGCCCTCCCTTCTATCGTCCCCCATTTTTTATCCTGTTCCTCCTTCTTTCCTGTGGGGTAAGATACCCAATTGACAGTGTATGTTATTCCCTCCTCAAGTCAAATCCAATGAGAGCAAGATTCACTCATTCTCCCTCACCTGCCCCCTCTTCCCTTCCAATAGAACTGCTTTTACTTGCCACTTTTATATGAGATAATTTACCCCATTCTATCTCTCCCTTTCTTCCTCTCTCAATATATTCCTCTCTCATCCTTTAATTTGATTATTTTTAGATATCATCCCTTCATATTCAACCCACCCTGTGCTCTCTGTCTATATAAATGTATATATATTCCCTTCAGCTACCCTAATACTGATGTCTCATGAATTACACATGTCATCTTTCCATGTAGGAATGTAAACAAAATAGTTCAACTTTAGTAAGTCCCTTATGATTTCTCTTTCTTGTTTACCTTTTCATGCTTCTCTTGATTCTTGTGTTTGAAAGTCAAATTTTCTATTCAGCTCTGGTCTTTTTATTGAGAAAGCTTGAAAGTCCTCTATTTTATCAAAAATCCATATTTTGCCTTGGAGCATGATACTCAGTTTTGCTGGGTAGGTGATTCTTGGTTTTAATCCTAGCTCCATTGACCTCTGGAATATCATATTCCAAGCCCTTCAATCCCTTAATGTAGAAACTGCTAGATCTTGTATTATCCTGATTGTGTTTCCACAATACTCAAATTGTTTCTTTCTGGCTGCTTGCAGAAGCTTTTCCCACTAACCTTCTCTGTTGTCTTTGGTGTTTGTGGCTTGAGAAGTCTGGTAACTGCTACAGCTCACTGATTCAGGGCCCTACAGCCTGTTCCACTCGGCTCCTGATCTGGTTGGTCCTGGGCTGTACTCTGCTCTGCTCCCAGCTCCATGTGATAGACCCTTCCCAGTGACCATCCAGGCTGTCCTGTGCTGGAGTCCAGCTTCTCTTTGCTATTTTGTGGGTTCTGCAGCTCTAGAATTTGTTCAGAGCCATTTTTTATAGGTGTTTGGAGGGAACTAGTGGGGAGCTTAAGCAAGTCCCTGCTTTCCAGCCACCATCTTGGCTCTGCCCCCTTGGAATCCTTTTTGACTTATCTCTCTCCTTCCCTTCCCATAATGTAATCAGAAGAAGGAAAAAAGTTTTAGGAAAGACACCAGAATGGTTTAATTTACATTTCTCCAGCCCATACCCTTCTCTTTATTCACACTGCCACCACTTTAATTCATACCCTTATCACCACTTATCCGTACCACTCTATTAAACTCATTATTCCTGCTTCTTGGTTATACTTTATTCAGTGTTCTCTTCCTAAGGAATAGGTCATGACTCATAGATGTAGATTTAGAAGAGAACTTAGAAATCATTTCTATTCCAACCCTCTCATTTTACACTGAGGCATAAAGAAATTATAAAACTTGCTCAAAGTCATAGAGCCAGCAATTATTAGAGCCAGAATTAGTCTCCTGGTGTTCTGATTCCAAATCCACCACACTTTCTTTATATCATGAAGTGATATCATGTCATTTATATCATGACCTCTTCTAAACGACCTTCAGTTCCTTTCTATTGCCTTTAGGATAAAATACAAATAGCTTAATTTGGATTTTGTAATTTCCTACAATATTGCTCTAACACACTTTTCCAGCCTAATTTCATACCTTTCTCCTCATGCACTCCAGGTTCCAGAGAAACTGGACAATTAGCTATTTCTTTTGCTTAAAATTCTGTGTTGAATCTCCATCCCCCATGTCTGGAACATATTTCTCCTCATCTCAATCTAGAATCTTCCTTCACTCTTCAGTTCATGGGCCATCTCCTCCATGAAGCTTTCCTTGATCCCCTCAGCTAAAAGGATTCAGCTCTGCCTGGAGCACCATGTCTGAGTCTTTCCCTTATTTATACATATACTATATCCCAACTCTTACTGGAAGATTGTAAGCACCTTAGGCACAAGACACATGTCATTTTTTTGTCTTTTCTCCTGAGACCCTAACAGTGTAATTTAAACACAATAGGCACTTAATAAATGGTAGTTGTTTCTTTTGTTTTTTATTACAAATAAAGGAAGATTTGTTAACAAGAGAGCAAGGGCTAGAGAGAGTAGAGAAATCGGACAGAGGTGGACAGGGACTTGGGAGAGGCAGGGCAGAACTGGATGGGATGAGAGTGGTAACAGAGAAAAGGATGCTTATCAGGGCAAATATAGGCTCTAAATGGCAGGAATGGGCTGAACAGGAGGTTGGGATTTGCTAGACAGGGCAGTAGACTGATACTTGTAAAATAAATCAGCTGCAATACTCCAATCAGAATTTTTGTGGGACGGAGCATTCTAAGATTTAGTTTCCCAAGACAAAGCCCTCTTGGATGAAATAAAAGTGGACCAAAGGTTATGGCAACTGGAAAGGTGCTGGATGTTGACTATCTTTTGGGATATTAATAATAGCTTTCGGGCATGTTGATCTAAAGATGATGACCAGGTTGCAGAAGGTTCACAAAAGGGGAAGGTAAATGGATTTTTATGGAATAGGAGGCACAAATGATTAAGGAGATGAAAGTATTAAGAGGGAGAAAGTAAAGGTTTTTGTTCAGCCATAAACTGACTGCATAAACTTGGGAAGTTGCCTCTCTTGTCTCAGTTTTTTCTGCATCTATAAGAGGGGGGGGATTGATTAGATATTCACTAAGGTCCTTTTTAGCTTGCATATTCTATGATTTATTAGGTTGGTGATTTTAAGAGGAGGAAAGGTAAGGATACGAATTTGTATTAAGATTTCCTTCTCCTCTCTTCTTCCCAAGCCATTCTTCTTCCTTAAAGTAGGTCCATCTCCACCAAATGAGAATGATTCCTGCATCATCATAATGAGCCAAAATAGCCAAAGGGTAGAAAGGGAGATTTCATTTTGCTCTAATTGATGCCAATGCCATGGAAGATTGGCACCAAAGCCATGACAATCTCAATGTTTTCCAGCTGTTCCAATCACTTTAAAGGCCCCCATGTGTTGTTGTTTATATAATCTGGTAAAAGGGGAAATGAGATTGAAAGGAATGATTTAGGCACTTTGTGAAATACAGTATTCACAAAGTTCAGACAAATTGAAGAAATGCAACCATGGGGTTTATAACATTTTTATTGGGCTACATAAAGTTTATATCATTAACAAAAAAGGAAAACATGACTTACAAAAATAATACAAAAAAATTTGAACCCTTTAGATCCTATAGTTCAGAGCATTTTAAAGTAATGGATGGAGGTGGCTTTGAAGAACATTGTCCTATTCTTTTGCACAGGGGTTTAGTTTCTTATTTGCCTGATTTAGACTGTGTATACATAGGATGCCCAAATTGTGTGGGTCTTAATGGAAGTGCCAAATGTTGGAGCAAAGGTTGAAGATCCTAAGCTTTTGAAGCAGTCAGAGAGAACTCATTGCCCTGAGAAGGTACTCTTGTAAGGTGTAGGCAGCTAGGTGGCAAAGTGAAATAGAGTGCTAAAATTGGAGGCAGGAAGACTTGACTTCCAATCCTGCCTCAGACACTTACTAGCTACATGACCCTGAGGAAGTCACTTTACCTCTTTCAGGTTCAGTTTCTTCATCTGTAAAATGGGGATAATACAGGGTTGTTGTGAAGCTCGAGTGAGATAATAAATGTAAAACGTTTTTCAAACCTTAAAGTGCTATAAAAATTATTATGACTGATAGTGAGAGAACCTGGTTAGAGACCAATAGGAACCTTGATGTTCAGAAGGCTTAGCCAGGTCCAGTGAGCCTGAACAGGAAAGTCTGAGCCATACAACACACTTGTCAACTGTCAAAATTATCCTTTTCCTTCTTTTTTTTTTGTTAATGCAATTTATTTATTTAACATATTTGGTTTTCAGCATTGATTTTCACAAGAGTTTGAATTACAAATTTTCTCCCCATTTCTGCCCTCCCCCCCCACTCCAAGATGGCGTATATTCTGGTTGCCCTGTTCCCCAGTCAGCCCTCCCCTCTATCACCCCCCTCCCCTCTCATCCCCTTTTCCCTTCCTTTCTTTTAGGGCAAGATAAATTTCTACTCCCCATTGCCTGTGTATCTTATTTTTTAGTTGCATACAAAAACTTTTTTTGTTTTTGAACATCTGATTTTAAAACTTTGAGTTCCAAATTCCCTTCCCTCTTCCCTTCCCACCCACCCTCCCTAAGAAGTTGAGCAATTCAACCTAGGCCACACATGTATTATTATGTATAACCCTTCCACAATATTCATGTTGTGAAAGGCTAACTACATTTTGCTCCTTCCCAACCCATCCCGCTTTATTGAATTTTCTTCCTTGACCCTGTCCCCTTTCCAAAGTGTTTGTTTTGATTACCTCCACCCCCATCTGCCCTCCACTCCATCATCCCCCTGCCTTTTATTTTTTTTTTATCTTCCTCCCTCTTCTTTCCTGTGGGGTAAGATACCCAACTGAGTATGTATGGTATTCCCCCTCAGGCCAAATCTGATGAGAGCAAGGTTCACTCATTCCCCCCTCACCTGCCCACTCCCCTCCTCTCCTAGAACTGCTTCCTCTTGCCACCTTTATGGGAGATAATCCACCCCATTCTATCTCTCCCTATCTCCCTCTCTCAGTAAGTTACTCTCTCATCCCTTAATTTCATTTTATTTCTTTTAGCTATCTTCCCTTCATCCTCAACTCACCCTGTGTCTGCTCTCTTTCTTTTACATATATATATATATATACACATACATACACATACATACATATACACATAGATACATGCATACATACACATTCACTTATATATATACATAAACATATATATGCATATATATATATATGAATATTCCCTTCAACTACCCTAATACTGAGGTCTCATGAATCATACTCATCATCTTTCCATGTAGGAATGTAAACAAAACAGTTCAACTTTAGTAAGTCCCTTGCAATTTCCGTTTCTTGATTACCTTTTCATGCTTCTCTTGATTCTTGTGTTTGAAAGTCAAATTTTCTATTCAGTTCTGGTCTTTTCACTGAGAAAGCTTGAAAGTCCTCCATTTTATTGAAAGTCCATATTTTGCCTTGGAACATGATACTCAGTTTTGCTGGGTAGGTGATTCTAGGTTTTAATCCTAGCTCCATTGACCTCCAGAATATCGCATTCCAAGTCCTTCGATCTCTTAATGTAGAAGCTGCCAGGTCTTGGGTTATTCTGATTGGGTTTCCACAATATTCAAATTGTTTCTTTCTGGCTGCTTGCAGTATTTTCTCCTTGATCTGGGAGCTCTGGAATTTGGCAACAATATTCCTAGGAGATTTCTTTTTAGGATCTATTTGCGGAGGCGATCGATGGATTCTTTCAATTTCTATTTTGCCCTGTGGCTCTAGAATATCAGGGCAGTTCTCCTTGATAATTTCCTGAAAGATGGTATCTAGGCTCTTTTTTTGATCATGGCTTTCAGGTAGTCCAATAATTTTTAAATTATCTCTCCTGGATCTATTTTCCAGGTCAGTGGTTTTTCCAAGGAGATATTTCACATTGTCTTCCATTTTTTCATTCCTCTGGTTCTGTTTTATAATATCCTGATTTCTCATAAAGTCACTAGCTTCCACTTGCTCCAATCTAATTTTTAAAGTAGTATTTTCTTCAGTGGTCTTTTGGACCTCCTTTTCCATTTGGCTAATTCTGCCTTTCAAGGAATTCTTCTCCTCATTGGCTTTTTGGAGCTCTTTTGCCATTTGAGTTAGTCTATTTTGTAAGGTGTTGTTTTCTTCAGTGTATTTTTCAGTATTTTTTTGGGTTTCCTTTAGCAAGTCATTGACTTGTTTTTCATGGTTTTCTCGCATCCTTCTTATTTCTCTTCTCAATTTTTCCTCTACTTCTCTAACTTGCTTTTCCAAATCCTTTTTGAGTTCTTCTATGGTCTGGGGCCAGTTCATGTTTTTCTTGGAGGCTTTGGTTGTAGGCTCTATGACTTTGCTGTCTTCTTTAGGCTGTATGTTTTGGTCTTCTTTGTCACCAAAGAAAGAATCCAAAATCTGAGACTGAATCTGGGCGCGTTTTCGCGTCCTGGCCATATTCCCAACCAACTAACTTGACCCTTGAGTTTTTCAGTGGGGTATGACTGCTTGTAGATTACAGAGTTCTATGTTCTACGTTTGGGGGGGAGGTGCCAGCTCTGTCAGAGCCGCACTCCTCCTTCCCCAAGGACCCCCAGTCCAGACTGGGCTCAGATCTTCGGCAGGCTGTGCACCCCTGCTGTGATCCGCCACTTAATTCCTCCCACCAGGTGGGCCTGGAGCCGGAAGTAACAACAGCTGTAGCTGCCCCACCTCCGCTGCCCCCGGGGCTGGAAGCCGAACCGCGAACTCCTTCCACTCCCGCAGCTTTTCCCACTAACCTTCTCCGCAGTCTTTGGTGTTTGTGGGTCGAGGGGTCTGGTAACTGCTCACGTATTCAGGGCGCTAGGGCCCCCTCCGCCCGGCTTCTGGTCTGGATCGTCCACGCCGCTCAGGCTGGGCTCTGCTCCACTCCGTTCCCAGCTCCCAGCTCCCAGCTCCCAGCTCCCAGCTCCGTGTGGAATAGAGCTCACCCAGAGACCATCCGGGCTGTCCTGGGCTGGAGCCCTGCTTCCCTCTGCTGTTCTGTGGGTTCTGCCGTTCTAGAATTGGTTCAGAGCCATTTTTATAGGTTTTTGGAGGGACTCGGGTACGGAGCTCACTCTAGTCCGTGCTTACCAGCCGCCATCTTGGCTCCGCCCCCCCTCCTTTTCCTTCTAAACCAAATTTTCTTCCTAATTTCCTTCTTTGTGTTCAGAGTACTACTACCCTCCCAGATTTGCAAAAGCAGACACCTGTGGCTGAAAATTTTCCCCTACCACTCATATACGACAATCATTTGCCAAGTCCTGTTCATTTTATCTCCATAAAATTTCTTTTCTCCATTCAACACGCTATCAATTGATGAGGTTCAGTACCTCATCACCACTCTCCTGAATTAACATAATAGCATCCTAAGTGGTCTCCATCCTCCACATAGCTCTCAAAAGAATCTTCCAAAAACATGAGTCTGAAGTATGCAACTCCCCAGCTCAAGGATTTCTAGTGGCTCCTTAATGCTTCTAGGATTAAATAAAAACCTCTCATTCACTGAGGCCTATTGCTTGTAGTTTAAGTGTAAATAGCAATTATTTTCTGTTCTGGACTGAAACTCAGGGTCTTCCCCTATCAGACTGATACTTTTGTGATGGTAAACTAGGCCATCTTTTGTCTCAATTCTTACCTAGCTCTCAGTCATTGAATGGGCCTTGCCTCAGGCAAACAAAGGCCAAAGTCATCCATTACATCCTGGGCCATAGCCAGCCATCTTGACTTTGCCCTGCCACCACACTCTGATAATTCTGGAGGAAAAAGTGAGACTGATGACTTTGTAGCTTTGCCTCGGTTAAATATAATTCAACTGAAAGTCAAGACATCAGACTAGAGATACCATCGGTCTTGTACAGGAACAAAAGACAACCACCACCAACACCACCAACTACCACCACTTCTCAGCTTGGCATTTAAAACCTTTCGCAGTGGCTCCATTTTACCTACAAGTTCCGGCCTAACTAACCTCATGCCATTTCCCAAACCCAGCATTCCTTGTCTGTCCTCTATGTCCTTGTAAGGCTATCTTCCCCATCACTTTAATATGATCCTTCTTTACCTCTGCCTCTAGAAAGCCTTACCTTCCTTCAAGAATCAATCTACCTGACGCATTTTATGGGAAGCCTCTCCTAGGCCTTTTAGTTGTTAATGATGTCTCCCTTCTCTCAGATTATCTGGTATTTGTATATTTGCAAACATGATACTCAAATACACATATATATGTACACACACATGCATACATGCACATGTATGCATATAACTAGTACACGTGATTCACGAGGGCAGGATTTTTTTTTGTCTTTGTATCCCCATGCTCACCGCAGTGTTTTGCACCTGGGAGGTGTTTAACAAACTCCTTGCTGGTTGAACTGAATTGAATGTAATCATGAATTTCTCAGCTATCATGGTCACTTCCTCCCAAGATTCTTGCCCTTTCTGCATTAGCAACCAGTTCAGTATTGGAGTCAAATTCAGAAAGCGAGCTGCCTTTTTCTTCCACTCCAACTCTTTGAAGATTGAATTTGTCATTAAAGCAAATTAAAATCTAATCTTAGACTTGGGTCATTCCATCTTAGCTATAATGGTGATGCCTAAAGAGCTGTCAGAGAAGTGGATGGAGCCACAAAGGCCAGGAAGGAGTAGCAGGAAGTACAGTCTTCTCTCCACCCCCACCCAAACTCCTCTAAACAGATATAAAAAATTCACCAGACTGAATTGTGATGAAAAAAATCCAAGAAAAAGTCAGTGAGTTATTTTTCCAGCCAAGGTCAGCATAGAGATACAGACAGAGAGATATGTGGACACCGGGGGCTGAGGATGGGGTCTGGTCACAAATGTGCCTCACCATATGGAGCACAGCAGTGCCCAGGGAAAGCCTGTATCCTAGGTCAAGAGGATGTCCCAGAACGATACTGGCAACAGGTGCCAACTCGAAGATTTGTAACCCTTTACCCATTTCCACAGCCTCAGGACTGAGAAAGGAACTTGTACCTAGGAGTGGTATGCCAGAGTAAAGACTAGATTCAGGCCCTAGGTTGTGTACTGAGGGAGGAGCAAGTTCTGAAGCTAGCATCTGCAGTTTGGCCCAGACCCAGCAGCAACATAAGGTCTCATTTCCAGCCTTTAGACCCATTTGAAGTCTTCAGAGGAATAACTAAGGCAAGAATGTAAGACTAAAGGGAAGTCTGCAATTCTGTCACTCAGAACCAGTAGACCTTACAAGCTGGCTAATTTCGGCTGAATCCAGGAGCACTCCACTTTTACTCAGACCCAAACCCAAGTCAGTGGAACTCAGACCAAGAGACCAGTGATAAGGCTTTGCCCTGGATCAGACTACTTTGGGAGCACTGAAAACTTACAGATCTCCAGCCTGAGCTGCCCTTTTGATCTTGGAATAAGAAAACATTTAATTTACCAAGAAAGCAGCAACAGGATCATCCTAGACCTTCCCTCCAGAAGTGTGCAGTGCCCACCTCAGATATCAAGTCTGAAATCAGGAAGTAGACTGGAAGAATAAGTGAACAACAAAGAAAAAGAATAAGCTATTGTGACACAAATCTAAAAGTACCAAATATTTCCAAAAAGAAAAAAAAAACAGCCTGGGCACAAATTCAACTAGAATTTCTGGAAGAGATAAAGCAATAGTTAAATGAGTTAAAATGTTTTATAAATTAACTGAGAGCCCGAGATGAAAGAATTTTGAAAAAAAATGAGATGTATGGAAAAAAGAATTGGAAAGAGAATTAACAGCTTGGAACAAGAGGTACAAAAACTGGTCTAAGCAATAAACTCCCTGAAAATTAGAATGGGAAACCAATGACTCCATGAGATAACAAAAAATATTAAGACAAAGTTAAGGTTGAAAATATAGACGAAAATATAAAGTTACTTACAGCAAAAACATCTGACCTAGAAGACAAATTGAGGAGAAAAAACTTAAGAATCATTGGACTATCAGAATGCCATCGACCAAATAAGAGCCTAGCATCCTAGTTCCAGGTCAAAGAAAAAATATTGCAAGCAGTCAAAAAAAAAAAATTAAATATGGAGGAACCACAGTCAGGATCACACATGATTTAGCAGCCACCCTTGTCAAGTGTAACAACAATGTTACTTGCAGCTACTGTAGTTTTGCAAGGCCAATAACACCAGCACACAGGAGGCCTGCTAGCTCAGGTTCTTTGATCTGCTTTTCCAAGGAAAGTAACTTTAAGGGGTTAACAATCTCACTTTAATTAAACATACATATATCATTCACTTAGTTCAGGGGGAAAAGTCAACCCCCTGAACTTCAGAGCAAATACAAACAGAACTTACAAACAGAGAAAATATAAACAGAGTAAATAACACAAATCAACAGACAGACTTCTAGCTGTCTGACCAAAGCTATACATACATAATTACCAGAGAGAAAGGCATCGACATCTGGATTTTCAAAGCTGGGGTCGGGGGGTTACTTAATGGCTACCCAGAGACTCCATACCAACATTCTCCCAATGAGTGAGCCCCAAGAAAAACCTCTACTCCTGCAGTTCTGAGATTTCTGTCTTAACAACTACACTCAGAGTATGTATACCCTTTTTCAGGGTCCAAGGACTTCACACCTCTCATGGCCTAATTAGCAAAAGGTATGGGCCTTCCTACAAACAAAGGCAAGACTCAAACAAAGGCACTTGATTGCCTCAGTGCTGATAAGCACTCCAAAACAAAAGACAACAAAAAGTCCCACTTTGCTTGTCATTACATCAAGGCATGGAAAACACTGGCTACAATATTCCAGAAGGCAAAAGATATAGGCTTATGGCCAAGAATATCTCACCCAGAAAAAAAATTATGAGGGAAAAATGGACCTTTAATAAAATAAAGGACTTCCAAGTATCCATGATGAAAAAAGCAGAGCTGAATAGATACTTTGACATTCAAACAGTAGTTAAGAGAAAAATAAACAGATGAATGTGATGAAGCAATCATAAGGGACTAAAAAGGGATAAAATGCCTACATTCAAATATAGGGAGATATAGTAGTAAGAAAAGTGTCACAATATTGATGGTGACCAGGAACATGCCTATATAGTTCTGAGAGAGAGCTTAAACGCTATCCTCAGAGTTTATATACCATTTTTAGAGCCAGAGGGCTTCACAATCCCTGTGACCTAATTAGCAAAAGGGTGTGGGCCAAACAAGCCTCTCCTAATCAAGCTTCCCTTAACTAGCTCCATCTGAGACTTGTTAATGGGATTAATGTTGGGGGAAGATCTTTAATCACATTAACACCATAGGAGATGACACATATGTCGCCTCTAGCTCTATCGTCATCAGGTGTCACTGAGGGAGTCTAATGAGATAGAAGGCCCAGAACTAGTTCTGTTGTGTTTTGATTATCTTAAGAGAAGAATGGAATGAGAAGGGAAGACACATACATATACTGGGGAAGGGGGAAGGGAAAGAAGGTTAGGGAAAATTATCTTATGTAATCAAGACATGAAAGTAGACATTTATTTACAAAAACAGAAGGCAGTGAAGAGAACAGCTGAAACTTGAATATTACTCTCTTCTGAACTGGTGAAAGGAGAGAAGAATGCACACACACATACATACATACATACATACATATATATTTGGGAATAGAAATACATATCACTCACCAGAGGAACAGGAGGAAAAGGGGAGAAGAGAGAAAGGGGATTAGAAGGATGTTAGGTTAAGGGAGTCATTAGTTCTAACCAAAATCAACTCTACGGAGGTACAAAAAAACCATTATAGCTCTTTTTGAAGTGGCAAAGGATGAGAATCGCATTCCTCAATTGAGGAATGACTGAGCAAATTAAGGTATATAAATATGATGGAATAGTATTGTGCTATAAGAAACAATGAAGGGGATGGTTTCTGAGAAACCTGGGAAGATTTGTATGAATTGATGTAGACAGAACTAGAAACATAATTTGTACAGAGACAATAGTATGGTAAAGACAAATGACTATGAAAATATTAGGACCTCTGATCAATGTAATGGTCAATCACAAATTCAGAGGACTAATGATGAAACATAACGCCCACCTCCTGAGAAATGAAGGCCTCATAGAATAGAATGAGACATTTTTTTGGACATGACCAATCTTCATCATTTTCTTTACTGATAATAAAATGGGAACAATCATATTTGTACCACCTATCTTACCAAAGGTTGGTTATTTATGTACCCAGTTAAACTTCCGTCTTTCTTTCCTTCCTTCCTTCCTCCCTCCTTCCCTCCATCCCTTCCTTCCTTCCTTCTTCCTCCCTCCCTTCTTCTTTCCCCCTCCCCTTCTCCTTTCTCTCCCATTGTCCCTATCTCTCTTAAGCTAGAAATGCAGTGGCCACTTATAGACCCAATCCTACTGTTGATCAGCATGGAAGTTTGGACCTGTTTCTTTTCTGAGCTGGGATCATTTACTCCTCCTTAGGCATCCTTGTGGTCCCCTTCTCTTGGTGGTTCACCATATTGGTACCTGACTTAGTATGGACACCTGATCAGATTATACTTCCTTGGTCTTTTCAGCAGCATGGATTATAGGGATGACAGCATATTTAAAGTTCTACAAAGTATTTTATCAGTGTCAGGATCATAAGAGCATAGATTTAAAGCTGGTAGGGCCCTTAGCGGTCTTAGCCGTTTATTTTACATTTGTTAAAATTAAGTCCCAGAAAGAGTAAGACTTGTCCAAGGTAGCACAAGTGTTAAATGGCAGAGTTAGGATTTGAACCTCAGGGAAGGGATGGGAAAGGGAAAGGAAGAGGAAAAGAAGAGGAAGGGAAAGGTAAAAGGAAGGGGAAGAGGAAGAAAAGGGGAAGAGGAAGGGAAAAGGAAAGGGAAGGGAATAAGTATTTACATAACAAAGGAGTCTTTCTTAAAATAAGTAGTGTCTACATAAAGTAAAGAGCAAACATCATCTGCAATGTGAATAAGCCTTCCCATGAGATCGGGGTGAAGCAAGGATACCCATCATTACCACTATATACTCAATATTGTAGTAGAAACACTAGCTATAACAAAAAAATAAGAACTATAAGTTGAAGGAATAAAAATGGGCAATGAAAAAACAGAACTATTACTCTTTGCAAATGATATTATGGCATACTTAGAGAACACTAGAGAATCAACCAAAAAACTTGTTGAAACAATAACTTCAGCAAAGTTACATGATATAAAATAAACACACATAAATAATCATTTCTATATACTACCAACAAAACCCAGTAGGAAGAGAAAGTATTTAAAATAACTACAGACAATATAAAATGCTTTGCCAAGACAAACCCAGGGATTATATGAACACAACTGGAAAACACTTTCAACAAAAATAAAGACAGATCTAATCAACTAAAGAAATATTTATTGCTCATAGGTAAGCTGAGCCAATATAATGAAAATGACAAATCTACCTAAGTTAATTTACTTATTCAGTGCCATACCAATCAAACTATCAACGAATTATTTTATAGAGCTAGAAAAAATAATAAAATTCATCTGGAAGGACAAAACGTCAAGAATATCAGTGGAATCAAAGAAAAAAATGTGAAGGAAGGCAGCGTAGGAGTTCCAGATTTCCAACTATATTAAAAAGTGGTAATTATGAAAACAATCTGGTACTGGCTAAGAAGTAGAGAGGTGGATTAGTGGAATACCTTAGGTACACAATACACAACAGGTACACAATACAACTATATAGTAAATGGCCATAATAATTTAGTGTTTGATAAACCCAAAGATCCAAGCATTTGGGGTAACAACTCACCATTTGACAAAAATTTCTGGCAAAACTAGACAGCAGTTTGGAAGAAACTAGGTCTAGACCAACATCTCTCACTGTATACTAAGATAAGGTTTAAATGGATAAGCAATTTAGATATACTTGGTAATATCATAAGTAAATCAGGGTACCAGGGAAAAATATACCTGTCAGATCTATGGATGAGGGAAGAGTTTATGACCAAACAAGAGATAAAGAGGAATATGGAAGTAAAATGGATAATTCTGGTTACATGTAATTAAAAGGCTTTTGCATAAATGAAACTAATGGAGCCAAAATTGGAAGGAAAACAGGTAATTGGAAAAAAAAATTATGGCAAGTTTCTGTGATAAAGGTCTCATGTCTAAAATATATAGGGTACTGAGCCAAATTTATAAAAAATAATAAGAGCCAATGCCTAAGTGATAAAATGGTCAAAGGATATGAATGGGTAGCTTTCAGAAGAAAAAATCAAAGCTCTAATCTCTAATCTAATTACCTAATCTAATTCTCTAATCTTGAATCTAATTACAGATTAGAGAAATGTAATTTAAAACAACTTTGAGATGCTAACACTTATCAGATTGGATAACATGACAGAAAAGGAAAATGACAAATGCTAGAAGGAATGTGGAAAAATTGGGACACTAATGCATTGTTGGTGGTGCTGTGAACTAGTCCCAACAACATTGTGAAGAACAATTTGGAGCTATACCCAAAGGGGCATTAAACTGGGCATACCATTTGATCCAGCAATACATTTAGTAGGTTTGTATCGCAAAGAAGTCAACAGAAAGGGAAAAGGATCTATGAGTAGAAAAATACTTAAAGCAACTCTTTTTATAATGGTGAAAAATTGTAAATTGAGGGGATGCCCATCAGTTGGGGAATAGCTGAACAAGTTGTGGTATATGATTGTGATGGCATACTACTGTGCTCTAAGAAATGATGAGCAAGATGGTTTCAGAAAAACCTGAGAAGACTTACATGAACTGTTGCAAACTGAAGTGAGCATAACCAGGAGAACAGTGTGCCCAGTAACAGCAATATTTTAAGGGTTATAAACTGTGAAAGACTTAGCTATTCTGATCAAGAACATAGACAATTTGAAAGGACCCATGATAAAAAATGTTGCCTACTTCTAGAGAAAGAACTGCTGAACTCTGACTGCAGATTGTTGCTTCCTTTAAAAAAAAAACTTCATTTTTCTTATTTTTGGTCTATCTTCTTTTATAATGTGGCTAATATAGAAATATTTTGCATGACTTCACATGTATAATTGATATTAAATTGCTTGCCTTCTTAAGGAGTGGTTGTAAAGGGAAGGAAGGAGAGGATTAGGAACTCAAAATTTAAAAAAAACTTGATATTTTTTGTACAGGTAATGGGGAAGTATTTAATGATATAAATGAAAATATATTTAAAAAAATAAACTTAGCCTCTGAGGAATTTTTTGTTTTGCCTCGGATCACCAAATTAGTTCATTGCAGAGCTAAAATTAGAATCCGAGTCTTCTCATTCTTAGTTTAATTCCGGGAATTGGTGGGTTATAATATAAAGAACACCAGTTTTAGAATCATTGGACCTGAGTTCAAATCTTACTACCGTTTGTTAGTACCTATTTGACTTGGGGCAAGTCACTTAACTTTCCTGGGCTTCCTTGTCAGTTTCTTCATTTGTTGAATGAGGGGATTGGACTACATTACTTCTGAGATCTCTTCTAGCTCTAAATCAATGAGTCTTTCATGATCCCAAACTGCTTTTCATAGGTTTGATTTAATAACACATTAAAAGAAAACTCTTGTCCAGTTGTTCCCTTTCCGTGCTGAGGACAAAGAAGGTGGAAGAGAACAGATAAACATAAAGAAGCTGTTAGAACCTTAAATATAGGATAGACGCTCATCTGTTTTAGTTGGGCTAGGGATCCTACCCCCTGAGTCTCTGTATTTCAAGATCTAGCATTGAAAATAATATAGGTAATGACTAAACGGTGACAAATCAAAGTGGGAGGGGGTTAACAATGGTCTCCATTATCTCCTGTTCCCAAGGAGCAACACTCAGAGGAAATAAATGCCAAAGGAAGCATTCACTAAAATGTCTTAATGCATTTGGATTGTCTTATAAGGCCAAATAACTGACTCCACACTGCAGCCTCCCTGGACTGGCCGGCTCACAATAATATTATGGCATGTTCGCAAACCCATTGGCTGTTTGCCTCACAGGCATTTAATGTTCTGAAAATAATGCCCTCTGTAACATCAGAGATACTTTAGTAATCTCATCTCCAGTAGGGAGAATGGTTTCCAAATAAATCTGAGAAATCATTTTGCCCTCGAAAAAAGGGGCTTCTGTAGAAAGAGGGAAAAATTGATTTTGGATATGGGCATCTTTTATTTGTTTGTTTCAAATCATCAGGCGGCTGACTCTCAAGGATGCCCAGCTATGTAAAAGCAGCTGAACATACAGATGATCTGGTCAAGAGATAAGAGATGGGTGTCACAGACTTAGGAGAATTACGTAGTTTCCCTACTTAAGCAAATATTTATTGTCAAATCTCTTAATACTACCAGGCTCGTCCTGGGGAAATGGGGTGAATCCTTTTTAAAAAATCCTATGATGTTTTTAAGGAGTATATTACTTTTTTGAAATAGACCGCTGAGATCAAAATGACCTGAAAGCACAAACTCATTTCAGCCTGAATGTGTCTTTTATCATTTTGTTGAAATGTGCTAAAAGGTCACTGGAAAAGTCCATCAAGCTGCCAAATTAACTCTCTTTACAAATTTCATAGCTGCTAAAGAAATAGGGTGCATGGTTCTTCTTAGCAATTCCCTTTTAATTGATAATTTGTGGGACGAATTATTGGAGCAAAACAATGGCCACTTTTGGGAGTCAGTTCTACTAAGGATGTCAAATATCTCTCATTTTCTGTCTCTAGGGGCAGCTAGATGGCACAGTGGATAGAGCACAGGTCCTGGAGTCAGGAAGAGCTGAGTTCAAACCCTGCTTCAGACACTTATTGGCTGTGTGACCCTGAGAACATTACTTAACCTCTATTTCAGCTTTTTCATCTGCAAAATAGGGATAACATAATAAATAATATTATTTATAAGTTAAATGATAATCAGCAATAATTTATATAATGATGATAATACAGAATAAATAATAATAAATAACATAATAAAGTGCTATCACTTTATCTCCCAGGGTTGTTGTGAGGTTCAAATGAGATATTTGTAAAATCCTTAGCATACTGCCTGGCACATACTGGGGGCTTAATAAACATTTTTTCCCTTCCCCATCCCCTCATCCCAAAGATTCTGCTTCTCCGAAGAGTGAGTACCATAAGCTATAGAGGTTTGTGGAATTTTATGAAAATAAAAGGTTAACTCAAAAAGTGTTAAAGACCATATAGTAGAAACATGTATAATCCAACATCATTTCAAGAGTTCAAAAGCAGCTTTGGTATATGGATTACTTAAACTGTTACATGTTAGCCCTTATTCTGTACCTAGTGTTTCTTATTTTCAGAGCAGTTGGCCATTCCTTGCTGTCATCCAAACTTGACTCAGAATACTGGACTATTACCAAGGAGATGTAAGCATTGATTCGCAGAGCTACATGAATGTCTGCAGAAGGGATGCTCACGGGAGAGGATTCATTGTTCTGTGTTCCAAGTCTCCACTTCCTTTCATTTTACCTTTAGGAGTTACAGACAATCTAGCCACAGAATATTTAAAACAATTCAAAAGAATGAAAATATTTTAGAAGATTCCATCCAAATTCGAAGTTAGTCTTAGTTCATGCTTAGTTCAAGACCACACCCTTAGCATCATTTTAATTCTGGAAATGCAAATTTCCAAAGTTTTTCTTATGTGGTTTCCAATACATTTTATAAGCTCATACAAAGATTTGTTGCTGGAAGGGCCTTTAGCATCAGTAAATAAGCATGTATTAAATGCCTACTATATACCAGGCACTACTCTAAGCACTGAAGGTCATCTAGTGTGACTTTCTCACTTCAAGATTAGAAAACTGGGTCCCTCGGGAGTTAAATGACTTGCCACATGTCACACAGGTAAATCCAGGAAGCAAACTGAAGTCTCTTGACACAATTACTGATCTAGAGCTGGAAGAGACTTAAGAGACCTCCTAGTCTAATCCTTTAATTTTACAGAAAAAGAAACTCAGTTCCCAAAAGCTGAAGTGACATTTCTAAATCATTCATTAAATATTCAGTGGTTACCCATTACCTACTAGGTAAATATAACATTATTTGGGCACTCAAATACCTTTATAATCTCGCTCAATCTATTTTTCTTCAAATGAGAGTAGTGTATGGGGGGGGGGAGGGGGAAGCTAGAAAATAGATAGGTAACCAAAATGGCCCCAGTAGCTGTTCACCAATTGTATCCTGTCTATTCCTGCTTTCCTGCATTTGCATAGACTCTCCTACATTCCTAGATGGACTCCCCCTTTTACTTAACAGCCTAGCTCAGATGTTCTCTCTTCAATGAAACATTCCCTGATCCGCACAAGTTAGAAGTGATTGATCCTTCCCTGAATCTGTCAGCCCTCTTTTGCCATTCCTTTGCAACACAATTATTTATTTTTCTGTTTTATCTCTCTATAAGAATGTAAGCTCCTTGAAGGCAGTTACTGTACTTATAAAAAGTATTCTCATGTTCTCAATAATAATAATAGCAAATAATAGCTAATTTTCATATAGTGCTTTAAGGTTTATAAAGACTTCAGAAATATTAACTTGTATGATCCTCGCAACATCTCTGGGAGGTAGGTGCTATTACTATACTAATTTTACAGATCAGGAAACTGAGGCAGACTTGCCCCAAATCAAACAGCTAATGAATGAGCCAATCAGTCAATAAACTTCTATTCAAGCTTCTACTACATGACAAGCACTGTGCTACTCATTGAGGATGCAAAGACAGGCAAAAGACAGTCTCTGCCCTCAAAGAGCTTTCTATCTAATTGGTGAAGACAACATACAAAAAGAAATGGGAAAGCGATTAGAGCAGGTATTCAGTGAGAGGGCATGATGAAGAAGTCCAGAAGTCTATCCAGGTGGGGAATTAAGACATAGCTGGCTTGGGCTCCCCCTTTAAATGGAGGTTCTGGGTAAAGAGTTCTTTACCCTTCAATCAGAGGAAAGGAGGCACATGGGGCACAGACTAATGACAAAGTTTAAGTTCTAGGGCTGTGGTGATCTTGAAAAATAAAGAGGTTCCAGGGCCTGACGGAAGAAGTCCAGAGGAGTGCAGCTATGTGGGCAATGAAAAGACTGAACTTGAACTCAGTTCTTTCTAACTCTAGGTCCAGAACTCTATCCACTTTGCCACGTAGTGACTCAATACCTAGCTCAGGACTGGCCTTGTATGTGGTAGGCACCTAAAATTAGACAACAGACCAACAGACAAATGATTGAAACGGGATTTTGGTATTTTTTGAATATGAGAATTATAGGCACTAGAAGTGAAAGAAAATTTAGAGTTTACCCTAACATTCTCATTTTATAGATAAAAATGATTTGACTCTACTAGCTAAATGGCAAACAATTAATTATTAGTAATAATAATTAATAATAGTATTTTTATGTTGCTTTACCTACATTATCTCATTTGATTATAGAAAGTGAACACTTAATTTTCTTGTCCTCTATACACACAAATAAGCAAACTGTAGGGTTTTTAATATATATTTTCTCACGATAAATTTTTAGCATATTATTTGATACTCTGGAAACAGATGACATAGAGGAGTAGATTATAGGAATTATTATCCCCAGCATTTATAAACAATGGCTTTAAAACCTAATAAATGTTCAACGAATGATTATACTGTGTAAATGGTTCTTCAATTATTCAAGATAGCAGTTATTTCATCAGCATGGGCACTCCCTCTAATGACACAGCTGGCAAGTCCTCCATGCCTTAGATTTAGAGAGATGATCTAGAGAGATGCTATGGCAGAGGGAAAAAAATGTCGCCTAATTTGTGACATTTGACCTTCTGGTAATGAGTGATCCCCAGATGACAGACACAGAGGCCATTGCTGGGCTTGTGTTCAAAGCCTGATGAAGTGCTCCCAGAGCTCGTACTCTGTAGGTCATGACTTTCAGACGCCAGTCACCTCCACGCCACGATGTACTGGAAGAAGACTTTAGTTGAGGTTAATGTTTGTATGTATGTAATATAAAGGTTTGTATGTATATACACATGTATGTATGTATATCTAAACACATGCGTATGGATACACATGTGTGGATATATCTATTTCTTTATTTCTTATCTATTTATTCATTTCTTTTTAAAGATCTCTTGAATCAGTAGCTCTTCTTGCTCAGTGGCCAACAGAGAGATACATCATATTCTCAAAGGCACAGAAGTGCTGAATCACACAGAACTGACAGGAAACAGCCAAAGAGTTAGTCATCCTCAAAACACTCAAGCAGTGAGCCAGTATGCGTGATTGACATTAGAAAGATGAGCTTTGTGCATGCTCCTTTCAAGCCCTAATAACAACTATAAAATACAAAGGAAACTTAAATGGGAAGCAAGCCAGATACAAACTCAACCACATCTACTGGGTATAAGAAAGTAGACAAAATGGTAGATTGAGTAGGAGTCAGGGCAGAATGGGTTAATGTAGAAAGTTACCAGGTTAGCAAGACGGGATGAATTCTACAATGACCTGGCCCTGCAGGGCCTTTTGGCAGACCATTTTGAGCTTCTTAGACGTTACCAGGGGCCTAAATAATTTCTTCCTTTTGCCAAGACGTGGCTTTGTTCTCTCATTTTGGTAACAGAAACCCAGGCAAAGTAAGAGCTGGTAAGAGTAAGAGGAATGTTAGTGGATATAATGCTTCAAAGTTCAGACAGATAGATGTGCGTGGATGGGTAGAGGAGGATGAGATGAGGAGATGCATAGAAGCACAGACTGTTAGAGTTGGAAGGGAATTTAAAGATTCAGTTTAGTCATTATTATTTTAAAGGAAATTGAGAGCTTGTAACCAGAATTGTCTTTGTTTTCTTTGAGTGACTCAATTTATCTCAGTGAGCTTTACTAGGTGCTAAGCCCCAGGCCCAAACCCCATTAGGTGTTAATGTAATCCATGTGGATGTGAACATCCCAGGGTCCTAAGGGGAGGGGCCAACTCAAGAACCAATCACCAGAGCCTGAGCTCTGGTGATTCAGATGATGTCTGATGATGTCTAAAGCCCTATAAGAAAGGAGGACAGAGCTATTGGTGCGGGGGCTCTGGAGATGGTGTTGATGAGGAGACTCTGGGCAGCTGTAGCTAAGGAGCCCTCCAGCTTGTAAACCCGGATGTTGAATCTTTGTTGAACTCTGGTAACTATCTGTTGGGACTTGAATCAGACAAAGTCTGTTGATGTCTGTAATTTGTTTGCATTTTGTTTTGAAGTTCAGGGTGCTGTTTTTTTTCCCCCTGAACTAACTGAATGATATTTGAATTAAAAGTAAGCTTGTCAACCCCTTCACCTTGCTTTCCTTAATTAAGCAGATCGAAAGAACCTGTGCTGTTGGCAGCTTTCTGGGTGCTGGCTGTGGGTGAATCATACCCCCACAGAAGCTGCTAGCCAGGTTGTTGACACAGAGCTAGAGACATCAAGTGACTTGCCCAAGTTATACAAGTGTCAGTGGCAGAAATGAAACCAGAAAAAGAATCTATCACAGTGTGTGTGTGTTTGTGTGTAATACTCAATAAAAATTTGTTGAATTCATTTGAACTAAACCCAAATCTACTGATTGCTAGTGGGAAGAAATTGTTCTGTCATCAAGTTTTCCATAGAGATATTCCTGTGTTTGGGTTGTATTATTTTTGAGTCTAAAAAGAATCCATGAATCACACAGAACCACTTTCCTAGGTCTTCTTCCCTTTTGTAAAAGGCTGTGATGACTTAATAAGGCATTTTCAATGACCTGAATGGAAATCAAATCCAAGTTTGGCAGAAACTAAGTAGAAGAAAAAGAATTTTTTTTTTTAGCATAAAACCAAAGGAAAACAGTCAGCAATTAGCAAGGACTTTGCCACAGAAGTGACAGATACTTTGCAATTTAGACTGAATAATGTAATTGATTTTAGAAGATAAAAAACATTTTAAAAATTCATTTCTAAATGTATGCAAATCCTTCAGTTTTGTTATGTGTGTGCTACATAATTAGCAACCAAAGAGGATTATATCCGATATACTTGGTACATGTAGATCTCTATTTTATCTCTGATTCAAAACAGTCTGTTCATTAAAGTGCTCTGGGTGGTACTTTTTTAAGGAAGACTCTGGTGTCTGGCCATTAAAGTTTTATGTCCATCATTTTTTAGGCAGAAGTATTGGGCACTTGGAAATGCACTTGTGCTTAAGCTTATTGTGTGTAAGAAAAGTAACAGGAATTTAAACTTCATGTTGGGTATCCAGCTCTCCCATTTTATTTTAAAGAGTGAGAGTTGTGAGTTGAGTTTTATCCTCGTAATTCGTGGTTCAGATCAGTCTGAAGATGCTTCTGAATGTCTCAGTTAACCCATAAGTGAGGTACCATTTGCCATGAAAAGGTTGCTCCAAAGAGCGCACATAAGCTTTAAAATATCTTGGAAAGTGGAAAGTCCTATGTGCAATGTGGGAAGAGGATTGAATTCTCCCCAGAATTCATACTGGCTGGAGTAAGTGAGAAAAGGGAGGGTGGAGGCAGATAAAGGTCAACTCCCTTTTCTGTTCTTTTCCTTAAAAGTCCCGTTTCTTCTTACTGCTTTGGCCCTTGTTCCAACCCTGTATTTTAGTAAAAGCTCGAATTGAACTGCCAAGTGGAATGCTGCTCAGAAAGGCAATTTGGATCTCATAGAAAATGCCCCCCTACGTCACCTTTGAGCAAAGTGCTTTGGGGTGGGGGCAGGGGAGCAAAAATAGATTTGTAGAGAGATCCAAATCCTGTGGATTATCAATAACAGAGGAAAAAGGAAACATTGAGGAAATGCTAGATCTTTTGAAGTACTAAAGCATCAAATGACAGGCAGTCATTATTGTGCTGCATATAATGGCGGTACTTCAGGGATGTGTGATTTCTATCAGTGACGGTATTTCCTTCACAGATGTAAACAACAACTTACCTATGAGGTAGATTTAACCCTGACTCAGGGTTACTGAGTTTTCTCCTAATCACTTGACCCAAAGAAAGGCTATAAATGCTAAGCATCCTCTCTCTAGGATTCCACAGGTGGCTTCTGTGTTTGGTGAGGTCCAGAGTCACACAGCCAATAGGTGTCAGAGCTAGGACTTGAACCCAGGACTTTCTGATTTCCAGGTCATCACTATATGCTTTTAGAAACTATGAAAACCAGCTATATGATGGTCACTACCTACATGGGGAATTGGTTGCTCAGCTAGGTGGCTTAATGGATAGAGTGCTAGACCTGAGTTCATCAGACACCAGTTGTGTGACCTTACGCAAATCACTTAACCCTGTTTGCCGTAGTTTCCTCATCTGGCAAATGTCCTGGAGAAGGAAATGGCAAACCACTTCAGTATCTTTGCCAAGAAAACCCCAAATGGGGTCACAAAGAGTTGGATGCAACTGAAATGACTGAACAGTAACAGCAGTGTGTATATATGTGTATATACATAATATACATAGAAATATGCATATACATGTAGTCTATATACATACACACATATACACAGGCACGTATATATATACATATGTGTGTACATACAGGCATCTGCATATAAACATTTAAACCTTATTGTGCCTTTTTGTTTTACATAAGAGACTTTTCCATTTAACCATCTCCCCACTTGCTGGCCCCACCCCACCTCACCTCACATCCTTCACCCTTGTAACAAAGGAAAGCATTTAAATGAAGCCAGATGACCCAGTGACTGCCTGACCTGGTATATCTCCTTCCACATCCACCGCATTCATCAGTCTAGAGGGTGTGTATTCCTTATCAGTTATCTCAGACTAAGACTGATCATTACTAATCATCAAATTTTCAACCCTTTTAAGCATTATCATTTATCCCTTGTGTACATAATTCTCTCTCCAATCTGCCTTATTTCATACCAGTCTTTTCATATTTCTTTGAATTCTCTTATTTTCTCATTCTCGTTATATTCAATCGAACATATGTACCACAATTTGTTTGGCCAATTTCCAATCAAGGGGCATCCGTATTATTTTGCTTTTTTGCTATCGTGAAAAGTATTTCTCTGAATATTTTGTGATATTTGTGACCTTTCTGTCATTGGTCTCCTTGGGGCATATGTCTAATAAGTGGAATTATTAGGTCAATCTAGTGATTTGGTTCCCAGAACATTTCAAATTCATTACTGTGACTGTCTTTTCCATAGCTCTTTCACTATTGGCTTACAATAGTTTGTCATCTTTCCTAGTTTGATGGGTATGAGGTAAGACCTATAAGTTATTTTGATTCACACTTTCCCTTATCACTATTGATTTAGAGCAACATTTTTCCTGTGTTTTAACCCTTGCATTTCTTCTTCCAAAAGCTTATTCATATCTTTTGGCTACATACCCCTGGGGAATATCTCCTGGTCTTATCTCTGTCTCTCTCTCTCTCTCTGTGAATATACACACATACACACACGTACGTATACACACACATATATGCATACACACATATGTGTGTGTGTCCCTGCATATCTTACATATAATTTTTTTCAGTTATTTAATGAGTTTTTTTCCATTCAACATTTTCTCATTCTCTTGATTTTTAGGATATGATTTTTTATTTAGGTCAAGCAGACATTTAGAGCTTGTTGTGGTAGTTGATGTGAGGTACTGGTCTAAAACTAATTTCTGCCAAATTAGGCTACATAGAAGGCTTTTCCCTATAGTTCGTTTTATTGAATTTATCCAATACTGGTCTACTTCTGGGTCTTTCTTATCTAATCTTGTCTTCTGAAAGATTCTGTTTTTTTAAAAACAGTGTGAGAACACAGAATCTCAGAATTTGAGAGCAAGAAGGGACCTCAGCAGCCATTTAGTCCAATTCATACCAAAGGAATATATTCAGTATAGACAATAACTTACAAATAATTGTTCACACTCTGCTTGAATACATCTGAATGGGGGAACCCGCAAACCTTCGAAACAGCCCATTCATTGTAGTTTCCTAACCTCAAGCCTAAATTTGCCTCTTTGCAACTTGGATGACTCATTAGTCCTGATTCTATCTTCAGGTGCTAAACAAAACGTATCTAATCCATCAACAATATGACCTCCCCTCGAATAATTAAAGAAAGTTATCATATTCTTTCCCTGATCCCAATCTTCGCCAGGCTAAACATGCCTAGTTCTTTCAACTGATTCTCAAATATCACGGACTCAAGGTATTTTATCATCCTGGCTGCCCCTCTCTGAATGCCTTCCATCTTATCGATTTCTTTCTCAAATTATGTGGCCCAGAACAGCACAGAACACTGCAGATCAAGCCTGATGGGTACAGAGTGCCTTGTGATTATTAACTTTCTATCCCTGGAAACCACTTTCCTTATAATACAGTCCAAGATGGTGGTATCTTTAGTTGGCTGCTATATCATACTCTGGCTTCATATGGTGTTTACTATCCAGTGATCCCTTTCAGAAAAATAAAACAAAACAAAAACTATTATCTCTCCATGCCTATCCTATCTTACACTTAGGAAGTTATTTTTTCATAACCAAGTGAGAGATTTTTCTAATTAACCTTGCTGAATTTCATTTTATCGGATCCAGTCCAGCTTTCTAGCTTGTTAAGGTATTTTTGGATTCTGACTCAGTCATTCATCCTTTTAGCTATCCTTACCAGCTTTGTGTCTACTAATCTGATGAGCATATCTTTCATACCTTTATTGAAGTCATTAATGTAAATGTTAAATAGCACATGGTCAAGCACAATTTGTTGGTGACACTGTAATGGAAACCTTCTGCCACAATGACATTGAACCATTAACAACTACTTTTTGAGTCTGGCCATCTACCAGATCTGAATCCATTTGAGTATATTATTTATAATTTCATCCATTTCCCTCCTCCACAGGAAGCTTTCCTAAAATCTAAGTAAACGATATCCATAACATTTCCTTCATCTATTACTTTAGTAATCTTTTCCAAAAAAACAAAAACAAAAAAACTGAAGAATGTAATCTGGCATGATCCATTTTTGATGACTCCATGTTGGTTCTTTGTAATCATGACCCCCCTTTTGAAATTTTCATTAATGATCTGTTTAATTTATCCTTTCTAGGATTTCCCCAAGAATTTGAAGTCAAGCTCACCAGCCAATAGTTTATAAAACTCTCTTCTCTTTCCTTTTTATTTCTAATTAGGATGGCATTTGCCCTTCTCCAATCTTGTGTTATCTCTTCTGTTTTTGATGATCTTGCGAATATCACTGACTCAGCAAAGATATCTTTCAGTTTTATCAGGACCAGAGGATGTAGTTCTCCTTGGGCCAAGTAATATGAATTCATTAAGAATAAAAAGATGGGATATTATTACTAGACGGCGGCTGGAAAGCAGGGACTTGCGTGAGCTCCCCACCACGTCCCTCCAAAAACCTATAAAAATGGCTCAGAACAAATTCTAGAACTGCAGAACCCACAAAATAGCAGAGGGAAGCAGGGATCCAGCCCAGGACAGCCTGGATGGCCGATGGATGAGGTCTATCATGCATGGAGTGGAGGGGAGCAGAGCTCAGCGTGGGAGGCAGCAGGACCAACCAGACCAGGAGCCGGGTAGGACAGGCCCTAGCACCCTGAATCAGCGAGCTCTGGCAGTTACCAGACCTCTCAACCCACAAACACCAAAGACAACAGAGAAGGTTAGTGGGAAAAGCTTTGGGGCACAGAGTATGTGTGTGTGTAAACATATATATATATATATATATATACATGTGTGTGTCTATGTGTGTCTATATGTAGGTATATATACATATATATGTATATATATATATATATATACACACAAAGGGCACAGGGTGAGTTGAATATGAATGGATATCTAAAAAAATAAAATCAATTTAAGGGATAAGAGAGGAATATATCGAGAAAGGGAGAAAGGGAGAGATAGAATGGGGTAAATTATCTTGCATAAAAGTGGCAAGAAAAAGTGGTTCTGTAGGAAGGGAAGAGGGGGCAGGTGAGGGGAAATGAGTAAATCTTGCTCTCATTGCATTTGACCTGAGGAGGGAATAGCATACACATTCAATTGGGTATCTTACCCCACAAGAAAGAAAGAGGAAGAAGATAAAAAAGGGAGGACATAGATAGAAGGGAGGGCAGACAGGGGGAGGAGGTAATAAAAAACAAACATTTTCGAAAAGGGACAGGGTCAAGGGAGAAAATTCAATAAAGGGGGATAGGTTAGGCAGGAGCAAAATATAGTTAGTCTTTCAGAACATGAGTATTGTGGAAAGGTTTTACATAATGATACACATGTGGCCTCTGTTGAACTGCTTGCCTTCTTAGGGAGGGTGGGTGGGGAGGGAAGAGGGGAGAGAATTTGGAACTCAAAGTTTTAAAAACAGATGTTCAAAAACAACAACAACAAAAAAGTTTTTTCATGCAACTAGGAAATAAGATACACAGGCATAGAAATTTATCTTGCCCTACAAGAGAAAAAGGGAAAGGGGGATGGGAGGGGAGTGGGGTGACAGATGGGAGGGCTGACTGGGGAATGGGGCAACCAGAATATATGCCATCTTGGAGTGGGGGGGAGGGTAGAAATGGGGAAAAATTGTAATTCAAACTTTTGTGAAAATCAATGCTGAAAACTAAAAAAAAAAAGAATAAAAAGATGGGATATTATTACCTACTTATTTTGGGTATTTCTTCTCTATTATTAGTTTGTTCTGTCTTTTGTGGTGCTAATGTTATTATCATTTGCAGACAAAATGAAAATTGAGCAACTCTGCCTTTCCTCTGTTGTCAGTTATTCTTAGCCTACCTATCCCCTCCCTCAAAAGGTCCCATCCCTGCTTCAATCCTCTTGTGTTTCTCCCAATAATAATAACGCTAGAAGAAGTGTTTCTGTGGCCCTTAGCTTCCTTTCCCAGCCTGAACTTATTCTGAGCATCCTAGAGACTATTTTTACAAGACAGTGCCACACATTCATATCCATTTTCTGTTGTTGGGCATTGCTTCCATCTTCTGTGTATTTCTTTTGAAATCTAAAAATCAGTCAACATCAACATCGGTCTCATCAGACATTTCCCCTCCTTATTGGAATTGTTTCACTTTATGTCTTCATTTCATTCTTGAGTATCTCTTATTCCTCATTAACTTCCTACTCCATTGGATCCTACCAATCATTCCTCTGAAACCCTTCAAATCTGCTTTCCTAAAATCTGGGGTTCACGTAAAATCATGCCAATATTTCCTCACTCTTTTTTTAAAATCATAAATGGAATTACTCCCCACCCAATGTTCTCATCCTTTCCACCCCAGCAGCCAGTTACTCCATTAGTGAGAATCACATTTGGAATAGATTTTCTTCTGGTTGGTTCCTCTACCTTTTGGGAGAGGGAGAGGGAGAAAGAGGGAGGGGGAGGAGAGGAAGAGAGGGAGAGCGAGAGAGGGAGAGAGGGAGAGGGAGAGAGAGAGAGAGAGAGAGAGAGAGAGAGAGAGAGAGAGAGAGAGAGAGAGAGAGAGAGAGAGAACACGCTCTAGAAGATGTTTGAATAATTAAAGTCTTTGATTACTACCAGATCATACCTCTGTGCAAGAGTGTGTTAGAGCCAGCTCAAACTTTTTAGTGGTAGCCGATCATTAAATTTTCATTGTGAGCATTTATACCTTGGACATAGAGCAACACTATAGATCATGGCTTGATTTATTTTTTTCTTGATTGTTTAAATTGAATAAAGTGATAAAAAATGCTAATAATGTAGATAAAATTTAAAAGTGTGTCCTGTATGTGTTTATGCTTATGTGTATATATACAAACAGACACAGACACACACACATTTGGTGTGTGTGTATATGTGTATATATAAACATATATGTACACTTTTGTGATATACATGAGACACAAACACATACACACACATAATTTTTTTTCCTACATTCTTCATCTATTTTTTCTTCTTCACCAGGTGGTCTATGGTATATTCCAATGAATATTCCAATGAAAATAATCACTTCTGTTTCTCCTTCCTTTGACCTTCACCAAAATATTCTCCATTTTGCTTCCCCTTTTGATTTCTAGATTTCTTCACATGAACACATACACACACAGCGTGCGCGCGCATGCCAGTATCCTTGAGCAGGGAATCACCCACTACACCATTCTTTCCTTCTTCCTCCATTTCTTACTAGATGATTCCTCACTTGATAGCTTCTGTGACTCTACCGTATCATTTTTGGGAGGACAAGCAGCTTCTTCCTCGTCAGAACATCCAGTTCTCTCTTCTTTGGGAAGAACCTCAAATCCATTTTTAAGCTCTAGTGATAAAGCTGTTCTTTTCCCTCTCTCTCTTCTCTAAGTAACGCTTCTGTATCCGCCCTCATCCTTACAAAACTCGTGTCCCCTCCTCTGCCCTAGATCCTTCCCCCCCCCCCCACTGGAGTCCTGCCTGTGCTTTCTTTAGGAAACCGTATCAGTAAGGCAAGAATAACAATGTGGATGGTAATTGTCAAAATGCTGATGTGCTTCTGTATTGCAAAGTATACGAGACTCTCCACGTAGAAGGTATTCTATATCCATGTATTCAGACACCGGAGAACCATATCCCACAAGCCATTTATCCAGTCTATCACAGTAGTAAAACATGCAATACACGGTATCACAACCAGGAGCCTCACCATCCCCAAACCTCTCTGACCCCCTGCTGGGGTCCTCCCCAAGACAAACTCACAGTACAGCAAAGTCAGCCTGCTCAGCTCTGTCACAATGGCGGCCAGTAGCAGCCATAACTGTTTGCTCTCTCTCTCAGCATTTCCTGTGACATAACTTCCTTTTCCTGTCAGGAAGCTCCTCCCACCACATGTGACCCAGGCTTCCTGTGATGGAAGCAGGTCACATGGCCTATTAATGGGTGGGAAAGGTCTTCAAATCTAAATTGCTATTACAGAAACCCAACAATCTGAGTATGGAGAGGTGTTCTTTGATTGCTTTCACCTTCTCCTTCAGGGAGCTCACCAACCTACAAAGTCACTTGGCTGGGGCAGAAATATAGACATTGCACACTCAATGCAAGTCACTGCACATTTCTCCCACTCACCTTAATGGTTACTATTTTCATCTTTGTTTCTTGAAATTACTTGTGAACATTTACATATCAGCTCTAACCCCTGATACAAACTTTGACAGCTAATCATCACTTCTTATAACTTGACAATTTCACTAAAATTATTTACCTTTATCATTCCACAACCAGTCACATCTGTGTTCTTTTCAGCCTTCTACCAGTCTCCTGTTTCCTTCTCACAAATCCATCCAATCAATTTGCTTAACCTACTAATTGTTTCAGTTACCTTTTAATCCCCACTTACTTTTCTTTGGTTTGCCAACTACTTTTTTTCTTCTGAAGTCTACTTTTTCAGGTTTTTATATTCTAATCCTTGTAAATTCCTATTGCTAACATTTTTATAATTGTATTTTCCTTACTTTTTTTTTAAAAAAATTAGATTCATGAACTGATTTTGTTAGTTTAAAAAAACAGCTCTTGATTCCGTATATAATTTCTACAAGACTTTTTCAACTTGTTCTATTTCTCTTGGGGCTTTTAAGCTTTTTCTATTTTATTTTGGGGAGACTCTTAATTTATTGATTTTCTTAATTTAACAAAACTGCATGATCAATTCATTTATCCTTTCTTTTTATATTTGTAAATACATGTCTTCAGAGTTGTAATTGTTCCTCTGAAGATTGCGTTATTGCATAGCAAATTTTTTATTATGTTGTCCCATTAGTGTCTTTTTTCTTTATGCAGTTAATTACTGCTCTCTGTTAAGAGTGGGTTAAGTATTTCTGCCATGAGTTTTTGTGACCTAGCACATGAGTGATATTTGTAAGATATCACTGATGTTGAGAAATGTGTATATTCTTTAATGTTCCCATTTAGAAGATGCACAAGTCTTTAAAATTTTAATCTTTCTAGAAACTTGTTTGTGTTTATGCTTTCTTTTTATTTTCAGCTTTCATTAGATTTATTTGGCACTAAAAATGAATATTAAAGGCTCTTAATGTGATTATGTTGCCATCTATCTCTTGTTGCAATTTGATTAGCTTGTCTTCTATGAATTTAGATATTTTTATTGTGCTTAATGTACATAAGGCCTATGAATAGTTACCAACATCTAAGTTCAGCTGGGGAGCTCATAACAAGGGCTGGCCCAGAGTCATGCATGCCACCATGGCTATGGGTAAGAGCTCTGAAAAATAGAAAGCCAACCCCTGGTTTTATATCTTTTGCAGGGTCAAGGGTGAGTCACACATGCAACTCACCCATGTGACCTGAAATTGTCACAAAGAGGCGACTTAAACCCACATGGTCTAAAAGCTGCTGATGACCCAAACATGCCACTCAAACCCATGTAAACTAGGCCCTCCCCTGAGGCGAGGAGGTCACCAAGGACTCCCAATCTAATCAAGGAAACAAAGGCCAAACTCTTCAAGGGCACTTGGTTGAACTGAGTACTAAGAGCCCATTTTGATTGGCAACACACTTCTTTCCTTCCTTCCTTCCTTCCTAGCACAGGATGAGCAAAAATATATGGATTATTCATAAAGTGGTAATCATCAAAACTATCTAGTACTGGGTAAGAAATGGAATGATGGGGGGCAGCCAGGTGGCGCAGTGAGTAGAGCACCAGCCCTGGAGTCAGGAAGACCTGAGTTCAAATCCAGCCTCAGACTCTTGACACATGTACTAGCTGTGTGACCTTGGGCAAGTCACTTAACCCCAATTGCCCTGCCAAAAAAATAAAACAAAACAAAACAAAAAGAAATGGAGTGGTGGATCAGTGGAATAGATTAGGTAAACAATACACTGTAGTAAATGACCATAGAAATTTAATATTTGATAAACCCAAAGATGCAAGCTTTTGGGACAAAAACTCATTATTTGACAAAAAACTGCTGGGAAAACTGGAAAACAGTACAGCAGAACCTAGGTGCAGATCAACATCTTACACTGTATACAAAGATGAGCCCAAAATGGATACATGATTTAGAAATAATGGGTGATACCATAAGCAAATTAGGAGAGCAAGTTTACCTATCAGATCTATGATAAGGGAAGAATTTAGCACCAAACAAGATATAGAGAGCATTATAAAATGTATAATGGATAATTGAGTATATAAGATTAAAAGTTTTTGCACAAACAAACCAATCCAACCAAAATTAGATGGAAAACAGACAACTGGGGGAAATTTTTTTTTACAGCAAGTATTTCTGATAAAGGCCTCATTTCTCAAATATATAGAGAACTGAGTCAAATTTATAAGAATACAGGTCATTCCCTAAATGATAAATGGTCAAAGGATATGAACAGACAATTTTCAGACAAAGAAATCAAAGCTATCTATAGTCATATGAAAAATGCTCTAAATCACTATTGATTAGAGAAATGCAAATTAAAGCAACTCTGAGGTATCACCTCACACCTATCAGATTGGCTATTATGACAGAAAAAATGATTAATGTTGGAGAAGTTGTGGGAAAACTCGGACATGTTCTATAGGTGGAGTTGTGAACTGATCCAACCGTTCTGGAGAGCAATTCGGAATTATGCCCAAAGAGCTATAAGAACTGTGCATACTGTTTGATCCAGGAATACCACTACAAGGTCTGTACCCCTAAGAGATTTTTTTAAAAAAGGAAAAAGAACTTATCTGTACAAAAACATTTAGAGCAGCTCTTGTTGTAGTGGCTAAGAATTGGAAACTGAGGGGATGCCTATCAATTAGGGAATGGCTGAACAAGTTGTGATATATGATTATAATGGAATATTGTTGTGCTGTAAGAAATGAGGAGCAGGAAGATTTCATAAAAACCTGGAAAGACTTAGGAGTGAAGTGAGCAGAACCAGGAGAAGACTGTACAGCAATATTACATGATGAACAACTGTGAATAACTTAGCTATTCTCTGCAATACAATGACTCAAGACAATCCCAAAAGACTCAGGATGAAAAATATTATTTGCCAAAGAGAAAGAATTGACGGTGTCTGAATACGGATTGAAGCATACTATTTTTTACTTTCTTTTTTTGTTTTGTTTGAGTTTTTGTCCACACAATCACTAAGACAGAAATGTTTTACATGATTGCACATGTATAACCTATATCAGATATAACATATCAGGAAGGGGAAAGAGGAGAAAGGGAGGGAGGGATAGAATTTGGAATGACAAACTTAAAAAAATTTAATTCATTTTACATGTAATTGGGGAAAAATAAAATATTAAAAATAAAAAAGAATCCAGTATGACATTCTCACCATGAAGAGGCATTAGTGCCATGCATGATACACAATAAATACTCGTAGAATATATAAATGAATAACTATGAAAGCAGAAGTTAATACATATATACATACATATATATTTGGCTGGAAAATTTAAAAAATACGGATTGTAATGAGCAACGATTGTCTTTCCCACAATACTCACTTCTCCTAAGAACTTTCTTATTTTTATCAAGATTACTGCCATGCTTTCAGTCTCCCAAGTTCTCGATCTCCTTGTCCTTGACTCCTCACTAAACTTAAATTGCCTTTTCCAAGGTTGTTAATGACCTCCTAATTGCCAAATCTTATGGCCTTTTCTCAGTGTTTATCCTTGGTCTCTCTCCAGAATTTGTCACTATTGAAAGCCTTCTCCTCTTTCTCCTCTTGGCTGCCGAAAGCGATATGTCTCTTGTCAACAAAAACTCTTACATCTGCATGCTTAAGAAATTTGGAAACAATTTTCTAAACTGCTTAAAATCTTTCAAATGAAGAATTTCAGTGAATTTTGATTTCATTGGTTAAAGATATAAAACAGCAATAGCTTCAGTAGCTTGGAAGAACAATCGATTGACATAAGGGAAGACTGAAATTTACTAGCCTAATTTCAACATAATCTTTTCATAATTGGTGGATGAGATTGAAAAATGAGCATCATGATTAAGTAAGTGCACTCAATGATGCACTATTTCTATTTGGATTTATATATCTTTCTGAGGTATCTTTTTCCAGCTATGACAGCCATTAAAAATTAAGTTTAGAAATCCGCTAAACTCAGAATCTGAATGGTTGTATCCCCAAATGTTCAACCAAGGTTACTTTTTAAATGTAGTGTATTTAATCATCATCATTCTCACTAAAAAATCATTGTTAATAATATTTTAATGAGCAAAATAGTTTTATGCCATTAACAAATAAAATATTATTTCTAAAATGTTATTGCATCTTCATTTCATTCTTTTAAAATTTCTGTTTTGTGTAAGATAATATATGCATACAAAATATACATAAAAACTATTAGTATAGTGAGGCATTATATATTTGTAAATAAATAGGTATAAATACATTGAGGCTTCATGCACAAAATTTTAATACTAATAGGAATGTGCAATCCAAAAGTTTGGAGGTCAGGGGTTTAAGCTATTATCTTTCTATCACCTTCTGTCCTTTAATTCAACAACCATTTGAGTATATGTTTATGGCAAATCATGCATGGCTGCTGAGAAGAAAACTATTACAAGATATGATCTGTGCCTTTAAGGAGCTTCTTCCTTCCTCCTCTGGTTTGCTTGCTTTCTATCTGGCTCACTGTTTCCACAATCCGGCTAGCAGCTTCTGCTGGGGTGTAAGATCCACCAACAGCCAGCACCCAGAAAGCTGCCAACATGCTGCAAAAGCACAAGTTCTTTTGATCTGCTTTATTAAGGAAAGCAATGTTAAGGGGTTGACAAGCTTACTTTAGTTCAGCATACAAATATCATTCACTTAGTTCAGGGGAAAAAACCAGTACCCTGAACTTCAGAGCAAAATACAAACAAAGTACAAACATCGACAGGCAGACCCAATACAATTCATAGTTACCAACATCTAAGTTCAGCCTGGGAGCTCATAACGAAGGCTGGTCCAGAGTTACGCGTGCCACCATGGCTGTGGGTAAGAGCTCCAAAGAATAGAAAGTCAACCCCTGGTTTTATATCTTTTTCAGGGTCCAGGGTGAGTCACACAGGCGACTCACCCATGTGACCTAGAATCATCACAAAGAGTTGACTTAAACCCACATGGTCTAAGAGCCTCTGATGTCCCAAACCTATCACTCAGACTCAAGTGTAAACTAGGCCCTCACTTAGTTGGCGCCCCCTGGGGCCCCACCTTGGTTACCAAGTCACACCCACATAGGTTTAGCACCTAATCGGGGTTTGGGCCTGGGGCTTAGAACCTAGTAAGACTCAAAGACATTTAATTAATCATTTTAAAACAGTAAGAAAGTCCCAACTCAATTGATATTACACTCACATCTTTCTTAGTTGGAGAGTGGCAGAGAAAAACTGTAGTTATGTGTAATCTGATTGGCCTGGGAGACAGGGCAAGGGGAGGTGGGGAGCAAGAACTCTGATTTATAAACTTATGCATCCATCTGCCTACTCTGAAGGCTCCTGATGGTCCTTAAGCTTTATGTAATGTAAGTCAACCGGGAACAAGCTAAGAAAACCAGAGTAGAAAGCTCACTCCTTCTCTGCAGATAATTTACTTGTGGTTAATGGAGAGCTGACTGAATGATATTATCCATTTGAAAGAGATGCATGCCTTTTACTTAAGATAAATGTCACAGTTTGGTTGTTTCCATTTCCCCATTCTTTTAAAATCCTTTCACAGTCTAGTAAGATCTTCCCTAGGATAATACCTTAGGTATTATCCCTAAGATAATATCTACAACTCTCCCTATCTTTGTGTCATCTGTGAGTTTTGACACAGTGCATATCAAACACATTTCCAAGTCACTAATATAAATGTTAAGTAGAACTAGCTCCAGGGAATCCCACTTGTCATTTTCAGTCAGAAGAATCCATTATAATTTATGATTATGCAGTTATCTATGCATTCCACAGGTCCACTATTTTAATTTCTCCTTTGGAAATTTTTTAATGAATATTTGCCAAAAATTGATATAGCTTAACTAGCCAGCTAGCTAAAGCATTTATTAAGTACTTACTATATGTCATACACTAAGTGTTAGAGATACAATTACAAGCAAAAGATGGTCCCTGCCCTCAGAGAACTCATGTTCTAATCAAGGAAAGTCACCTATCCAGGGGAAGTAGAAAGGGCAGGGAAGGGCACAATGCCCACCTTGGGCATGGTACAGAGGTTCCAGGGAAATGATCAATATAAATAACTCATTTATTTACTCTTTCTACTTGGTTGAGATATTTTCTTTATGAGATTCATCCTTACACTTCCTTAGCATCATTTTTCTTATCAGTGTTTCATAATTCCTTTAATAATAATTGACTCTCACCCCCAATATAAGAAAGGTCAGTTTAATTGTGAGGTTGTCACCTCTATCCTCTTAATTAATTTAAATTGTTTTCAAATAGTTCTTTTAAATTGTCTTAATATTTGATCTAGACATTAATAATACTGATGAGGCTTTACACTTAGTTCTCTTACTAGCTTTGTTGAATTTGAACCTTAGCGATGATGATACAGACTACAAAATCAGACCTGCCTTGATTATACAGTGTTAATCCAGATTAGGGCTGCCAGAAGGCTCTAAGCAATGCATCTTTTCATTTTGCTGGTTAGTCAGGAACTACTGTGTCAACAACATCTGGCATTGTCTGGCTTTCATTCCCCTTGGAACTGGGAACTTACGTTCTCCTTGGCTTTTCCATCTCATATTTTACAGGGTCTTATTCTACCAGATACATGTGGGGTTTTTAAATACAGTGAGGATAACAGGATTATTTTACTTTGTTTTCAATAGATTTAGTACGCAAGATGTAGCAAATATTTCGCATTATCCAAATAGAAACTTACAGTGCATGACATTCAATTTTCAAAAGATTGTTATTGAAAGCTGTATTTCTAGTTCCTTTATATTTATTTTTGTGATGATTATCTTCTTCCTAAATTCATAATAACCATCATAAATACAAAATTGTGCCATTATCTATATACATGCCATTACTTTTTAATAAATACAAGCATTTCAAGTAATTATCCCTACAATGAGCCATTAACATTCTAAAGTAGCTCAGTAATGACTATGAATGTTTTTTGTTGCTTTTAAAGTTTTTCTTACGTTTAATATCCACTTCTTGCTCCTGTTACATAACCAGCTCTTTTGTGCAATAAACTACTACAATGTTAAAACAAACAAAACACATTTAAAGAAAAACAATATCCCATTTGGAATTAAATTGAACTTCAAAATTTTGACAACACCCAGAAAACAGGGTCTATTAAACTTGGCGGTTTGTAACATTCCAAATAGTGAAAAAAAAGAACCTATTCTCCTACTTTCTACTCTTCAAAAAGTAGTTCATTTAAGAAAAACAAAGCAAAAAAATCAAGATTTATTGCTGGCATGCCTTTTTTTTCACTAGAATTTAAAATAGAAATGCCAAGATTGGTTTCCCCTCCCCATGTCCCTCTTCTCAGATTTAGGGACAAATCTTCATGCAGCTCAGATTTCTTTTTGGAACCCTTCCACTCCTTCATCACAGTTCTTTCCTTTCCTTACTCCCCTAACTTTCTGACACACCCAATCTTTTGTTCCATTCCTTCTCAGTTAACTAGTGTTCATAGTGACTGAGGCAATAATAGAATCTCAGTATTCTGCCTTGGTCAGACCAACTCTTTGCTCTGGGCACCATGTTTCAGATGAAACATTGATAAGCAGGAACACATTTGGGGAAGGGCATCCAAAATGAAGAAAGGATGCAAAATCCTATCTTATAAGGATTGTTTGAAGGAACTAGGAATGTTTTGCCTGGAGAAGACTTAAGGAAGACATAATAATTGTTTTTAAATATTTGAAGGATTGCCACACTAGGAAAAGATTTGATATTATGTGTGGTTCAAGAATTTGGAGAATGTTGCAGAGAGGCACATTTTAACTCAGTATAGAGAGACCTAACAATTGGAGCTGCCCACAAATGGCATTAGCTGTCTCCTGAGATAGTGAATTCTCTATCACTGGAGGAGTTTAAGCAGAGACTGAGAAACAATTTCTGGGAATATTGTAGAGAAAATTCATGCATGAGATAGGGACTTGGGATAGATCAATCAATCAAATGATCCCTAAGGCCACTTCATACCTAGACTTGATGACAAGTCATATGTTCAATGATAAGAGTTAATGTACAATCCTTCCAAGGAATATTTTATATTTTAAAAGACTATTCAAGACCTACTGCTTCAAAACTCAAAAGAATGAAGCAATAATGATGAAATGAAAGGGAATGAAGCTGTTATTTGAGGGGGGGGAGTGACTTTGGCCACCTCAAATCTGGGATTCCTTAACCAAAAATAGCATAATCCAGATCAAACATTTGGTTCTTTGTGTCCTTAAATAAAATGAAACATTTGAATCTTATTAAATTCTGAGAGCCTGCGCATACTAAATTAAATTAAATTATAATTCTATAGTAATTTATATGCCATCATAAGTTGTTATTTTTAAATCAAAGATACTGAGAATTTCACCTTCTCTTAATAAGAAATGATGTATTTAGGTACTACTTACTATGTGTCCAGAACTGTGCTAAATTCTGGAATATAAATAAAGAAGCAAAGTGATACCTGCCCTTAAGGAACTTTCATTCTAATGGGGCAGATACTTACAGGAGCTGGTAGAGAGAGAAGGGTGTTTGAGTAGAGAAAATCATAGTGATGGGGAAAGGTGCCATTGAACATTTAAGATAGGCTTTTCCAGAAATGCCATTTGGCCAGAACAGGTAACAAGAAGATGGGGTGGGTGCAGGGAGTTTGAATGCCTGGAAAATATAGGTAGCAGTCTCTCATGACGTAGTACACAAGTCAGAAGAAGTTGCCTGAAGCACAGTGAAGTTAAATGAGATGTCCAGGATCACATTCACTAAGAAATTTCAGGAGCTTCATTTGAATACAGTTCTGCTTAACTCAGCCATTATTTTTTCCACTAAGCTGCACTCTCATGTGCCTAGATACACTAATGGTTTTTTTAAAAAGACATTATTTCAAACAAACCGTCACCCTGGGTCCACCTGGAAGTCTACTATTGGTAAGAAGTATTAATTATATTTGAATTAATGTTGTTTTGTGCCTTTCCCAATATGGGATCACTCAATCTTCTAAAAGTCCTTCTACGACAAAACATTAGAATTCCTTAAGCCTCTAAGTAGCTCCCCATGTGAAGAAAGGACAAATCCTTATAAAAATGCACAGTGCAAAATCATTAATAAACAATGAAAATATAACTACAGCAGAGATGTCCAGCAAGTTCAGTTATGCTAAAGACATCTTAGTTAGAAAGAACGTAACAATCAGTTCTATTGTTTATTTTAAGCTGTCATTTGTTTTTCTTTTGTTCCCTTTTTTCCCTTTGTAAGTGATATCCTTATTTAAGTAATGTTCAAGGGCTGGCTGTAATAACTAGAAGCCAGAAAGCAATGAATTGCTTTACTACATTGGTATTTCAATAGCCATTTAAACAGTTAATGAAAATTCAAACCATGGGGCTACAGCTTCTCATTCTGAAGGCATGAGAAAATAACAGCGTCTTATTTGATCTTAGAAATTGCACAATTACTTTAGTCTCGTATCTGTTTTTCTGGAGAGATTTAAGAGCCATACTATCAAGTTTCACAAGTATAGACTGTGTCACCTCTCAGGGTTTCTTCTTACTCTCTGATGCCTTCATTTTCAAATAGTCTTTGTTGGTAACCTTTAAAACACACACACACACACACACACACACACACACATGCATGCACGCACATGTACACGCACACCCCAAGCCTTGAATTCTGCAACTTCTTGAATTCATGCCTCACTGCCTAGAGGAAAATGGTACTTAGACCTATATTTTCTCTCTTGAAGGATAGATAATGAATCTTTATGAGGCATATATTATGTGCTCTACACAGCAGTAAGTTTCCATTCAAATTAGGGTTGTGAAGGCTTAGGAAAATAGCTTGGTGAAGGGACTTTATAAAAAAATAATTAAGCTTATGAGCTGGAGATGAGCCCAAATAAAATCACTGTAGTCTCTCCATTTCTGTAGTACTTAACTATTTGAAAATGAAGCTTTAGGCACTCCCATATTTTTTAAAATTCAAATCGCAGATTGTACTCCCCCAAATGTAATTTATGTCAAAGAATCCCAATATAGTGATCTTGTTCAGGACACTGACTTCTCGTTCTGTATTAATTCAGCTGCCTACCTAACTATTCACACCTCTATAGTGTCAAGAACACTACTCCAAAACCAGAATAAGAAGAAAAATACCCTCATTCACTCTAATAAGCCTTGCTGAATTTGAGCCTTTGGGGAACACAAGTAATTTATGTAGAAATTTGTGAAGGATAACCTAAAAAAACAGGCCTCAAGTGTCTCTTCTAAGTATCATTTCAGGGGTTACAATGTCTACGTTGGACCCCATAAAGGAGAGAACTTATGGTAAGTAGACAGTAGCCCATGATAGAGTAGGCATTCGATTTCTCGGGCAATCCCAAGACCATGAAAAAAAAAAGACCATTTTCTGGATAGCCAATGCAGTGAATATGACTGTCATGTGATATCTTGACAAGCAGCTCCTGCCTTGGGAGGGGCTTGGGTGGACTATAATTGCTGTAACCTCTGGAATTGTATGTGATTCTTTTAGATGGGCTATATTACAGGAATTCCTGCCTTGAAAATGAACAGGGATTCTTTTATTCATTCCACAAATATTTATTAAGACCCTACCATATGTGTATAAAAGGTGCTGGGGTAAGTAAGAGAGGGAGATACAAAAGAATAAAAATCAAGGCTCCAACCCCGAAGGAGCTTACAATGATCAAGTCTTTGTCTCAAGGTAAGGATTGGAAAATGTTGGAGCCAGTTCGACAATTAAGTCCTAGGAATCAGTTCTATTCCACTCCAAAACAATGAGACTTGTCAAAATCAGTGAGTGAATCATAAAATAAGTGGACAACAAAGACACCAGCAGGTTAACAAGCTTTTAGTATAATACTATCACAATATTATACTTCAGTAGTTTTGTTCTGTTTCATTTTAAATTATATTTTAAAACCACTAGGCTAACAAGTACGTGATTTAGTAGGATTCTATATAAAGCAAATATTTAAGCAAATAATCCTTTGAACAAACCCCTCTGAGAATCAATCCCAATCCTCATGAGATGTGAATGAATTCTAGGGCCATGTAACCCCGACTCAAGCTAACTCAGCCAATGTGATCCTGGAACAGTTAATTCATTTCACATGGGTGAACAGCTGACTTCCCAAGAGTAATTTGCTTTATTGTAGGATTATGTGCAGAAATAATGAGAGTCACTTATGGTATTTATTACCCAATAGAGAACAATGGAATTCTCACTGGAGAGAAGTTTAGATATACAAGAAAAACAGTAATGACATTTCAAAGGAATAAACTTTTTATTCTTATCCAGATTCTTGTCCTTAAAGACTCCTGTCTGTACTACAATTTATAAACTTAAACTTTATAGATTATAAGAAGTGATTTTCCCCATTCTTAAATCTCCTATACCTTGGACCTTTATTTCGACTATTTGGACGTGTCATAACTTGTGTTATAGTTGTTGGTATGTTTGTCCCATACCTATAAATTGATTATAAATTTTGCGAGGGCATGGGCTGTTTTGTCCATGTTTATATCCCCAGTGCCTAGCATAGTGGTCTGCACACAGTACATAATTAATACATATTTATTCATTGAACCCAAATGGTTTTCTCTAATTTAGACGAATTCTTATCTTGAGGTATTTGGACTTAGGTGTTCTTCCTTCTTTTCTTCCCTAATGAAGAAACGTTTGGATTATCAAGGGTTTTCTCTAGTACATTGTCCATACAAGGGTTTAGAAAAGCAGAATGTTCAAACTGGAATTGAGTATAGAGATACCATAGTCCAATTTCTTCATTTTAGTGAGGAGGAAACTGAGATCTGGGAAGAACAAAAGAATTGCCAACTAGTCATTGGAAAAGCCATGATTCAGATTCAAAGGTCATCTGACTTCAAAGTCCAGAACCCTTACATGATGCCATGTCAAATATTCGTTGATTGAGGTCCTGAGTAAGGATCATCAGGGAAAGGCATCAGGTACATATAGCAATATTTTATTTTAGTGTATTTCATTATTTATTTTCAATCAGTTAATGGGATTAATTATATTGAAATTCCTGAAAACAAGATGGGTGTATTATAAAGCAAACTGCAAAATTCAAATAAAGCATTGTAGTACCAGCAGATTTTTTTTTCATGTTCCCAGTGGGTGTAAATATAAATCTCTATTATTAGGGAAGCTGCTTGTGTTATTAGTATGTTCAAAAAACAAATAATATTTATCGATGCTTCTTATTTCCCATTGGTATTGAATGCCCCAATTTTTATTTTGCCAACTTTAAAACTCAATACTACCCTTTTTTAATGTCTGTGCTCTGAGAATTCTTCACTTGGAGAGAAGTAGAATATATGTGTTTAATATAAGTTGAATATAGCATATGCATATGTATGCTAATATGCATTATTACATATAGTTGTAAAAACTATCATTTCTTTACTATTATAGAATATATATCTTTCAAAACCAGCATATTATTAATAATTATTACAAGTTTTATTTTTGTATAGTCCTTAAAATTTTCCAAAGACAGAAATTCCTATTTATGTTAATAATTTTGTAGGTGACAAATATAATGCATTCTAATATCATTAATACTAGAACTACTGTTAGTAATAATAAAGTCGTAGGAAAAGGTAGAAGTAAATGCATTGGCTAACCATTATAGCTTCATTCCTTAAGTGGAAGCACAGTTAGTCTATCTTGGTAAAACATGAAATCACATATTTTCAGGAAAATAAAAACCAAATGATGTGTAAACATTATTAAAATGTGAGACTCCTATGGAAACATTAAGATTCTGTTGAACTGGATATATTTTGGAGAAGGGCATTCAAAACTCTCTATAGTTAAAATGTATTAGATTAATAAGACAATTATCTTGGTAATTCCTAGTTCTTTTATAGCTTACATTATATAGCAGTTCTTTAAAATAAGGGCTATGTTTTCCCATAGGTTACCATAACATTGGTGGGAGTAGAAACATTCATAGAAAACATTATTACAAAAAATACATAACCGGGCTGGGGTTTTGTCCCTGCTAGAGCACCTTTCTACCTGTGATATGATAGAATATGATATATATGATACAACATAATGTAACATAATATAATAATGATGCTGTTTAATTCCATGTATAGCTACCAATAAAACCTCCTGGTCTGGTGATGTCATTTGACCGTGAGTTGCTGTCTTCACTACTGCATACTGCTGTAGTCCTTTGCTGATGTTTCTTATCTGTTGTCTTGCCATTCGCTGATGACTCCACTAAGCTTTAAGCTTTTTGTTGGGTCTCCACTGTTGTTTGCTGTTGCTATGATCTACTACTTGTCTACTAAATTGTAGCTGCTATGTAACTTTTTCCTCCATTAAAGAAGAGTCTTTCTGACTCTTTAACTTCATGCCCGTTTCAGGTCTTTTGTGATTCAGATCCACTGACATAACTGCGACTCTTTAAATATTGTCTACTGTTTGAGTCAGAGTGGGACAATTTCTCTCCATTTCCATCATGCACCAAGTCAGTACTTCAATTTGAGAAAATCAATTCAGAAATTTTACTTAGCAAGATAAGGGTGGGTTAGCAATGTCTCTGTCCTACATTTTGGTCCAAATAAACTTGATGTCAGAGAGCAATTCATGTGTATTTGTCCCACCCCAATTAAGTTATATGAAGCAGCTAGGTGGCCCAGTGGATAGAGCACTGGCCCTGGTGTCAGGAAGACCTAACTTCAAATCCAGTCTCAGACTCTTACTAGTTGATAAGTGAATTGACTTGAATTATAAGGAGCAGAGCTACATTCAAACTAGGCATTTACTAGTACCTTTTCTAATATATCACCGGTTTGTTGTTGAGCCTGAATTATCTGAATAATTTACCAATAATTTCACACTTACTGGTTTTGGTTACCAATTCATTAAGTTTTCACGATTCATTGTTTCTAAAAGGGTGGATTAAAGGCAATTTTTGAGGTAGAGTAGCTGAAGAAAAGATGGTACGGTTGTGGAGATGGGACAGCAGTTTATGGTGCAGCTAAGCTTATTTGCTGCAGTCCTTTCTAACCATCTGTCTCCTCCAGCAGAATTACTTTACGTGGAATGAATGTCAATAGTATTCACTGGAAGATAAATTATAATGGTCTATGGAGGGTTTGAGTCAGAAGGAATCATTCAGTGGTTCACATACAAGGGGTTCTGTTGACAATAGTTTTTTTTGAAATGTGTGCCGAGCAACTCTCCATTTAGTGTGGGGTCGACCAATAATATTTGGCCCAGTCCAGTGTAAAGGATGATTGTCATACTAGGATGTGTAGCAGACAGAGTACCTGGCCCGGAGTCAGGAAGACCTGAATTCAAATCTGACCTCGGACACTTACTAGCTGGTGTCTCTAGGCAAGTCGATTAAACCCTATTTGCTTCAGGTGCTTTTTCTGTAAAAATGGGGATAATAATAGCACCTACCTCCCAGAGTTGTTTTTTTTTGAGGGGGGAAGGCAGGGCAATTGGGGTTAAGTGACTTGTCCAAGGTCACACAGCTAGTGTGTCAAGTGTCTCAGGCTGGATTTGAACTCCGGTCCTCCTGACTCCAGGGCCAGTACTCTACTCACTGCCCACCTAGCTGCTCCTCAGAGTTGTTTTGAGAAACAAATGAGACAATAACTGTAAAGCACCTAGCATGGTACCTGACACATAGTAAGCGTTATATAAATAATTGCTATTACCATCTAGCTTTTCCCCTTCTTTGGATACCTTCTTCCAGGGCAGAGAACAGCAGTTGTTTAGTTAATATTTGTACAGGAATGTCCAATGGGAAGGGCTTTCTGGTATCCAGAGCCATAAAGATTACTGATGGCCAGTATTCCAAATCATTTTCTAGTGTTAAATAAAAGAGTACAAAATAATGATAAATTGTTCATTAAGCATGAAGTAATCAATTTTGGTATTTGGTAGATCCCTAATCTCATTGTGACAAATGATAATGAATTCAAGTAAATTAATATCTTTGAAATTCTATTCCTTGGCTAGTATCCCTTAACATGCCTTTTAATTTTTCTCTATTTTTATCATAGGATTGTAGATTTAGAGTTAGGGAGAACCTTCCAGGTCACGGCGTCCCACCTCCTGATTTTACAAATCAGGAAACTGAAGTTCAGAAAGGATGCAACTTGCTCAGACTTGTGCGATTAGCAAGAGCCCTAGGTTTGTACTACCTCTTAGTATCTGTGTAGCCTTGGACAAATCACTTTACATCACTGGGTCTCAGATTCCTCACTGGTTAAATGAGGGGGTTGGATTAGGGAAGGGGAAGGAGGAAGGAAACAAGTATTTATATAGCACCTACTGTGTGCTACTATGTAGTACCTACTATGTGCTAGGCATTAGGCTTAGTGATTTCATTTGATCCTCACAACAACCCTGGGAGGTAGGTTTAATTGTAAAATTACAGATGAGGAAATTGAGGCAAACAGAGCTCAAATGACTTGCCCAGGGTCACACAGCTAGTATCTGAGGCTGGATTTGGGATTCCAGGTCCAGGGTTCTATCTTCTATGTCACCAGCTTCTTCTCAGATGGCCTTTCAAGTCCTTTCTAGTTCTAGCTCTATAATTCCACAAAATAAAGAAAATAACACTTATTTGTGTGGTTTACTTGAGCAAACAGTTTGCGTAGCTTTGTCCCAAGGTGCCAACATTAGGGGTGCTTCCTCCCGAGGTGTACCTGTCACTATAACTGTTGCCACAAGGTTATTGCTATTCCCTGGGGGCTAACATTTTTCCTGGGGCGATGTTGTGGATAGAGTGCAGGTCCTGGAATCAGGAAGACCTGAGTTCAAATTTGACTTTAGACACTAGATGTGTGACCCTGTGCAAGTCATTTAATCCTGCTTTCCTCAGTTTCCTCATCTGTAAGGAAGTGGCAAACCCCTCCAGTATCTTTGTCAGGAACACTCCAAAGGGGGTCATGAAGAGTTGGACATGACTGAAAACAACTAAACACACAGCATTGTTCCTATGCTTCAGTTTTCAAGACCCTCTTGGTCTTGAAAGGATTGTATTGTTTTCTATCCCAGGACAAATATAAATCTTGTCCAATTGTTCTCTTACCCCTGCTTCCATCTACCAGCCTGGATTTCCTATTACTAGACTCCTTTTCTTTCTCTCCGCCTATACGTCCCCATCCTTTTTCTCCACTAAAGCCCTTTACAGATGTCTTATTATAGAGGTTACCACAGACTCTCAGAGAGGGAAGGGATCTCAGAGGCAGTCTAGTCCAAACCATGACTAAGCAAAAATTCCATCTACAACAAAGCCCTTTAGTGGCCAATCTGGACTTTGCTTGGAGACGTTCAGTGACGTGAAACTCACTGCCTTCCTAAACATTCCATCCCACTCGGGCAAGGTTCTAAGGAAGATCTCCTAAATCTGCCTTCATGGGCTTCTGCTCCTTGCTCCTATTTCTGCCCTTGGGGTCAAAGGACAAGTCTAATCCCCTTTCCATGCGACAGCCTTTTCAAATATTGACATTTAGTTGTGTGACCCTGCATGAGTCACAGCCACAAGATTCATTGAGCCTTGATTTCCACCTCTATAAAACAAGGTAATAGGTTATAATAGAAAAAAAAAGACATTGGAATTGGAGTTAGAGAGCTCAGGTTCCGATCCTAGCTCAGCCACTTAAGTGGGCAAATCATGCCCTCAGCACTTACTACTTTCTCCCATCCCAGTCAAATGTTTTTGCCCCTGGTAAAAATATTCCTAGTTACACTTCTGTTTCAAAGTACAATACTGATTTCTCTCTATGTACAGATCATGACCAGCAATGAGCTAAATACATGATAATCCAGAAAGAAACCAAAGGAACCAGCAAGATTTCTGGAGTATATTCACTGTTGCAAAGCAATAAGCATTATAGTGTTACAGAGGATGGCAATATCTTTTATGTAAGCTATGGGTGTTTAAAGGCTAAAGAATTGTCTTTTATATTGGAAACAGAATATTATTGTGGCAAAGAGGAACCTATAATGGCCCTCCTGAATCCATCCTTTGTCTTTCTCACGTATCTATGAGATTACCTCGACAATGTTAATAAGGATGAGGCCTGATGCAATAAATGCTTTTGACAAAATACAGCACCTGTTCTTATTAAAAACACTAGAAAGCGTAGGAATTAATGGAACATTTCTTAAAATGATAACTAGCATCTATCTAAAATTATCTGTGAATGGGGATAAACTTAAAACTTCCCAATAAGTTTAGGGGTGAAGAAAGCTGGTGAGAAGAACTAGGAGATCATTGTGTACAGCACAGCAATGTTGTAATGATGATCAGCTGAGGAAGACTTGGCTATTCTGATCAATACAATGATGCAAGACATTTCTAAAAGAATTATGATGAAAAAATGCCAACTGCTTCCAGAGAGAGAGAACTGATGAACTCTGAGTACAAATTGAAGTATAATTTTCTCACATTCTTTATTTTTTTGCTTTGTTTTGCATATGGAAATGTGTTTTGCATGACTTTGCATGTATAATCAAGATCATATGGCTTGCCTTCTCAATGGGAATGGCAAGGATGGGAGGGAAGGAAAGAATTTGGAACTCAATATTTTTAAAAAATGAATGTTAAAAGTTTTACATGTATTTGGGAAATACTTAACAAAGGAAATAAAAATATTAAAAAATAAAGATGAGGCTTTCCTTCTGATGTTGATGTCTCCTAGATAAGACATGAACTCCCTTTTGCCCTGGGTATAGCACAATGAACCAGCAATACCACATTAAAGTAACTGGCAGAGCACTGCAGGCTATAGCCCTTGGACTTGACTTTTAAATCACAGAGCATATCTGTGTATCTCTGGTGTCAGTGTGTGTATATATTTGTATATTTGCTAGTGTGCATGCATTGTGTATGCTGTGAATATTTCTATATGCATGCTGTCACTGTATAAATGTATATAAATCTAGATTAGAATATATGTGTATACACTATTCAGGTATATGTGTTTTCAGGGTTAATGTAAATACGTACCTGAATCCGTATTAGTGTGTGCCAGTGTACTCTGCGTCTCTCTGTGTGCATGCTCACATGAATCTGTGTGTGTTGTTTAGGTCTCTGTATAGAAATGCATATGCTGTATATCTATCCATGTGCTTATCTTTTATCCATGCATATATGTGTGTAACTTTTTTTCATGGGGGGCATGTAAGTATATGAGTAAATACACAATACATATATGCATGTATATCATATATGCAATATGTACATACATTTACATACATGCATACATGCATGTACTTTGCTGGGTTGGTGTGCATGTGTTAACATGTATCTCTGTGCATATGCCGTATGCATACATACATGTGTGTGCATGTACACATGCTTTATGCTTAGCTATGCATGTAAACTGGGACAACACACAGACATACATATAACAGTATACTATGTGCATGTGCACATATAGAAACATTTATGCACAAATGCTTGTGCATATAAATTACATAGAACGTGTTTGTGTATATGTGTACTATGCTAGTACATTTTAATGTTCTACATCTAATTATGTATATGGATTCAATGTGTATACATATATGTGTGTGCATACACACAATCATTTTAGCGTTTCTGCATATGTGCTCTATATCCACCCATACGCGGACACATATCTCTGTATCTCTTTCAGTGTCCTGATAGGTTTGTTCTATACCTGTGTGTAGATGCTGGGTCAATATGTATAGATATATGTATATCAATGTGTATCTTTGTGTTTTGTATACACATGATGTTTGTGGGTTGTTACAATGTGTTTGTATATGTTCTAGCATAACTGTGTACATGTGTACAGCTTATATCCATCCATCCGTGCTGTTTTAACATGCATTGCATCTATCTATGGCACTATGGTGCATATGTTCTGCAGAATGGCCCATGAGTTTGTTACGCCCCTGTGTGCAGATATTTATCTGTGTAAGCTTGCATATTTGTGTACGACCTCTATTCACATGTGTATTTTGAATTTGTGTATCTCTGCTTATGTTAATCTGCATATGTACAAGCTAGATACCTGTTCCTATGAGTGTATTTTATCATTGTATACACGTGTTTCTAAAAAAATTAATTTAATTTTAAAAAAGTACAGAGAACAAAGGTTGACAGACTGAGACACACAGAGACTCCAGTTTCCCGAAGGGAAGCTTGCATGTCTCCAAACTGCTGTTGATTCCTTTAGGGATCCTAGTGGATTCAGGAGAGGAGGAAACCATGCGGCTCAAGATATGGCAGCAGATGGAAGCAGCAGTTTATGATGGAGAAATTCCTGGACTTGGCAGAGAATTCCAGACCCAGTGAGAGCCAAGGGGTTGGAAGGAACAGGGCCACAATGCAGTGGAGCAAATCTTCATTTTTCCTCTGATTGTATCGTGAGCTACGTGGGCTTGAGTTGTTGTTCAATTGTTTCAGTCGCGTCCAACTCTTCGTGACCCCATTTGGGGTTGATTTCCTTGGCATAGACGCTGGAGTGGTTTGCCAGTTCCTTTTCCAGCTCATTTTACATTTGAGAACGCTGAGAAAGATAGGGTTAAATGGCTTGCCCAGAGGTATTGGGAGAAGGGATAGGGAGCCTCAATTCTAGGGGCGTGTGATGCATCTGGAGGACTGTATCTGTATTTGGGGAGGTAGGAATTACTGGAGAGGGAAGTAGCAGACTGTTTATGGGATCGGATTGCACATAAATTTTGTGGTTTTCTGTAAGGTGAAATAAAGCACTTTTTTTTTGGTGTGTGTGTGTGTAATATAGTGTCAGCCTAGAACTTGAGTGGGAGATGAGGGCACTTTTCCTTTTCCTGTCAGGACCCAGACACCAGTCAAATTCTGATGTTCCAGAGAAAACACCAGTGAGCCCTCCCCCACTCCCCTAATGGAATTTGAGTTACATAAAACTAGAGCTATGGTCTTGGCCCTTAGGTTAAAGAAAGTAATGATATTTTAATGGAATTGGATCCACCTACCACATATGTGTTGAAAGTACGTTAGCTACCCCTCGCCCCCTTTATGTCTGTCCAAAAAGGACCCAGTTCTCCACAACTTAAATACTTCAAGTTCTTAAATACAGAATTTAGCTTAGTGTCCCTAGTACTTATCACAGTTCCCGGAACCTAGTAGGGGCTTAATAAATATTTATTGAATGTTTTATCGATTTCAAAGAGGAACAGTACTGGAGTCACGCAATTTCCAGTTCAGTGTGTCTTTATCCCTACAGTTCTGCTTCAGTTCAATTTCTTTTTATTGATATCATTTATTTTTTATTATCTTAATTTCCAAATATATTACTTTCCTTTCTACTCCCCAGAGATTTATCCCCTGTAACACAAAATAAAAAAGAAAGAGAGAAAAGGTGCCTTTCAGCAAACCTAACCAATTCATCAACCAGGTCTGATGGCCAATATTATGCTCCAACCCATAGCTCCCCACTTCTTCAAAAAAGGGAGGGAGGTGCATTTTCTTTTCTATTCTTTGGGCCCAGCCTGATCACTATAAGTACAAATTTCAGTTGCATTTTTCCCTCTGTTGCTTTATACCTTTATAGTAGTCACATATATTGTTTTAGTTTTCCTTCCTTTATTGTGTATCACTTTAGATAAATCGTCAAACCCTGCAAATAAATAAAGTATGTGCGAGGCATTTTGGGTGGGGGGCAAGACTGATTCACCACAGGTCTCACTCTTGAGGAACTTAAACCTAGTTGGAAGTAGAGGCAGCTAGGTGGGGCAGCCCAGAGTCAGGAAGACCTGAGTTCAAATCAGACCTCAGGCACTTACTACCTGTATGACCCCGGGCAACTCACTTATCTTTTGTCTGCCTCAGTTTCCTTAACTGTAAGATGGAGATAATAATAACATCTATCTCCCAGGGTTGTTGTGAGGATCCCACAAACTGCTTTTAAAGTGTTTAGCACAGTGGCTGCTGCATAGAAGGTGCTTTTTGGTATTGTTTCTTTAGTTCTTTGCCATGGTGTTCGACTCTTGGTGATCCTATCTGGGGTTTTCTTGGCAGAGATACTGGAGTGGTTTGCCATTTCCTTCTCCAGCTCATTTTACAGATGAGGAAACTGAGGAAAACAGGGTTAAGTGGCTTGCCCAGGGTCACACAGCTAATCAGTGTCTGAGGCCAAATATTAACTCATGAAGTTAAGTCTTCCTGACTTCAGGCCTGACACTCTATTCACTGCATCAACTAGAGACTCTAGAAGGTGCTTCCTTCCTCCCCTGCATGATTCAAATTTTGCTTTAAACTTAACTTGTTAAAAAACATTATGTAGAAGTGTACATGTAGAAAACTTAGAGGAAGACCTATAAATTATTAAGTCCTATCACTATTATTAAGACCTACTAAATTATTTACCCTTTATGGAGGCTTTATGGGAAAACATGGAAGAGATGACAAGGAGAAGATGGGTTGAGATCTGCACCACTGGAGGGAATGGTCACATTTATGACATCATGGTTCTACTTGAGTATTGAAGTACAAGGCTGAAGCTAATGGCGTGGATAATGAGATAAATCTGTAACTGGTGAAGTAGTTTTGTTTTTAAAAAAAAGACTTTGCTTCCTGTGATTCTGCAATCAGAATATATGCCATCTTGGAGTGGGGGGAGGGTAGAAATGGGGAGAAAATTTGTAATTCAAACTCTTGTGGAAATCAATGCTGAAAACTAAAAATATTAAATAAATAAATAACAATGTTAAAAAAAAAGATGTGTTTTGAAACATGGCAATAAGAAAAAATGTTTGAATCGGGAGAAAATCTGGAAAGGGAACTCAAAGTTCCAAGGGGTTGAGAAATATGAATTAGAAGCTCAAAGACAAGCTGAAGAAGAGATAGAAAAAGCAAATTTAGAGTAACTATGTATGACTTAGACATGGGGGGAATACATATTCCATCTTCTTCAAATAGAAAAGGTCCTTAGCTTTTCATCTTAATATTCTATTTCATAGCAATTTGCGGGTAGCAGATTAAAGGGTAAGTCGAGGAAAGTACTCAGGCTGGAGAATCACAAAAACATTGAGGAAAGTTTCTGGTTTATACTGAGGAAATGGGAAATCTTACTCAAATACTATGGCTATCCCCGTTGGGTGAAAGCAAAAGATTATATCTCCTTAAACTTTTCTTTTATTTTGGGGGTATTTTTATGGTGTTGTAAGTGAGCCTGGGTGATGGTGTAATTGGAAGTAATCAGCAGCAATCAGGCTTATTGGACAACAACAAAATAGGGTGCAATTTGCAACATTAATAATTATTTAAATGTTGTCATTAGACAGCATTAGCTCTATAATAATGGCTAATGGTGCTCACTCTGCCAGTAGATAAGGGTACTTACCCCCTCCAAATCCATGAGCTGAACTAAAAGGGCTCTACTTTGAAGAAATAAGATATAATTATTCAGTTGAGAAGAAATCATGCATTGTAGTCATTAGAGGGACTTCTACATTAACATGAACTTTGCAAGGTTAATATAGAATGCACCAACCAAGGCTGAACCCATCCGGATCAATATGAACTATATGACTAAAGAGAATCTGCTATTCAAACACAAAGCTCAGCCTTCAAGGTGGCAGCTTGCCAAATCACGTGCCATGCTTTTAAAATTTTCCTTTCTATCTTTCTTGCTGACAACCAGCACCAGCGCCTCACAGTCATTCTCTGGTCTCAAGAGAGCTCATGGTGATGCAGGAAAGGTAGGCTACGAGATGATGAAGTAAGTCCTTGGTATTATGGAAATCCACATTTTGTAAAAGTAATCACTTAAAAATGTAAGAAATAATAAAGATCCACTTTCTGGCAGGCCATTTAGTAAAACAAGAATTCAAGGTGAAAGGTTTGCAGGGTTTAGTTGTACACTTCTAGGCATCTAGCAGAAGGTTAGTTAAATGCAAATCATCTAAATCCCCTAAACTACTTCTTAATGGAAGATGGTATGTAAAAGAGTATGGCATATAAGATAAAGAATCAGAATAAGGGCCTGGGATTTGTCATGGATTCTTTAGATGACCTTTCCTTTCAGTAGTGCCTATTTCTTTGTGACCACATTGTGGTTTTCTTGCCAAAGATGCTGAGTGATTTGCCATGTCCTTCTCTGGCTCATTTTACAGATGAGAAAACTGAGGCAAACTGGGTTAAGTGACTTGCCCAGGGTCACACAGCTAATTATATAGTATTTATAAATATGTTATCTATTTTTATAATACATAATATAATTATATTTTATATAAATCTATATATAATTATACATTACAAAATTACATCTACATCTACATATGTATGTATATGGAATTATGTTATTCAGAGGGAAGAGCCAGGCATTTGGAGTCAGAGGACTTGGATTCAAATCCCCAAGTCTCTTTACTAAGCCTAGTTTCCTTATGTGTAAAATGAGGAGTTTGGATCAGATGACTAGGAATCCCTTCCAGCTTTAAATGTATGATGCTATGATACAAATGTATGAATACATTTAAGCTCCATTGTGGGACAGTAAATTTTATCTTTTCTGCATTAAGATCAAGTAGCCAAAGGGCAAAAACAAGCATTGAAATCTCTATCTCATCTTTATTAGCTTTGCAAAAGTCACTTGACACCTTAGTGCTCCTGTAATCTGGTACTTTCCTCTGTAATTGGAATACTTGCCTTCAAATACTGTCTCTAAAGCCAAATTCCTGTGTAATCTTGAGCAAAATTCTCAACTTCTCCGGGCTTTTAGTAGCAATTAGATTTGAAGATCTTTCCTACCCATTAATAGGCCCATGTGACCTGCTTACATCACAGGAAGCCTAAGACACATGTGGTGGGAGGAGCTTCCTGACAGGAAAAGGAAGTTATGTCACAGGAAATGCTGATGCTGAGTGAGTGAGAGAGAGAGAGACACAGAGAGATGTTATGGCTGTTAATGGCTGCCCTCACAATGGTTAGAACTGAACACGCTGACTTAGCTGTACTGTGAGTTTGTCTTTGGGAAGACCCCAACAGGGGCTTGGAGAAGTTTTGGGATGGCCAGGCTCCAGGCTGTGATATGGTGTTTTAAGTCCCTTGCTATTATGATAAATTGAGCTGACTGGCTGTGGGAGCTGAGCATTTGGTTATGGGATATGATTTTCTGGTGTCTGAATAAATGTTATACTCCTTTTACCTTCTTTATGGAGAGTCTCTCATACTTTGCGATACGGAACTACATAGGTATATTCACGATTATTGTTGATATTGTGTTTATTGCCTGTTTCAGGGCCTTAGTTTCTTCATATTTAAATGAAGATGACTTCTGGGTCCCATCCAGCTCTGGATCTATGTATCATTCTGTGGTTCCAAAATGGGCAGCTAGGTGGTGTAATGGATTGAGTACCAGGCCTGGAATATCTGAAGACCCAATTTCAAATCTCACTTTAGATGCATACTAGATGTGTGGCTCTGGGCAAGTCACTTAACCCTTTTTGCCTCAGTTTTGTCATCTAGAAAATGAACTGGAGAAGGAACCATTGCAATAACTTTGCCAAGAAAACCCCGAAAGGATACAAAGAGTTGCACATGACTGAAAAATGATTAAAAACAACAACATTAGTTTCAAAACAGGTATGGCTGCCCAGAGAAGCTCACCAATATCCCAAGGCTATTCCATTTGTGACTTTATGCTCTCTTATCAACCCCAAAGGTGTTGTGTTCATCAGTAATCTGAAACAAACTAGTGGTTCCAAGGATTGCAAGATCACTAGAAGTCAGCAATTTGGTATGGCAAACAAAAAACCTATCCAGAATGAGGAAGGTGATAATGTAGTGACTAGAGTACTGAACTCATAGTAGGAACACCTGTGTTTGAATTCTTTCTCAAGAACTTACTAGATGCGGAACCCTAAGCAAGTGGCAATCTCTCTGAGAGATGGTTTTCTCATCTGTAAAATTAGAAGGTTGAACACAAAAGCTTCTAAGGTCCTATTCAAGTCTAAATCTATGACTTCATAATACCATTACTCCTTCAAATAATATTCATCAATCAATAAGCATTTCTTAACTACCTACTATATGCCAGGTATTATGCTTTTTGCTAGGGATAAAAATTCAAAAGAAGCAATAATTCCTACTCCTAAGTTCTATTGGGAGGCAATATGTAATACAGAATAAATACCAAATAAAAACAAAGTAGTTAAATACAAGGTGCTTTAGAAAGATGGGCACTAATACTCAGGGGATTAGGAAAGGCTTTATGTAGAAGTTGGGCTTTGAGCTGTGTTTTAAAGGAAGAAGAATACAGGATGCTACTGAGACTCCCAAAAACCATGGCTAAACAAAAACCTTGGATGCCATATTTCAAGAAATCGTAAGTTAAAGCGACCAAGAGGATCTATCAATACCATAAGGCAAAATGAAAATAGGAGGAATCCATGAGTCACCTCCTTAAAGTCCCAGAATGAAAACTCTCAGGAACATCATAGCTACCTACTTCTTTGTCAATACGATGATGGGGGGAGGGGGAACAGAAAAAATGTAAGAGGATATGATGGAGGAAAATGGTAATACAAGACTGATAATTTCAATGAAAAAGATATTTAGAAAAAAATAGGAAACTATATTATCGAACAAGAAATAGAAAATATAAGTGACACAGTCACAGAAAAAGAAATTGAGAAACTATAACTCCCAAAGGAAAAAAAAAGAACAGAACTAGAGGTATTTTCAAGTAAATTCTAACATTCAAAGAACAATTAACTTCAATCTTATATAAATCGCTGTAAAATAGAGAGTCAAATATAGTGCTGATACCTAACCACTGAGAGACAAAGTAGAGAAAGAAAATATAGAATAATACTTATGAATATATATGCAAAATATTGAATAAAATATCTATAACATGTTTACAGCATTAGTAAAGTTATAGCAAATATTATTTGTTATGGTCATATTGGATTTATACTAAAAATTCAGCATTGTTCAATATTAGAGAAACTATAAATATAATTGTCCATATCAGGTCAAGAAGACCCAAATCCAAATCTGGACTCAGACACTTATGAGCTGTGTGACCCTGAGTAAGTCACTCCACCCTGTTTGCCTCATTGTCCTCATCTGTAAAATGAGCTGGAGAAGATAATGGCAAACCACTCTAGTATCTTTGCCAAAAAATCCCAAATGGTGTCACAAAGGGTTGTGAAATGACTGAATAACAACAAAATAATAAAAATACCCTTATTTATCTGAACAGATGAGAAAAAGTCTTTTTTCTTTGGAGGAGAGAAGGCAGGGCAATTGGGGTTAAGTGACTTGCCCAAGCTCACCCAGCTAGTAAGTGTGTCAAGTGTCTGAGGCCACATTTGAACTCGGATCCTCCTGACTCTAGGGTCGGTGCTCTACTCACCATGCCACCTAGCTGTCCCCGAAAAAAGTCTTTTGTTTAACCGCCCCCCCCACTAGAAATCATAGGACCTTTTTCTACTTCTTTGTGAAGAGGTGATAGATTATGGGTATAGAACATTTTCAGGTTAGATTAAATTTTAAATCCCAAATAAATCTTGTTATGACTATGATTATTTGTCAAAAGGGAATGTTTTTATTTGAGAATGGTAGTGCTAGCTATGCAAAAAAAAAGAAACAAAGAAAAGAGTATCAGTGAAATTTAAAAACAAACAAAAGAAAGCATAATGGAGTTCAAAGGGGATACAAACAACTATGCTAAATATAATATGTGTATTAAGAAAACAATCTATGTGTAACAAATTATGATTTTTGCATATGGAAGTATTTTTGGTTTTTATTTTCTAGTTCAAAATGTTAAAAAAATTAAATGCTAAGCTGAGGAATTTCTGTTTTGCTCTAGAGAGATAATATACTATGGGGTATGGATAAAAAGGAAGTTCATTGTCCTGCAAAAAGTTCTATTTTGATTAGATCAACTGTTTCCAGTTGTGGCCCCATATTTTAAGAAGTACCCTGCAAACTGGAGTGTGTCCAAAGAAGGACAAAAGGGATGGTGAGGACACTGGGAACCATGCCATGGAGACATTCATTGGAGGTTTGGGAATGTTGAGCCTTGAGAAAAAAACCAACTGAAGGGGAACTTGATTTAGTTCTTCAAATATTTGAAGAGTTCTCATGTGGAAAAAGACACCTAAGGTAATTAGAACTAATAAATGGAAGCTACCAGCAAATAGATAATGATCATTTCAGTACAGGAAAGGAAGTTATACTCAGTCCAAAAATGGCATGGTCTGTTTTTGGACACAGGGCATTTTATTCACTTCTGTCTTTTAGAAGATGATTGACTCCTAACTGGATTTGTAGTAGAAAGGATTCATGCTTGAAGTAGAGGTAGGACTAACATGCCTCTAATAATAGATGGCAACTAGGTGACTTAGTGGAAAGAGGGCTGGGTCTGGATCCAGGAAGACTTGAGTTTGAATCCAGCCTCAAACATTCACTAGCCATGTGACTGTGGGCACCCGGTTTGCCTCACTTTAGCGTCTGCCTCCCAGGGTTGTTGTGAGGACTGAATGAGAAGATAATTGTAACGCACTTAGTACAGCATTTGACACATGGTAAGCACTATATGAATGCTAGTTATTACTATTATATTATTATTATATCCCTTCCAAATTCCACATAATTCCATATGAAAATGCTTTGAAAGAGCAAAGTATTATACAAACGCAAAGCATTATTATTATTTTTAAAGGAGGTGATATATAATTCCTATGGTGAAGGATACATTTATGCCATCAAGTTACAATGAAAAAAAAGCAGTTGGGCATAGCTGGGCCACCTTCAGGGACCCAAAATGACAGTAAAAATGAAACTGAGATGTAACATTTTCCTAACAGAGAGCAGTTAAATTGCCTGGGGCCGTGAGCAAAAGAGAAAGCATTAAGTCTTCAGAAATAAATATGGGAAAAGAAATAAAGTTAGATTTCAGCTGATGGTAGGGAAAAAAGGCAAAAGAAAATAAATAGAAGGAGGTGTTAGGGATGAACAACAGTTGCATTAAGGAAACAGCAGGGAGAAGATTGCTCCTGCTGAAGGCCTTGTCTTCAATTCAAAGAGGGAAGAAAGGATGAGAAGAACTAGGGAAAATAAAGAATAAGGAGAACTTCTAGTGCAAATGAGGAAGGGAAAAATAAAGAGGAAAAAAAGACAAGAATCGTTGTAGAAAGGCTTCCAAGTGAAAACACAGGAAGAAATAGAGGAGGGGGTAGAACCCAAGATAAGTGGAAGGGGCAGAAAGATAGGAATCGATCAGGAAAGGAAAAGAGGGAGTTCCCCAAAAAATCAATGCAGACCTAATTAAATCCACATAAAGATTGAGCAAAGCCTAATTGAAAGTACAAATGTGTAATAAGATAGTCTAAGGACATAGAAGGTCAGAGATACAGACAGCAGAACTTTGAGGAAAGAGCTAGAAAGGCAGAAGGAGATCATGAGAATGAAGACTCATGAGAGTCTATGGAACCTTGGGATGTGACTGAACATTAATAAATCTGTGTAGGTTTGGAATGGATTAGAAAGAATTCCTTTCCCCCCCTACCACATCAATCTCTGTTTCCTTCCTTGGGACACAATAGAATTGGGCGACCTTGCGGCTACTTTTTCTCCTCATTTAAAAAAAAAAAAATTTCTGGAGGCAAACCCAAGTAGTTTGAATAATCCCATCCAGTTGCAACATGAGGAATTTCTGTGGGTTGACAGACATCTGTTGAGAGAGTAAGACGTTCCTTTAAGCCTTCAGACCAGCAGGAAGTGCTGATGGCATTAGGATGTATACTTATATCTGTAAAATGAAGGTGTTGGACTAGTGCTTAGCACAGGTCCTGGAACATAGTAGGCACTTTAATAAATGTTTATTTATTGTAAATGATTATTTATTGACTAGATGGCCTCAGAGGTCCCTTTCAATTCTAGATTTTATTATCTTATGACTGAATACTGGGGACATGGAACTGTCATAAGTTACCATGATCCAATATGGAATGAGGGGAAAGAGATTTGCTTATAAGTTGCAATAATATGTTGACCCTGTAGACCCCAAAGGCTTCCTGTCTTTCAGTCCAGGTCACTGGAATTGCAGTAAAAAAGTCTTCAAAGAGATAGACAGGTAGAGAGTGTGGAGGAGAGTTTGGCAGAGAGGAAAATTGCGAAAGGTATGTATTGTGGACACTAATAGCACAGGATACCAAAAGTCACTTATAGTAGGGAACTTTAAATCATTGCCATCCTCTGGGAACTGAGGAGAACTGCAGGAAGCATAAATTATAGGTGGAGAAATGCATGATGGTGAAAGAGACCTGTGACAGGTGTCATCTGCTGAGAGCAGATGGAAAGTAAGAGCTACAGAAAAACAAACTTTGTGCATATATATCCAAAGGAGCATCAATATGGGGAGCTCGACTGGGTTACTTTGCCAGCGAAGTGCTGTAGGTGACTGAGATCACGATGGTCTTTTTGGAAGGGTTGCTAACTAATGGATATCGTTGTTTTCATGGGCTCTGATAGGAATTCTGTTTCCCCTAACCTATAAATAAACCTGTTCATGTTTTGAGCTTTGTTAGGCAGTATGTTTGTAATGGGATTTGGTGACTGCACCCTGCTGGCAGAAGAATATTGGAAAGGAAAACTCACAGATTACTTGAATAGAAGCAATGTGCTGGGGATGTGAGAATATCCACTAGTATGCAACATTTATGCAGAGTTCTGGATGGTTTGTGTGTGTGTGTGTGTGTGTGTGTGTGTGTTTGGGGGGAGGGAGGATGCCCAGTAGTTGATCCTCCTTGGTAGGATTCCTCTTCATGGTTTTTCAGGCTATCTGTATAATATCATTTTTAGTACAGCTCTTGCCTCCTGATATTCTCAGAAGGTCACTTCTATCAAAATATACCCAGATCCATAGAATTAGGAGTGGATCTCTAATAGAAGCATTGCTTCTAGAATGTACACATGCAAGAATCCACCTAAGAGAATCAGATGAACATCCCCTATGAATAATGGGTGCATTCTGAGAAAAAGTCAACTTGGCAAATCAAGATTGAGGAAGAGAAAAAGATATTGTGGGAAAAGACCTAGGACTTAGCAGGTTGTGCTATAGCAGAGGTGTCAGACTTGACATTACTGACTGCCTTCCTAAACAGATTAAAATGTAATTGGGAAACATTAAACAAAATAACTAAAAATACAATTAAATATATGTATATATATATATGTATATATATGTATATATATATATGTATATATATATATAAAAACATTACATTTTAAAACTTAAATCAATATGCAGCCTGCAGGGATCCAGGTGGCCCCTTTTCTATTTGAGTTTTACTCCACTACACCATATGATCTTTAAGGTCTCTTTTGATTTTAATCTGATGATCCTGTGAATCACAGCAAGGAAGAATGGAGGAAAATGAGAATTGACAGGAGGAAGAAGACAAAGAATACCACAGTTGCTCTTTATCTATTTTGTCTCCCAAAAGGGGAATGAAGCTATGTAGCCTGGATTGTATATGGGGTCTGCTCGTGATTTCTTGAGAAAATATTATCCAATGTGAGACAATAGGCTGAGAATATCTATAGTGTGTTCAGACAATTACATTCTGTTAATAGCATAAGAAGAGGCACGAATCTTTAAATATACACATAATAAGAAAGTGGAAAATGGCAGAAAAGCTAGAAATAAGTTAAAGAACAATGTTATAAATTTAAGAAACTGGAGGAGGAATAGAATAAGCTTTTGCATAGCACCTACTATGTGCTAGGCACTGTACTAAGCACTTTTTACAAATATTATCTCCTTTGGCAATTGTTATTATGAATATTACCTCAAAAGAACTATTCTAGGGCCAAAAATAATAGATCTGCTATTGAAAGTTTCTGGCACAGAGTTTATAGTGGAAAGAGATGCACCCCCCCACCCCCGCAAAGAGAGGCAATTAAAATAAACAAAAAAGTAAATGTGGGCAATGTCAAAGTTCAGATATTTTGAGAACTACTCTCTAAGCATTCTCAAAAATAGCACCACCTCAAGCACAGACTCTTCTATGTATACTTGGTCTACACTAGCTTCTCTTTACATCCTTGTTTTCTTTAATGCCATTTCTACTTTTTCATGTAGCATATCAGGTACTGTTATTAAATACCAAACCCGTTAACTACTTTTATTAATAAAGAAAATAACTGTATAATTATTACATCTCTTTTATAGTTTTAAGAAAAATCTGACTGTTGTCTTTCCAGTTTCATCCATGCTTAAACAACTCTGGATGGTTTAATTAGATTTCACCAAGCTTTTTCTAGATTTTTTTTTGCTTCACTGTTTCTTGCTGTTTAATGAAAAGATAACTCCTCACAATTTTCCATTATCATCCTCTGTAAGATTTCACAAATAAATTAATATTTTAAGTCAGTATTGCCCTTGGCTGCCATATCTCCCTTCTTTGCAAGGAGATGGAACAATTGAGGTGTCTAGGCTTTTTTGTTCTCATTGTTAAACTTACTTAGGAAATGGGGATGTCTGTATTGATATTTGTTCTTTTATCCATTTCCCCTTCCTTTTTTCACTTATCAATAAATTAGGGCAGAGTCAAGTTGTCTCAGTTGTACCCCATATTTTCCTTTCATTTTTATATTTCAGAGTTGGTGCTGATTTTTACCTTTATTCTAGGAACTGGATGGTCTGGCTGATTGCAGACAGCTGATTCAGAATTGACTCCTTATCAGTAATCAGCCTTTTCCTATTTGTTACATTATAATCAATTTCATTATTTTGTGATGTTGTTTGGTGTCCACTATGCTCTGCTCCTTTTTTCTTGGAAAAAAAAAATTCATGGTATGCATAGGGTGGCTTCTCTGTAGTATAGAAATATCTGGCACTTCCATCTTCCTCCTATACTGTGTTTTAAAATATAGTGGGTTTTTTGCCACCCTTTCTTATTCCTGTTTTTACACTGATGTCATTGAATAGTAGTTATTTTTATTGGGGGGGAGAAGGGAAGGAGGACATATATGGAAGCACCTGTTATATTTGAGAGATTTTTATCAAGATTTATTGACTTTACCATATCATCTGCTATAAACAGATAAGCTGAAAATACTTATCATGGGCTTTACAATACAAGATCCCAAGTGCTTTGTGGAATGATGTTTGGATGCCCAACAAAAATAACTCTGCCATTTGCCTCTCCAAGGATAGCCTGGGAGTCATCCTTCTTGTTAGCTGCAACTTCCTTTTGTTTTGAGACAACAGATAATTACTAAATAATGACAAAAAAATTCATAAAAGTACATTCTATGGGGGAAGGGGCAGCTCAAATCAGTAGGATGATCAATTATTAACAAAATAAAGATAACAGATAAGTTTTGTTGCCTCTACATGTTGACTTTATTTACACTACTCCATTCACTATGAATACTATTTTTGGTCCCTTTTGCCCATTTTTTCTGTTCTTTAAATTCTTTATAGTCATCAATTTTTACCACAAAGTTGAATTATATTAATATATGATAATTTCTTCAGCATTCCCCAATTGGACATATATTTTATTGATTCTCTATACATTTTGCTTGTCAGGCTATTTTCCCAATCCATATATATTTAATTTTACTCTAGCTGCATTAACTTTTTAAAAAATGCTTTTACAGTTTACATTGTTAATTGAGATTGAGATTATCTATTTTGTTTTTTTCTGATAGTTTATATCTATTGTCTGGTTACAATTTTTTCCCAACCATCTCCATTCATTATTGTAGAAAAAATGAAGTCTTTGATTGTCCTCTAAGTGTTTTCTCATATGACTTTTTATATTTAAGTAGTTAATCTGTTTGGAATTTATGTTTAGATAAGGGGTAAAATGATGATGTAAATCTGGTTTTTCATCAAACTGATTTCCAGATTTCCTAAGAGCTCTTGTCAAAGGAGGCTTTTCTCCAGCAGTTTATGTTGCTTGATATATTAAACAGTAGACTGTTAGGTGCATTTGTTGTGCTTTTCTAATCTATGCCAATTATCTGCTTTTCTAATTTTTTTTCTAGTGATAGTAGTATAAATCAGTGGTGTCAAACTCAAATAGAAACAGGAACCATTAAACTATACATCAGGAACCCTAAAAGGCACATCTTGACTTAGAAAGCCACACATTTTTCAAAAATCAATATGTCAACACATTTAAATCAAATAGGAACTATATTTTACTCTGGTTTGGGCCATGCTTTGGAGTGTTCTGGGCTATATGTGGCCAGCAGGCAGGGTGTTTGACACCTTTGGTGTAGATAACTACTTTTGTGTAATACTTTCAGAGCTATTAACATCAAACCCCAATACTTACTGCTTTATTACATTATACCCCCTTATATTATTTACCTTTTTCATCCTTCAGATAAATTTTATAATTATTTTATCTTACTCTAAAAAATATTTCTTTGGTAATTTGATAATAGCACTAAACTTGTAGAGGAATTAGGGTCATATTGTCATCAGATTTTTATTGGTATAGCCCAGTCATGAGCATTGACTATCTCATCAATTATTGATAGGATGTCTTTTAATTACATAAAATTACATTATTGTATATGTCTTGAACTCATATTTAGTAATTTTTATCTCAGAATGAATTTCTCTTTCGGTTTTTAATAGGAAAAAGTAGAGAAAAGTTGATAATTTTGTGGATTTATTATGTGTCTTGCTACTTTATTGAAACTGTTAACTGTCTTCATTAATTTTTCCATGGTTTTCACGCAAAACCTATCTCCCACAAATAGAGATAATTTTATCTCTTTGTTGAATATGTGTATTTGTTTGGTTTTGATAGCTAATGGTATCTATAGCTAATATTTCCAACACTACGTCAAATAATAGGGGAAAATTGTTATACCTATTTTATCACTAATACCTAAAATGCCTTAGTTTTTCCATGTTCAATAAATATTAGTTATTTGTTTGATACAAGTCCTTTGGCTAACATTAAGCAAAAGTTCTCTTTCCTATAGGCTTTAGAGTAATTTTACTTAAATGATCACTATATTTTATTGCTCTCTTTAGATAAAAACATTTGATTTTTATTATTTTCATTGTTAAAGTGACTTGTGTTTATAATTTTCCTAATTTAAACAATTCTTGCATTCCTTATATAAATTCAATGTAGTCATAGTTCATCTTGTTTGAGTACAATAATATAACATTATTGCTAATGCCTTATTTAGTGCTTTTGTCAGTATTAACTGGTGATGCTGACCTAAAATTAATAAGATTATACTTATTGTTTCAGGATATGTTAATATTGGGTAAAAGCCCCTTCCTTTTGGGGGGAGGGGTATCAGTGGAGGGGAGGACTTTTCAGTCTATCCTTCTGTTTTTCCTTTATCTTCTTGTTGAGGATGTGAAGTTCTGCATCTTAATTTGAGCTCTTTTGTACGATATCCATTTCTTCCTTATAATGGATTATATATGTAAAACATTATTAATATTTAACATAATCAATACTAATATTAATACGTTATATAACATAAAATTATATCATTGATATATTATATAGATTATTAAATTATATGCTAACATAATTAATATATATATATCTTATTAATATAATATACTCACTTACAATAGCTGTTATTTGGCCTGGTTGCTAGGGCTTGCTAATCACATTTCTTGGCAAGGCAAACCTGGGAGTCTTCTAAAGGCTAACAATCTCTGCTTTGCTTCATGGTTCTAGTAATTATAGACAATTCCTCTATAGTTACTTGCAATACGGTATTCAGGTTTTTGTTTCACCTTGTTTTTCTAGAAGACTAACTCTTCTTACATTATTTTTTAGCTCTATTTTCCAGGTCAGTTTCCCTCCTATTGATAGGTTCACGTACTCTTCTAATTTTGCTGTCTTTTGATCTTGCTTTACTATTTGTAATATTTGTTGTCATTTTGTTCTTTATCTATTGATTCAATTATTTTATGAAGTCTAGCTACTCTAGGGGTTTTTCGGCCCTTATAATTTCTTCTCTGGGTTTCCAATCACAGTTACTACAGTTACTCTCTTCTTCTGAAGTTTTCTCCTAACTTATCTCACCTCATATCTCTTCCTTGTATCAGTTTTCCCTTATCTTCAAATCTCTGCTGATTTTTGTGATTACTTTGCTTTTTTCTTTCAATTGTTGTTACCTTAATTTATTTGGTCCATTTCTAGATGTGTTGGAGTTACTGACACAAAGCTAATCTAATGCACATAGTCTCATTTAGATTTCTTGTTGGGAAATCCTTCCCTTTTATTTGGGTGCCGGAGTAGTCCTGGAACTGATAATCACTTTTCTTCTTCCAATGCTGCCTACTCTCTCTCTGGTTCAATCACTGAGTCTGGGTGAATTAAGTTAACTTCCAACTGGTTAAGGGATGGAAAAGTCTGATTCAGCACACAGCCTGAAGTGTGGAGCACAGAGTACAAGAGTGTAGGAGTTAAGAGTATGTATCATTGCTGTCTGGGAGTAGCTTCTAGGGATTTCTTTTCTTTTCCTCACTTTTGTTAGTACATTTTAATTTCTTTGGAATATTTCTTGCTATGTTGTGGTTTTGAAGAGGGGTTGAGCTTAGATGCCACCTTTCAGTCATCTTGGTAGAAGTCTTATGAAGTTATTTATCAAAAGAATGTCAGGATTGATATCATTCAGTCCCTTTAGTCATATAGCCACTTGTTGGTAACCAGACAAGAATATCATATTTATCCTTCAAACAGTTACATTCGTATTTATAGAAGGTGCAAAAGAAGTGTGATTCTTAGTACCCTCTGTTCCTACTTTATCATTTTCACTGCAGAAACAGAAGCAGAAGGGGAATGCATTGGATTGGGGGCCATTTTGTATTTGTCTTAGTTACATGGGTTGTCATGGCCAACTTTTTGTTACTGAGTGGCCAACTTATTGATCTTTGAATCATCCTACCTATGCTTTGAAATTCTTGGAAGGGTCAGACTATTTCCATTCTTAAAAAAGCAAAAGACAATTGGGGAACAAATTCCTAATTTTATCTACCCATGTTGAAAGACTGGGGCGGGGAGGGAAGCTATTTCCATAAAGGAAAATGAGTTTAATAAGCAGAAAAAGGCAAACTATAGAAAGGATCATTGCTCTAGAGCTTAAAGTGATAGTATAATAATAGCATTAATAATAATAAGTTGCATTTGTATAGCACTTTAAGGTTTGCAAAATGCTTCAAAAATATTATTTCTTTTGGGAGGAAGATGCTATTATGATGGTGATGACTTTGCAGATGAGGAAACTAAGTCAGACAGAGTTGAAGTGATTTCCTCAGAATCATACAAGTGTCTGAGGCCTCATTTGAACTTGTCTTCCTGATTCCAGGTCCATTGCTCTGTTCACTATTTCTGTAAACGTGCTAGACTTTTCAAAAGGCTTTCACCTCCACTCTCATTTGATGTGGTTATTGTAAAGTTATAACATATATGCATGTTTATAATCTTTTTCCTTAGAGCCTTCAAAGTCATCTTGTTGAGCTCTTACATTTTGAAATTGAGGGAACTGAGGCCCAGAAGGTTAAATGACTTGCCTAAGGTCATACAAGTCATAAATGACTTAGCTGTATTTGGACTTAGGTTTGTTGACTCCAAACTTCGCTCTCTTTTCACTGTTCCATGCCGAAGGTATGATAAAGTAGAAAAATAGAGGTTAAAATGTGACAGTGTAGGGAGGAAATCTAGGAATACATTATACAGACATCAAAGAAAGCCTAAACTTTATATAAAATAGAAATTGATGGACTTGAGAAGGAGGACATTTGAAAGATATTTAATAGGTTTGGGGGAACAAATCTGGGGTATCACGTCTGATGTTTAAAACTGCTCATTAAAACCAGTGAAAAGGTCCAGGGCAGGGAATACAACCCCTGCCACAGATTTTAAGGAAGAAAAGATGTAGCAATGTCAAATCTGTGAGTAAAGACTTCTAAAGCCAGTTAACAGATAATAATGGAGGCGGAGGTGGGGAGAAAAGAGTAGACAAGCTACAGTTACAAAGAGGAAGGTGTGGAAAAGAAGAATAATGACTCTTCCTCTTGTAGGCAAGAAATTTTGAGGCATATCAATGCCTTTGTTTTAAGACAAGACACCTGGGCTGAAGAGAAAAAGACATCTTAGGAAGCTAAAAGGAAAATAATGAATATTTGGCAGTACTGAATTTACAATATATTGATACTTAATGGTTGTGGAAAATTTGGGGAGAGTATTACAAATACACATACATTTTATAATTTATAATAAAATTAAATCAACTAAAATGATGTGAAAATATTGTGGAAATTATGGTATGTTACAGAAACATTAGATGATGGTGTCACTAAAGTGGACCATCAGTCTTTAAAAAAATAAAATTAGTTCCATTATTGTCACGATACAGTGGAAAGCACCCAGGATTTGGAGTTGAACAACCTAGGTTTAAAGCTGGTTTTGCAATTTTACTATCTATGTGAACTTGGGCAAATCATTTAACCTCTGTGGGCCTCAGTTCCTCATCTGCAAAATAAATGAGTTGGACTAAACGACATATGAGACCCCTTCCAACTCTAAAGCTATGATCCTATGACCTATGAGCTGTAATGAATATAAAGTGATAAGACAGAATTATGAACAAGGTACCATGAAAAAGTCAAACTAAAAGGTTTAAGGCCATGCTAATTATCATCTTTATCCTTCAATCTCTTTACTTTTTGTTCCAATTAAAAACAAAAGCAAGAGAACTGTATTTGGAGTCAAAGGTCCTGAATTCGAGTCACTTCTCAGCCATTAATTACCCATGCAACCTTGGCCAAGTGACTGAACCTCTCTCTGGGACTCAGTTGGACTAGATGACTTCTACAGAAGTCCCTTCCATCTCTATGCTTGCCCAAGAAGCATCAGAGGGAAATGAGTTTCTTATGCTTTAGATGAAGCTGCTTCTCATTCTCGTTAGCAATCATCTGATTCCACAGCATGATTGCTACTTCCATAGTGATGACAATATACCATACTCTGCATTGTTCTGGAAAAAAAGTGGTGTAGGTGGAGAACAAGCTGTCACCTTTTAAAATCTGATATTTCTTTAGCTTTCCAGCTAAATCACATTTTGTATTGTGGGGCAACACCAAATGAAAGGGGTCAAGGAAATACAGATTGTTTAAGAAAAAAACATTCATGGCCAAGCCTAAAAATAGCAAAGCCTGGGCAGGCAGGGCAGTACAATACATGGACCCTTGCAGTGTTGTTTTTAGCTAATCCAAGTCAAAAAGCCTGCTTCTTACCTTGATAAACTGTTCTCAATAGGTCAGAGGCAGCAGCTTTCCTTATCAGCACCAGGAGTTTAAATGTCAGCGATTAAGCGTTTCCATGGAGATCCCTCTGAGTTTCACAAATGTGGGCACATTATTTACGCCCACACTCTGGAGGATAAATGATAATGGCAAAGCGTTTTGTTGTACCCTATCATCCCCAGCACAAACCGTGCAGCTGGACCAGGAAATGTGGCAGCCGAGAACTGTGCTAGATTTCAATTAGGAGATGAACACCTGTTCATTTTGATTTCCACAAATAGTACCTTGTAGGATACACAGGGAGGCTTATCCGGAATATATTTTGTTTCAACAAGATTCAGTAGAGGGAGGCAAGCACAGGTGAAATGCATTAACTAACGAATTCTTCCCAGGCCGTGAACTGAGCAGGACAGCACCTGGCTGACCTTCACTCTGAGGAACAGTTGCTGGCTTACGTAACCCCAACCTGTGATTCACAAACACATTTTAGCTAAAATGCTTTATGTAGCTAGAGAGAATATAGATAATCCTCTTCTTAGTGCACCCATTCCTTTGTAGTTACGATTGTTTTCCATGATAGAATCCATTTTTTAATAAAAGTTTTTGCTGGGTAATTGTCATTTGTGTCAATGTTTTCATTGTTGGGTAGGCAAGTGGATGTGATATGTGGGAAGTCCCTATATTTCTATAGGTCTTTGCCACATAAAGCCTCTCTTTCACATTTTTCATATTTGCTATGCACTGTTGGGTGATTTAGAAATAGATATTTTGGTGCCATATCACTATTAGATCTATTAAAGGAAAATATTCTCTGTTTCATTCTCCTCTAGTAGTATGGGGTTGACCCTGGATTCTGAAAAGCTATGCCAGTTTCTACTAAAATAACCACATTTTCAGTGTGAGCATGGGAAGGGACTCTAATTCAGCTGACTTGTGACTTTGTGCCACAGAAAAAGAGTTAGATTTTGGAGTATGAGGATCTGAGTTCAAATCTTGCTTCTGTTATTTACTACCCATGGGACCTTGAGTAAGTTTCTTAGCTATTTTTTGGTCTGTTTCCTCATCTATAAAATGAAGGAGTTAGAAGAGAAAACTTCTACCTTTTAGCTCTAATCAATGACCTTTGCATGCCGTCCAAGGACCAGCCTACCTTCAATTCGGATTAGCTAAGCACAGGAAGGCTGGCTACCAGATATTAATAATAACAATGATAATAATTAATATTATAATTATTTTTTGCCACAACTCATGGGGATATAGGGTAGTCACTTCAGTGCCCCAGTCTCTGTTTATTAATCTGTAAAAAAAAAAAGAGGTTAGATCAAATGAGTCTTTTGCAGCTGTAACATTCCGTGATAGGCTGAGATATGGAGGAATTGTAATCTGTGTCAAGTGTGGGACAATGCCTACTGTGATGAGACTGTTGAAGTCAGGGGAGTGGGAGGTAATTCTCTTTCTCCACTATCAGGGTATAAAATTCTACACTGTGAGAAAATACAACTGTTGAAGTCAGGTGGGGACTGTGTCTTTTGCTCTATTAGGAAACAGTACTGAGACTTCATGCACTGGAAAAGCCTGCTCAATCTTCTCAAATAATAGCTAGCATTTATACCATATGCCAAGCACTGTACTAAGTGCTTCATAAATATCATCTAATTTGATCCTCACAACAACTGGGAGGTAGGTGCTATTACGGCTCCCTTTTTACAAATCAGGAAATTTGAGGCAAATGGAGGTTAAGTGGCTTGCTCGGAATCACACAGCTAGTAAGTGTCAGAGGTGATATCTGAATTTGGCTCTTCTTAACTCCAGGTCTAGCACTCTATCCACTGCACCACCCAGCTTCCAGCCAAGTAGAGTGAGAACTACCAGAGGGGCAGCTGAATTTACTTGAAGTGGATATCCTAATCTTCTTTTCCACTCTCCACTCAGTGGGGTCTTCTCCCTTCCCTTCACTTAAACCTCCAATCCCCAGTTTACCACCATGGAGTAAATTGCTACTCTGCCCTGACATTTGACACCTGGACCAGCCCAGCACCCCTTCAAGGAAAGAAAAATAAATCATGCCTTAGAGCTGTGGCCTGAGGTTACAGGTACCATTGTTTACACTGTAAAGCAGTGACAACCTGCTATCCTATGGCTAACGAGCACCGTCCTTTTCCACTCTAAAGCAGCTGAGAGGCTGTCTAGGTGAGCAGTCTCTTTCTTTTACCACTCCTGGTTACCTCAGTCTTCCAGTGTTCCTTTCCTCTCCTTCTATGGTGCCATCTGGAACCCTTGTGCCATTGGTAACAGATTGCATATAATCATATTAGACATATTTCATGGTCTTTCTCATTCCTGGTCACCAGGGAAACAGTGCCCCCTTCTCTTCTCTCTGTCCCCTATCTCCCAAGAGACACTGTATCCGTGGTCACCCTTTCTTCTGGTGATTTATTCCATGACCCCAGAAATGTTGGGCCGAGGGTTTAAAGGCATATTCCACGCTGCACACTTCCAAATCCCAACCCTGCTACTGTCAGCAACCTTTACTCCTTTGAGGTTCATTCCATTCAAATGTGTCATCTTATTCACATCTTAGAGGACATTGTCTATACCATCTCCTCTCCCTTTTCTCGAGGGGTTTAGTACTTGGAGCACAGTCTTCATCTCCAGTCCATCTGCTGCCCTTTTACTTGGGGACTTGAACACATATGTTGATGTTCCCTTAAACATCTTGACTTCTGAGGTCATCATCCTTCTAAAGCAATCATCATTTAGCATTTATTAAGCATATACTATGTGCCAGGCATAAAACAAATGGGAATAAAAAGACAAAAATAAAACCATCCCTGCTCTTAAAGTTCCTCATGCTCCCTCAACAGACACACTGTTGGCTTATTGAGATGATCCTACCATTTTTGGAAAAAAAAAATATTGTAAAAGCATGAGGAAAGGCTACTGAAGGTAATGCGAAAGATTGGCTAAAAGCTGCTAGTCTAAAGCTATTGATTGACAAGAGTCCCTTCTGCAACTATCTAGTCAGTTGTCAAATGTTATCATTTCTACCTCTACCACATCTGTTACATCTGTCCTCTTCTCTCCAGTTGTGTAATCAATAATTGATTTTAAGCTCTCATCACCTTTCACCTTGATTATGGCAACAGCCTCCTAAATTACCCTCCCTACCTCAAGTCCAATCCATCCTTAGCACAGCTGTCAAAGTGATTTTCCTCAGATGCCACTCTTGCCATGTTACTCCTCTGCTCAACGAATGCCAGTGGTTCCCTATTACTTCAAGCATCAAAAATAAACCCTTACGTGGCATTCAAAGCCTTTGGCATGCTTGGCCCCCGTGTTTGTATTACTATACATTTGAACCATTCACATACAGTGTGGTCTGGCCAAACTGACCGTCATACACAACCTTCCATTTCTCATCTCTTTCTATGCACTGGTTATTCTCCATACCTGGAACACATTCCCTGGCAACTTTTGCCTCTTAGAATACCTGTTGTTCAGTCATTTTCAGTTGTGTCTGACTTTTGTGACCCCATTTGGGGTTTTCTTGACAAAGATACTAGAGTGGTTTGCCATTTCCTTCTCTAGCTCATTTTATACATGAGGAACTGAGACAAACAGAATTAAGTGACTTGCCCAGAGGCAAACAGCTAGGAAATATCTGAAGCCAGATTTGAACTCAGGAAGATGAGTCTTCCTAACTCTAAGCCTGACACTCCATCTACTGTGTCACCTAGAATTCCTAGTTTCCTTCAGTTCAGCTCAATTTCTACCTTCTATGTGAAGGCAAAAGCAGACAAACGAAGAAAAAGAGGAAAAAGGGACAGAGAACCTCAGGATACCTATCTCATAATCTGTATGTACGTATGTATGTGAAGATATCTGTATCTTTACATAGTACATGGACCCTAGGTGCTTATGAACACATACATGTAAATACATACATATATATACATACATACATACATATTTATATTTTTTTGAGGGGGGAAGGCAGGGCAATTGGGGTTAAGTGACTTGCTCAAGATCACAAAGCTAGCAAGTGTGTCAAGTGTCTGAGGCTGGATTTGAACTCATGTCCTCCTGACTCCAGGGCTGGTACTCTACTCACTGCGCCACCTAGCTGCCCCATATTTATATTTTGATAACTGTATTTCAATATAATTGGTTTCCTTTGTAATCACAGATATTTTATTCATTCAAATACGTTATTTTGAGGAGGCATTCAAAGGCTTCAACAGACAGCCAAAGTAGTCCATGTCAAAAAAAAAAAGCTAAAAATCCCTCCTTTAAACTTGTATGTTCCTTGAAGATGACAATGACCCTAGGGCGATGATCCACAAATACTTGTAGGTAGATGACAAACATCGGGGTGGTGTCCCTGAGAGTCCGCTAAGCACCTATGCGAATTTCCTTGATACGTTCTAAAAGGAAAGAGAAAATGTCTCTGATGTGTTATGACATTTTAATTGTGCTGCTCCTTTCCCCAAGAAGAGAAAATATATCTCTAGCCTCTAGGATAAAGGCTCTGTTTGTTTGGTTTTCTTTTAAGCTGTTTACTGATCCAACCATTCTAGAGGATAATTTAGAACTATGCCAAAAGGGCAACCAAAACCCAATAATACCACTGCTTGGTTGATATCCCAAAGAGATCAAAGAATAGGGATACAGAATTATAAGTACGAAAATATTTATAGCAGCTCTTTTGTGGGATCAAAAATTTGGAAATTGAGGGGATGTCCATAAATTGGGGAATGGATGAACAAATTGTGGTATGATTGTGTTGGAATACTATCGTGCTATAAGAAATGATGTTCAGGATGGTTTCAGAAAAATCTGAGAAGACTTACATGCAAAGTCAATTGAGCAGAACCAGAACATTGTACACAGTAACAGTGATAGTGTAAGGGTGACCAACCGTGAAAGACTTAGCTACTCTGAGCGAGACAGTGATCCAAGACAAGTCCAAAGGGCCCATGATGAAAAATGCTATCTACCTCCAAAAGAGAGACTGATGAACTCCAAGAGCTGATTAAAGCATGCTTTTTTTACTCTTTATTTTTCTTGCCTTTTTTTGCAACATGGCTAATGTGGAAATAAGTTTTGCATGACTTTGCATGTATAATTGATTTCACCCTGTTTTGCCTTCTCAATGGGTGGGGGAGGGGTGGGAGGGAAGGAGAGAATTTGGAACTCAATATTTTAAAAAAAAATGAATGTTAAAAATAACAGCCTACACATCTGGGCTTAATACATATTTAATCTCCTCACCCATTGTAAATTCTAACCAAACTGGCCTGCTTGCTGTTCCTCATACATTATAGTCAATCCATCCTTAATCTCTGTCTTCTCATGGACTACCAGTGTACCAATTCCTCAATTCTGTCTTATAAATTTCCCAGCTTTCTTCAAAGGTTAGCTAGAACACTGCCTCCTAGGTGGTGCAGTGGATAGGCACCAGGCCTGGCGTCAGAAAGGCCCAAGCTCAAATTTGGCCTCAGACAGTTACTAGGCTGTGTGATCCAGGGCAAGTTGCTTAACTCTGTTTGCCTCTGTTTCTTCATCTGTGAAATGAGCTGGAGAAGGAAAGGACAAACCACTTCAGTATTCTTGCCAAGAAAATCCCAAATGGGGTCATGAAGAGTCAGACGTGACTGAACAACAGCACAGAGAGCCTATCCTGATTTCCCAGGTCGTTTAGTGCCTTCCTTTTTATTATCTTGTATATCTTTTGTATTTAGTTTTCATTGATTATTCTTACCTGTGTAATTTCCTCTTGAAGAAAGGGACTGCTTTTTGCCTGTGTCCTCAACTTCTAGCATGGTTCCATATAGTAGATAATAAATGCTAGATTATAAGCTCCTTGAGGGCTGGAACTGTCTGGTCCCTTTTGGTATCTCCAGTGCTTAGCAAGGTGTCTGACATATAGTAGGAGCTTAATAAATGTTTACCGATTGATTAGAAAATGAATGAATAAATGGGCCTCAAGCAACTCCCTAAGACATAAAGGGGTTTCAGACATGGAAACCTGTTCCACTCAAAGCTGATGCAATCACAGTTACTTGCATACTCACATTGTAATAATAATAATAATAAACAATAACATTTATAAACCTTTGACATGGACCAGGCACTGTGCTAAGCTCTCTCTTCACAATTATTATCTCATCTGATCCTGGGGGTGGGGGGTAGGTACTATTATTATCTCATTTAATTAAATATCTTGTTGTTTGATTTATGGTTCCTGTCTAGTCTGTTGGTTGGGCCTGGATGCATTGGAGAGGGGTTGGAGCTAAATATGAGTCCCCATTTGGAACCTAACTAATGATAAAATTTCATTATGAATGAGATAACCATATACATTAAGGGGAAAAGAAATGAAAACTTTTAAAATAATACATATAAACCAGATTTTTGTTTTTATTGATGTGAATTTAATTCTAAAAATTTAATTCTTAAAAGATTTAATTCTAAAACATTCTAATAGGCTAAGAATGTGAGGTTTTGTTGTATTTTTAATTGAAGGCTTTGGAAACTTGGACTAAGAAAGTTGTGAGGGATGCCAGTTTCAATCTTTCAGTATTTTGGGTGTTAGCAGGGCCCTACTATCTAAGGAATAATACTGAGACATTGTCGTGTCTCTCTTTGCCTGGAACAAATTCTGATGAATGCATTGGCCTCTCTAAGGCCCCTGGCAATCTTGGAGATCCCAATGCCAAGTTGGATTGAACTTCAGAAGGTGATGTTTTCAAGAGCAAAGCTGTGTTTCCTGGAATTGATATGTCAGTCTTCACTAAGGAGCAAGCAGGATCCTGCTCTCCCAGTTTTATCATTGCTTTTCAAAATGTGCCTCACAACGAGATGCAGTTACTAAGATAGGGATGAATGGCTGACATTTTGTTCTGACCCAGACTTTAAATAGGAATTAGGGCTTCAGATATTCTGTACCTGTACTGACAAATGATAAATGACTCTCTTCTCATTTGTGAGGCAGGAAGCATGGAGTTATTCTTGATATTTTATTAGATTTAATGAAAAACGAGCCTTATGGAACAGCTTTGGGGTTAAGATATGATAGAGGTTATTTTCATACCAGTGTGGTCTAATAGAGCACTCCACAATGAAATGCAAGATCTTATATGGGGGTTTCATCTCTAGAAATAATGGAATATAATTGCTCACTTCACTAAGATAGGCCAAAAAAAAATCAATAAAATTGTTTTAAAAGCACTTTGAGTTCAAAAGAAAAGAGCTATAAAAATAAGTTCTAACATACAATAGAACTTTCCAAAGACAGTTTGGTTCAGGACTAAACAACTGACAGTATAATTCACTTGTCTTGCAAGGTCATGAAGACATAGATCCTAAGCGGGAGAGACCTTGGAGATCCTCTGTGGAATCTTCCCTTCACTTTTCAGATGAAGAAATTGAGGCTTAGAATGGCGAAGTGACTTATCTAAGGTCATACATGTAAGTGTCAGAGGTGACTTACCCAAGGTCATACATGTAAGTGTCAGAGGTGACTTACCCAAGGTCATACATGTAAGCATCAGAGGTGGTTGTGGGATACAGGCTCTCACCACCTCATGACTGGACTATTGTAACAGCCTGCTGGTTGGTTTCCCTGTCACAAGCTTCTCCCCACTCCCTCCGTTCTCCACTTGGCTGTCAGACTGATCTTCCTAAAGTATGGTTCTGACCATGTCATCCTTCCTACAGAAAACTCCAGTGACTCCCTATCACATCCAGGATAAAATAAGAACTCTTACGTTTGGCTTTTAAAGTACTTTATAACCTCCCCTCTCTTCTCATCTTTCCCATCTTCTTAGACTTGATGGAGTGGCACTGGACTCTTTCCCTCTCTTGAGTTCAGGCATTTTCATTCATTCTACGTTTCCCTCCTCATCTCCACTTCCTGACTTCCCTGGCTTCCTTCAGGGCCCAGATAGAATCCCACTTTCTACAATAGCCTTTCCATATACTTCTCCATTCCTTTCCCTTTTTACTGTATTTATACCTTGTTTGTACGCAGTTGTTTGCATATTGTCTCCCCCATTAGAGTGTGACCTTCTTGAGAACACGGACTGTCTTTTACTTTTCTTTAGATCTCCATGTAGTGGGTACTTAAAATGTTTATTGACTCACAAATGCGATCACCCACCACTTTAAAGATCGGTATTCTGTTTTTTTGTTGTCTGCAGTTCCTTCCTTTTTAAGGAAGGAGGGGAGCGAGGTGACCTAGTAGATGGAGTGAGAGACTTGGAGTCAGGAAGGCCTGAGTTCAAATTTGGACTCAAGACTTTTACTAGATGTGAGACCCTGAACAAGTCACTTAATCTGTTTGTCCCACTTTCCTCCTCTGTAAAGAAGGGACAATAATAGAACCTCCTTCACAAGGATGTTGTGAGCATCAAATTAGATAATAAATAAAAATGGCTTTACAAATCTTAAAAAACACATAATATATACTACATATAGCTATTGCTAGACATCTGTGCACATATACATACTTACGTATATATGTATACACATGTACATATATATGTATACATACACAGATATCTAGCTGTAGCTGTATAACTATATATGCATATAAAAGAAATAGCTAGCATATAATTATAAAACATAATCATAAACTTGTACAATATCCCACAAAGCTTTCTAATCTTTTAAAAATATTTTTTAAAAACCTGCAAAATTTATGTGGAAGCCACAGTAGCAGCACAGGATTATGAAAAAAGGCCTGGATCTGGAATCAATTTTGAGCTCTGATCTCTGAAGCCTGTGTGGCCTCAGGCAGGTTACTTAATTTCTCTGGCCTCACTGCAAATAAAGTCTCTTCTAGCACTGTACATATTATCTTAAACACCACAAAAATATGACTGTCGCTTATCATAAAACTCGTTAATGATCACAATCAGGCTATCTTTAGGCACAGGGACTAGGATGAAAGTACCCTATACTCTAATAAAGGAAATTAATGTTAGAAGGGAGGATTTCTACGGGGGGAGGGTGGGTATGATGATGGTGGTGGTAGTGGTAGTACTAGCAGAAGTTATAGATATGAAAAAAGGCATCAATAAAACATTCTAATATACACACAGGAAAACAAAAAGAAGTATGAAAGGAGATAAATAAAGCAATTTTGTCACTCCCCTTTAAATTATATATGTGGTTATATACACATTTATTTAAAAACTATCAAATGTTACAGTTTTTCATATAATACTTTCTTGTTCTTTGTATATTGAAATTTGTGTATTTATTGGTGATTTGTTGCTGTTATTCAATCATTTTAGTCATTTCTGACTCTTTGTATCCCCATTTGGGGTTTTCTTGGCAGAGATACTGGAGTGGTTTGCCATTTCCTTCTCCAGCTCATTTTACAGGGTTAAATGGCTTGCTCAGAGTCATAGCTGGTAAGTGCCTGGTCCTGAATTTGAACTCAGGTCTTCCTGGCACTCTATCCACTGCTGTGATATACACACATAATACATACATGTATACACACATACACACATTATTATATACATATGGGTGCGTGTAATTTAGTTCACAATAAAAAAAATTAAAATCCCATTAATGCATTATATTCTAATACCTGTGAGACTTTAGGCAGGTCCTTTAACCTCCTCATTTGTAAAATGAGGGTGTTGTCTTCATAAATCTTTCCTGGTTTAAATTTATGGTGCTATGCTCATGTTGTATGAAGTGACAGTACTGGTCTAGCAATGTATAAGATAGCCTTTACAAGGAGTCTAAGTGAAATATCACCTAACCTCCCTTCTGAACTAGGCAAGCTTAGGTTCTAGGGGTTGCCCTCGGGGTCTCTACTCCTAATCCTCTAGCCCACAAGGTCCTACTAGTGTGCTTCCCATTAACAATCAGCCAGTAGGTTCAATTAGCTTTTAGCACAGACATTTATTAAGGCAGAAAAATATAAAACAAACAAACAAAAAACAATAGCTTCAAAACATTCTTCCCCTGGCCCTATTGTATATTCTTCTACAAGTATATAGAGAATCCATGGAAAGAGTGGGCTCAGAGTACAATGATAGTGTGGTACATGTGCAAGGTATATAGATATATAGATATATGTGTATATATACACACACACACACACACACACACATGCATATATACACATATACATATATACATACATATATATCTATATGGTACATGTGCTATATATCTATATCTATCTATCTATATCTATATCTATCTATCTATATATCTATATCTATATCTATATAACAAAGGCATCACAACTCCTGGTCCTTCAGGGCCTATAAGTCCTTCATTTCTTCAGGAGCATGGTATGCCCATCTATCCTGGTTAGATTGTGCAAACTGAGTTCCCAGGGTCTGTTTGCAATGACTCTCTTTTCTACTGACAAAGGTCTTGTTCCTTGAGGCTTCCTTCCTTGAATGACCATCAGTCTAGAATACAGTCTTTTCTTCCTCAATTGGCCCTTGAGATTTCTAGAAATGACAAACTTGAATTGATAGATAGGGTGTCTGCCTGTGTGTAGTTTTCTGTTAGGCCCTGTGGCCAAGAGGGAATAGGGATCACTTTGAAGAGGTCTCCTCCACAAAATATTCCTGAACAACTCTGGAACTCAGTTGTTCCCAGTCCTTAGCTATATAAAGACCTGAAAAGGTATGTTTATTTTTTGCTTGTCCAATACGACTACTCCCTTTAATTTTGTCAGAGAAAGTCATTTATATATCATAAAGGAATCAGAGCCAAGGTGCATATTTAGAGTTAGTTTAATACATCATTATCATCCTGCGATTAGATTCTAGTCCTTCTGGCTTTGGGGCATTCAAAGAATAATCCTCCCCCTCCCCCCACATACAACGGCCCCTTTTGCCAAGGAAGATTACATATAACCATTTATAACTGTTCTTTCTTCTGTTGGATTAAATTAGGATAATTTCAGGAATTGTGAATACAAATTCTGGAAAAGAGAGAAAATTGGGGGTAGTTTTAATTCTTTTCCACGGGGGCTGGCTAGCCCAAGGGTAATTAGATACTTGCCTGGTTGAAGACAGAGTAACCTCTGTTCTTTGTATTTTTCCATGGAGCTCTGGGAAAGCATTTGGAGTCCTGCTGCTTCTGGAAACGCTGCCCAGAAACTGGATGTTTTGGGAAGCTGCCCAGCCTGATATGAGGAGGCAGCCCTGCCCAGTGTAACTGATAAGTACATGGCAACGGTACAGCTTCATTATGGATAACTATAACTTTGTGTTGGTTATGCATCAAACTGAGATAAGGTGGGTCCTGAGACTCTGACCTCATAGGCAACTGAGATTTTAAGATGGCATATGCTTGTGTTATAAATATTGTTATTGAGCTGCTTTCAGTCATGACTAGTTCTTTGTGACTCCTTTTGGGGTTTTCTTGGTAAAGATATTGGAATGGTTTGCCATTTTCTTCTCCAGCTCATTTTATAGATCGGGAAACTGAGGCAAACAGGGTTAAGTGACTTGCCCAGGGTCACACAGCTAGTAAGTGTCTGAGGCTAGATTTGAACTCAGAAAGATGAGTCTTCCTGACTTCAGGCCCGGTGCTTTACTCACTGTGCCACCCACCTGTCCATGTGTTATAGTCATTTGACAAAAAAAGCATAGACCCTTTCTGATTTCTTCCAGTTGTCATCTATTTCTATTGGTGAGGCTGGAGGTAATGTTAGGTAAGTCTCATCCTCACCTCCTGTCTCGCAACCCTCGTGTGTTTGCTTTCTAACCTACTACGTTCCCCTACCTTAACTTTTATACTAGCTCATATGTACTGCCAAAACCAGAAGACAAGAGACAAGATGGGTGGAATAGATTTTCTTGGCATGTTAGTTCTATTATTATGAGGAATCCTGTTTTTGTTATTTTACTAAAATATTCTCTGTACTTTTATCGAACTCTTTTGAAAAATATTTAAAGTCCCATTCAAGCAAGTAAAGCCTCAGGTGATCTCTGAGAGATTCTTAGTTCATTTTGATACGATGGAGTTAAATAAGCTGGGATTCTTCTTTTTTATTCCTTTTCCCCCCATAGAGGTCTTTTCCACCTTCTTACCCATAGTTAGAGTACATACAATTCTTGGTAGTTGAAAGTGGTCTAGGAGCCAGAAGGCCTGGGTTTTAGTTATAGCCCTTTTTTGTTGGCCATACTTCTATGGACAAATCACTTAGCCATTCTAAGTTAATTCCTCATTTATAAAAGAGGATATGTCCACATTTGTACAATGCTTTAGAATTTATAAAGCTTTCACAAGTGGAAGTCATTTGTTCCTCCCAACAACCCTGTGATGCAGGTGCTATTATCCAGTTTACATATGCCTTAAAGTGACTCACCCAAGACTAAACAGCAGGCAGATGGCAAAACTAAGACTGAAAGCCACATCTTCTGCCCTAAATCCAGTACCCTTTTCCTTTTACCATGATACTTGTCTCTGATATTTCAAAGAAAAGATGAAATAATAGATTTGTAAATGCATTATAAATTTTAAAAAATATTTTTAATTAGTCAAGATCCAACTTCTTAACCTCCCATTCCAATCCTTCCCCAATTTCAACTGAGAACACAAAAAAACAAAACCCATTATTACAAATATGTATAGTCGATCAAAAAAATTTTCTACAGTGGTATGTCCAAAAAACCATTTGTCTCATTCTGCATCCCTAGTCCTTCACTTCTCTATCAGGAATAATATGTTTTGTCATTAGTCATCTGGAATCTTGGTTGGTCATTACATTGATAAGAGTTCAGCACAGCAGTACCCCATCACATTTATATACCACAACTTATTCATCCATTCCCCAATCTATGGGTACCCTTTCAGATTCCCATTCTTTGCCACCTCAAAAAGTGTTAAAATATTTTCTGTACATCCTAAGAGTTTCCCTAAAACTAATCCCCCTCTTAATATACCCTTCCTCAACCCTGTAGTTCTCCTTCCTCCCCTTTCCCTCTATTTTCCTTGTTGAACAAAATGTATTGCTGTACCCGACTCTGCGTGCATCTGTCTTCTTTTTTCTTTTGACCAGTTCAGATGAGTGAGGTTCAAGTGTCAGCCACACCTTCACCATCCTTCCTTGTTTGAATAGATATCTACTTGTGCCCCTGACTATATGAGATAATTTTCCCCAACTTTCCTTTCGCTCCACCCCTTCCAGTATATTGTGTTCTTTTTCCCCACTCTTTCCATTCTTTTCTTAATATCATCATGACGTAAAAGAACCACTTCTAGCTGATAATTATAGAGTTCCAAGATGATTCATGTATTGCCTCTCTATTTGAATGTAAGGAAATTATCCCTTATGGTTGCTTGGCCATGTTTACTTTTTTATGTTTCTCTCCACTTCTGTGTTTGAACTTCAAAATTTCTCTGCAGCTCTGGTCTTTTTTTTTAAATTGGGAATGCTTGGAAAAACACTGTTTCATTAAGTGTATTTCATTAAAAATTCATTTTTCCATGTAGTTCCCATACTTGCTGAGTAAGCTATCCTTGGCTGTAAGCCCGTATCCTTTGCATTTTGGAATATTGCATTATAAGTTCTCTACTCCATTATAGCAGTGGGTGCTAGATTATGTGTTGCACAACTAAATTTTTGTTGCACAACTTTGACTGGGCCCTCACGGCTGCCAGGCAATCCTACTATACCTCGCTTATTTACTCTCTATCCCATGCTCCACAGTGGCTCTTCCAAACTTTTTTTTAATCTTTCTTCAAACCTCTCATGGCTGCTCCTCCCTCCACTCTCTCATCTAAGAACCTTGTCTCAAGTTTCACAGGAAAAAAATGAGATTTCTTCTTGAGCTCCCTTCTCTGCCTACCTTACTAATCTCTTATTACTCAGATGCCTCCTGGCACTGTATGCTCCTCTGTAAGTTCCTCATCTGGGTTTGGGTCTGAGCAAGAGTTGGTTTCTGCTGGACTACACTCCTATTGGCCAACTGAAAAGTTCTGTTAGGTCAGAATGACAGAACTGTAGGCTCCCCTTTGGTCTGGGATTCCTTCCTTAGTTATTTATCTGCAAGTGGGGTGAGACCCTGATTTATGCTGGGAGTTTGCTCTTCACTGCTTTTCCTTTTGGCTTCTGAACTTCCACCTTTATTTAGTACACCAGGGCCTCTCTACCTGAGAATGTTACTCCCCTGTGTAGACTCCCTTCTTACTCCACCCGGATCTATCACCTGAGACTGGGTAGTGGACAACAAAGCCGCCAGTTGGGCCGTATCTCTGTTCCATTGCCCCAGTATGGATTTGGAGGTCTGGGACCTCCTCTAACCCTGGTGCACAGCCTCTTCCTAAGGGCTGGGTGCTCTTTGGGTTTTGTTCTGCTGACTGATCCCCATCTCGAGTGTCTGCAAACTTTCTTGCCAATCTCTACGCCAATCTCTATGCCAATCTAAACTGAATAAATGACTTACGGTGACTTTTTCTGGATTTCTCCATGAGGATTCTATCTGGTACATTTTCAAGATCTGTTTGGAGAAGTTCGTGGAGTGGAGCTCACCGCGTTACTTCCTATGATACTCTGCTATGTTGGCTACCGATTCCTGCATTATAAATTCTAAAGAATCCTGACACTGCAGGGTAACATTAACACCACTCACCTCCATTCCAGCTGGGCAAATTGCAAAGTTATTTGTCCAATGATATATATTTCCCCCACCTTCTTCATTGCCACTTCTGTGTTTAAAATAGATTGTCTATATGTGACTATATGCCTATTTTTTCCATCGTGGTATTATTATGGCACCTATGATTATTGTCATCCTCTAAAGTCATACTTCAATGCTTCTTTATAGAATCAAGGTGACCCTTGGTTTTTGATGGCTAGACTTGCAAAGTACATGTGCTGTCAGATCTTTCAAAATGTAAAATTACAAAATTACACGAAAGTAACCCTTTTCCACCCATAGCCTTCTACCTTTAATTTTATTGTCTACTTTTTTTCCCCTGAAGGTACATGTTTTTGAAGTAAATTATAAATAATTCAAATTTATATAGTACTTTAAGATTTACAAGGTTAAGTAAGGATCAGAGAGGCCAAGAGACTTACCTCAGGTTGCATAAGCAGTAAATAAATCGAGCCAAATTGAACTCTGTATTTAATCTATGGCTTAAAGCAGGTCCTGTCAACTAAATGTGTTACTTGAAAGCACTTTTCTTGATTTAGGTATGGTAGAATTGGGGTAAGACAGTAACAGACAGCTCTGATGCTTCTTTCCTGGGGTGGGGGAAGAAATAATTAGGGAGGATATGAGCACCAACTCTATTGATTTACAATACACATAACACTGTAGTTAAATTTTCCCCTTGCCTTTCGTTAACTTATTGAAGCACCTTTTTCACTTTTTGAGTCCTGCCAAATACTGCAAAGGCAGCTATACAGAAGCCATGCTCTCTTCTACGTTTCCCTGTACATCTCTGGCTAATTCATGGCCAATGTAAATTATTTCTTTCTAGGTTGGATTTTATCATGTAGTTCAATCACCCAGCTCTATTAGATTACTCTACTTTCTCATGTTTCACCATCATTTTTACTAACTTAATAAATTTGTGTCAGCAAATTTTACCACCTCACTATTTACCTTGTCCCCAAGATCATTAATAAATACACAGTACATCACTGGTTTCAGTAATATTGCACCCTTGGGCATTCAGAGTAATAGAAATTCCACATGTTTGGTTGTCCGCTATTAGAGTTGAGATATATAAAATGTGAACAGTCAACTACTCAATTATTCAGAGGATGATTATCCAATTGGTGAATTAACCTATCCTACTTCTTTTCTACTCCATCCTACTTTTTAAGCATTATAAGGAAGAAAGAAGGAAGGAAGGAAACCACCATTTATTAAGTGCCTATGGTGTGCCAAGAACTGTGCAATGTACTTTATAAATATTTAATCTGATCCTTACAATAGCCTTGAGAGGTAGGTGCTATTATGGTCTCCATTTTACAGTGGAGTAAACTGAGGCAGTTCACCCAGGGACACACAGCTAGTAGTTGTCAGAGACAGAATTTGAAACCAGATCTTCCTGACTCCAGGGTCTGCATTTCATCTAATATACCACAAAACTGCTTCATATGTAGGCACGGTTAGAAGTCAGATGCTATAGTTTTTTTTTGTTTTTTTTTTGCTTGGCACATGAGCATAATAAAGTCAAAATTTGAAACTTTTGAAACAAGGGTGAGTACCTTCAAACTACTCCATCTAAGGGTTTTATTCCTTTATCTTCCCCCATCTTCATTCATTTACATGGAAAGTCAAAAAGAACTCCAGGCTCGAGAAAACCAGGAACCCTTAGACCCAAATAGCCTTTGTCAGTTCATTGTCTAGTGTCAGCCTCTTCTAAATGGATGCAGTTTAGCAATTGGAAATTAGGCATAAGTTACAAATGCTTTCTAACCCTAAACCAGTTAAGAGGTTTGGAACAGATACCCTGTCTTTGGTGAGCAGGAAGCTGAGTTTTGAAAATAGTCTTAATTCTTATGACTTTGCTGACTAACAGTCAGTACTAACACTGTGTTACAAAAGAGCTTGGCCCATGGAAGGAAAGCTCTCCTTTTGGAGAGGAAAAAGTCTATTGGAGCCAAGGCTCTGACAAATGACAGACCTTCCCCCAGGGAAGAAAACAGCCAAAGATTTTGTTTTCCTCTCCCTAGTCTGATATTGAGTCTGTGAATGCCTTGTCATCCTAAAGGAGCTAAAGCTCAAGCCCCTGGGATGTAGGTTAAATAAGACATGGGAGAGTGAACTCTTTCTACAATGCAGAAGAGGTAGCCCCTCAGCCGAGCATCTGAGCTGAAGTGAAAAGCTGGAAATAGAGAAGCTCCATAACCTGGTACTCAGAAGACTTGGTAGCAATCAGTGTGACCAGGTCCCCAGTAATCAGAGGACCAGAGGAACATCGTCAAAGAGTGATTAGGCATGACCAGCATGGAGCCTTATCATACCCCTATACCCGGCAATGTTAGAGTTGTCCTTCTTCATGTGTTTTCTGTCTATTCATATTGTCCAAATGTGTGTCCCTCCACATCTGTCCTCTGTCTAGAGGTGTCCTCTATTGGTATTCCCTAGGTAAACCTACCATTTACGCTCATTGGATATGTAGTTTGAGAGGAGTGTAACCCAGATATATGGGAGAACTATCCTGTTCCTATCTTTCTTGATATTTCATTTTTATTTCATTTTTTTTCATTTTTATTTCATTATTTCATTAAATGTCTTTTGCTTTGAATTTACAAATTGCTTGGCTGATTAGTAAAAGTAAACACATTGGTAGGGGTGCATGAGCTATTTTTTTGAGTGTATAGAATATATTTGGCAGCATGTACACATAGAGTATCTTGAACCTGGAGTACCCTGTCGGAAGATCTGCACTTTTGGGGTACTACATATGCAAATGTATAGCATTATACTATTCTGGCATGCCTTGACTTCTGAAGAATGTCTGATTTCTTGTTATTTTCCCCTGGTACTTGATTTATTTACACTCTCAGATTTTTCTTTACTTAACTGTTCACCAATCTACTGCATAGCCTAGAGGACCCTGGCAATAGAGCAAGTTTTGTACTTGGAGTTAGGAAGACCTGAATTCAAATCTGGCTTCAGACACTTACTAGTTAAGTGACCCTGAGCAAGTCATTTAAACTCTCTTTGCCTCAATTTCCTTATCTGTAAAATTAGGATAATAATAGTACCTATTTCTCTCAGGGTTATTGTGAGAATCAAACGAGATATTTGTAAGGCCCTTTGCAAACCTTTGGAATATTCTTGGCCTTTCTAATCTTATCTTTCAATCTATTAATTTCACTCTACCTAGTCCTGACACTCCACTATTCCTTACCATGATTCTTACAGATATATCTATATATCTATATCTATATCTATATATATATAATCTATATCTCTACATCTATATCTATATCTACATCTACATCTACATCTACACCTATATCTATATCTATATATACCTTAGATCATTAAGACTTGACTTCATCTATGGTTTTGTTTTAAAGATTTGTAAAGCTGTATTGTGTGGGGCCAAAAATATAACTATGGCATGTAATATTATATAAGTGCATCAGAATTGCAAAACAAAGTTCTATGTAAGATCCAAGATAGAAAGTCATTACTAGTTGAGATGACCAATTATTATTAAATAAATTCTTGCAAAGAGGCAAGTATAACTATCAAATAAGAATAAAAGCCCATATTTGGGGAGCCATACGATATGTCCTAAGTAAATAAGAACAATAAAGAAGTGGTTTATTTTTATTTTTGGATAAAAGACTGACTTTTTATTTGGTAAATAGTATTCTATTTTTTTCAATTACATGTGAAGACAGTTTTCCATATAAGATTTTGCTTTTCGAATTTTTTCTCACTCCCTTCCTCTCCAAGACATCAAGCAATCAGATATAGGTTATATATGTGCAATCATGTGAACATATTTCCACATTAGTCATGTTGTGAAAGAAGAAACAGAACAAAAGGGAGAGGCCAGAAAAACCAAAAAACAACAAAAAAAGTGAAAATAGTCTGCTTTGATCTGCATTCAGACTCCATAGTTCTTTCTCTGGATGTGTATAGCATTTTCCATCATGAGTCTTTTGGAATTGTCTTGGATCATTGTATTGCTGAAAAGAGCTAAGTGAATCCTAGTTGATCATCGCAGGCTCCAGGAGAATATTGTACACAGAAACAGCAACTCAGCATCGGTTCCAGGTGTTTTCTGAAATCTACCAGCTCATCATTCCTTATAGCACAATAGTATTCCATTACATTCATATACCACAACTTGTTCAGCCATTCCCCAAGGGATGGGCACCCCCTCTATTTCCAATTCTTTTCCAGAAGTGGTTTATTTTCAGTCCTTTGGAGAATTAACTTCTTAGGATCATACCGTTTATAAGGTTTGGATTCTCAGTTAAGCAGCTAATTTATAGAGGTCTGAAAAATCAGTTTATTGTGATATCTTACTCAAATACAGTATACTCAAATCATCAGTATCAGCTTGAACTTTTTATTTATTTTTGTTTATTCAAATCTTAATAGAGATGCCCACCAGCCAGGAATACTTTTTTCAGATGTTTGGAAGTTAATACTGCTTAATGCAAGCTAACAACAATAATAGCTCACAAAATGTGGTACTTCAAGAGACGGTTTGGTTAAGTGAACAGGCATCTGTCCTTGGAGTCAGAAAGATCAGAGCTCAAGTCCTGCCTTTGTCAGGGAGGGTGGGGAGGATGGGGGGTGGGCATGAGTGAGTGATGGTGGCAGATGGGATAGCTTCCACCACCAGAATTTCCTCACACAAGATATCACAGGTCTCTATTCCTCTGCTCCCCACCCTGCCACTCACACATAAATTATAGCGATAATCATAGTTTGTTAAAGTGGCTGGAGAGCCTGGGAGCGTAATTCCCATCCTTGTCATTCTTGCTGTGGGTCTCTGGGTAAATCATTTGACATCTCAGTGTCCTAGGCAACTCACAAAGTCTCTAAATTTCAGAATGTCTGTTGATCTGCATTGGTTGAGCGAATTTCCTTACTAGGGAGTTCCTTACATCAATGAAATCAAAAGTCCAATCCTAAATATATGTGTCTGTGTGTGTGTACACAAGGTATATATGTATATATACATACCTGTGTATATGTATGCTTGTGTGTGTATATATATGTATGTATGTATGTATGTATGTATGTATATACATACATACATACATATGTATATGCACATATACCTATATTTATGCAGGGCATTGATGTCCACCAATGAGGAGAGAGTCCCATACCAATGGGCTTTGGAACATGGCTATCTATCTACCCACCTATATATACACATACACATACACATCCATCTAATTGTCTCACTGAATGAAGGATGGTTTGTGTATAGTGGTTGAGAAACAATGGAGGGAATTCAGTAGAAAGGCTATATATTGAGATAATGATAGAAGTGGTTCTAATATGACCCAAGGGAAACAGCTAGACTAATGGGGTCTGTAGAAACAGGAGAACAGAAGCTTGTTCCCCTCCCACAGTTTTGCCTCAGAGTTGCCATGTTGTTGTTGGTCCTTCATTTTCGAAGTCGACCAATGACATCACCAGGTGATTTCTTGACTTGCACGTGAACTGGATTTCATTGAGGTGGATTTGCCTTGGAAGCAACATGGTGGTGGTTGGAGGAGGGTGAGAGGGATCAGGGATCTAGGTTTGGATCTGACTCAGACAAAAACATCAAAGATGTTGGTGATTTATGCCTGTGTTTGTGGTAATATTTTATTTGACATTTATCTTCCGGTTTTCTGTTTCTATGGAATGATAGAATTTTGAGCTAGAGTGGAGATTGGAGATGAACTAATCCATCCCACCCTCTTATTGTAACAGGTGAGGAAATGGAGGCTGAGAGAGGTTAAATAGGACTAACTTAGGGTCATACACCTAGTTAGTAATAGTCCCCTACATTTGCATCTACAATTCTCAAAGGCAAGGTATATGCGCCTCTGTTTCCCACAAAACTCTTCCTCTAATGGGCACCTAGCATGGGAATATGTATAAGCCATTTTTGAAACTGGAAAAATCCAATTTTGGCACATACTGCTGAATAAAGTATGATTTAAAATGTACTGAGATGAAAGATGATCAAAAATTTAAATATTTCCTTCTTTAGAATATTTTATGTTTTAAAGGAGACTTCTTCCCAAGGTGAAAAAGAAAACATAAATATATCAATTGGGTTATCTTAATATTGTTACTGTCCTGCTCATACTCTTGAAGGATGCTCAGGAGTTTGAAAACATGAAACAAAAATTGGCACTGATAACATGCTTCGATGCTTCATTGTGGCATAGGGGTGACCTTGAATTCCAGAAAGCCGTGCTTCTTAAATTTAGGGTCTGGCAGGTCTCCCTGGCCCAGTGGTAGAGTGTTGTCTGAGGACCAATCATGCTTAGTTGGCTCGTCACTGGGTTAGCCACCAGGGGATAAATTGTTTAGGCCACATTCTTTTAAAATATTGAGGGGATGCAATCTCTCTCAGTGAAGGGAGAGCACACAAATAAAATCAAAGATAGTTTCAAATACTTCAAAATGAAACACAATCCTCTAATATCTGACCATGTAACTCAGTTCCTTGGCCTGTTTACCTGAGGATAACTTCTGTTTCTGAAAATAGAAGGCACCTATGGTTCTACTTTAAATCGTCTTCTTGCAGGGTTACCTAACTCATGGGGCACAGTTAGGTGGCACAGTGGTTAGAGCTCTGGGCTTGAAATCAGGACAACTCATCTTCATAAGTTCAAATCTGGCCTCAGACACTTACTACCTGTATGACTTTGGACAAGTCACTTAACCATTTTTGCCTTAGTTTCCTCATCAGTAAAACGAGCTGGAGAAGGAAATAGCAATCTTTGCCCAGAAAACACCAAATGGGGTTATGGAGAGTTGGATGTGACTGAACAATAATAGAACTAGCTTATAAAGTTAACACCAACATGTTGCTATTTTTGCATAAACATTTCTTGTCAAAAGTAACCTCAATACACACACACACACACACACACACACACACACACAAAATCACTATGAAATGCTCCTGAAAGGCAGCTTAGCATAGTAGATAGTATCCAGTTGGCCACAGAACCAGGAAGATTTAGGTTCAAGTCTTCCTAGCTCTAATACATACTATTTGTGTGACCCTGGGCAAGGCATGCACCTCTCATTGCTCTAGACAACCATTTAAGACTATAAGTTGCAGAAAAAGGTGCTCACCTGAGCTGGGAGAGGAAGTTTTCTCACCTGGGAGGTCTCAATACCAATGATGTCGTAGGTCCAGTCCATATTTCCCCATGAAAGTGTGCTACATGGAACATTACATAGTAGCAGTAGCTACTCACCTGCATTGGCAGAGGGAATTTTTTAAATAAATCTTCATGCTCTTCAGAACTCTGCTCATGCAACACTTTTTACATGAAGCCTTTTTTGATTTCCCCCACACCTTCCTCCAATAGAACGTAAGGTTCTCAAGGTCAGTAATTACTTCATCTTTGTCTTCATAGTCCCTGTACCTGGTCCATTGTAGGTGCTTAATAAATGCTTGTTTATTGATGCTATTTTGACATTACCTCTTCTTATCACATGTTCTCATCTGGTTAACTGACATCCTTCTGCTCCTTGCAGACCTCCAGATTTTTTATGTACTCTCTCCAACATCCCCTATTTATCAAAGTATCTGAAACACCCAAGAAGACTTGCTTTGGGGTGAATCATTTCAAGGATAGCTTATAGTTGAATGTGAGAATTTGTTTTGCATGACTATATATATATATATTTTTTTTTTCAATGGGCTTTCTTTTTGTCTTCTCAGTGGGTGTGAGAGGGAGAGAATTCAGAACAGAAAATAAAATAAAATTGGAAAAAAAAAGCTTGTTGATAATTATAGCTAATCTTTACGTAGCGCTTTAAAGTTTGTGAAGCATTTTACAAATATTTTCTCATTTTATTCTCCTAAAAACCCTGGGAGTTAGGTGTTATTATTGTCTACATTTTACAGATGAGAAAACTGAGGCAGACAGAAACTACATAGTTTATTAGAGTTACACAGCTGGTAAGTGTCTGAGGGTAGATCTGAGCTCCAATCTTCCTGAATCCAGGTCTAGCACTCTACCCGCCAAACTACTTAATTGTCTTTTTAATGATCCTTTTTTTGCCTGGAAGAAAATGGGCAGGCAATCTAGGGAAACACCTTAGACAGAAGGAAGAAAAGGGAGGGGGTGGCAAAGAACCAAGCCTAGCTGTTCTTGAACTGACAGCAGGATTCTGTATCTTACTTCATGCTTCGTATTTTCTTCCTTTTAGAAGATCCAACTCTTTTGTCACTTTTCTCCAGAATTAACTGCCAAGTTTAGAGTTTGAAGCAGTTGAGTTGTATCTTTTGCTTTCTGTCACTGAGAGTTCTATATGTTGGTCTTCTTGTTGATATCCCTTTGAAAGGACATTCCTGTTGACATCCCTTTAAAAGGTGATCTCTGGCACTTGTTTTGACCATTTGAGATGTAGCCACTGCAGTAGGCTGACCAAGGATCCTGGTATGCAAAGCAGCAGCAGCAGTCTGCAAAAGTCTGACAGCAGTACAGTAGCCTATATATAGCTTTTATGAATTTCATGACCTTCTGGGAGACAGAACAAGATGGTTAGCACCAGCCTAGCTTTTCATGTTAAATTTTCTAAGAAATGGAAATTACTTTTTCTATCTTTGGCAGTGGCTTTAAAAATGCAGGTAGACCCCAAATGACAGTTCAAGTAAGGAGCCTCCAGTTCCTCTGGGCTTTGTATACCTATTTTAAGTTTATTTTCCTGACATCCAAAGCTCTCTTTTATTCTGGACGGCATAGGCATCTCTTCTACAAGAATCAGAGAAAAGGGCAATTTATGTTTTAGTATTTTCAAAGCCATCAACCTAGATTTCTCCATTAAAGACAGGCACACATACACACACATTCACACACACACACATTCACATTATAAACTGGGTATTGAGTATTATTTCTTAAGTGGCCCTGATACATCATGTGCTCATGGGAGAGACAGGTAGACAAAAATTCGATGATCTGGGAGAACATGTTATATAACTTATTAGAGCAAAATATTTTGAAGATTGTAGATGTTCATAGAACATGTTATTTTTTAGGGGGGGAGGGTTTCCATTTTGGGGACAGTGGGGCTAAGACATCTGCGTTTCTGAATCTAAGGACTTTGCCACTATGAATTGGTTACTCTGGAACTTCCCTCAGCAAGGGAAGGGGGTCTTCTCACCCTGCAATAGACCTCCTAGATGTTAGCTTCCTTCTTCCACTGGTGAGTTCCTTTCAGAGCCCTCGTTTTGGGGATCACGGGCCTATGCAGTCCATTCTTTGTAACCTCCCTGCTGTGTTTCTGACTGAGGACTTCACCACCACTTCCCGCAAACTCCTTTGCGTATCCCTTGTGTGTGTGCGTGCACGTGCATATGTGTTGTCTTGCTCTCTTAGAATGTAAGCACTTTGGGGTCAGAGACTGTCTTTCTTTTTGCTAGTATTTGTATCCCAGCTTTTAGCACAGTCCCTGGCATATAGTAAATGCTTAATAAATGTTTGTTGCCTGCTGAAAATATACAGTTGCTGGCATACCTAGCCAGCAGTGTATGCCTATATATGATGGAGATTGTGCACTTTATAAAGTCTTATACTACTAAAAACACATTTATGTATGTCTCTAAACACACACACACACTCAAGCTTTGCTAATAAAAGACAACCTTTGTTAAAAAAATATAAGCTAGCAATTTTGATCTGAGACAAAGCAAAAGCAAAACTAGGCCTAATTAAAAGAGACAATCAGGGAAATTACATTGCGCTTAAAAGGTACCATAGGCAATGAAGTAATATAAAAAAAAATTTACAACAAGTTTCTTGGATGAAGACCTCATTTCTCAAATATATATTGAGTATAGAACTGAGTCAAATTTATAAAAAATAAGAGCCATTTCCCAGTTGATAAATGGTCAAAGATATAAACAGGTAGTTTTCAGAAAAAAATCAAAACTATCTATAGTCATATGAAAAAATGCTCTGAAGCACTATTGATTAGAGAAAGGCAGATTAAAATGACTCTGATGTACCTCCTCACACCTATCAGAAATGACAAATGATGGAGGGGATGCGGGATAAAGAGGTACACTAATGAATTGTTGGTGGAGTAGTAAACTGGTTCAACCACTTTGGAAAGCAATCTCGAACTATGTTGAAAGGGCTATAAAATTGAGCATATCCAGCAATGCTGGTACTAGGTCTATGTCTTAAAGAGATCAAAGAGAAAGGAAAAGGACTTACATGTACAAAAATAATTACAGCAGCTCTTTTTGTGATGTCAAAGAATTGGAAATTGAAGGGATGCTTATCAATTGGGGAATGGCTGAACACGTTGTGGCATATGATTATGATGGAGTACTATTGTGTTGTGGGAAATGATGGGGGGGGTGACTTCAGAAAACCATGACAAGAACTATATGAACTGATGCAAAGTGAAGTGAGAAGAACTAGGAGATCATTTGTGCGTAGTAACAGCAATGTTTTAATGATGATCAACTGAGAAACTTGGCTCTTCTAATCAATTCAATGATCCAAAACAAGTCCAAAGGGTTTATGATGAATAATGATATTCACCTCCAGATGAACTCTGAGTGCAAATTGAAGTATAATTTTCTCACTTTACTTTTCTTGATTTTTTTGAAATATGGTTAATATGGAAATATGTTTTGCATGATTTCACAGGAATAATTGACATCATATTGCTTGCCTTCTCAGGTAGTAGGGGAGGGAGAGAATTTGAAACCCCAAATTTAAAAAGAATGTTAAAAACAGAAGAAAAAAGAGAAAAATATAAGCCCAAAATAACTCTCAATGTCATTTTGGTTGTAAGCTCTCCTAGCCATCTAAAGATTGACAGGATCCTGTAATGAGCAGAAATGGATGATTTTCCTTTTAATAACTATCTTTCCTTCCTTTTGTGAGAGGCCCAAAATATGGATTGTAGGAAGAAATGGAGAAACTGGAAACACAGGTAATCTGAAAATCAGATCATCTGCTCCTGGTTACTTGAGAGTTGGCTATATTAGTATTCATACTATATTTAGATTTTTGCACTTGAATATGGAACACCTCTTTTTCTACTCTAGTCCAGGGTCACCCTGAGTAGCATTATTAGTTTATGTTATATTTCTAATAGGTTTTTTCCTCCATAGCATTCAGTGACATATTTTTATAAATGTTTATTAGATAAAAGCATGTTAAGAACTGCCATCTCCATCTCTGTAACCTTTGTAAGCCAGGGATGTTTAAAGGAAAACAATGGTTAAACTTGTTTGCATAGTCAGTCTGCTGATAAAGTTGTGAGCTTGATGTCCTGATAGGCTAATTATGAATCACTTCCACACTGACATACAAGGTTAAAACTGAATCTTCTCACTTGCAACAAGCCAGTGGCATTTGGAACAATGCTTTCATGTTGGCTCCCTTAGAGTCTATTCGTCCTTACTCCCTCATTTTCATCTATTTGTCTTCATGGAGATTATTACTTCTTATAACAATAGCTGGTATTTATGTAAAGTTATTAGTAGTCATAAAATATTTTATTTACAATAACATTGTAAAGTAGGTGGTGCGAGTATTAACAGCTCCAATTTACAAATGAGGAAAATAAGAAATAGAGAAATTTAAGTGGCTTACTCAAAGTTATTCAGCTAAAAAGTCACCACTTTTCTCACTCCAAATCCAATGCACTTTATACTTTATCACAATTTCTGTCTAGGAAAGTAAAAGAAAACAAAAAATCCCAAAACAAACTTAATAAAATCATTTTTATTCTACCTTCCACCTAGGGCAGCCAGGTGGCAAGAGCATAGAGCACTGTGCCTGGACACAGAAAGACAAGTTCGAATCTGGCCTCAAATATTTTCTAGCTGTGTGACTGTGGAAGTTACTTAATTTCAGTTTGCCTCAGTTTCCTCAACTCTAAAATAGGGATAATAAAGGATCAAATAAGATAATATTTGTAAAGCATTTTGCAAATCTTAAAGTGCTATATTACTTTTTTATATAAATGTAAACAAAAACCCAAACTTATCAGAAAACATAATCATTAGGGTATTTGTAATGGTAATCAGGGGAGGACTTTTTTTTACCATTTTCTTTTTTGAAGCATTTAGGTAATCAAGTGCCTTTGATGAATCTGGCCTTTGTTTCTTTGATTAAATCAGGAGTCTTTGGGATACAACCCTAGAAGTGGTATTAAGGGTATGAACATTTTTATAGCCCTTTGGGCATAGTTCCAAATTGCTCTCCAAAATGGCTGGATCAGCTCACAACTCCACCAGCAATGTAACAATGTTCCAATTTCCCCACATCCTTTCCAGCATTTATCATTTTCCTGTTTTGTTATTTTAGCCAATCTGGCAGGAGAGATGTGGTATCTAAGAGTTGTTTTGATTTGCATTTCTCTAATCAGTAGTGATCCAGAGCATTTTTTCATATGCCTATAGATACCTTTAATTTCTTCCTCTGAAAACTGCCTGTTCATATCCTTTGACCATTTCTCAATTGGGGAATAGCTTGTATTCCTATATATTTGGCTCAGTTCCCTGTATATTTTAGAAATGAGGCCTTTATCAGAGATACAAGTTGCAAAGATTTTCTCCCAATTTTCTGCTTCCCTCCTAATTTTTGTTGCATTGGCTTTTTTTGTACAAAAACATTTCAATTAGACATAGTCAAAATTATCCATTTTGCATTTTGTAATGCCCTCGATCTCTTGTTGGGTCATGAATTCTTTATTTTCCATAAATCTGATAAGTAAACTATTCCTTGCTTTCCCAAATTACTTATAGTATCAGATTTTACTCCTAAATCATGAACCCATTTTGACTTTATTTTGGTATATGGTGTAAGGTATTGGTCTATGCCCAGTTTCTGCCCTACCATTTTCCAATTTTCCCAACAGTTTTTGTGAAATAGTGAATTATTAGCCCAGAAGTTGGCCTCTTTGGGTTTATCAAAGAGTAGATTGCTAAACTTGTTGATTTCTTCTACTTGTGTACCTATCCTATTCCACTGATCCACACCCCTGTTTCTTAACCAGTACCAGGCAGTTTTGATGACTGCTGCTCTGTAGTATAGTTTAATATCTGGTATGGCTAGGCCACCTTCTCTAGCACTTCTTTTCATTAATACCCTAGCTATTCTAGACCTCTTGTTTTTCCAGATGAATTTTGTTATTATTTTGTCCAGCTCAGTAAAATAATTTTTTGGTAGTTCGATTGGTATGGCACTGAATAGATAGATTAATTTAGGTAAAATTGTCATTTTTATTATATTAGCTCAGCCTAACCATGAGCAACTGATTTTTTTCCATTTATTTAGATCTGATTTTATTCGCCTGAAAAGTGTGTCATAGTTATGTTCATATAGGCCCTGGGTTTGTCTTGGCAAATAGACTCCCAAATATTTTATAGTGTCTACAGTAACTTTGAATGGAATTTCTCTTTCTATCTCTTGCTGTTGGGCTTTGTCAGCAATGTATAGGAATGCTGAGGATTTATGTGGGTTTATTTTATATCCTGCAACTTTGGTAAAGTTGTTTATTATTTCAAGTAGTTTTTTTACTTGATTCTCTAGGATTCTCTAAATAAATCATCATATCATCTGCAAAAAGTGATAATTTAATTTCTTCTTTTCCTATTCTAATTCATTCAATTTCTTTTTCTTCTCTTATTGCTACAGCTAATGTTTCTAGTACCAAATTGAATAACAGGGGTGATAATGGACATCCTTGTTTCACCCCTGATCTTATTGGGAATGCATCTAGCTTATCCCCATTACAAATAATGCTTGTTGATGGTTTTAGGTAGATGCTATTTATAATTTTAAGGAAGGTTCCACTTATTCCTATGTTTTCTAGTGTTTTTAATAGGAATGGGTGTTGTACTTTGTCAAAGGCTTTTTCTGTGTCTATTGAGATGATCATATGGTTTCTGCTAGTTTTGTTGTTGATATGGTCAATTATGCTAATAGTTTTCCTAATCACACAAAAGAAATCACACAAGCGGGAAAAGGACCCATATGTACAAGGATATTCATAGTGGCTCTTTTTGTGGTAGCCAAGAATTGGAAATCAAAGGGATGCCCATCAACTGGGGAATGGCTGAACACGCTGTGGTATATGAAGGTAATGGAATAGTATTGTGCCATAAGAAATGGGGATGATATGGACTTTGTAACAACCTGGAAAAACCTACACGACATAATGCTGAATGAGCGGAGCAGAGCCAGGAGAACATTGTACACAACCACAGATATATGGATTCCATGAGGACCAACCCTGACATACTTCACTCTTCTCAGCAGCGTAAGGTGCAAGGACAACTCCAGGGGACTCACGATGGAGAATGCTATCTTCATCCAGAGAAAGAACTGTGAAGTTTGAGTGCAGATTGAGGTGCACTTCATGCTCGCCTTTTTTCTTCTCTTTTGTTTTTTTTTGGGGTTTTTGGTTTTTTTTTTTTGGTTCTGTCTCTTCTTTCTCATGATTCATTCCATTGGTCATAATTCTTCTCCACAACTTGACTAGTGTATAAATTAATTCAATGTGAAGTTATACATGGTAGTTATATGAGATTCCATGCCGTCTTGGGGAGGGAGGGGAGAGGGAGGGGAGAAAATCTGGATCTCAAAATTGTGTAGAACCATGTGTTGTAAACTAAAAATTAAAAAAAAAATCAGGAGTCTTTGATAACCTGCTTACATCAAGGGAAAGCCTAGTTCACATAGGTTTGAGTCACATGATTGTGACGCCCTTTGACTCTGAACAGGGTATAAAAACTCAGAGGTTAGCATTTTGTTTTGGGCTCTCACTCGCTGGAAGAGTGTCCCGTGATTTGACCAGACAAGACTCTGGGTAGCTGTTGTTAAGGAGCCCTCTGGCTTTGAAAACCCAGATGTTGGTACCTCTCTCTTTGGTAACTAGATGATTCTTTGGTCAGACAGCTAGAGGCCTGTCTATCGATAACTGCGTGTGTTTGCTCTGTTTATATTGTTTCTGTTTGTAATTTCTGTTTGTATTTGTTCTGAAGTTCAGGGTGCTGGATTTTCCCCCTGAGCTAAGTGAATGATATATGTATGTTTGATTAAAGTGAGATTGTAAACCCCTTAAAGTTGCTTTTCTTAGAAAAGCAGATCAAACAACGTGTGCTAATAGCCCTTCTGTGTGCTGATGTTATTGGTCTTATACTTCCGCAGCAGCTGCTAGCAACACTGTTGTTACAGTATTGTGACATTAGGCTATCATAGAGAGAATCTGGTGATAGGAGCTAATACCATTGAGGCATGTGAGATATATGTGAGGTTTGAAATCCCTCTCCCTCTCTCTAACTTGTACTAGCATGGTGGGACTGAAAGTTCTAGGGACTAACTCCATGAAGAAATTCTCTGTATGTTTTCCTTTGGCATTCTTTGACCGTCCAAAGTTGCTCCCAGTGGGAGTGAATGCTTGGGGTGCTCAGTAAGAATAACCAACGAACATGGCGGTAACCTTCAGAATTTAACCCAGCATTATTTCCTGTAATAATGACAGGCTAATTCCTTTTAAATGAAGCATAAGAATGGAAATAATCTTTTCCAGAGTAAAGCTAAGCATTCTCCATGTAATCAGCCAATGAATATTTTTTGAATGACTACTAAATACATAGAGCTATCCAAGGTATTCAAAGGAAAACAAAGGAAACATTAAGATAAAGTCACTGCCTTGCAGGAGCTTAGATACTAATTGGGAAAACAAGATATGAAAACATGACAATCAATTAACCATGCAAAACCAATTAAGTGCCAAAATGTGTCATCTGTTAAAATTGCTTATGGAATTTAGAGAAGGGGAACAATAATCTGGGCTGAAGGGGTAAAAGAAAGGCTTGATGGAGTAAGAAAATGAATTGGGAAAAGGCTCTGAAGAATAAGTTAATTGAGACAGGTAAGAGGAGCAGGGAAGGCCTTCCAGGAATGAGAAATATAGTATGAACAAGAATGTGGGTATTGGGAATGAATTTAGTGTGTGAGAGACATTCAGGACACTCTCATGCCTGAAGTAGGGGATGTTAGGGAATAGCATGAAAAAAAAAAGAAATTTACATGATAACTTCATACTATATTTAAAAAGGAATAGCAAATTGTACATAATAGATTTGCAGTTTCATGGGTAATCATCTTTTTATTATACTATGTTATGGAAATTCTTGTTTTATTCCATAAATTAAAAGTAAAATGAATAAAAATTTAAAAATAAAATAAAATAAGGCAGAGTGTGACCAAGTTGTGGAAAGCCTTGTATCCTGGGCCAGTGATCTCCCAAATTCTTTGATGTACAACACCCACCATTAGAATCAGAGGCAGATAAGTGGCAGAGTGGCTAGAGCACCAGAGGTGGAGTCTGAAAGACCTGAATTAAAATCCTGACTCTTCAGACATATACTATCTATGTGACCCATGGAAGTTATTTAATATCTTTTAGGCTCAGCTTCCTTACCCATAAAATGGGGATAATAATGGCACCTCCCTCCCAGGATTGTTGTAAAGATAAAATGAGACAATATTTTTATAGCACTTTGCAAACCTTAAAGTGCTATATAAATCCTAGCTAATGAATTTTTATTCATTATTATATTATCTGTTTTTATTATTATATCTGTTGTTAATTTAAAAAAAAATAAACCTTCACCCTTAATATGTCTAAGCAAAGTGAGAAGAACCAAAGGAACATTGTTAGTAACAGCAATATTATTTTAAGAATGACTTTGAGTGAATAAGTCATTTTGACTATTATAAATATACAAATTGACTACAAAGGACATAAAGAGATAGGTGCTCTCCACATCCAGAGAAAGAACTGAAGAATCAAAGCATGTATAGAATAATTGTATGTATATATAAATATACACCCATATGTATATATGTATGCGTGTATATACACACACATGCACATGTGTATATTTATATATACATGTGTGCATATATATAATGTATACGTGTGTGTGTGTGTGTGTGTGTGTGTGTGTGTGTGTGTGTGTGTGTACACAGACCTATTTGTGTCTAATGACAGGGGGAGGGAAGAAAAAAGAAAAGAACAAAAGAAATTTACATGATAACTTTATTATATATTTTAAAGGAATAGCAACTTGTGCATAATAGATTTGCAGTTTCACACACAACCATCTTTTTAAAAATTATGCTTTGCCATGAAAATGCTTGTTTGTTTCATAAATTACAGATAAAATAAAATTTTTAAAAATGCCTAAATTTGTTTATTTTAAAATTACATAAATGTAATACTCTACTAATTGGTCATTGTCCTTTGTTCTCAAAAAGGACCAAAATGACATCATTATGCCACAGTCAAGTTTCAGTTTGTCCAACTGTGGCTGATCAGACCAGTGCAAGCTTGGAATGTGCTACCACAGGTCAGGCACAAATAGTCTGTGTGAACATTTGGGGTCGATTCTCTAAATTTGTGCATCCTGCATTTCCTTTGAGCTGTTTCAATTCTGCTTTGCTCATGGAGCACAGCACCTTCTCGGATGTGGGCATGCCATGCAGAGTGGTCCTGTGCCAGTGTCTCCCATGTCACATAATCGATTCCAAAGTTCTTGAGAGAGACCTTGAGAGTGTCCTTGTATGGCTTCTTTTGACCACCATGTGGACACTTGCCCTGGGTGAGTTCTCCACAAAATAGTCTTTTAGGCAAGGGTACGTTTTGCATTTGAACAACATGGCTATCCCATCGGAGTTGTGCTCTCCGAAGCAGAGTTTGAATGCTTGGCAGTTTAGTTTGAGTAAGGACCTCAGTGTCTGGTACCTTATCCTGCCAGGGGATCTTTAGAATCTTCCTAAGACAATTCAAAAGGAAGTGATTTAATTTCCAGGCATGGCGCTGGTAGACTGTCTAGGTTACACAGGCATACAACAATGAGGTCAGCACAAGGGCTCTACAGACCTTCAGTTTTGTAGTCAGTCTAACACCTCTTCTCTCCCTCTTCCTTTGGAGCCTCCCAAACACTAAGCTAGCCCTGACAATGTGTGCATCAGCCTCATTATCAATGTGTACCTGCCTGAAAAATATACTGCGAAGGTAAGTGAACTCATCCATGGCATTCAAAACTTTTCCATTTGCTGTAACTGATGGTTCTACATAAGGATGGTGTGGTGGTGGCTGATGGAGCACCTGTGTCTTCTTGGTGTTAATTGTTAGGCCAAAATTAGCACAAGCAGCAGAGAATTGATCCACACTGTGTAGCATTTTAGTTTAAGAGGCTGCATTGAGTGAACAATCATCTGCAAACAGAAAATCATGCACCAACACTGCCTCCACTTTGGTCTTGGCTAGTAGCCTTTTCAAGTTGAAGAATTTACCATCAATGTGGTAGCTGACCTTGATGCTGTGTTCACCTTCATTGAAGGCATTTGACAACATGGCTGAAAACATCATGCTAAAAAGCATGGGAGCAAGCATACAGTCTTGTTTCACTCCATCAGTGACTGGGAAAGCACAAGAGGATTGTCCATTATCCAGAACCGGTCAAGTGTGCTGTCATGAAATTGACATACAATGCTGATGAACTTCTCTGGGCAACCAAATTTTGACATAATTTTCCAAATGCCCCCACAACTGACAGTATCAAAGGCCTTGGTCAAATCTACAAATGTTGTATACAGACCTCTGTCCTGCTCCTGGCATTTCTCCTGGAGTTGTCAGACAGCAAACATCACATAGACTGTTCTCTGCCCTTTCTGAAGCCACACTGGGTCTCGGGTAGATGACCATCTTCCAGGTGAAGGATCAGCCTATTGAGGAGGACTCTGGCAAGCATCTTACCAGCAATGACTAAGAGAGAGACTCCCCTGTGATTGTCACAGGACAATCTATTTCCTTTACCTTTATAGAGTTGGACACTGAAGGCATCCTTGAACTCCTGGAGGGTAACCTCCTCTTGCCATACAGCCTGGAAAATTTTAGTCAGCTTTTGAATAAGGTAGGGGGTCCATTGCTCATACAAAATCTGAGTCTACTAATACTTATGAAGTCATAACATGCAAAAGTATAAAATGTTAAAGCATGAGATAAAGATAAAGTAACATTTGATCCTAGAGTAATGAGGAAAGCACTGGCACTTGTTGAGTAAGAAAATGTTTTGGTTAGACTAGCGCCTTAGGAAGATTGCCTCAGTAGGTAGATATGTGGAGGATGGATCACAGAGGGGAGAGACTTGGGGAAAGGAGACAAAGATGATTCTATTGCAATAGTCCAAATGAGAAGTGATGAAACCCTGAACTACGGTGGTGATTGTGTGAGTGGGGGCACAGACAGATAGGAGAGATCCGGGAGTAGAAGAAGCAGACAAGATTTGACAACTGATTATGTATGTGGGGTGGGGGAAAGTGAGCAGTTGGTGATGACACAGAGGTTGTGCAAACCTGTATGACCAGACACATGGGTGTTCCCTCAATAGTAATAGTGAAGTTTGAAAGATGGATGGTTTGTTTTTCTTTTCTTTATTTGGGGGACAGGGATAATGTTATAATATCTATGACCTAGATCATAACCCACATATCTTATTCTGTCTTACCACAAATGAAAAAAGGCAGCAGGTGCTGCCTCCAAATCTCTGCCCACCCTCCGAGTGGACTCTGCCATAGTCATGAGGCGGTCAGGGGGACAGGGAATGGAGGAAGAATTTTGCCATTGGATCCTATGAAGGTGCTATGGGTGGTGAGTAGTTTAGGGTATAACTGAATGCAAGAACAGAAGGGAGGATACATGGGAGATTATATAGCAGGGGCAAGTGGTGGAGTGTGGGGGGATAAGGTCTACGGTTGTTTTGGAGACAAGCCCCACAGTTCATTATCACAATGAGAGTAGAATATAACCTGTTTTCCTACTTTCAATTAATAAATCACACACTCTTTGGGGATCACCCCTTCATCCTCAGAGTGACGCTACTGCACTTCCTTTGAAGACAGACCATTGCATCAAACTGAGAAGGTGAAGTGGAGAGGGAAATGTGCCGCATCTTATAGTACAACTGATAAAGAAGAATACATTTATGTAACACCTCTATTTTGCAAGGTCCTTCCCATTTCTAATGTACTTTTATTCTCACAACATTACTAGGAAACGGGAAGAACTGATATTTTCTCTATTTTTCAGATTTTAAAAAGAAGCTCCAAACAGAAAATGAAACACATATAGTCATGAAGCCTTGGGAAAATCCATCAGCCTTGTTAATGATTAAATCACAGTTAGAATACCAATACACCAGTCATACATTTCCTGTGAGGTGAGACTAAAATAACTAGAAATTTTCATTTTAGAAAGATGATAACTAAAAGAGGCTATGTCTCAAATCTAGGAAATCATGAAGGTTCTTATGGAAGAGTGAATGTGTGCTTACTCTTCAAATTCCGGAATGTTTGACCTAGAGACCATGAAGCTTAATACTCTCCTGGTTCTTCCCCTCCCCTCTACCCCACAACCCTCCAAAAAACAAACACACAAACAAAGAAACTTCTTGAGGGTACGGACTATTTTATTTTTTGTCCTTCCGTCTGCACGACCTAGGATAGCACCTTACACACACTAGGCTCTTAAATGCTTGTTGAATTGTTGTTTTGAATGGAAAGACCTACACATCCAGTGACCTGAGTTCATATCTTGTCTCTGCTGCTTACTACCTTTTCGACCTTGGGCAAATCATTTAACATCCCTTTGCCTCAGTTTCCTTATCTGTAAAATGAAGAATTGTATTAGATGATCTCTAAGGTCCCACTCAATTCTAAGTCCATGATCCCAATCTCCAGTCCAATTCTGTAGAATTTTCTCTCTTAGGATGATCTGTTTTATATTATATATTCTTTAGTCTTATCCACATTTGTTCCCTTGCTTAATGGAAGCCATTTCCTCCTTTATAAAGGGATGCGTGTGTGTGTGTGTGTGTGTGTGTGTGTGTGTGTGTGTGTGTGTGTCTCAGGGGGAAGGGGAGGTTGAAGGGGGAGTCTGGTCTAGAAAATCTTTAAGGTTTCTTCCAGATATGTGAGATGCCCTTTTGCTCCTGGTGACCTCAATGCCTCAGTTCCCCCAACCATATTAACAGAAAGACTTATTTTTTTTAATCTGGACATGTGTTTTACTTTTATGTAAAACTTAATTACTCAAAGGTGAGCCAAGTACTCATTAGTGCAAATAAGTTGGCTGGTTTTTCCTGTGTAGGCCCTGGAGAATATAATATAGTGTTATTTCTGTTTCTCTCTAATTCTCTAAACATGAAATGATTAACACTGAACTTTGAGAAGTGTCTCCCTTTCACTAGCAAGAATTATAGCTTTGGAATCAACACCTTGTTCTATGAATGGAAAAATACACAGCAGCAAAATTTTCAAATCCACATGGTGCATCTGTTCTGCCAGGAAAAACTTTTGGTATCCTAGACAATCTGCTTCTTGTGCAAGCCCATTGGGTAATTGAGCATTTAGCTAGCCATTTGCACACACAATTACCCAATTGGTGCAAGATAATGCCTGTTTTTTTTAGCATATGTTTTCCCCAGTAATCAGGCATGCGTATGTTCTTGCTATATATTTGTCCACAAGACAAGTCTAGAGTCTTCATCAATTCAGCCCCAGTTTTGGCTTGAGCCACCCTAACTCCTAGGCCAAGAAGCTGTAGCTGTTCTCATTTATATAATGTCAATGATCCTATGGACAGTAAGATAGTGATGTGATTTTTTTTCTCTGTTAATGTACAGAGGTCCTACAAAGTGAAATCTGAAATCCTTAGGGTCAACAATCGAGAACGACAAAGGTGATAGACATCATTAATACAGTGGTGTCAAATTCAAACAGAAACAGGGGCCGCTAAATCTTAGTTAAGGATCCCTATGGGCAGCAGGTTAACTTAGAAAGCCATGTGTTAATATTGTTCATGTTTTATTGCATTTTTATTTATGTTATTTCATATTTCCCAATTACATTTTAATCTGATCCTGTCCATACTTGCCTGTTTGATACCTGTGATATAGTCCAACTCCCTCATTTTACAGATGAGATGACAATTTCAGGATTGAAGTTTAGCTTTTGGAAAGGGAGATAGGTCCTCCAAAGATGCTGTATATAATTGAATGGGATACTCAGAAGAGCAATAGCTGCATTTAAACTACATAGATTTTTTTAAAAAATCAAAGTGATTGCACCATCCCTTTCACACAAAAACTTTTTTGATGCTCACACAGCTAGGTGGCTCAGTGGATGGAATGCCAGTCTTGAAATTAGGAAGATTCATCTTATTGAGTTCAAATCCAGCCTACTAGCCTTACTAGTTGTGTGACCCCGGGCAAGTCACTTAACCCTGTTTGCCTCAGTTCCCTCATCTGTCAAGTAAGAAGGAAATAGCAAACCACTCCAGTGTCTGCCAAGAAAACCCCAAATGGGGTCATGAGGAGTCAGACATGACTGAACAACAACAACATTCATGACATTTGTTAGTGGTACATGGATAGAGATTTAATCAATCATTCATTAAGTGCCTACTATGTGCCAGGCACTATGCTAAGCCCTGGGAATACAAAGACAAAAATTAAATAGTTTCTAAGGAGAGAAGGAAATACTTCCTCTCTCTTAAACAGTTTACATTCTAACATGGACATATTGAGAAACAGAGCTAGACAACCAAAGTTGTATAACTGGCTTGTTTTCACTCCCACCCCTACCAACACACAAGCACTTCCACCCACAAATCCTTATCTCCTACCTCCCCTACACAATGTACTCCCTTTTTTCTCCTTTCCTCACTTTGAATTCCCCTTCCTTCCTAGACACCTAGTTATTTCAGACTTCCTCCCTTCCCGCTGTTCAGAGAGAAGAAATCTGATGACTGAATTTAAATTTTTCTGCATAAGTGGTTTATCATTTGGGGAGGATCACTGAAAGTCCTAAAAGGATGTGTCTCAAATGGTGAAATATCAAGGACTCTTGCATAAAGGAGATACCTGGGGAAGTCTGAAAATCACACCATGTAGATTAATATTTATTTTACCTTTATGTAGCTGCAGTGAGATACAGTGCATTAAATTAAGTTCAAAAGATCTAGGTTTTAGAAGCAGCTTGACATAGTAAATAGAGTGCTGGATTTGGAGTCAGGAAGAGAAGCGTTCAAATCCTCTCCGATGCTTATTACCTGTGATACCATGCACAAGTCTCTTAAGTTCTTTGGGGTTTCTTCTTTTGTAAAAGGAGGCTAATAAAACTGGCAGAACCTACAGCACAGGGACATTGTGAGGCCCAAATGAGATGATGGACCGTATACGATGCGTGCTGCAAACTCTAGGTACCATATAAATGTTGGATACTATTAATACTTCTACATTTTCTCTTTCTCAAACCAGAATGCAAAAGGCATTATAAAGTATAGAATATGAGGAGACTAAAGGGGGAATTTGAGGTAGCACTTTTCTAATACAAAGAGTGACAAGGAAGGAGATACTTAGATCAGAACCACCTGGGGAAATTGGCTACCTCTTTCTAATAGATTTTTTATTATGGGATACAGTAGAAAGATTGATGGCTTTTGCTTTAGAAGACCTGGATTCAAATTCAGTCAGTGTCACTTAAGGGAACTGAGGTGATTAAGACAGTAAGGGGATAATTGTGGGAATTGAGTGAACCACACTGACTGCACCTTGTGACTCAGTTCTGGAGATAAATCAGTTCCATTTCTACTCAATTATGGGTCTAGTCAAAATTCTGTCTTACAAGAAAACTTTATTCAATTGTGAGGATTGGGAGAAAATGTTATTGTATTGTTTGACCCTAATCCTGCGTGGCCTGTGTGGCACCATTTCTCCCTGCTGCTTAGAGACCTTTCCCCAAGGACCTAAGCTATGCTGATGAGAAACCCAGTCAGATCCAAAGTGATACAATGAATTTCCTCACAATTGTACATCTGTAGCGATGTTGCTAGCAGCTGCTGTGGCTGCATAAGACCAATAACACCAGCACACAGAAGGGCTGCTAACACTGATTCTTTGATCTGCTTTTCTAAAGAAAGCAACTTTAAGGGGTTAACAATCTCACTTTAATTAAGCATACTTATGTCATTCATTTAGTTCAGGGGAAAGAGCCAGCACCCTGAGCTTCAGGGCATACATAAACAGAAATTATAAGCATACATTATATAAACAGAACAAATAACACAAACCAGTCTATCCACAGCAATACATAGTTACCAGAGAAGTACCAACATCTGGGTTATCAAAGCTGTTTCAATGGCTTGCCCAGAGTCCAGAAGAAAGCCCAGGCTTTCAATGAGTGTACCCTCAAAGTTAAATGCTGACATATACGCTGTTCAGGACCCTGGGGCCTTGGGGCCTACCATTTAGGGTGTGGGAAATCGCTAACACCAGGATGTGGGAAAGCTCTTCAATCACTAGCACCCCACTATATACGTTGTTTCCAATCAATGACAATCAATGACCGTAGTGCTGAGAAACACTCCAAAACAAAAAGATCCTACTTTACCTGCCTCATTCAAAGGCCAGACTCATTAAAGACACTTGATAGCTTTAGCATCCCCAAAGAGAAGAACAGCAAAAAAAATCCTGTCCTCATTACCATTACAATATCTCCAGCAACCCAGATGTCTTATCTGAAAATGGGCCCTGTAATGATCAATCAGTTATTGCTTCCATGTTCCTTTGATTGTTTGCAGACTCTTGGGGGGAACAGGATACCTCTTTTTCTGAATTCAAGGAATCGTACCTGTTTGCTTTCTCTCCCCCCTTAGAAAGTGCTTAATTTTTTATCCAATTAGAAATCAGATCACCTAATGTATCATTTCCTTTTAATCAATTGGTCTTATTTGAATAATTGTTTTTGATGTATAAAAGTCTATCTCCCCCCGTATTCAGAGTCCAGGGCTATGCTGAGGAGGTCTGCCTGGTTTGTTGGGCAATGGATGTGAATTGCATAATAAATTGATATGCTTGGAAGATGAAACCTTTGTTTCCTCAGTCATTTCATCTTTCACCTGCTATAAACTTAACACTTGTGTGACCTTGGTTGGACAAGTCACTGAAATTCTATTGACCTCAGTTTTCCTTATCTACAAATGGACTAAATGACCTCTAAGGCCCATTTCAGCTCTAAATCTATGGTCCTATGATCTTTCTGTGCGTTGTGTTGTCATTTGAATGTTAGCTGGTAATTATATAGTTCTTTAACGTTTATAAATATTATCTTATTTAAGACTCACGACTGCCCTGGTACTATCACTATTTCAATTTTACACTTGAGGAAACAGGCAGACAAAAATTAAATGACTTTCTCAGGGTCACACGATTAGGAAGGATCTGTGGCTGGATTTGATCTCAGGCCTTTCTGACTCCAGCTCCAGTGCTCTTCCCACTGTGCCACCTAGCTGCTAGTCAGGCTAATTAATGTAACAAATAACAATTTTTAAAAATCTCGTTATTTGAATATGTAAAGCCACATTAGTCCCGACACCCTGCCCTTACTAAATAGATATGTGAACTTGGGAAAATCACTTAATTTCTTTATCTCAATTTCCTCCACTGTAATAAGAGGAGAGTCATATATTTTTAAATGCTTCATTTCATTTTAAATGCTTCAATGTGTAATGTCAGTTGTTAGTTCTGACCCCCTGCCCTCACTAAATAGATGACCTTGGGAAAAATCACTTTAATTAACTAATTTAATTAATCAATTTCTTTACCTCAGTTTCCTCAACTGTAACAAGGGGTCAGCCAGCCACATCTCCCTGACCTATCCCCCTGTTATTGCTATGAAGATCAATTTGGATAATACACATAAAAAGGTTTGGAAAATCATAAGGTGTGATACCATTGTATGGTATTGTTGGTAAGGATGGCCCATCGACATGGACGCAGGTGACAGAGTATTAACAATAGACTGAATAGTGCATAATATTTGCAAGAGAGACAGAAAACATCTGGTGTGTGCTGTCACCTCATTAATCTAGAAACTGCTAATTTGGAATGCATGATCATTCAAACTCTGTCTGGGCTGAAGTTTACCTTTCTACTATCTATGGAAAAAGTATTTGCTAAGCAAATTAATAGTTTTAGGGTGACTATTTAGTCTACTTAACCAAGAATCTCTTTTAAAGCACTCTTCAAGTCAGTGTGGCAACAACTATTGTTTGCAGACTGGTAATGTGGGAATTTCAAAGGATTCTCAATTATTCATGAAAATAGATCCTACTTGGCAATGCTTGTTAGGCGGTTTAGGCTACTTACTGTTTATAGTGAAGGGGAGCAGATGTCCGGGGTTGAGGTATGGCAGGTGTGGACCACCTGTCCTGAGGAGATTGTGTCCTGGTGAACGCAGGCAGCATCTGCTCTAGGAAGCATCAACTTCTCATTGCGGTCCAGATAAGGAGGTCACATGTCTAATTTCCTGGTTGGGACCTGCTATTGACTTGAGGTTGACCCCCTCTACATGCTTTTCTTATAGAATACCAAAATACTCAACAGGTGGAACTAGAGGTAAAGAATTTCTGAAGAGCTGTTGAAAAGACAGAGCTGGGTGTGGGCCAGGACTTGGGAGGAAGAAAGTCTGATGGTGGCAGTTGGAGCAGAACAGCTGCAGCAGCCTTGGTTGCCTGTGTGTGGGAGCCACACAGCATGAGGTGGGATGTTTGAATCCCAGGTTGACTGTCTAAGCTGATGCAGGAGAAAGGGGTATGGAGAAAAAAAAATCAGCACTTTCAATCCCTCCTTGTACTGCGAGAGTTTCTCTGAAACATGATGTATTTGCAAGAAATAAAAGAGCATTCCTTTTCAAAGTATTCTCTAATTCATCTTTTTCACTGTCAAATTAGCCTTTGTCTCTACTACACTGAAGTAGTGAGCTTTGTTTGGGGGCATGTTCCTGTCATTGTATATGTTTTGTTATCACTGACTCACCCTCATATTTCTGGGGTTTGCATAGAGGGTAGGATGAAGTGAGAATGGAGTTACAAATAAAAGAGATTATAGGTGTTTCAGCTTAGTGGGTATTTTTAAAAGATGATGACAGAAGGGATGTATTGAAGTAATCAAAAGAAATGGTAGAGAGATTGAATTATAGTATAATGTCACATTGCCATGGAAATGAGAGATACAATCCCAGAATCCACCAGCTAGTGAAATTTTGCAACTGGGGATGGCTTCATGAAGATTTCTGGGAGAAAGATACTGGAAAGAGAGTAGGTCAGAAGGCCAGTTCATGAGGGGGGTTCATTTTGGGACCATGTGTATGGGTGTTGGGGTGTCCTAGAATTTTGTTTGTCATCTTTGCCCTCTAGAGAGAGATCAAGACTCGTGGTCACTGCTGCTTCTGTGACAGCTGATGGCTGCTTTGTTGTTGTGGTGTGAACCTTTGGTTGTTGAGCAACTCAAATGTATCCTCTGAGATAATTTTCTTATCCCTTGACACCAAGTTGGGGAAGGAAGCTACTCCCACTAATTGAGTCACTCCTCTGGGCTTTTGTCTTGCCTTTCTTCCCACTAGGGAAGGGTTCTAAGTGCATGGCCTAGCACGGGTTGCTCATATATCCATAAACATCCATTTTGTTCTCTATTCTTTCATCACTATCATTTATTTCCCTTATGTAAAGAAAACTGGCAGCCACTCATCCTTATTGCAACATTAATATGTGTGTCATGGATTGAAGCTTGAGGAAATATATGAGTCTAGTTAGAAATCAAGAGATAATATCCCACTTGGCTTAGCACAGTGGTTGGCATATAGTAGGCACTTAATAAATGCTAATGAGCTGACTGAAGGCAGTTCCATGCACAATGCATGGAGCACTGGGATCAGAATCAGGAAGAACTCATCTTCATGAGCTTAAATCTAGCCTCAGACACTTACTAGCTGTGTGATCCTGGGCAAGTCACTTAACCCTGTTTGCCTCAGTTTCTCATCTGTAAAAATAAGCTGGAGAAGAAACTGGAGAAACCACTCTGGTATCTTTGCCAAGAAAACCCCAAGAGGGGTTACAAATAGTTGGACACAACTGAACAACAGGAACTTATATGCCTACTATCAATATGCCTACACATAGATTACATAAGATCCTTGGATCACAGATCAAGAGTTGATAGTCCAGATATATAGTTCAGACTCCTTATTGTGCAGACTAGGTAACCAACACCCACTAACATTAAGCAATTTGCTCAATGTCAGACAGGTAGTAAGAAACAAAGGTAGAATTTGAACCCAGGTTTTCTGACTTTAGATCCCGTGCTCTTTCCAAAAGAGAACAGTGGATAACAGACTTTTATTGCTCCATGTGAATTGAGAATTATGACAAATTCAGAGAAAGCTGGGAAGACTTGTATGAATTGATGAAGGGCAAAATGAGAAGTACCAGGAGAATATTTTACACGGCCGCAGTCACGTAAAGGAAAAAAAAACAAAACAAAAGAAAACTTTGAAGGACCACATAAATTTGATCAGTTGACTAATCGTGACTTCAGAAAAATGATGAAGAGGCATGTCGGCCATTTCCTGGAAGAAAGATGATGGAATGGAGATGCAGGATGAGACATGCCTCTTCAGAAAGGGCCAATGGATTCAAACGTTTGCTTGACTGTACTTATATTTGTTACAAGGCAGGGCGTTTATGGGTGAGGTAAAGGAGTCAGTGGGTAGCGCTAGAGATGACAACATCAACGAAACATTTAGGAAGTCCCAAGAAGGAAACAAAAAGAGGTTTGGGGGAGAATCACAAACAGACAAGGTGATTTTGCCATTGCTGTGTTATGATGAGAAGTTTAAAAAATCCCATCTTTTCAGCCCTTGTTCTGTTAGAGTCTGTGCTGAATTTGCTTACCTCTCCCTGCCCCCTTCGTCTCCCTCCATCTTTCTCATCTCTTTGTTTTTCATATTCATCCCACAGAGTAAAGCCAGTGTTCCGTTGTTCTCCACAGCAATCTCAGGATGCTTCGCAAATACGCAAATAGAGGTAGTGACCTACTTTGTGTTTCTGTTGTATTAGAGGTGTCCTTGTATGTTGTTGTTTTTTCTCGTCCTTCCTCCCCATTATATTGTGCATTCCTTACAGGCAAGGTCTGTTCTGTTCCTTTCTTTAAATATCCCCTGTGGAGTCTTGTGTGGTGATCTGCAATGTGGCTTTATCCTCCACACAGTAACTTTTATTTAAGAGAGACAAGCTAAAGAGAAGAAATTGAGTTTATAGAAAAATGTTTATCACCCTGAAGAAATTATTAAAATACATGCTCCCCCTCCATGTCCCCAATTGGGAAATGATGTATTTCTGCAGCCTCTGTGATAATATCCTTTATTTTTCTTCCCAAATAAAATCAGTTCCTTTGTTATCTTATTGGAAAAGAAATCTTGATCTAGAGCCAATTCTCCATTTATCTCCCTTTCACATTCCATGCATCTTTTAATATGATGGTTATGTAACAATTGATCTGCATTACATCATTCCTGTGTAATGACTCTTAAAATGACAGTTTTGGTTTTGGATAGTTTTTTGATAGTTTCTTTTCTACGGATTATTTTTTGGGGTCTGTGAGTGAAAGGAGAGCTTTCTTAGAACTCATTTCAGTTATTATATAAATGGCCCAGTGATGTGATTGATTTAAGAAAGATGATTTTCTATCCCTTGAGGTTATGTATCCTACAAAGGCTTCATCCTGCTGATGAACAATTTGAATGCTGTAATTTGCTCAAGTCTTTCTGCAATCATGGCAGAGCACTCACTCATCCTATAAGACTCCTTTGCTTTCTGACTTGCAGCAATATGAGGGAAGTTTTCAAATAGTGCCCATATTTTAATTTTGCTTCTCTGTAATAGTGTGTTCAAATTTTCCACTGAGATGAAGTGGTCTTTTTCTTGAGTGCTGGTGGTAACCTTTATAATTTGCTCTAGAGTGATGTGATAATTTAAAGAAGCAGGAATTTCCCATAGCTGGAAATTTTTAACACATTTGATAAAGAAGGGAAAGAAAATCAACAGTATCATGACATCGGCTGGTATTAAAACAGGAGGTAGAGCCAGTTCACCAAGCACTTAGGAAACTGCAACAACTATGTTTGGCCTTTGAACCTACATAGAAGTCGGTCAGTCAATCAACCTCAAGAAACAAAGTGACAAACATTTATTAAGTGTCTACTGTATGCCAAGTACTTTGCTAAGGACTAGAAATACACTTCTATCATATTCAGGACCTATTACATACAAGGTACTGTATAGGACACAAAAGAATATAAAATATAATCTATATCATCTAAGTTACCAGCTTATGAAAACCTGACTGTTCCTTCCAAAATAAGTATTCATCAAGGGGTCTAGGTAGATTGTTTTGATGAAAAATCTAAACATATGCTAAAGCAGGCATGTGGTTATTAACAATATTTATTGATGTTATTTGTCTAAAAAGACAAATTTGATTTGATTTTTTGTTTGATTACTTCAGTGCATTCCTTCTGTTATTATCTTTTAAAAATACCCACTAAACTGAAACAACTTTAATCTCTTTTATTTGTGACTCCATTCTTACTTCATCCTATCCTCTATACAAATCCCAGAAATATGAGGGTGAATGAGTGATAACAAAACGTATACAATGACGGGAATATGTCTCCAAACAAAGCTCACTACTTTATAATAATAGACAAAGACTAGTTTGCCAGTGAAAAAGATGAATTAGAGTTATTGATGTTACATGTTAATTTTTGGTAATAATGATATCAACAAATGGCATTTTCCTTTCCTTTAGATACTTAAGAAGTGATTTCTCAATGCCCCCCAAATGGTGTCACCTCCCACACTTGACTTTTCTGTTTGCATATGATTTAGTCTGGCTACTTTCCCCATCATGATTTTCTTCAATGCCATTTATAAGCACATGCAGTATATTATTAGATTGCAAATATGGTTGGCCTACTGTTTTTGATGGAGAATATAGTCTTATATAAATAAATCTTTATAGAACTTGTTTTTTGACCTCCTTCCTTCCAGTTTCATGACCTTGGGATGACTTTGCTTAATTGAATCTTTTATCAAACTTTCCTTAAACTTGTTTTTCCTCACAGTGCCCTTGCTTTTTTTTAGTGAGGTGATACTGTTCATAATCTTCAACCATCATTTTCTGGAAATTTTTACAAATTACTTTACATTCTAAATTGGGTTTTCCCTCAGCTACTCTATTTCTGTGCTTTGAGATTCTTTTGGTCTCCTCTTGACGAAAATTGATTTATGTCAGTCAAAATTTTGCATGAATTTGTCATAATTTGTGTCAATATCATTTTTCTCCATCCATTTCCCATTGTCTAGGGTCAGTAACTTGTTTAAGTGAATCACGCTGCAGTGGTTTTAATTGTACATCATATCTTTTTGGCAATTTTATTCTCTTTTGTAGTAAATTTTATCTTTATGTTAGTAAGTTAATAGTCTGAGTGTATACATACAGCTGATTCAGTAATGATTTCTTTCCAATGAAATATAAGCAGTTTATTTTTTCATGATATTTGGTATCAGCCATGTCCAATGCCTCCAAATTATTTTCTCAAAGAAAGCATGCATGACGTATTTCATCAAGGCTTTTGTGTAGCCTACCAGTCCTTTAGCACTCTCATTCCTTACTCTTAAACCATTTTTTCCAACGTATTGTTTGCAATCTATGCCTATTCCTACTTTTTTTTACTGAAATTACTATGTATCAGAGTACTTATTAATTTAATTTGGAGGGTCTTACTGAGTTCTTCATATAATTTCTTTACCTGTTCAGCCTCTGTAATAGATATTAATGTATAAACTGTAATTACTTTCACAGTAGTCTTTTTTTTTTAAAAAACAAATATCATGTGCACTGCTATATGCAAAAAGACCAAATGTGATAGGGAGCTAATTAGGGTAGAATAGAATCCTTTTGTCTGGCAAATAAGTCTCTTCTTCAGTGTTTCAAACAGAAACCTAAATACATAAAATAAGGAAGATAAGTATTGCTGGTCTGCTAATCATCCTTCATTTTAAAATGAGATCTTTTGACTTTTTGCATGGTTTGTCCTTATACTTTAGTCCTTTATATTTTGTGAACTGTTTAGTACCTTTGTTCAAAATGATTGACCTCATTTTTGGTTTTTACTACACACCAGTTTAATCTCACTGAGTGCTATTTTCCTGGATTCCTCCAATGAGCGGCATGAGTGTAGTACAATGCAGAGAAGCAGTTTTGAAGTCAGAGAATTTTGGTTCTAATCCTGACAGTGCCACTTACTGCTTGTGTTACCTTGGACAATACACTTAACCTCTTTTGGTTCTCAGTTTCCTTAGCCGTAGGAGGCTAGACTAGGTGACTTTAAAGATACCTAATGTCTCTAACTCACTTCACTACTCTTATGATCATCTCAAGGTTGTTTGAAAGTTTCCTTATGCTTTTATTTCCTTTAACTTCTAGAAGCTTCTTAGGTGCCCTGTTGTTATCTGTCATCCACAGTTCCTAGCAGAAATATATGGCAGCAAGCTTAATTTCAGCACTACTAAACTGCATGGTTTTGGGGACTCAGTATTGGAAACTTTGTCAACTTTTTAGTATTAAGAATTACTTTTATTTTGTAAAAATGATCACATATTTTGGCATTCTTTTCTTTTAAAATTTTGAATTCCAAATTTTCTCCTTCCCTCTTGGCCCCTCCCCTACTCACTGAAAAGGCAAGCATAATAACATCAATTATACATGTGAAATCATGGAAAACATATTTCCAAGTTATCCATACTTCAAAAATATCAATAAAAATAAAGCATGAAAATTATACTTCAATTGTACTTAGATTTCATCAGTTCTCTCTGGAGACATTTTTTTTTATCATGAGTCTTTTGGAATTGGCTTGGGTCACCGTATTGATCTGAGTAGCGAGGTCTTTCACAGATGATCACCATTAAAGCACTGCTGTTACTGTACACAATTATATCCCAGTTCTTCTCCCTTCACTTTGCATCAATTCATATAGATTTTTCTATGGTTTTCTGAAACTACCCCCTCATCATTTCTCATAGCACAACAGCACTCCTTCACAATCATATACCACAATTTAATTTATCCATTCCCACTTGATGGGCATCCCCTCAATTTCCAATTCTTTTCTACGACAAAAAGAGGTGCTATAAATATTTTTGTACCAATAGGTCCTTCCCATCCCCTCTCTTTTTAAAATGATATCTAGGCTCTTTCTCTGATCATTGCTTTCAAGTAGTCCAATGATTCTTCATTTATCTCTCCTGGATCTATTTTCCAGGTCAGTTGCTTTTTGAATGAGGTATTTAACATATTTTTCTGTTTTTCCATTCTTTTGCCTTTGCTTGATTGTTTTTTGATGTCTGATGAAGTCCTTAGCTTCCACTTGCCCAATTCTATTTTTTAAGGAATTATTTTCTTCATTTAAATTTCTTAACTATTTTTCCATTTGACCAATTCTGTTTTTTAAGGAATTGTTTTCTTCAGTGAATTTTTGTATTGCATTTGGTCTATTCTTTTTTTAAGTTGCTATTTTCTTCAATATTTTATGCCTCTATTTACCAAGCTGTTAATTCTCTTTTCATAATGTTTTTGCTTGAGTCTCTTATTTCTTTTCCCCATTTTTCCTCTACCATTCATATTACTTTCTTTAATTCTACTAAAAATTCTTTTTGGCATTGGTCCATTTAGCATTTTTGAGGCCTTGTAGATATTTTCACACTGTTGTCTTCTTTTTTTTTCTTTTCTTCCTTTTAATTTTTAATAGTATTTCCCCCCAATTACATATCAAGACAACCTTTAGCACTCATTTTTACAAGATTTTGAGTTATAAATTCTTCTCCCTCCTTCCTTCCACTCCCCTCTTCTGAAAATGGTAGGCAATTTGATATAGGTTATACTTATGCTGTCATGTAAAACATATCTATATTAGTCACAGTTGTGAAAGAAGAAACAGATCAAAAGGGGAAAAATGGGGGGGGCAGAGCCAAGATGGCAGCTGGAAACCAGGGACTTGCTTAAGCTTGGAGGGACCCCCAGGTCCCTCCAAACACCTATAAAAATGGCTCTGAACAAATTCTAAAGCCATAGAACCTACGAAATAGCAGAGGGAAGCAGGGCTTCAGCCAAGGACAGCCTGAATTGTCACTGGGGAGGGTCTATCACATGGAACTGGTAGCAGAGCAGAGCAGAGCCCAGCATGGGCCAAGTCAGGACCAACCATCTCTCTCAACCATGCTCCCATCAGATTTGACCTGAGGAGCGAATAACATACACACTCAACTGGCTATCTTACCCCACAGGAAAGAAGGAGGAAGGGGATAAAAAAGAGGGGATGATAGAAGGGAGGGCAGATAGGGGGAGGAGGTAATCAAAAACAAATACTTTTGAAAAGGGACAGGGTCAAGGGAGAAAACTCAATAAAGGGGGACAGGATAGTAGGGAGCAAAATATAGTTGTCTTTCACAACATGTCTATTGTGGAAGAGTTTTGCATAATGATACATGTGTGGCCTATGTTGAATTGCTTGCCTTCTTAGGGGGGGGATGGGTGGGGAGGGAAGAGGGGAGAGAATTTGGAATTCAAAGTCGTAAAAGCAGATGTTCAAAAAAACTGCTGTTTTTGCATACAAGTGGGAAATAAGATATACAGAGAATGGGGCATAGAAATCTATCTTTCCCAACAAGAAAGTAAGGGAAAAGGGGATGGGGGAGGGAGTGGGGTGACAGAAGAGAGGGCTGACTGGGGAACGGGGCAATCAGAATATATGCCATCTTGGAGTGGGGGGAGGGTAGAAATGGGGAGAAAATCTGTAATTCAAAATCTTGTGGAAATCAATGCTGAAAACTAAAAATATTACATAAATTGATTAATTTTTAAAAAGGGAAATAAAAACACTAAAAAGAATAAGGTAAGTGAAAAAATATACTTCAATCTGCATTCAATGTCCACCGGTTCTTTATCTGGATGTAGATAACATTTTCCCTTGTAAATCTTTTGCGCTTGTCTTAGATCATTGTGTTGCTAGGAAGAGCTGAGTCATTTGTAGTTGATCATTACATACTGTTGCTGATACTGTGTACAATGTTTTCCTGGTCCTGTTCATTTCACTTTGCATCAGTTCATACAAGTCTTCCCAGGCTTTTCTGAAATCTCCTATTCATTATTTCTTATTGCACAATAGTATTCCATTACATGCATATACCAAAGCTTGTTCAGCTATTTCAAATTGATGGACATTCTCCAACTTCTAAATTTTTGCCACCAAGAAAAGGGCTGCTGCAAATATTTTTGCAAAAGTAGGATCTTTCTCTTTTTTATGATCTCCTTGGGATACAGAACTAGTGGTATTGCTAGATCAAAGGGTAGGCATAATTTGGTTGTCCTTGGGGCCTAGTTCCAAATTGCTGTCCAGAATGGTTGGATCAGTTCACAACTCTACCAATAGTGCATTAGTGTCCCAGTTTTCCCACATTGGTGGGGAAATCTCCAACATTGATCATTTTCCTTTTTTGTCATGTTAGCCAATTTGATAGGTATGAGGTGATACCTCAGAGTTGTTTTAATTTGCATTTCTCTAATCAAAAGTGATTTAGAGCACTTCTTCACATGCCTATAGATAACCTTGATTTCTTCATCTGAAAACTTCCTGTTCATATCACTTGATCATTTATCAATTGAGGAATGGTTTGTATTCTTATAAATTTGACTCAGTTTTCTATATATTTGAGAAATGAGGTCTTTATCAGACACACTTGCTGTAAAGCTTTTCCCCAGCTTTCTGCTTTCCTTCTAATCTTGATTGCATTGGTTTTGTTTGTATAAAGGCTTTTTATTTAAATATAACCAAAATTATCTATTTTGTATTGCAGAATGCTCGTAATTCACTTAACTTCTTTAAGAATTTGGATGCTTTGCTACTTAGTGCATATATGTTTACTATTGATATTGTTTCATTGTCTGTGGTGCCTTTTAGCAAGATATAGTTTCCTTCCTTATCTCTTTTAATTAGGCCTATTTTTGCTTTTACTTTGTTTGAGATCAGGATTGCTACTCCTGATTTTTCCACTTAAAACTAAAGCACAATAGATTCTGCTCCAGCCCTTTACCTTTACTCTGTGTGTGTCTCTCTGCTTCAAGTGTGTTTTCTGTAAACAATATGCTGTAGGATTCTGGTTTTTGATCCACTCTGCTATCCACTTCCATTTTATGGGAGAGTTCATCCCACTCACACACACAGTTATAATTACTAACTGTGTATTTCCCTCCATCTTATTTTTCCTCCTCTTTCTCCTCTCTCTCCTTTCACCCTTTCCCTCCTCACCAGTGTTTTGCTTCTGTCTGCCACCTCCCCCAATTTGCCCTCCCTTCTATCAGTCCCCTCCCCCACCTTTACTTTATCTCCTTCCCCTGCTATGTTCCTGTCAGGTTAGATGGATTTCTATATTTAGCTAATTGTGTATATTATTCCATCTTTGAGCCAATATTGATGAGAATAAAGTTCAAGTTATGTCCATCACCCACCCTCCTATCTTCCCCTCCACTGTTAAGTCTTTCCCACCTTTTCATGTGAAATAATCTACTCCATTCTACCTCTTCCTGCATATTCCTCTTTCTCATCCCTTAATTGTTTTTATGACATTCCCTCAAATTCGCCTTATACCCATACCCTCTATGTATATTCCTTCTAGCTATACTATTAGTGATGCAATTTTTTAAAAAAGAATTACAAGTATCATCTTCTCACATAGGAATGTAAATAGCTTAACTCTATTGATTCCCTTATGTTTTCTTTTCTCTTTTTACCTGTTTATGCCTCTCTTGTGTCTTGATATTGGAGATGAAATTTTTGGTTTAATTCTAGTCTTCTCCTTATGAAAGCTTGAAATCCTTCTATTTTCCCCCTTGATGTATTATGCTTAATTTCACTGGGTAAGTGATTCTTTGTTGTAGTCCTAGCTCCTTTGCCTTCTGGAACATCATGTTCCTCTACCTCCTATCTTTTAATATTGTAGCTGCTAAGTCCTGCATAGTCCTGATTGCAGCTACCCAATATTTGAATTGCTTCTTTCTGGCCACAGCAATATTTTTTCCTTGGCCTGAAATTTGGCTATACTATTCCTTGGAGTTTTTATTTTGGTATCTCTTTCCTGAGATGATTGGTGAATTCTTTCAGTGCTTATTTTGCCTTCTGGTTCCAGGATATCAGGGCAGTTTTCCTTGATAATTTCCTGAAAGATGCCCTCCAGGTCCTCCTTTTGATTATGGCTTTCAGATAGTCCAGTGATTCTGATGTTGTCTTTCCTGGATCTATTTTCCAGGTCAATTGTTTTTCCCATGGGGTATTTTACTTTTTTTTCTATTTTTTCGTTCTTTTGAGTTTGTTTGATTGATTCATGATGTTTCATAGAGTCATCAGCTTCCACTTTACCCAATTCTAACTTTTAAGGAGTTTTTTTTCCTCAGTTGGCTTTTGTACTTTCTTTTCTTTTTGGCTAATTGTACTTTTTAAGGAGTAGTTTTCTTCAGTGGCTTTTTGTATCTCATTTTGTATCTCATTTTGTATCTCATTTGTATCTAATTTATCTCATGTGTCCAATTCTACTTTTTAAGCAGTCGTTTTCTTTTTCCAAGCTGTTGGCTCTTTTTTCATAATTCCCTTGCAGTATCACTCTTCTTTCTTTTCCCATTTTTTCTTTACCTCTCATATGATTTTAAGCCCTTTTTGATCTCTTCTATGAGTTCTTTCTGGTCTTGAGCCCACTTCTCAATTTTCTTTGGGGTTTTGCCCATAGGTATTTAGACATTATTGTACTTTTTTCTGAGTTTGTGTATTGATCTTCCCTGTCACCATAATAACTTTCCATCACCAGATTTTTTGGGTTGTTTTTTGCTCAGTTTTGTCTTTTTTCCTTTCTTTTAAATTTGATCTCTGCTCCCAGGAAGGGGGTACTTCTTGTGCCAGGGGCTGCAGGTCCTGGCTGTTTACCTGGTGCTGTACTGATGTTGCTCTGAGGCCCATGGGGGACTCTCATGTCTAGTACTATGCTGAGGGGGTAGTGTGGGAGTGGTTGATGCTGCTGGAGGCTGTAGGGGTCTGGCAGCTTAACTGGTGCTGAGCCATGGTCTTAGTGCTTATGTCTGGGGTATGCTGAGGCTGGTGGGGTGTTTCTGCATCTCCTAGGAATACACTGAAGCATGTAGTGATCTGGCTGCTGGTGGCTGCCTGTTTGCCAAGGGCTATACTGAAGCAAAAGTGGGGCTCAGGACATGTGGCTGCCTGTTTGCTTAGGTACCTGTAAGGTTGCTGTCTACCTGTTTGCTTGGGGTTACACTGAAGCACATGAAGGTCTGGCTGCTGGAGGTTGCCTGCTTGCCAGGGACTATGCTAAAGTATGTGGCAGTTCTCAGAGCTGGATTCTGCCAAGTTCCCTTGAGGCATGTTGAGGGTCCTGGTGTTGGCATTTTCCTGCTTCCCTGTACCATGGCTCAGAATCTACCTCTGGTTTACTGAGGTGGGGCTTGATGCTGACTTGCTGGGATTCTTACTGTCCTGGACTGTGTTTTCCTTTTAGTCGACTGACAGAGACCTTTCCTGTCAATCTTCCAAGTTTCTTAGGCTCAAAGATTGTTTCACCTCATCTTTTTACTGGTTCTGCTGTTCTAGGATTTGTTTTGGAACAGTATTTTATGATTGTTTTGAGGTGAATATGGGTGAGTTAGGGCAATTTACTGCTACTCTGCCGTCTTGGCTCCCAGAAGTCTGTTGTCTTCTTTTGAGTTTATATCTTGTCTTCTTTGTGGGAGCTTCTTATGGTCAAATTTTGTTGTTGTTGCTGTTTGTTCATTTTTCCGGCTTATTTCTTGACTTTGAACTTTATGTTAAAGTTGAACTCTGTTCATCTGGGAGTGGGTAGGCAATGTCCCAAGTTTAAGGCTTTTTGTGCTGCTATTTTCAGAGCCAGTTCTGGGGGTCTGGTAATTTTTGGTACTTACAGGGTGATGTTATCCTGGGAGATATATAGTCACTGCTTTCCTGGTCTGTGCTCTGGCCTTTATCCAGGAAGGGCCCTTGGTTCCTTGCAGTCACAAGTTCTAGTGCTCCTCTTTGTCTTAGAACTCTGATGAGGGCACATGCTCCTTGTGAGTGACCTCCAGAACTCCCCTCTACCCTGGAACTCAGATCCAATCTGTGTATGGTCAATAGAATTGCCAATCAGTTCCAGTAGTACCCAGGGCCAACAAAGGGTCTGGAAGAATAAGAAGTCTAGAGAGACAAGAAAAAGCTATGTCATGAATAGTTTTAAATGCCAGACAAAGAACTTTATATCTGATCCTAAAGGTAATTATTAGGTAGCCACTGGAGTTTGTTGAATGTGATGGTGACATGGACAGACAGGATGATCACTTACGTAGCTGAGTGGAGGATGAATTGTAGTTGGGACAAATTTGAGGAGTTGAGACTAATTAGAAAGCTGCTACAATCATCCTGGCAAGAGATGATGGGAGTCTGTACAAGGATAATAGCTGTGTGAGTGATGAGGAGTTGTATAGAAAAGATGTAGTGAAAGTAGAAAAAAACAAGATTTGTCTGCAGATTAGTTGTGGGCTGAATGCAAGTGAGGAATTGAGGATTACCTTGTGGTTTTGAGCCAGGGTCACTGGGAAGGTGGTGGTACCCTTGATGGTAACAGGGAAGTTGGGAAGAGGGGAAGGTTTGGGAGATTTTAAGTTCTTTTTCAGAAATTTTGAGTTTTATATGTCTTTGGGATACCTACTTAAAGATGTTAAATAGGCAGTTGGTGATATGGGCCTGGATCTCAGGAGGGAGATTAGGACTGAATGTATAGATCTGGGAATCATCTGGATAGAGATGATAGTTCAGACCATCAGAGCTGATGGTGTCTTCAAGCATAACAGTATAAAAGATGAAGAGAAAAGGGCCCAAAAAAAGAGGCTTGAGGAACACACCCATTGTTAGTGGGCCTGACCTGGAAAAAGATCCAGTGAAGGAGATCAAGAAGGAATGTTTTTATATGTAAACAGAATGAAAACCAGGAGAGAATAATGTCATGAAAACCTGAAGAAGAGATAGTATTCAGGAGAAGAGGATTTGATTCAAAGGCTTTCTCTAGGAGTTTAGCCAAGAAGGGGAAGAGAGGTAAAAGATAATAACCAGTTGGGATGATCACATCCAATGAGGGTTTTTTTAAGGATAGTAAAGACATGGGAATGTTTGTAAGCAGCAGAGAAATAGCCTTTAATAGGGAGAGACTGAAGATTAAACACGGAGTTGGGATGATAGTGTGGGCAATCTGCTGGAGAAGGCATGAGTGGATGAGAGGTACATGCAGAAGGGTTGGTCTTGGAAAGGAGTTCAGGTATCAACCACACTTGAGATAGTATGCTAGTACTCGTAATCTATCATAATTCACATATACATAGGGTGGTATAGCCAGTGAGAAGGCACAAAGAAGGGAGAGGAAATGTTATACATGAGGACCAGCAAGTAGGCTGGTGTTGTTGGATTATAGTGAAAGGAGGACAGGAAGGTATAAGAAAACTAGAAAGGGAGAAAGGAGACAGGATATAATGGGCTTTATTCATTTATGTCATTTTTAACCTAAGGAATAAAGCAAGTATTTCCATAATATAGTATAATAAAAAAAGATGATTGCACATGAAACTGCAAATCTGTTATACACAACTTGCTATTCCTTTCAAATATGTAATAAAGTTGTCATATAAATTCTTTTTTTCACCTTTTTCCCTCCCCCCCACCCTAGAGATGGCTACCATTATGCACAAATAGGTATTTACACACACACACACACACACACACACACACACACACATAATTATTCTAGACATCTATTTATCAGTTCTTTCTCTGAATGCAGATAGCATCTTTCTTCATATGTTCTTTATGGTTAATGTGGATATTTATAAGTCAAAATGACTTATTCATTCAAAGTTATTCTTAAAACAATATTGCTGTTACTGTATAGTGTCCTCTTGATTCTGCTCATTTTGCTCTTCATTATTTTGTGTGAGTCTTCCAATGTTTTTCTAAGATCATTAAACTCATTGTTTCTTATAGTACAGTAGTTTTCCATCCCAATCATATTCTACAACTTGTTCAGCCATAAAGGCTTTAAAAACTATACAGAAGATTTTATATTTGATCCTAGAGATGAGATATATCTCTATTTCTAGAGCTATTTCTATAGATACACAACACACACACACACACACACACACACACACACACACACACATGCCCCCACCTTGACCCCTTCCCACCTTTCCAATCTTCTTATACCTTCCACCCCTCCGTATACTCTGCAATATGGTGACACACTGGCCTCCTTGCAGTTCCTAGACTATGACATTCCATTCCATCTTCCAGTTCTGGACATTTTTACTGGCTATCCCCCATCCTTCCTCATCTTCACCTTCTGCCTTCTCTGGCTTCCTTCAGGTCCCAGCTAAAGTCTTACCTTTCATAAGAAGCTTCCCTTTAATCTTAGTTCCTTCCCTCTACAATTATCTCCAATTTTTCCCATATACATCTTCTTTGTACATGGTTGTTTATATGTTTGCTCACTCTATTACACTGTGAGGTCCTTGGAATAGGGATTAGATTTTTCTTCTTTATATTCTTTGTATCCCCAGTACCCTGGCATGTAATAGGTACTTAACAAATGCTTGTTAAGAGTAAAATGAGATAATATTTGTAAAGCATTTCACAAACCTTAAAGTAGTATATAAATGCTATCATCATTATTATTAAGCAGTTTTGGGTTTAACTAGGGAATTTATAATTTATGATATTTTCCATTGTCCTTGTATGTATTAGTGTTTGGAAGTTCTTCCAATGACCTTGGGTTAGGTGATGAAAATGTTGTTTTAAACCTTTGTAGTTGAGGACACTGGCTCTCAGAATAGCTCAAGTAATTTGCTCAAGGTCATGTAGAAAGAGGACTTGAACACAGGTCTTCTGATTTCAAGTCCAAAATTCTTTCTACTATAATAATTAATGGAACTTGGCTTATACATCTAGAACTAGAAGGGACCTTAGGGGAATCTAGACATTTTACAAGTGAAGAAACTGAGATTCAGGGAGGTTAAGAGACTTACCCAAGGTCATACGCGTAGGAGGCCTCAGAAGCAGGATTTGACCTCAGGCCTTCTAGCTATGAAGACAGTGTTTCCACTGTTTCATGTTGTCTTGAGTTTTAACTGGAACTTGTTGTCCATATTGACACCCTACTTTCTTTGTCTAAAAAGATCTGCTGACCTTTCTGTTTCTGTACTTCTTCATCAGCATATTACTGGACAGTGTGCTGCCTAATTACAGCATTCAGAGACAGCTTCTGGCTATTTATATTTTCAGCCTGTGTTACCTCTTGGGGGTTATGAGTTCCATATGCTCACTACCCACTGTGTAAAGAAGTGCTTATTTTTATTTGTGCTAAAGCTACCTCCTTTAAGCTTAGAGACTTCCCCTAGTGTTCCAGGATTTGGCGAGATCTTCCTAGAGTTCTATATCAAGGTCATCTAAAAATTAAGTATTTTGCTCTCTCTTCTTATCTATTTCGGAAAATGTTAAATATCTCTCCAAAATGCATTATATCACTATTAGTGATTTAGACAAACAATGCATTTTTGAAATGCCAAAAATCAGTTGAAACACTTGTGTCAACACAGTGCCTTGCTCATAATGTATATAGAAAATGTACTCGTGGATACCATCAGCACCATCAACGAGTATTTATTGGGCAATTACTGTGTCTCTGGCACTGTGCTAAGCACTAGGGATATAAGTAAAGACAAAAACATAGTCCCCGACCTGAAGGGATGTACAAAATATATACTGTGTATATGGGAAGAAATCTCGGAGGGAAAGTACTAGCAATGGTAAGGGAGAACAAAGGGAGAAAAGGAGAAAAGAGAGGAATGAGGAAGGGAGGAAAGATCTCTTGCCAAAGGTACGATTTGAGCTGCATTTTGAATGAAAACAGGAAGCTGAGAGTAGGACGCAAAGAGGGAAAGCATTCCAGGCATGGGGGTCAGTCACTGAAAAAGTATGCAATCAGAAGATCTGTTATCATGTGTAAGGTACAGCAAGGAGACCAGTATTATCGGATCATACAGTGTTTTGAGGGGAGTAAGGTATAAGTAGAAAGGGAAGATAGGAAGGGGCCAGATAGCAAAGGGCTTTAAAAACCAAACAGATGATTTTATATTTCATGAAGTAATAAGGGGCTATTGGAATTTACTGATTTGGGTGGCGACATAGGGGTGTACTTTAGGAAGATCACTTTAGCAGCGTAGTGGAGGACAGATTAGAATGGGATGAGTCATTTAGAAAGCCATTGGATTAGTCCAGGTGGGAGGTAAGAGGGTTTTGTACAAGGATAAAGGCTGTGTGAGTAGAGAGAAGGAGCTGTATAGGAAAAAATGTTGTGAAGGTATAAATGATAAAGTCACTACAGATCGGCTATCTGGAGTAAGCGAGGTATCAAAAATGACACTGAGATTTTGAGTCTGTCTTACAAGGAGTTATTCTTAATAATAAGAGAAAATTTGGGAAGAAGGAGAGTGTTTTTTGGGGAGAGGGAGAAATGAAAGTTCGGTTTTGACGTAATGAGTTTGAGATGTCTATGGAATATACAGTTCAAGATTTGGAATAGACAATTGGTGATCTGAGACTGGAGGTCAGATAAGAGATTAGGACTACATAAATGGATCTAACAATTACCTGCAGAGATAGGTGTGAAGTAGGAGACAGTGGATGAACACATCTGAGTGACGTAAAATGTGAAGGAGAAAAGAGGGAGCTGTCAGTGAATAGGCTCATCTTTTTTTTTCTACAAAGCTTGAGGCAAAGTCCTAAGCTGGGATGGTGGGGAAAGGAGGTACCAGGAAGCTTGAGAAGCGATAACAATGTTTAGGATAGCCTCTCTAGTGACTGGGTTAGTACATCAACTAGAGAGAGATAAAATGAGAACTGTGAGGCAGTGAGGACCCAGGTGAAGTTATGTAACATAAATTTGTAGTTTTATAGTCAGCGTGGTTTTATGATTTTCTCCAGTTTCATTCAGCAGCACATGAAGAAGAATAAAGGCAGAGTAATGGTGGGATGGAGTCCAAGACAGGGGCTTAGCAACATAAAATCAGCAATAGGATGTGGGAACAAGGTGTAAAGAATTGTGTACAGTTGAACTGGTTCACCAAGGTGCTGATATAGGAAAGAGTAATAAGTGTAGTGACGGGTGACGGTCAGGAAAAGAACAGGGGGTACTGGGGTGAAGGGATTAGTGGTCACAATAAGAATGTCAAATAGGTTTAGTAGTCCTGAGGACTGAATGCAGAAAAATTATGATCAGATACAGGAATTTCAGAGTTCATAAATATGGAATTAGAACACTTGTGGGTAATGGCAACATCAAGGGTTTTCCCATATCTAAGGTGGTATGGAAAAATAGTTCATAGGAAATCAGTGTATATTGAAGTCCCCTAGTTTGAGTGCAGGAGTTGGTGTGGAGAGAAAGATTGTAAGCTAGTTACTGAACTCATGGAGGAAGGAAGGAGAGTGCCCCAGGGGTTGGTAGATAATTGTTACCAGAATATTGATTGAATGATAAATTTGGATTGAATGAACCTCAAAAGACAGAGGTTATGCAGCGATGGCGGTACCAGGAGAATCTGGAAGTGGCGCTGCGGAGCAAGGAATATTCTGAGCAGTAAATTCATAGATATGAGTGAAAGTACAACCATTAGATGGTCAGGGATACTATATCATAAAAAGAGAAGCAGAATTCAGAGAGAGCCAGAAGATTGTAGGAGTGTGAAAGGAAATAGTTTATGATGAAAGGAGATTTGTCAACTATGGAGCAGAATTTTCAGAGACTAAAATGGAAAGGTGGGTAGATCTGGAGTGGGATAGATGAAGATGCAGTTAAGATAGATGAGGGTAAATGAGTGTACAATTGGGGATGAAGAATGGAGATTAGGGATCTTAGCTCATTAAAGGATAATTTCTGGAATACATTTCACAGGAAACAGTCATCAGTGTGGTAATGTCACCTGACACAGATGCTAATTAGATGAAGAAGCTCTGCACACAGATTTTAAAAGTGCCACAAGAATCTTGTAGGAAAGACTGGTGTAGGTAGCATAGATATGGTATGATGCCAATCAGTGATTAAAGATCTTCTCCCCCCACCCCCCTGCCCCCCCTGCCCCCCATTCAATAGACCTCAGATGGGGCTAGTTAATAGAGGCTTGATTAGAGGCAGGCCTACACCCTTTACTTACTAAGTGCTAAGCCCCAGGCCTACACCCTTTTGATAATTGGGTGTGAGACCCTAGGGCCCTAAGAAGAGTGTATATACCTAGAAGGTAGCCATTAAGGTCAGAATTCAGCCCAAGGAGAAGAAGTAAAAACTCTGAGATCACAGAGCTGAGAATCTGCAGACTAGCTAACTACAGAACTCAGAGAGCTGCGGGGAGCTGAGAGAGAGCTGCAGGGAGAGCAGAGAGTGGAGACCAGAGGGCTTTGGAGGCCAGAGAGCTTTGGGAACCAGAGAACTGAGTGGAGAGAGAACTCAGGCAAGCAGACAGTTGGGATTCGTGAGTGTTCACGGAAAGGCCCCAGCAGGGGGGGAGATTATAGGATGACTTGGTTCTTTGCTGTAATACTGTGTTATAATTTTCTTGTTGTCACATTGAGGTGGTCTTACTGGTTTTGGAATACAATTACTGCTATATCTAATTGTGGTTATTGGTTCTGGAATTTGATTCTCTTTTGTCTGAATAAATGTTATACTTCCCTTGCCTTCTACCTAGAGAATCTCTTATACTTTGTGATTCCAAACTCTACAGGTATGTTAATGGTCATATTCAAGGTCATGAATCTTGCTTTACTGATACATATGGGCAGAAATAAAGAAGGAAAAAAGGTAGCCGTATGTAGAGAATTCTATTGGTATAACAATAATATCAATACAATAATACCAATAATAATTTCCAACTTTGGAATCCCAACTAGGACATGATGATGACTGAAAGAGCAAGTTAGTGTCTGACTGGCCTTGATGTATGAATATCCTCTCCCTGTTACACTGAGACTGAGTGGCTTTAAAACTTAATCCTTCAACACTAGTTAAGTGAGTTTAATCTGTCTTTATCCCTCTCTCATTATGATGGAGAACCAGCAGGATTAAACAGGTAGTTGTTTAGAATTTTCCTGGAAGTGGGTGGAGCCAAGATGGCAGAGAAAAGGCAGGCACTCACCTGAGCTCTCCTAAATTCCCCTCCAAACAATTTTAAAATCACACCTCAAAATGAATTCTAGAGTGGCAGACCCCACAAAAGGACAGAGTGAAATCATTTTCCAACACAAGACAACTTAAAAAGTCAGCAGGAAATGTCTGTCAAACCAGGTGAGAATGGAGCAGTCCAGTACAGGTAAGACCCAGCAAGACAGCAGCAGAACTTGGGGGCAACTGAATCAGCAGCAACAGTTTCTGGAGCTCTCAGCCCTTGGACAGTAAGGGGTTTGGACAACTAACTGGTCAGAAGGAGATTACGCGGGTCCTTTTGCTGGCACTGGGTGCAGAACTCTGTTGCATTGCCCATACAGGGATTTGGGTTGCAGTCCTGGGTCACCATTCCAGGTTGAGGAAAAGCAGTAGCATATCAGAAATTGTTCCTGCAGGGGAGTGGAGACACTCACAACTCTAGGTTGGAAAAGAGTGCTTGAGGTCACTGAGAGGTAGAGGAAAAATTGGGGAAAGAAATGAGAGTGATGCAAAGAAAATACTAAAGAAAATAACACTTTAAAAAATAAAATAGGCCAAACAGTAAAAGAGGCACAAAAATCCACTGAAGAGAATAATCCTTAAAAGGCAGAATTGGTCAAAAGGAAAAAGATATTTTAAAAATTCACCAAATAGACTCCTTAAAAAGTAGAATTGGCCACTTGGGAAAAGATCTACCGAAATTCACTGAAGAAAAGAACTCCTTAAAAAATGGAAGTGACCAAATGGAAAAGGAGGTACAAAAGCTCACTGAAGAAAATACTGCCTTAAAAATAGAATTGGACAAATGGAATCTAATAACTCTATGAGACATCAAGAAACAATGAAATGAAATCAAATGAATGAAAAAATAGAAGAAAATGTAAAATATCTCATTGGAAAAACAACTGACCTGGAAAAATAAATATAGGAGAGAGAATTGAAAAACTATTGGACTACCTGAAAGCCATGATAAAAAAAGAAATTATCCAGAAAAAACTGCTCTGATATCCTAGAACCAGAGGGTAAAATAGAAATGGAAAGGATCTACCAATCACTTCCTGAAAGAGATCCCCAAATGAAAACTCCAGGAATATCATAGTCAAATTCCAGAGCTCCCAGGTCAAAGAGAAAATATTGCAAGCAGCCAGAAAGAAAGAATTCAAATATTGTGGCACCACAGTCAGTATCACACAAGATCTAGCAGTTTCCCTGTTAAAGGAGTAGAGGACTTGGAATATGATAAACCAGAAGGCAAAAGAGCTAGGATGACAACAAAGAATCACCTACCCAGTAAAACTGAGAATAATCCTTCCAGGGCAAATGCCCTTCTATTTAATGAAATAGAAGACTTTCAAGCATTCTGGATGAAAAGACCAGAGCTGAATAGAAAATTTGACTTTCAAGTATAAGACTCAAGAAAAGCATAAAAAGGTAAACAGGAAAAAGAAATCATAAATGATTCAATAAGGTCAAACTGTTTAAATTCCTACATAGGAAAAATGATTCTTGCAAGTCCTAAGAACTTGATCATTATTAGGGCAGTTCAAAGGAGTTGACATAGACAGAGGGCATAGTTGTAATTTTTTGTAATTAAGATTTTTTATTTTTAGTTTACAATGTTCAGTTCCACATAATTTTGAGTTCCAGATTTTCTTCTCCCCCCTCCTCAAGATGGCATGGAATCCCATATATCTTCTACATATAACCTCACATTGAACTTATTTACACAATAGTCAAGTTGTAAAGAAGAATTATGATCAATGGAATGAATCAGGAGAAAGAAGAAACAAAACCAAAAAAACCAAAACCAAACAAAAGGTGAAAAAAACAAAAGGAAAAAAAGGAGTGCAAACAGTGTGCCTCAATCTTCATTCATACTTTTTTCTCTGGATGTAGATAGCTCTCTCCATCATGAGTCTTTGGAGTTGTCTTTGTACCTTGTACTGCTGCAAAGAGCAAAGTCTGTCAGGGTTAGTCATCACCGAATCCATATATCTGTGGTTGCGTATAATGTTCTCCTGGCTCTGCTCTGCTCACTCAGCATTATATCGTGTAGGTTTTTCCAGGTTATTATGAAGTCTGTATCATCCCCATTTCTTATCACACAATAGCATTCCATTATGTTCATATACCACAACTTGTTCAGCCATTCCCCAATTGATGGACATCCCCTTGATTTCCACTTCTTTGCTATGACAAAAAGAACTGCTATAGATATTTTTGTACATATGGGTCTTCTTCCCACTTGTATGATCTCTTTGGGATACAACCCTAGAAGTGGTTTGGTCAAAGGATTGCTGGGTCAAAGGATATGAACGTTTTTATAGCCCTTTGGGCATAGTTCCAAATTGCTTTCCAGAATGGCTGGATCAGTTCACAACTCCACCAGCAATGTAACAGTGTTCCAATTTTCCTACATCGTCCCCAGCATTTAACATTTTCCTGTTTTGTCATTTTAGCCAATCTGACAGGAGAGATGTGGTACCTAAGAGTTGTTACGATTTGCATTTCTCTAATCAGTAGTGATTTTGAGCATTTTTTCATGCCAATAGATATCTTTAATTTCTTCCTCTGAAAACTGTCTGTTCATATCCTTTGACCATTTCTCAATTGGGGAATGACTTGTATTCCTGTAAATTCGGCTCAGCTCCCTGTATATTTTAGAGATGAGGCCTTTATCATAGACACTGGTTGTAAAGATTTTCTCCCAATTTTCTGCTTCCCTCCTAATCTTTGTTGCATTGACTTTTTTATACAAAAAACATTTCAATTTAACAATCAAAGTTATCCATTTTGCACTTTGTAACGCTCTCTATCTCTTGTTGTATCATGAATTGTTTTCTTTTCCATAAATCTGATAGGTAAACTATTCCTTGCTTTCCCAAATTGCTTATAGTATCAGCCTTTATTCCTAAATCATGAACCCATTTTGACTTTATTTTGGTATATGGTGTAAGATATTGGTCTATGCCCAGTTTCTGCCCTACCATTTTCCAATTTTTTCCAGCAGTTTTTGTGAAATAGTGAAGCTGGATTCTGTGGGTTTATCAAAGAGTAGATTGCTATAGTCATTGAGTACTATGTCTTGTGTACCTGTCTTATTCCACTGAGCCATGGCTCTGTTTTTTAGCCAGTACCAGGTAGTTTTGATGACCACTGCTTTATAGTATGGTTTAATACCTGGTATGGCTAGGCCACCTTCCCTAGCATTTCTTTTCATTAATACCCTAGATATTCTAGACCTCTTGTTCTTCCAGATGAATTTTGTTATTATTTTATCCAGCTATGTAAAATAATTTTTGGTAGTTTGATTGGTATGGTGCTGAATAAATAAATTAATTTAGGTAAAATTGTCACTTTTATTATATTAGCTCGGCCTAACCATGAGCAACAGGTATTTTTCTATTTATTTAGATCTGACTTTATTCACATGAAAAGTGTTTCATAATTTTGTTCATAAAAACCCTGGGTTTGTCTTGGCAGATAGATTCTCAAATATTTGTCTACAGTAACTTTGAATGGAATTTTTCTTGCTATCCCTTGCTGTTGGGCTTTGTTAGTAATGTATAGGAATGCTGAGGATTTATGTGGGTTTATTTTATATCCTGCAGCTTTGCTAAAGTTGTTTATTATTTCAAGTAGTTTTTTTACTTGATTCTCTGGGATTCTCTAAGTAAATCATCATATCATCTGCACAAAGTGATAGTTTAGTTTCTTCTTTTCCTATTCTAATTCCTTCAGTTTCTTTTTCTTCTCTTATTGCTACAGCTAACGTTTCTAGTACCAAATTGAATAGTAGGGGTGATAATGGACATCCTGATCTTCACCCCTGATCTTATTGGGAATGCATCTAGCTTATCCCCATTACAAATAATGCTTGTTAATGGTTTTAGGTAGATGCTACTTATATTTTTAAGGAAGGCTCCATTTATTCCTATGCCTTCTAGTGTTTTTAATAGGAATGGGTGTAGTATTTTGTCAAAGGCTTTTTCTGCATCTATTGAGATGATCGTATGGTTTCTGCTAGTTTTGTTGTTGATATGATCAATTATGCTAGTAGTTTTCCTAATATTGAACCATCCTTGCATTCCTGGAATAAATCCTACCTCAGCACAGTGTATTATTCTCATGATAAGTTGCTGCAATCTTTTTGCTATTATTTTATTTAAAATTTTTGCATCAATATTGTGTTGGCAGTCAAAATAGGCTCTTAGCACTCAGTTCAACCAAGTGCCCTTGAAGAGTTTGGCCTTTGTTTCCTTGATTAGATTGGGAGTCCCTGGTGACCTTCTTGCCTCAGGGGAGGGCCTAGTTTACATGGGTTTGAATGGCATGTTTGGGACATCAGAGGCTTTTAGACTACATGGGTTTAAGTCACCTCTTTTTGACAATTTGAGGTTACGTGGGTGAGTCGCATGTGTGACTCACCCTTGACCCTGAAAAAGACATAAAACCAGGGGTTGGCTTTCTTTTTTTTGGAGCTCTGACCCACAAGCAGTGGTGGCACGTGTGACTCTGGGCCAGCCCTTGTTATGAGCTCCCGGGCTGAACTTAGATGTTGAATAAGTATGAATTGTATTTGGTCTGTCTGTTGATGTTAGTAATTTGATTGTATTTGCTCTGAAGTTCAGCGTGCTGGCTTTTCTCCCTGAACTAAGTGAATGGTATTTGTATGCTGGATTAAAGTAAGCTTGTTAATTCCTTAACGTTGCTTTCCTTAGTAAAGCAGATCAAAAGAACCTGGACTTTTACAGCATTCTGTGAGCTGGTTGTTGTTGATTTTACACCCCCCACAGCAGCTGCTAGCCAGACTGTTGAAACAATATTCATTAGAGAAATTGGTCTATAATTTTATTTCTCTGTTTTGACTTTTCCTGGGGTGAGTATTAGTACCATAATTGTGCCATAGAAAGAATTTGGCAGGACTCTTTCTTTACCTATTTTCCCCAATAGTCTATAAAGTACAGAAATTAATTGTTCTTTAAATGTTTGGCAAAATTCACATGTAAATCCATCTGGCCCTGAAGATTTTTTCCTAGGGAGTTCATTGATGGCTTGCTCAACTTCTTTTTCTGAGATGGGGTTATTTAGGAATTTTATTTCTTCTTCTGTTAATCTGGCAATTTATATTTTTGTAGATATTCATCCATATCCCTAAGGTTGTCAAATTTATGGGCATACAATTGGGCAAAATAATTCCTAATTATTGTTTTAATTTCCTCTTCATTGGAAGTGAATTCACCCTTTTCATTTGTGATACTGGTAATTTGATTTTCTTCTTTTTTTAATCAAATTGACCAAAGGTTTGTCAATTTTATTGTTTTTTTTCATAAAACCAGCTCTTGGTTTTATTTATTAATTCAAAAGCTTTTTTGATTTTAATTTTATTAATCTCTCCTTTGATTTTCAGTATTTGTAATTTGGTATTTAATTGTGGGTTTTCAATTTGTTCTTTTTCTAGCTTTTTCAGTTACATGCCCAATTCATTGATCTCCTTTTTCTCTATTTTATTCATGTAAGCATTTAGAGATATAAAACTTCCCCCAAGAACTGCTTTTGCTGCATCCTATAAGTTTGGTATGTTGTCTCATTATTGTCATTCTCTTGAAAGAAGTTATTAATTTTTTCTATGATTTGTTCTTTGGCCCACTCATTCTTTAGAATTATATTATTTAGTTTCCAATTAATTTTTAGATTATTTTTTCCCTGGTTCTTTGTTACAAATAATTTTTATTGCATCTTGATCTGAAAAGGATGCTTTGACTACTCCTGCCTTTCTGCGCTGGATTGTGAGGTTTTTATGCCCTAGTATATGGTCAATTTTTGAGTAGGTGCCATGTACCGGTGAGAAAAAAGTATATTCCTTTTTATCCCCGTTCAGTTTTCTCCAGAGGTCTATCATATCTGCCTTTTTTAAAATTCTGTTCACCTCCTTAACTTATTTCTTGTTTATTTTGAGGTTAGAGTTATCAAGTTCAGAGAGGATGATGCTGAGGTCTCCAATTATTATGGTTTTGCTGTCTATTTCTTCTCGTAACTCCCTTAACCTCTCCTCTAAGAATCTGCATGCCATACCACTTGGGGCATATATGTTAAACAATGATATTGCTTCATTATGGTGCCTTTTAGCAGGATGTAGTATCTTTCCTTATCTCTTTTAATTAGATATATCTTTGCTTTTGGTTTTCTGAGATTAGGATTGCTACCCCTGCTTTTTTTACTTTAGCTGAAGCACAATGTATTCTACTCCAGCCTTTTACCTTTACCCTTTGTGTATCCCCCTGTTTCAAATGTGTTTCTTGTAAACAGCATATCATAGGATTATGGTTTTTAATCCATTCTGCTATCCATTTCCATTTTATGGGACAAGTCATCCCATTTACTTTCACAGTTATGATTACTATCTGTGCCTTTTTCTCCATCCTATTTACCACTGTTTATGCTTTTACTTCTCCCTTTCTCCTTCCACTCCTCAACAAAGTTTTGCTTTTGACTGCTGCCTTCATCAGTTTACCCTCCCTCTTGATTCCCCTCCCTTATCTTCCCATTTTCCACTTGCTGCTTCTTCCCTCTCTTCTGACCACATCTCTCCCTCCCCCTCCCCCACCCCTTTCCCCTCCTACTGCCTGTAGGACAAGCTAGATTTCTATACTTCTCAGGGTATGTTGTTTCCTTCTTGAACCAAATCTGATGAGAGTAAAGCTCAGGTACTGCTCTTCTTCCTCCCTTCTTTCCCTCTACTACAATATGTTTTTGTGCCTCTTCATGTGATGCAATTTACCCTTTTCTACTACTTCCTTACCTTTTCTCCCAGAACCATCCCTTTATATCTCTATAATTATATTTTTATTATTATATCGGTTATTTTATACTGACATCCACAGTCTATGAATATCCCTTTCAATTGTCATAAGTGTACTATTCTCAAGATTGACATGTATATCAAACATATATAAAACAAAATAATCCTATATAAGGATATAATTAATTAGCCTTCTTGATTAACTAGGGTTTTTCCCCCCATTTACCTTTTTATGTCTCTCTTGAGTTTTGTATTTGGAGATCAAATTTTCCATTGAGCTCTGGCCTTTTCATCAGGAAGGTCTGGAATTCCCTTATTTCATTGAATGTCCATCTCCTTCCCTGGAAAATTATGCTCAATTTTGCTGGGTAGTTGATCCTTGGTTGTAGTCTAAGCTCCTTTGCTTTTTGGAATATTGTATTCCAATTTCTCCTGTCATTTAATGTAGCAGCTGAAAGATCCTGCTTGATCCTGACCGTATTTCTGTGATATTTGAATTGTTTCTTCCTAGCTGCTTGCAATATTTTCTCCCTGACCTGGTAGTTCTGGAATTTGGCTATAATATTTCTTGGAGTTTTCAATTTGGGATCTTTTTCCGGGGGTGATTGATGAATTCTTTCAATGACAGTTTTACCCTCTGGTTCTAGGACCTCCAGGCAATTTTTTTTAAGGATTTCATGGAAGATACTGTCCAGGCTCCTTTTTTTCATCATAGCTTTCAGGTAGACTAATAATTCTTAGACTGTCTCTCCTGGATCTATTTTCCAGGTCAGTTGCTTTTCCAATGAGATATTTCATGTTTTCTTCTATTTTTTTCATTTTTTTTTAGATTTTGTTTGACTGATTCTTGATGTCTCATAGAGTCATTTGCTTCTACTTGCCTAATTCTAATTTTTAATGTTTTGTTTTCTTCCTTTGTCTTCTCTATCTCCTTTTCCATTTGGTTAATTTTACTTTTCAATGAGACATTTTCTCCATTTTTATTCTGATTTTCCTTAACCAATTCCCTGATTTTACCTTTTAAAGATTTGTTCTCCTCAATGAATTTTTTTTTCATTTTTTCTTTTATCTCCCTAATTTGGTTTTTAAAGTCCTCCTTGAGTTCTTCCAGGAATGCTTTTTGGTCTGGAAACCAGTTCACTTTCCCTTTTGAGGTTTCAGATGTGGGTGTAATGTTCATGTTGTCCTCTTCTGAATTGGTATTTTGGTCTTCCCTGTCTCCATAATGAGTCAATAGTCTTTGAAAGCTTCTTACAATGTTTTTCATGGTGTTTTTCCCCCTCCTAATTTCTGAAGTGGATCTCTGTTTCTGAGGCTCAGGGGGCTCTGTCCCAAGTTTCCTGTGTTGGGATCTAGCTTTATGTGCTATGGCCTCTGGTTTTGTGAGGTGTGTGTGTGGGAGGGTGGTCTGCCTGCTGGGAGTCTCCTCTTCCCCAGGACAGCTCTACAGCAAGGGTGATCTCAGCTCATGTCTGTGCTAGTGTCTGCCGCTTACCCTTCCTATGCAAAGCCAAGTCTGGGGTCCTGGTGTTGATGTTAGTTAGCTCCACCCCCTGGAGCTCAGTTACTCTCATTGTTCTGTTAAGGTGAGGGCTGCTGGGACACCTCTCTTCCTGAGCTAGTCTCCTGCCACCACAGGGAGGCCCCTCTCCCCCACTTCTCTTGCTACTAAAGCCCCCCTTCTGGCTCCTCTGTTTCTCCTGAGGTTTTATTCTGTGGGTTTATTCAAGGGAGGGATATGACCCATTTTACCTGCACATCCTGGTTACCAGGAGTCCAAGAAGGTGAGTTTCAAACCTTTAGACTGTGGGTTGGAGGCCTCCAGGCTAGCTGCTCCTGAGGCTGCAGGCTCTGTGCTCTGACAGACTCAGGTCCTGGCCTTGGAGGCCTGGGGCTGGATCATGGCCCTAGCCGGTACTTCTGCTCTGGGCCTCTTCCTGCTCTGGCGTTTTCCTTACCCAGGGCTCTCCTGGCCTGGTGTGCTGGCTGGATTCCTCTGCTGTTCCTGGTTGGCTTGGTCTGGCGCCAATCTGTGTGCCCAGTGCTTTTACCCATCTCAGTCTTCTAGTGGCTTCTAACTCTCTCAAATCTGCTCAGATTCACTTTTTTAGATTTATCTGACAGAATTTGTGAGAGAGCTCTGGGAGTTCCTTCCTTTCGCAGTGCCATCTTGGCTCCCCATACGTGTAAATTTAATATGATGATATCTAAAAAAATAAATTAAGGAGTGAGAAAAAGTGCACTGGGAGAAGGGTCAATGGAGAGGTAGAATAGAGTAAATTATCTCATGTAAAAGAGGTACAAAGGAGATTTTATAGTGGAGGGGAAGATGGGAGAGGTGACTGGGGGAATTGCTTGAACCTTTCTCTTATCTGAATTGGCACAGAAAGGGAATGGCATACACACTCAGTTGGATATAGAAATCTATCTTACCCTACAGTAAAGTAGGAGTATAGAGTAATAGAGAAAGGAGGATGCAGTTAGAAGGGAGGGCAGATCAGGGGAGGCAGTAGTAAGAAGCAAAATACTTTGAGGATGGACAGAGTGAAAGAAGGAAGAGAGAGTAAGATAAACAGGGGGGAAAGAGGAAGAAGGGAAATACACAGTAATCATAACTGTGAACAAATTTATAGCAAGTTTCTCTGATATAGGCATCATTTCTCAAATATATAAAGAACTGAATCAGTTCCCCGGTTGATAAATGGTCAAAGAATATGAACAGGCAGCAGTTTTCAGACAAAGTAATCAAAGCTATCTACAGTCATATTAAAAAAAAGTCTAATCACCATTGATTACAGAAATGCAAATTAAAACAACTCTGAGGTACTATCTCACATTTGTCAGATTGGCTAATATGACAGAAAAGGAAAATGACAAATGTTGGAGGAGATGTGGGAAAATTGGGATACTAATACGCTGTCGGTGGGGTGGCAAACTTGGAGAATAATTTGGAACTCTGCCCAAAGGGCTACATAATTGGGTATATCCTTTGACAAAGCTGTATCACTACTAGTTCTCTGCCCCAAGGAGATAAAAAACAAAAGGGAAAATGATGTATACGGTCAAAAATATTTTTAGCAGTTCTTTTTGTGGTGGCAAAGAATTGGAAATTGAGAGGATGCCCATCAATTGGGAAACAGCTGACCAAATTGTGGTATATGATTGTGATGGAATACTATTTTGCTATAGGATGAGCAGGATGCTCTCAGAAAAACCTGGAAAAACTTACGTGAACTGATGCAAAATGAAATAAGCAAAACCAGCATCACAAGCTACACAGTAACAGCAATATGGCACACTGATCAACTATGAAACTTTCCTATTCTCAGTAATACAATGATCCAATATAAATCTGAAGATTTTATGATGAAAAATATTATCTACTTCCAAAGAAAAAAATAGCAGAGTCTGAATGCAGATCAAAACATTTTTAAATTTTTCTTTTTTTCTTGTTTTTCTTTGTTTTTTGTTTGTTTTCTTTCATAACATGATAATATGGAAAAATTTTGCATGACTGAACATGTATAAAGTATATTAAATTGCTTGCCTTCTCAATGAGGGGCAGGGAAGGGGTGGAGGGAGAAAATTTGGAACTCAAAATTTAAGAAAAATGAATGGAAAAATTTTTACATGTAATTGGGAAAAACAAAATATTAGATAAAAAATTGAGTGCATTTTCTAGTTTAAAAGATAAAATAATAAAAGAGGGAGAAATAAGCTCTTTGTATATTGTCATAAAGTTAGTCTATTATCTGATTCAATTTGTTAGTATTTATTTTACTTCCTTAATTAATTTTTGCTTTTGAATTTATGAATCATTTTATATTGTCTAGAATGCAGTAGTATTGGTGGAGACTCTGAACATGTTTTTATATGGATTAGTTTTAAAACTTTTCCCCCCCACCCTTCTGGCAGTCTGGTAAAGCCTATGGATATTTTCTCAGAATTATGTCTTTAAATAATTGAAGGCAATGCTCAATTTCAGATAGATGTTGGTGAAATTAAAAATTATCCTCTCTCTCTTTCTTTCCCCATCTCTCACTCCCCCCTTTCACACACTCACACACACACACACACACACACACACACACACACACACAGAGAGAGAGAGAGAGAGAGTATTGTATCTAATTTTCATCTCTTGGGATGAGAGGAACAAGTGATTGCTCATGCCTTCTCCCCAAGTACCTCTATCAGCCCCTAAACTATTATTGGTAAGCTCTTGAAATTCTCAACTATTGGTATTTTCTTGAAGCCGAATTAAAATACTTTGAAGTCGTTCACAGCAAAGGAGGTGTTATGGGAGAAATATCTCCTTTTTGAGTTCATGTGGTATCTAACTACTGCCAAAACAGAAACTACTACAATGAAGAAATTACCGAGATAAAACATAGATTTTATTATACTTAAGCTCAGGTTCAGGGGGAGTAAAAAATAACTCCTGGACAAAATTTAGGATTCCAAAGAGGCTTTTTATGGACAAAATTATTTCATAGTGACAGAAAAATAATTCTTTTACATAATACAATCTTGTATATTCTTTTAGGCTTGTAAAAGTTTTTTTTTAAAGACAGATTCATAATCCCATGCTTCCTTCAATATCATAAAAGTTGAACAAACTTCTTTAAACAGAGACAATCTCATACATCTTCTAAGGAAACAAACATAGTTAAACGGACTCTCTGTAGTTAAACTAAGTCAGGTTACAGATTAACATACACTTAGAGGGTTCATAACGGAAAGGGAAGATTTATATGTCACCAAGATTACCAAAGTGTTAGAGATGATTAGGATCCTTCCTCTCATTTCTTATCAGAAGAATGTTTGAGGTCTTAAGTAAATTTTTATGTTGCATGGGATAGGTTTCAACTAACTCAATAATCTCAACTAGGAGAAATGGCCTTGACTCCCCAAATAATAAAAAAAAATTGATAAAAGGAAATCAAACTTGAAAAATTATCACAAAAGAAGCTTGTAGTTGCCTTAGATTCTAACAGGAGGGGCAACTATCGAGTTAAAAGGCACAAAATGTAGTGTCCCACCCTCTTCCCTACCCACTTCTTCCTCACAAAATCATCTGGGAAGTTTTTAAGACTTCTAAATATTGTGAAGAACAGACAGAGATCCACAGACACCGTTATGACCCCACTGAGTAATGATGACCCTACCTTTATCTCATAAGGGAGAGAATTCTAATGAGACAGTGATAGCACTTATACTTTCTGATTTCTGTTACATTTCCAACTTTGGTGACTTCATATGAAGTATTTTCTTGGTTGGATGAGTGTTAGGTAAGTGAGCTTTCAAAAAAATGATTTCTATTACTTCACTGTTTGAGATTTGAAAATTGAACTTTTCATTATAGATATTTTTTATGGAAATACAACATAGTTAGTACTTGATTGGTTGTTGTCCTTCATTTTCAAAGAGGATGAAAATGACATCACTATGTTTGAGTCAAGTACGGTGCGTCCAACTATGGCTGATCAGACTAATATGAGCTTGGAATGCTATACCATAGGTCAAGCACAAATAGTCTATGTGAATATTTGCGGCAGATTCCCTCAATTTGTGCATCCTGCATTTCTTTTGAGCTACGTCAGTTCTGCTTTGCTCATACAGCATAGCACTTTCTCTGATGAGGGTACACCATGCTGGGTAGTCCTGTGCCATTGTCTCCCATGTCACACAATCAATTCCAAGTTTTTTTATTAATTATTTGTAGTTTTCAACATTTAATTCCATAAGATTTTGAGTTCCAAATTTTCTCTCCATCTCTCCCTTCCCCCACACCAAGATGACATGCATTCTGATTACCCCTACTCCCAATCTGCCCTCCCTTCTAACACCCCACCCCCTTCCCCTTCTCTTTTCCTGTAGGACAAGATAGAGTTCTATACTCCATTTCCTGTATATCTTATTTCCCAGTTGCATGCAAAAATAATTTTCAACATCAGTGTTTTAAAACTTTGAGTTCTAAATTATCTCCCTTCTCCCCTCCCCACCTGCCCTCACCAAGAAGGCAAGCAATTTGATATAGGCTATACATGTGCAGTCATGCAAAACACCTCCATAATAGTCATGTTGTAAAAGACTAACTATATTTCCCTCCATCCTATCCCGCCCACCGTTTATTCTATTCTCTCCTTTGACTCTTTCCCTCCTCAACAATGTTTGCTTCTGATTATCCCCTCCCCCAATCTGCCCTCCTTTCAATCATCCCCCTGCTCTTATCCTCTTTCCCCTTCCTTTCCTATAGGGTAAGATAGATTTCCATACCCAATTAAGTGTGTATTTTATTCTCTCCTTAAGCCAAATCTGATAAGAACAAGGTTCACTCATTCCCTCTCACCTCCCCCTCTTCCCTTCCCCTGTAAAAGCTTTTTCTTGCCTCTTTTATGTGAGATAATTTACCCCATTTTCTACCTCTCACTTTTTCTTTCTCCTAGTCATTCCTCTCTCATCCCCTAATTTTATTTTTTAAATACCAGCCCTTCATATTAAACTCACCCTATGCCCTCTATATGTGTGTATGTATGTATGTATGTATGTATATTTCGTCCAACACCCTAATACTGAGAAAGGTCTCATAAGTTACAAATATAATGTTTCCACATAGGAATGTAAACAGTTCAACTATAATAATTCCTTTAGATTTCTCTTTCCTGTTTACCTTTTCATGTTTCTCTTGAATCTTGTATTTGAAAGTAAAATTTTCTATTCAACTCTGGTCTTTCTTTTTTTTTATCAAGAATGCTTGAATGTCCTCTATTTCATTGAAGATCCATTTTTTCCCCTGAAGTATTATACTCAGTTTTGCTGAGTAGGTGATTCTTGGTTTTAATCCTAGCTGTTTGATCTCCAGAAAATCCTATTCCAAGCACTTCAATCCCTTAATATAGAAGCTGCTAGATCTTGTGTTATCCTGATTATGTTTCCACAATACTTGAATTATTTCTTTCTCACTGCTTGCAATACTTTCTCCTTGACCTGGGAACTCTGGAATTTGGCAACAATATTCCTAGGATTTTTCTTTTTGCGATCTTTTTCAAGAAACAATCAGTGGATTCTTTCAATTTCTCTGGTTCTAGAATATCAGGGCAGTTTTCCTTGATAATTTCTTGAAAGATGATGTCTAGGCTCTTTTTTTATCTTGGCTTTCAGGCAGTCCAATAATTTTTAAATTATCTCTCCTAGATCTATTTTCCAGCTCAGTTGTTTTTCAATGAGATATTTCACCTTGTCTTCTATTTGTTTCATTCTTCCAGTTTTGTTTTATAATTTCTTGATTTCTTATAAAGTCATTAGCTTCCATTTGCTCCATTCTAATTTTCTTCAGTGATTTTTTGGATCTCATTTTCCATTTGGCTAATTCTGCCTTTCAAGGAATTCTTCTCCTCATTGGGTTTTTGGAGCTCTTTTGCTATTTGGGTTAGTCTATTTTTTAAGGTGTTATTTTCATCAGCATTTTTTGGGTAACCTTTAGCAAGCTCATTTTCCATTATTTTCCTGCATCACTCTCATTTCTCTTTCCAATTTTTCTTCTACTTCTTTTATTTGATTTTCAAAATCCTTTTTGAGTTTTTCCATGACCTGGACCAATTCGTATTTTTCTTGGAGGCTTTGGATGTAGGGGTTTTGACTTTGTTGTCTTCTTCTGGTTGTATGTTTTGACACCAGTTTTGACCCTTCTTTGTCACCAAAATAAGATTCTATAGTCTGAGGGTTTTATTTGCTGTTTGTTCATTTCCCCAGCCAATTACTTGCCTTTTTAACTCTTTGTTAAGATAGGGCTCTGCTTCCAGTCTGGAGGGTGTATTGTCCCAAACTTCAAGGGTTTGGTGCAGCTGTTTTCAGAAATATTTCTAGGGACCTGTAAATTTTCAGTTCTTCCAAGGTGGTATCATCAAAGGAGAGGTGTTTACTCCTCTCCTGGTCTGTGCTTTTGTCCGTGAGTGATCACAAGCTCGCTCTTCTGCCCTGGAACTGTGAGGAGGACTTCCTCTCCATTGCCGCCACAAGCTCTGCCATGCCAGCACTCCTCTTCACCCCAGGACTGTTACCTGAGACTGTGACCCAGATTGAGGCACAGGCAAAGCAAGAGAATCCTGCCTCTTTGCCAGCAAAGAGATTCCTGCAATCCCCCTTGATCTCCTGCTCAATCCTCTTACTGTTTGTGGGCTGAGAGGTCCGGAAGCAGCTGCTGCCACTGCCACCACCCCAAGGCTGGGGCCAGATGGCCCTCCTCTCTCACCCAGGTTCAATGGCCCTTTCCTACTGACCTTCTAAGCTGTCTTTGGCATTTGTAGGTTGAGAAATCTGGAAACTGCCACAGCTGCCAGTGATTCAGTTCCTTGAGGCCTGCTCTGGGTTTGCTGGGGGACCAGGTCTCTGCTGGCTTGTTTTGTGCTAGACTGTGCCCCTCTCTCAGACTGGTGCAATAGACCCTTCTTGTCAACCTTCCAGGTTGTTTTGGGCAGGAATTTGTTTCACTCTGTCATTTCGTAGATTCTGATGTTCTAGAATTTGTTTAGAGTCATTTTTAACAGGTATTTGGAGGGGTTTGGAGGAGAGCTCAAGTGAGTTCCTGATTTTACTCTGCCAACTTGGCTCCACCCCCCCAATTCTAAAGTTCTAAGAGAGACCTTGATATTGTCCTTTTATCACTTTTTCTGACTACTATGTGAGCGCTTGTTCAGTGTAAGTTCTCCATAAAATAGTCTTTTTGACAAATTCACTTTTGGCATTCAAACAATGTGGCCAATCCATGGGAGTTGCGCTCTCTGCAGTAGAGTTTGAATGCTTGGCAGTTTCATTTGAGAAATGACCTTAGTGTCTGGTACTTTGTCCTGCCAGGTGATCTTCACAATCTTTCTAAGATAATTCTAATGGAAGCGATTCAGTCACTGATATACTGTCCAGGTTTCACAGGTATACAACAATGAGGTCAGCACAACGGCTCTGTAGATCTTAAGTTTGGTAATCAGTCCAATACCTCTTCTCTGCCATACTTTCCCTCAGAGCTTCCCAAACACTGAGCTAGCTTTGGCAATGCCTGCATCAACCTCATTATCAATGTGTACATCCCTGGAAAGTATACTACCAAGGTAAGTGAACTTATCCACAGCATTCAAAACTTCTCCATTTGCTGTAACCAATGGCTCCAGGTAGGACTGGTGTGGTGGTGGCTGATGGAGCACCTGTGTTTCCTTGGTGTTAATTGTTAAGCCAAAATTAGCACAAGCATCTGAGAATCGATTCATACTTTGCTGCATCTCAGCTTCAGAGGCTGCATTGAGTGCACAATCATCTGCAAACAGAAAATCATGCACCAACACTCCCTCCACTTTGGTCTTGGCTTGTAGCCTTTTCAAGATGAAGAATTTACCATCAGTGTGGTAGCTGACCTTGATGCTGTGTTCATCCTCATTGAAGGCGTTTGACAACATGGCTGAAAATGCCATGCTAAAAAGCATGGGAGCAAGCACACAGCCTTGTTTCACTCCACTGGTGACTGGGAAAATGGGGGAATATTGTCCATTATCCAGAATCCAGGCAAACATGCCATCGTGTAATCGACAATCCTGGCGGACTAAGCCAGCAACCAAATTTTGACATAATTTTGACTGAATCAAAGGCCACTGAGCAATGATGACCCTACCTTTATCTCATATAAGAAAGAATTTTAACGAGACAGTTATAACACTTAAACTTTCTGATCTCTGTTACATTTCCAACTTTTGTGACTTCATATGCAATATTTTCTTGGTTGGATGAGTGTTAGGTGAGTGAGCTTTCAAAAATGATTGATTTATGTTACTTCACTGTTTGAGATTTGAAATAGGATTTTTCATTATAAATATTTTTATGCAACTAAAATACAGTTAATACTTGATTGAAGTAGGGGATACTTACAAGTGTATTTTTTAGTTTACATTTTTCTGTGCTATTTAATTTGAGGTAACTTTTTATTGAAGTTCTTAATTCCCCCCTCCCCATTGTCCTTTCCTTTTAAACAACAGTTATTTCAGAAATAAAAATTTAATAATTATAATAGCTGGTAACTTTAAGATTTGCAAAGCTCTTTACAAAAAACATCTTATTTTATCCTTACAACAATCCTAGGAGGCAGGTACTATTATTATCTTCATTTTACATATGAGGAAACAGAGGCAGACAAAGATTGAATGACTTGATTAGGGTCACACAGCTCATAAATATCTGAAGCTGGATTTGAATATACGTCTTCTTGATTCCAGGTCCACCAGTCTATCCCTTCTGCTACCTAGTTGACATTTCTTTATACGGCTTTCTGTCATGTGAAGGGGGACTTCCAATTCACACTGAATCTAACAAATATTTATTAAATGCCTATTCCACAGAAGTACCTATTTATCAGTCAAAATTATAATATGTAGAACATTAAATATATAAGAATGATTTGATTTGTGTGATTCTGAACAAACCACTTAACTTCTCAGTAACCCAGGCAACTATCTATGACTAAGTTTCAGAGAAGATACTCTCTATAATTAATGAAGGGAGCTTTCTCACTGGTAGCTTCATATTCTAAAGAAATCAAGCACCTATTCAAAAGATAAGAAATATATGTGTCAGGCACTGTACTAGGTGCTGGGGGTCTTTCTGGGTCTCACTCTCAAAGTCTCTCTGAAGAACTTTGGAATTGATTGTATGACATGGGAGACACTGGCACAGGATCACCTAGCATGGTGTGCCCTCATCAGAGAAGGTGCTGTGCTCTATGAGCAGAGCAGAATTGAAGGATCTCAAAAGAAACATGAGATGTGTAAATTTAGAGAATCCATTCCAAAGGTTCACATGGACTATTTGTGCCCAACCTATGGTAGAGCCTTCTGAGCTTGCATTGGTCTGATCAGTCATTGTCAGCCACACTGTAACTTGACTCTAGCATAGTGATGTCATTTTGGTCCTCTTCGAGAAGAAAGGGCAACAACAAACCAGGTGCTAGGGGTACAGAGACCAAAATGAAACATTCCTTGCACTCAAAGCCTTTGCATCCTATTGAAGGAAACATATATACCTATAAGTACATAGAGAATATAGGGATAGACAATGAATGCATGACTTTATCATTACAGGGCTTGCTCGGATGAGGAAACTATCTTTACCAAGGCAGGTTGACTCAGAGTCAGCCTTAAAGGGTTGCCTTGAACACTCAGAGGTTAAATAACTTGCCCAGGGTCAGACTCCAGGATGAGTAAGAGGCAAGATTTGAACCCAGATCTTCCAAGCTCCAAGATTAGTTCTCTATCCACTACCCCATGTTGCCTCTTTCATGTAAAATACACATAAAGTAACTGAAGGGGTTTTTGTTTTATTTTGCAGGGGAGAAATGGAATCCCTGGGAGCTGTGTCTTTTGTACAACTGGATGCTAGTATATTTTGAGTCAAAGATGAGGCCCTGGAACTTGAGATCATTTGAGCTATAAGGAATTTTTGAGATGTGGAGAAAGCCCTCAAGCAGCTGGATCAGGAAAAGGAGGAAACCCCAGAAAGCATATGGGTAATCTACACATGGACAACATAAAACTTATTGTAGCACAATTTCTGTTCCACAGTCTCCTTGGGGAATGAAATAGAGTATTCTGACTTCAGAGACAATTAGCTCCTTATTTATGATACTTTTGTCTTATTTGGCAAGCATACAAACCAATGTGAAGCTTATTTTAATCATAAAAATATTGTATGAAACACTACATTTGATTCATGTGAGTAAATTAATTGAGTTTTTCTTGAGTTTGCCATGTAAATGTCTGTGTGCTGTCTATGCAAACTATTTTTTATTACTTTTTTTGGCTCTGCATTACCAGTTCAAACTTAAATCAAAGGCAGACATGTTTTCAGTCATGGTTCCTATTTCTGGGTTCACTTTACCCTATATTTCCAACTGGTGGCTTAGAACATGCATAGCTGCCAAACCACAAAGACACAAAAAGACTAATATTTTCCTTGCTTTTGATTTTTAAGTGTATACAAACCTAGGTTTACGAGAATTTGGTTCTGCTAAGTTTGTGTTTTAGAAGGCTTGGCCTCTTTCTCCTCTCGTATTCTGCAATGCATTGTTTATTAGTACTTGTAATTGCGGATGTATCATGCAAATACATGATAAACAGCCACATCATGTGAAAATGTTATTAATGTTAAACCCAACGTCTCTGTGTGATAGTAAGCTATATAGATTATCTCTAAAAATAGAAAATGAAAGTGGGTCATAGGAGAAACCTTTGCATTTTCATAAGCTTATTTTTTCTTCTTTCTTCTGACATCAATATGTCTTGAAATCTGAAGCAGTTTGCTTTCACAGAATCAATGGGTAAGTAATGGCAGCATGATAACAGAAATACATCACTGTGATAAATAGCCAGTATCTCCAGATCATCTATATTGTCCTTGTGTGTGTAAAAGGAAATACATTTATTTAAATGTCATAAATGGCCACTTTGATGAATGTTATTAGTTGCCCCGGATGGGATGCTGAGATTAAAGAACTGGGTTGTTAAACTGTATTCATTCATGATTTTGAAAGAAAGAAAGAACCAAACATTTTTATCTCCGGGATATTTATGAGAAGGGTAACAATATCACACTGAGGAGAGAAAACAATTATCCATTTGTCTGAAGCAAAAAAGGAAATAATTCATAAATACTTTTTTTTTCCTAGTGAGCTTGACTCATGTTCAGAACCACATAATAACAGTACAAAATCATAGATTTAAAATTAAGACAATGGTCTTATTTATTTTAATGTTTTGGGTAGGAAATAGAGAAATGTTTAAAACTGGATGATCCATTTTCCTTCGGGGAATTTATATGAGTAGAATTTTTCCTTATAAATGCCTCAAGCATTGTGATATCATGAGGAAGTAAAGTATATTTTCAGAAATTTACCCTATTCTTTGTACATAGAGATAGGCTTTGTAGAAATAGCTAAATGTTTTCTTGGAAATTAATGCATTGAAATGATTTTTGTTCCTAATCAACAGAAGCACTGTTTTCTAAAAGGCAGCCATCAGTCACCATCTTCAAAGATATTAATTGTAGTCAGTCCATACTTAGCTCACTTGAAGGTGCGAGGTCCTAGAAAACTGGATGCACAAGGGAAATAACCCCGAGGAAGGCTATATTCACAAAAAGAGAGGGCCATAAAGTTCTAAGTTGAATTTGTTTTTTTCTTAGGTCAGGCTTACTTTTATTTTATTTGTGTGTATTGAGAAAACTTGTTACAAAGAGGTATATAGCTTCTTTCTAGGATCATTTCAGGGGTATAAAAAACAATGCTGCTTTGATTTATTTTCCCCAATCTGCATAGCAAAAAAATGTGTGTGGATTGGTAAATATGTTATGCTTGTTTGCCAGGCAAGTTTATCTTGCTTTTCTCTCCTGGAAAATGGCTCTGAAGTCTCAACAGCTGTGTTGACTGAATGAACTAAACCCACCTGGTCCAGACTGAGGACAACAAAAACCAAAGTGGGAAGTTCAAGCGGTTTCAGGCATATGGCAGGAGAAAGCTGTGCTATTAAAAAGGCCACAGAAGGAGGCAGCTAGGAAGCCCCACAGAGTCCCAGAGAAGAACCAGGTGCCAGGGCCCTAGGGTTAAGCTCATGTTTTCAAGGGACGATAATTATAGCATAAAATACTGAGGCTAGGACTTGGGCTGGAAAAGTTCCCCACCACCACCTCTAAATTTAAAGTAAACAATCAACTCTGGGCTCTGGGCATGGGTATTTAAAGACCATAAAGTAATTTTTTTAAAAGAGTGACTGGATTTTAGTCCTATGGTAATACTCAATGGAGAGGTGAAGGGCCAACTCCTAGCCTGGTGTGGATGAAAGAGAATTGGGTTTGATTTGAGGCTCAGTTCTGTTTCTTACAAACATGTATAATCTGGCACATGCTACCTTGCTTCTCTAGACCTCTGTTCCATCACCTATAACATGTGGACACTCTCAGTGCCTAACTCACAGGAATGGTGTGAGGATCAAGTGAGCTAATGTGTTTATGACCACAAAGTGCAATGTAACTGTGAACCATGCATAATTGTAAACATGTGCATTTCTTCTGTAATCTCTACTGGCAACATCTAATTCCAGCGCCAAATTCATAGTTTCCCTGGAACATATTTGTGGCCAGTCTGCTGAATGCGTACATTCCTCAGCTGTTGGCCTCCTTGGAAAATTTTTCATATCTCATCATTTAGGAAAATGTTATTAGACATAAAATAGTACTTTTATTCTAAAATTATGCTGTAGGTACTCTACTGACAAAAATGGGAAAAAAGAGGAAAATCAGCAGATGGTTTTGAAGTAATTTATTATAAATTATGTGAGGAGCTGAGTAGGGAAAGGGTGTTATCTTATGACTCATAATGATTAATTCTGCACACTGAGTAAAATGCAAAACGAAGCTAAGCTTCAAAGACAATATACATCACACTTCCAACTGCCTCCAAAAAGAGATTGTACTTCAGCCTTGAGTGCCTTGCCACTTGTCTTATTACTCGCACCCTATCAAGTCTCCACCAGGGCTTACTGCAGCATCCAAATATTCCTGAGTTGCTGAATAGTGTTGGAAGAAGTCACTAGATCAGCTGTAAATTCATACAATGGCCCTCACTCTTGCATGGCAATCCTTCCATCAGCAAGCCTCTCTGCTAGGTTCTTTCTAATAAAGAGTGTTCCCAAATATTCTGCTCTATGCTCCTCAACCATCCATCTCTCTCAGAAGAGGATCTTATCTCCCATTTTACTGAGAAAATGACTATTTTCCATAACTCTTATCATCTCCCTTACACTCCCTTCTCAAAATCTTTCTTATGTTATTACCTATGCTTATCACTTTTGCTTCTGCTGGGGAAAGGTGTTCTTTTTCTTTGCCAGGGTTAATTCCTCTATTTCTGTCTTGTTCTTCTTTCTAATAATTTCCAGGAGGCTGCCTAGAGGGAAGACTATTTCTCTTTTCTCTCATCTTAAATCTTCCTATCTACCGGCTCTTTTCCCACTGTCTACAAACATATTCTGGGTTTCCCTTATCCTTAAAGAAAAATGTCTTATGACTCTTACATCTACACATGATATGTTTGGGTTTGAATCTAAGATTTGCCACTTACTACCTGCATGACCTTGGGCCAAGTCTCTTATCCTCCTTCAGCATGAATTTTCTCATCATAAAATGATGGGGTTGGACTAGGTGACCTTTGAAGTCCTTTCCAGCTCTAGATCCATGATTTTATAATCCTCCCTTTCATTACTAAACCCTTTGAAGGAGTAGTCTATACTCACTGCTTAATTTCCTCCCCATCCATTCACTCTTCCACCCTTTGCTATCTATGCTATGCCTAGCACAGCACTTAACACACAGTAGACACTTAAACTGAAGTTACATTGTGGAACTGGTGCTAACTATGGATGTGTGCCTGTTCACGGGTGAAGGGAATGGAGGAGGAGGGATTCTGGAGGTGGATTTAGAGTCTGAACCCTGGCCCTGCTTCTTGCTATGTCAATAACCCTGGGAAAATTATTTAATTTCTCTAGACCTCAGTCATCTCATCTGAAAAATGGTTGGACTTGATGGCCTCTAAAGCCTTAAATCTATGGTCATTTGAATGGGAATAAAACAACATTTTTAAGAAAGCAAGGCCAAGGGAATTAGAACACATGTCTAAATCTGTTCAGGCATGCATTCTTCCTCAGTTCATACTCAGTTTTAATTTCAAGATCAAAACAGTCAACAAACTAGCAGATGTTTAGCTTTTAAAAATTTTGCCAGTCTGTATCAACTGTTTATTGGTATGTGTACCTAGCGTGTACCAACTGGGAGGAAAAGACATTGGAAAATAAATCCCTCTTAACTGTCCTATTTTCTGGTTTTAGATGATCAAAAAATGTGCCTCTATTCATTTAAAGAATCTCTATAAGGACTGAAACAATGACCTTCTTATATGGTGACTATCAATTGACTCTAGTAATATTTCATAGTTCCTTACTTTTGGAACACAGTGAGCTGCTCTTGAATTGCCAGTTAAGTCATCAGCCCTGCGTGGGTGATAGCAGGCCAGGCCAGGACACTGGGTGGCTGCAGAGTCAGGCTGATATGTAAAACTGGGAACAAGGATTCTTCTTTAGAGTAAGATTCTTAACTTTTTTTGGTATTGTAGATCCCTTTGGTAATCTGGTGAAGACCATGGACTAATTCTCAGAAGAATTTTTTAAATGCATGAAATAAAGTGTATAGAGTCACAAAGGAAAGCAATTTTGTTGAGATATAATTATTAAATTACTTTTAGAAACAAATTGATGGACTCCAGTTTAAGAACTACAGTGTGAGTCCAGAAAATAGATCTAATGGTAAATATGGAATTCAAAGATGGGATATTTCAAATAGAGTAGAAGGAAAGAAATAATTATTTATTAAGTGCCTACTATGTTCCGGGCATTATGCTAAGTACTTTATAAATATTGTTTCACTTGATCCTCATAGCAAACTTGAGAGATAGCTGCTATTGTGACCCCCATTTTGCAGTTGAAGAAACTGAGGCAGAGGTTAAGTGACTTGCCCAGGGTCATATAGCTAAAAGGTATCTGAGGTCAAATTTGAACTCAGGTTTTCCTGACTCCAGGCCCAGTTCTCTATTCACTGTTCCACCTAGCTGCCTGGAATTCAATAATAATACCAAAACAAGGTTTAGGTTCTTAGATACTCATCTAAGCAAGGGTAGGGAGAGCAATTGGCCAAAGTATAACCATACAGACAGATGGTAGATATGGCGGAGGTACTTCTATAGGTTTGAGGAGGTGGAGTCTCTACATGTATGCTCAGAGGCCAAAACATGGCCTTTGGGTGGTCCTATAGAATCAACAAGAAAATCCATCCACTGAGAAATAGAAGTACAAGATAGGAAAGCCCAACTTCTGAGAGACTGATCAGCAGAGGATTGACATCAAGACTATTCCCCTGGCTGAGCTATTGAGCTTCCAAATTAGGACTCTTTGGATTGATCCCTGTTCCTGGAGGAGACCAGGGCTAGAAGAACACTAGTCTGGATATCAAGCATGCCACTAACATTTAAATTTGAAGTGTAGTCCTGGAGCATAAAAGGACAACAGCTGGTGCTTTGCAAGAGAAGAACAGTTTCATGATTGGGTAACTAATATACCTTGTGCCCATTTTTAACCAATAACAAAGAAAAATATGTAAATTTAATAAGGGGAGGTATGATACCTTTGTATCGCCTTCCAATATCAAGCATAGTGATTTGTACTAAGTATGCCCTTAAAAATGATTTCCAAGACACTGATGGGGGGAAAATAATGTGTGTGGTTGGAGTTGGAGAGATAGTGTCTTTTTCTAGATAATTTATTTAAATTGCCTTAGGAGCCCAGATGGGCAGCTAGGTGGCACAGTAGATAGAGCACTGGGCTTGGAATCAGACAGACTCAGCTTCATGAGTTCAAATCTGACCTCAGATATACCAGCTGTATAACCCTGAGCAAATAACTTAACACTGTTTGACTCAGTTCCTCATCTATAAAATGAGCTCGAGAAGGAAATGGCAAATCAAGAAAATCCCAAATGGGGTCATAAAGAGTCAGACACAATTAAAATAGCTGAGCAAGAACAAAAGGAGCCTGGGAAGACAAAGTTGAGGTAGAGTGGGGGAGATATTATTTTATGACTGTGATGGCTAAAAGTACTGGGTAAAATACAAAATGAAATAAAACTCCAAACCATGCATCCATAAGCCATTGTCATATCAATTCACTCAAAGCTACCAAGATGTCTTCTGCTCATTAGGGAATATGAGTTGAATTGTCTTTGAAGTAGTAGCCCACACTTCATCTCTATATAAATTCTTAAGTCTCATACACAGCTGAGTGAGGAATGTTATTTGTTATACTCAAGGTTCCAAATAAAAAGAAGTGAAAATGAAATTGGGAATAGATATCTCAAACCAAAAGATAGCATGAATTTGCAGCAATCATCTGCATAGATAGGAAAGATTAGTGCCTCAATTGCTTTCCAATTTAAAGATTACAGTCACCTAGAATGAAACCATGGCAAACAATAATTATTAGAAGCTTTCCTAGCTGCTACTAACGCAGCTATATTATGACATATATTAAGATATAGTTTCCAGGGCTTATGGATAATTTGCCAACTCCTTCTATTTAGTATGTTGTATTATTGTACACTTGAAATCTAACTTCAGAGTCATTGAAGTGCTTAAAGTGAAGGTAGAAAAGAGTACTGAAGAGATCAAAGAAAGGAAAAGCAGCTGGCTTGTACTAAGTATAAATAGTCAATGGTGATTGAGTTGGGGGCTTTGAGGGAACAGTACAGAAGGTGTCTGAAAGGCGGGGACGATAGCAAAGGCATGGAAAAAAAATCTCAGGCCTTACTAATGCTGAGAAAAGGTGATGGAGAGAATATTAGTAATTAATTACCTACATGTCTATTCTCTTATCTATACAAAGTCTATGTGAGTCATCTAAACACACATTGAGGGCATCCTTGATTTGGTTATTCAGAGAACAAGTAGGCCTTTGTGAACAATATTCAATGATGGATAGATCACGTCTTTACAATCTCACAGGAAAGATGCAGAAATGATTGTTCTTATTGTTTGTTGATTACAAAAACCCATTTAATTTGGTCCAACAGAATGATTCCTTGTAGGCTCTTTTCCAACAAGGTGTCTCCCATGCATACATCAAGATCATTCAGGATTCCTTAGAAAATCTCACAACAGAAACAATCCTGGTCAATGACCCTTGAAAATAAATATCACATTAGACATAAAGCAGGGAGATCTATATTTACCAAAGGTATTCACCTATGTAATGGAGGAGATATAGTATAAAATCCAGGTTGTAAAGGGATTCCCTGTGAATGGTGAGTTGTTCCAGATCCTCCTATTTGTGGATGGTACTGTACTAGTTTCATTGAGTCCTGGGACATTGGTGAGTTTCATAGAAGAGAACTTTAACCCCCCAAAGGAGCCTGACCTATCTATTCAAATAGGAAAGATAGAGAGGATAAAGAATAGCTCACATGTCAATATATTTGAATAGACACTCTATAGAATTTGTCCAACAGTGTATCTGGGGTACAAAGTACAGGTAGACAATAAGCTAAGACCAAAGTTGAAAAGAAGGAGAATTTGTTGGCTTGTTTTCAGGACTTTGTAAGGCTCTTTTATTAACTCATAGCTTCCCATGAAAGCAAAAGCCTCTTTTTCCCACACTAATATTTCATTGGTGTTGCTATGGAGCATCAAGAAGTGAATATTACTGCCTCCAAACAACTGGAGATGAGTATCACATAGAGATCGATGCAAAATATAAACAATGAGGAATTCTGAAAAACAGGAGCAAAAGATGCCATCAAGGAGTTTTATGATAGGAGGAAAAGATGGAATAGGTATGGGACAACAGGGAGGGACAACAGATGGCTCATCAGAGTAATTCATTGGTGCTCACCTAATGTCAGGAGAAAGCCAGGAAGGACTTCACATTGTTGGGTGGACCCCCTATGGTAAATTTTTAGAATAGGGACAGGAGTCTCAGTATGGGCAAGCATGAATGGCTTGCGATCTGAATCACTGGAGGGACTCCTGAATGTATGAAGTTACAGATCCACTTGGTTATTTGAGTAGTCTTGAATGTGTACTCCTTCCCCCACATAATATTTTAGAGACCTAAAATCCTCAGAACCACATGGAAGAATGAAATTCACAGTTTGAAAATTAATGATTGTGTCTCATCACCTTGCCATCATAAGCCTTATTAGTAAGTAATGAAATTGCCTCATTTGAATTTTATCCTATTCCTGGTGCTAAGAAACACTCAGATGACTTAAAGACAAGTTATGGGAGAGAAGAGAAGAAAAAACAAATGGCCTGAAGATACCAAAGCTCAGTGATTAATTCTTGGATAATCGAAAAGTGACTATGAATGTGTAAATACTTAAAAAGTATGAAGTCCTTAACAAGTCTAAGTTGGTACTATTATTTAGTATTACCATCAGGCAATTCAGAATGAGACTATAGTAATTAGAAGAGAACTCAGCAGCCATCTAGTCCTAACCATATCTGAAAAAAAAAATTATGTACATTACCCTTAAAACACGGTCATCCCACCTTTTTCTTGAAGACTTTCAATGAAAGGGAAGGCACTAATTCTCAAAGTAGCCCATTCAGTGTTTTTAAAATTATCTTTTACTATTAGAACATTTTCCCCCCTTATGCCCATTTTGCCTTTTTACAACTCCTACCCATCACTCCTCATTCAGTTCTCTGGAGTTAAACAGAAAAGTCTCTTCTTTCCCCAGGACAGCCTACTCGAAGACCACTATCACATCCTCCCTAAATCTTCTTTTTTCCAGGTTAAATATCCCCAGTTCTTTCAGTTGAAACCCAAACTCTTGCCTATGTTTAGGGCTATATAGGTTTTTGATTATTAGCCAGTTAAAATGAAAAGTTTATAGCTGGCAGTAAATTTTTAAAAATGAACAAAAATCATAGAGTATTTTACTCTCTAGAAGATTCTCTTTTAATTCTGACCACAATCTACTCCAACAACTTCTCTTTTTACCCTTCTGTCTAGCTAACAGTACATCTCTCCAAGAGTCTCCAATTTATAGTAATCTTGTATTTGACAAATGTAAAGACTTGGGATTGTGGGATAAGAATTCAATATTTGGTAAAAAAAAAATTATTGGGAGAACTAGAAAGCAGTATGGCAGAAATTGGGCATAGCCTAATATCTTATACCATTTACCAAGATAAAGTTCTGATGACTTCCTATTCTACCTGTCTTTGAAGGCTCATAGGATCACAGCATCATATAGCTAAGGTTGTAACAGACCTTAAAGCTCACCTAGTCCAACCCACTCATTTTACAAATGAGACCCAAATAAGGTTAAGTATTATTCAAAGTAATATAGGTAGTATCAGTGGTAGAATTTAAAATCAGGTCATTGGACTCCAAATTCAATTTTGTTAACCCAAGTGGGAGACAAAGAGAAGTAATGAGAAAAAATTAAGAGATAAAGGATGAATATCTTACCAAAAGTCACAAAATCTCCAAGGTAGAAGAAAACTTGAGATTCCTCTACAGGAGAGCTTCTTAACCTAGAGGGGTGTGGGTCTATGAATTTGCTTTTTAAAAATAGTTTGACAATTGTATTTCAATGTAATTGCTTTCTGTTGTTATCCTATATGTTTTATTTTATGCATTTAAAATATTATTCTGAGTCCAAAGGCTTCACCAGACTGCCAAACAAAAAAGGTTAAAAACCTCTGTTCTAGACCAGCCCATACTCATGAGAAATTCCTTTCTTCACATCCTAACAAGGAGTCATTCAGCCTCTTCTAGAAGGATTTAGTGATGAGGAATACTAAAAATATTCCATTTTTTGAAAATTCTAGTGGTTAGGAAGTTTTTCTGCCCTCTGGAATGGACCAAATGGAACAAGTAAAGTCTTCCTTCTAGTTGACAGGCTTTCATGTAGTCAAAGAGGGCGATTTTGTTCCCTCTCACACCCTATGCCCCTGTAGTTTCCTATTCTCCAGGTTGAACATCTCTAGTTCCTTCTATCCATATTCATGACATGTTTTCCTATGCCCTCACAATCCTGTTTTCTCTATTCTAGATGTGGCAGGTTTTTTTTATCTTAACCCACAATTTCATTGGTTCAGAAACTTCTAGTAAGGAAACTTCTTCTACCAATGCAGATTGGCATCTGTTCTGCAATTTATAATCTTAGAGAGTTGCCTGGGGACACAGAGAATTGCACTTTATATCAGTTAAATTAAATTTGATTAGATTAGTCCCATTCTTCTAAGTGTATCAGGAACATTTTGGATCCTGATTCTGCCATCCAAGATGATAGCTAACTCAGCCAGAAAATTGGATAAGTTTGCCACCTATGCAGTCATTGATAAGGAAAAACAAAAACAAAAACAAAAAAGGAACAGTGCTAATCTAAAAGACAGAATAAAGCAGCACACTAGACTTTCTCTCTAGGTTAATATCGTTCCGTTAATCACCACTCTTTAATTGTTTGACCAATTCTAAATCTGCCTATTGAATTCTCAAACCTGTATCTCCCCATTATCCAGAAGGATTTTATGAGGGCAGCTTGATACAGTGACAAGAGTACTCACTCTCTCCAGAATCAGAAGGCCTGGATTCCAACCTCATGTCTGATTATTGCTAGCTAACCATGGGGCAAGTCACTTAATCTTCCTAGGCTTCAGTTTCCATATAAATGGGATTAACTAGATGGCCTCCTAGTTCCCTTTCAGCTCTTAGATATAAAGATAAATATCAAATTCTCAGCTAAATCCTGAATAAGTATATTAGTAGCATTCCCTTATCTATCAGTTTAGTAGTCCTATGGAAAAAGCAAAAAAAGGATGGTCTGACAAGTTTTTGGTTCTTAGTGGTCATCGTCATAGTCATCATCATCATCATTTATCTGGTGCCTACTATGTACTAAGCACTGTGTGAAGATGGTCTAATTTCTGTTAAATTGCTTTCCAGTTTTCCCAATTTCTTTCTTTCCTAATGATGTTTATATGCATTTAAAAATAATCCAAATTGTATCCACGTTGGCCTCTTTAGACAATTTCTCCTTTTTCTTCTTCTTTAGGATGATTTATGTTTATGTCACAAAACATCCCTGTTCAGCAGATTTGCCCTGTATAATCTCAGGGTATGTGACCCCAGTTTTCATTTTCTTGAACTGTTTGAGATCCACTCTCTAAAAAGTCTAGAGTGTGTATCAACTAACCCCAGTCCCAGCTTGTTTTCCATTGATCAAGCGCTCCAGGAAGGCATGGTCACTTCCTTCCAAAGTTCCCGTCATCTCTACTTTAGCAGTCAATTCTTCTTTAGTGGTAAGAATTAGGTCTAGAACAGCACTTCCATTTGTTGCTCCTTCTGTGTTTAGAAAAAGGGAAATTATTATTAAGACAAACCAAGCATTTGTCTGCTGCTCTGCTTTTGGCAGGACTTCAATTAGAGAAACATAAGCTCCTACTATGTGTAAAGCCCTGTGATAAGCACTAAGGATACAACTACAAATACAAAGAGAATTGTAGCAGATAATCCGGATAGCTGAATTTCTCCATCACTGTAAAATCTTACTTCTTTGTCAGCTTTGTTATCTATCTCTGGGAGTCACCATTCCTTTCCTAGAATCAGAACTGAGACTGTTTATATCACTGGTAAACAATCTTTGAAGTAAATTCTAAAACAGGCCTTCTGAAAGTGTTTTGAGCAATGGTCGCAACACTGGAATAAATGCATTATCTACTAGTGAGAACACTTTCCAAGATAACACTTTTCTGAATGTTGAAATTCTTGTATGTTTGTTCTGTTCATTCATTGCCAATATGTAATAATCCTTAAAAGTTCTTTTAAGTGACTGAATGAGTAAAAGATATTGTTCTTGAAATAGTTAAAATCTACTGTTATAGAGGGAAACTCATGGACTTCTGGCTGATATGGGAACACTTGACTTTATGAAATTACGATCAAATATGCTTAGCCAGAAAACTTTGAGAATTATTTGACTTTATTGTTGTTGTTTTAACATTGTGAAATAGCAATGACTGAGTGATCTGCCCTTCATCCCATCCCTTTGAGTCTTCTCCAGCATATTTTCTACTCGATCGTTTTCTCCCTATGTTTCTTTGTGTCTGTCCCTCTCATAGCCCCCCCACCCCCCAACCTCTCCCTAACTACTGGCTTCTTCCCCTACTGTTTTCAAATATGCTCAAGTCTCCTACATCCTTAAATGACCTTCACTAGATGTAGTATTAATGTGATGGAAGATCTTCCCCATCCATTCAATAGGCCTCAGGTGGGCTAGGTGGGAAAGCTTGATTATATATTTGTTTGTAAGTAGGCCTAAAGCCCCTACTTACTAGGTGCTAAACCAATGTGGGCATGAAACCCTCAGGGCCCTAAGGGGAGTTGCTAAGACCAGAACCAATGGTATGTGCACTGAATTCAGCCAGTCAGAGACCTGAGTTCTAGCCAATCAGATTCTAGCCAGGACTGTATAAACAGAGCAGAATTAAAGAGGAGAAGAGAATTAAAGAGCAACAAAACTGAGAGCGGCAGAACTGAGAGAAAGACACTGAGGCAGCAGACATCAAGAGGGAGCTAAAGAACAGACATTGAGAGAACCAGCATTGGCAGAGCTGCAAAAGAGAGTGCTGAGAGGGGAGTTAAGATTCCTGAGTCATTGTTTACAGGAAGGCCCTAGCAGCGGGGAAGGTTACAGGATGACTTGGCTCCTTGCTATAATACTGTGTTATAATTTCTTTGTTACTACATTGAGGTGGGCTTACTGGTTTTGAAATATAATTGTTACTATATTGAATTGGGGGTATTGGTTCTTGGATTTGATCCTCTTGAGTCTAAATAAATGTTATACTTCCTCTGCCTTCTACATAGAGAGTTTTTCAAACTTTGTGATTCTGAATCATTCAGGCATGTTCATGGCTTTTCCTCAAGGTCATGAATCTTGCCTTACTGATATACTAGATCCAGTCATCATTAAAAAAAAGCTATCCACATTTATTTTCTCCAATTTGTCGTCTCTCACTAACTCAACTGTTTGCAATGGTCTTATCATTGAACTAAAACTATCTTCCATGTTATAGATGATCCCTCAATTGCCAAATATGATCTTCTCTTAGTCCTCATTGTTCTCAATTTATCTGCGACATTTAATGGCGATGAATACCATCTCCTCTTGGATATACCCTCCTCTCTGGACTTTTGTAATAATACTGTGTCCCGCTTCTCCTTCTGCCTGTCTCACTGCTCTTTCTTAGACTTCTTTATTGGCTCATCATCTGTATCACAGCACCTAATTATCAGTGTTCCCCAAAGCTCTATCCTGGGTTCTTTGCTCTTCTCTCTTATACTCTCTCTCTCTTGGCAATCTGAGATCCTATGGGTTTAGTTATCTCCATGGAGATAATTCATCTATCTATCTATCTATCTATCTATCTATCTATCATCTATCTATCTATCATTTATCTATCATCTATCTATCTACCTACCTACCTACCTATCTATCTCTCTATCATATCTCTCTCTGTCTCTCTCTCTCTCTATCTTTTTCAGCCCCAGGATTTCCTCTGGAGCTTTAGTCCTATAACATCAATTGCTTATGGGACATTTCAAATTGAGTGTTGCAGAGACACTCCAAGCTCAATATAGCAAAACCAGAAGGGATTCAATTCCACCCTCCCTCAACTCATCTCTCTTCTGAACTTCCTTATTTCTGTTGAGGGTACCATTATTCTTTCAATTTCAATGTTCATAATCTCAATGCTATGCTTGACTCCTTCTCACTTTCCTTCAGCACGCACATAACCAATCAGTTACCAAATCTTGTCATTTCTTCCTCCAGAACATTTTTCCCATCTGACCCCTTCTCTACTCACAGAGCTAACACCTTAGCTCAAGTCCTCATCGTGTCTCACCTACTTTATCACAATGGCCTTCTAATGGGTCTTCTTGCCTCAAGGCTCTCACCAAACAAATCCATCCTCCACTTAGTTTCCAAAGTCATTTTCCTTAAGCCCAGATACTACCACGTCATTCTCTTACTCATTAAACTCCAGTGGCTCTGTATTGCCTCTAGGAAAATATATAAACTCCTCTGTTTATTTTTAAAGCCCTTCAAACCTTCCCACAACCTATCTTTCCAATCTGACTCTCTTTGCTTCACTCTGCAATATCACTAACCTGGACTTCTCTTGTTCATGAGTCATAATTCTCCATCTCCCTTCCATGCCTTTGCACCAGCTATTCCACATTCCCAGAGCGTTCTCTCTCCCTTCATTTGCATATAATCTCTCTCTTCCTTCAAGACACAACAATAACACCACCTTGTATGAGAAACATTTTTTATTACTCCCAATTATTAGTGACCATTCATCCAATCTATTTTACATCTACAAATTTTATTTATTCTTTATATTCTAAAATATGTAATTATAGTCTCCTCTGCTATAATGTGGGCTCCTTGTTAATAAAAATTATTTCATTCATTGTATTTGTGTCCCCAGTGCCTGGCACATAGAGGGTGCTTAATAAATGTTTGTTGATTATCTCCCTATTTATCACCTAGATTCCTATATCATTGCAGTGTCACTCAAAAGTCTTATTTTTATTTTAAAAAACAGATTTTATTAAGTTCTAGGATGTAACTAGTAGAATCAACTTAATATTCAGTAATCCTCCCATCCCCCCAGGAGAATAAAGATTTGATTCATAAAGTGACCCCAAAGGAATCTTTTCCATCAACCATGCTTTAAGCCTGTAAACAGAAAGGCACAGAGAAAAGAAACTACATGGGAAAATGTGACTGTTCAATACTCCCCTAAAAGGATGGACTTTGACCACAAATGAAGGCTACAATGCTGCTGATGACTGAAGTCTTTTAGATTCCTAGTGTGAAGTCTCTGCTACTCCCAGCTTTCCCACTTCAATTAAACAAGAAAGCCTCATTAACCATAGCTTGCATTCCATGATCGTGGACTTGTGTGGTGAGAGACACTGGATTAAAAATGAACCCTTGCCAAGCATGGTGGTGCACAACTATAATCCTAGTTACCAGGAAGAGTAAAGGTGGCAGGAGTTCTGAGCTACAGGAGGACATGCTGATCAGCTCTCTGCACTAAAGGGTCAACCAAGTTGTCTAAGGAGTGGTGAAGTAACCCAGGTTGGGAAAGAAGTTTGGCAAAGCTACTGTCTTAATCAATAGTAAGACTGAGGCTGTGACTAAGCCCTGCATTTCCAGCCTGGGAAAGATGAGGAGACCCATTCCTTAAAGAAACAAAACAAAACAGGGAGAGAGTCAGAGATAGATAGAAACACAGAGAGGCAGAGAGGGAGAAAGAAAGAAAGAAAGAAAGAGAAAGAAAGAAAGAAAGAAAGAAAGAAAGACAGACAGACAGACAGACAGAAAGAAAGAAAGAAAGAAAGAAAGAAAGAAAGAAAGAAAAGAAAGAAAGAGGAAGGAAGGAAGGAAGGAAGGAAGGAAGGAAGGAAGGAAGGAAGAAAAGAAAGAAAGAGGAAGGAAGGAAGGAAGGAAGGAAGGAAGGAAGAAAGAAAGGGAGGGAGGGAGGGGAAGAAAGAAAGGGAAAGGAAGGAGGAAGGAAGGAAGGAAGAAACAAGAAAAGAAAAGAATTTTTGAATATCTATACTTTTGTTAGGGAAGAAAAATCTTTCAGATACAGAATTGAATACTCCTTGTCACATTTCTTGTTCTCCTCTGCCTTACAAGTGGGCTAAAGTAGATACTGGGTTATTTTCTTGGCTCCTGGGCTGTTGTACATTTTCTGGCTACCAAAAAGTAGAAAAACTTTTCAATTTTCCATCTTCTTAATGTGATGTCAGACTTTCTGCCCACTTGTTTTTCATATCCCCTTTCCTTCTTTAGCTGCCCTCTCTGGACAGTAACTCACTGTTAACCACAATGGGACATTTCAGAGAGAATCCACCACCAGCCAGACATACCTTCTTGTCTGATTCCAAACTTCAAAATAGAAACAGGAAAAAAAGTGTACCCCAGATGTCACATCTTGACCAGGTCTGTAGCACAGGGACAACTGCATACTTATGGAGTTAACAACTTTAAAGGGTACATTTACTTGGTTGGATATCTGAAATGCAGAGAAATAAAATACACTAATTTTGCTAGTACTGAGAGCTGTCAGAATTTGCATAGTAGGTATGCCCATCTCAAGTTCTATAGGCAATCAAATTGTGATTGTGCTTCTTCTTCTTCCCATCTCCCAACCTTCCTGACAGTTTATAAAGCATAATTGCTGGATCCTGAAAGCACTGACATGATGCTAATCACTAACTTTGTGTTCAATCATTTTAGAAGAGAAGGAATTCAATTTGTGTTGTCTTTGGTTTGTCCAAGGTTGTTGTGTGGGCTTAATATAGGAGTGCCATATATGGCTGAGAAGCAGTGGGGCATAGTGGGTAAAAAAAAAAAATCAGCCTTGAAGTCAGAAATACCTGCATTCAAATCCTATCTTTGTTGTATGCTATTTCCGCGACCATAGGAAAAGCACGTAACCTCTCAGTGCCTTAAGCAGCTTTTTTTTTGTATTACAAATTTATTTTATTTTCAATTCTTGGAACAAAACAAGCATTTCCATAACACTGTAGAAGAAAAAAATTGAGCCAGTAAAGGAGGCTAAGAAAGAACAGTGAGACATAAAATTTCAAATCTACCATGTACAACTTGCTATTCCCTCCAACTATATGACAACGTTATCATGTATATTTCTTTTTTTTTCCTTTTTGTCTTCCTTCCACTACACTCCTTCTGCCCTAGAGGTGGCTACCATTTCACACAAATCGGTATATATGCAAAATTATTCTATAAATGTTTCTATTTATCAGTTCTTTCTTTGGTTGCAGATAGCATCTTTCTTCATATGTCCTTTTTTAAAAAAATATGCATTTATAAAAGTCAAAATGACAGTCACTCAAAGTTGTTCTTTTTTTATTCTATACATACTTCTCTTTATTAGTTCATTCTCTGGAAACAGATAGCATTTTTCTTCATATATCCTTTATAGCTAATTTGGGTGTTTTTAATAGTTAAAATAACTTATTCACTCAAAGTCATTCTTCAAACAATATTGTTGTTACTGTATATGATGTTCTCTTGGTTCTGCTTATTTTTCTCTCCATTATTTTCACAAGCCTTTCCATGTTTTTCTAAGATCATTGAACTCTTCGTTTCTTATAGCACAGTAGCATTCCATCACATGCATGTACCACAACCTGGTCAGCCATTTTGTAAGTGATGAGCATCCCTGCAATGTCCAGTTCTTTGCCACCACAAAGAGAGTTAGAGATCCTTTTTCGTTCAAAAGGACAGAATCTCAGAATAGCTATATGATTTGCCTAAGCCATAGCCTCTTTGAACTGCAAGCACCTCATCTGTAAAATGGGAATAATTTCTACACTCTCAAATCCAGGGACCTGATGTTTATTCCATATCTAGGAGAAATCACAGGAAAATCATGGGATAAAATATTTTAACGAGCAAAAGTCCAAGTTGAAATCCGAAATTATATATCTTGAAATGCTGAGCCTGATCATCACTGAGAGAAGACGGATTTTAACAGACATTTCTTAAGGTCTTGGCTGGAGAATAACTTAAGATTAGCAGTATTCCCGGTCTCAAGGAACCAAAATGACGAAGTTTGGTGTTGAGGGGTGCTCGAGACCCCAAAACAACGACATGCTGGGTCCTGCTGAATGAATTCGACTCAAGCCTTCTCAGCCAAGAAAAAAGACAAAGTTTATCAAGGGTTTGCCACATTGGGTGGACTCTTAAGGAGCCTGAGCATTTGTGACGCTAATGCCAGCGGGCCAGATCAATCTGAACTGAGCTGGATTGAATCTGAGCCTAACCTCGTTCTTAAAACAATATTGCTGTTACTGTATACAATACTCTTTTGGAGAACTTCACTCTTCATCATTTCATTCAAGTCTTTCTATGCCTTTCTAAGATCATTGAGCTCATCATTTCTTATAGCACAGTAGTAATCTATCACAACCATACATCACAACTTGTTCAGCCATTCCACAATTGATGGGGATCCCTGCAATTTCCAGGATTTTTTTGCCACCACAAAGAGAGCTACTATAAACATCCCATTCACATTCAAAGTTATAATTACTATTTGTGAATTTCCCTCCATCTTATTGTTAATCATTATTTTCTTTCTCAGCCTCTCTTTTTACCCTATTCTTGTTACCTTATCTTCTCTCCCCACCCTCCACTTTACCCACCCCTCCAAGAGTCCCCTACTCCTCCAATCTCAATCTAAACACCTCTCCAAAAGTCCCCCAACCTCTTCCCTTACCCTCCCAAATCCCAATCTACAGGCCCCTGTAAAAGTCCCTCCCCTACCTGTTCTTCAGTTTTCTCACCTCTCTACACATCCAGAAGACTTGTACATCCTTCCAAATATACATGTTGCCCTCGGCAACTTTAAGTAAAGTTACATCCCTTCATTAGTGGAAGGTTTTTCCACACTGGGAGGTCTCTATATGATTAAAATCACAGATCTGAAGCACATGTGTACATACGTGCATAACTTGAAGTCTTAAGGTCTTGGGGTCACACACATTCTGTCAGACGTAAGATCTGAACCTAGACCTTTTTGTCTTTGAAGCTAGGTCTCAATCCTTTATGTCATGATGACTCTTGCTAAATCTTCAGTGACATAATGTATGGGCAATGTGGTTTAGTGGAAAGAATATTAGATTGGGAGTCAGATAGACCCTGGTTTGAGATCTACCTCTGTCACTAACTAGCTATAGGGCACTGAGAAAAATCACTTAACCCTGTCTAATGCTGTTTCTTCAGCTGTGAAAAGATGATATTCATTTATTACCACACAAAGTTATTGCTGGAAAGAAATGAGAACTTATATATGTATGTACATGTGTACATATCTATTTATCTATATCTATATATGCTTTTGCAGATAGATAGATGATAGATAGATAGATAGATAGATAGATAGATAGATAGACACACAAATGGATAAAAAGTATAAGCAGTGTTGTGCTACGCCTACAAATTTATAGCTATTATTTTGAATCAGCCGGAAATTTTTGACTGTGAATAGTATTATCCCCTAAGAGTATTTAGTTACTTTTTAGTTAATTTATTTAGTTAATTTTAAGATATTCTTAGCAATGATAATAATGGAAAGTATAACAAACTGGGAGTGCAAGTAGAGGAACGCTAGTCATAGTTTTGCTAATCAAAAGCTGTGTAATTTTGGGCTAGTCAGTTATAACCTCTGTGGGCCTCAGTTTCCACATTTAAAAAATGTGTGCATGTAGGGGGAAGGATTGGAGGCGAAAAGGCATTATGTGATCAGTACCTTCCAGTTTAAAGATTTTAAAATTCTATGACTTTGTAAGCAAGTTCAAAATGCATTTGTTTCATGACAATAGGCTAATCATTGGTTCTCCATGTAGTTAAATGCCATTTGGGTAAATAGCTCCAAATTTTTAGAAACCAGGGCTTAATATAAAAATCTTTTCTCTCACTTTGTATAGTAGCCGTAAAATAGTTAAGACATTGCACCTCAGTAAATAGTGCTGAAGAATTAGGGTGAGGCGTATAATATAAAAACCTCCTTCAAATGGATCACAACTAACCAGTGAAACAGAATCAGTCACTCCACATTCTGCTTCATTTTCAGGAGAAAAGAGACAAATCATAACAAACTAAGATGATGGCAGAGATTTAATAAAAAGCTAAACTCCCATGGGATATCCTGGACACATTCAGCTCAATCTCTTACGAATTCTACATCTGCAGTGCTGTACAGTAAGAATTTATGTCCAGAGCGATGGCCCCGAGGCACTGTGAGATCCTCAATAGGAAAGTCAAGAGTCAATTATGTTCAATAGACTATACTTATTAAGGCAGGGAAGCAGACCAATGCATTTTGTAAAGATTTTCAATAGCCATGGTTGAAATGAAAAGGATTTTCTGCTCAGCCCTCAGTGAGTTTGGAAATGAAGCTAGCAAGAACCCTCAAATCCTCTGTGTACCAGTTAATCAGTTTGTTTTTTTTTTTTTTTTGGTATTTTTTTCCCTTTTGCTCTACAATTAAATACAGAACTCTTATCTTTTTTTTAAGAAGCACTGACACACTTTCCTTTTATTTCTCTCAAGGAGTCAAGTCTGGGTCAGGACAAGTCTTTTTCCCAGGTCTATCAAAATCTTTTCTCTGAGAACTGCTCTTCTTCATAAGATGTGGGATTTTAATGCAATGAAACCAAAAGTTTCTTAAATAGGCTTACTTGAATGCATGTATTCAAATGAAAGCTGCCCTTTGCAAAGCAGTTGCCTTGGGAGCAGTCAATGAAATCCAGGAGTATTGGCATTGCTCAAACCTTTTTTGCAAGTCTACTTGGAACCATCTGTTGGCTCTTTTCTTTATTTTTTAAAAAAGTATTTCATCCTCCCAGGAAAGTAGATTTTTTTTTCAAATAACCAAAAGCTGTTGACAGTCTTGTGAATCAAGTAAATGATCACCCTGGGTAATACTTTGAGGTAAAAACACACTAACAGTAACAAATTATGACTATGAAGTGACCGGATTAATTTCCTTGTATGGATTACTGTGAACGTCAGTTTTGAGTGGTGTGATAACTATGTTATCTCCCAATGTGAAGGATGGCCTTCATTTGGATGGCCAAATGTTGGTATGTTTGTTTAAAATCTTTTGTTTTTCAAAACTGGGTGTGAGACAGGACAAACCTTACATCTAGGTCCATGAAAATCTTTTCTCAGGTATGCATATATGTGTGCTTGTGGGTATATTTGTGTGTGTGTGTGTGTGTGTGTGTGAGAGAGAGAGAGAGAGAGAGAGAGAGAGAGAGAGAGAGAGAGAGAGTTGAATTGGATGGGAGGAAACTATTTTTTTTTACAAGATATGCAGTCATAATTTTACTAGTTTAAGAAAATACATACATATCTGCATGCATATATAATATACACACATATACATATATACACATATACATGTATGTATATGTGTTTCATTACCATCTCATTACTGAAGAATTATGTCTCATGTGTGTTTATGGGAATAAAGGAAGTCAATTTCTTCCTTTTAGTGACTAAGGGCCTTCTTATTTGCCTAGTTCAACCTTCTTTGCAAAAGTATATGTGTATTGATGTTTTATCTTTAGTGTAAACAAGTTATCTCATAAACACAGATGAGGGATTTTCGGTCATGATTTGGATAAAATAAAATATGTGACATTGATAGGGATTAGACCTATAATTTTATTGATATAAGGGACTTCCAATTGAGGAAACTCCCTAAACCAATGTAGGTTGACACCTTCTCTGCAACATATAGTTTCAGAGTGTTGCCAGAGTTCTGAATGTTTAAATGACTAGGTCATGGTCACACAGACGATCAATCAGTAAATATTTATTAAGCACCTACTATATGCCAGGCACTGTGCTAAGCTCTGGGGTTACCAAAAGAGGCAAAATACAGTCTTCACTCTCAAAAAGCTTACAATCTAATGGAGGGGCTTACAATCTAAGTTTGTGTCAGAGACGAGACTTGAACCCAGGCCTTCCTGCCTCTAAAGTCTGCTCTCGATCTGCTATGCCGTGTTGCCTCTGTGACAAACAACTCATATAAAATGAAAATGCTTCCTCAAAGTGATTCATCTTCTCAAAGGCAAATGTTTTCTTATCTAACAGGCTTATGCTTTAAGATTATGTAATGCTTCACTCCTGAAAGTGTAGGTACAAGGGTTTTCAGCAGTTTTTTTTAGGTTAAGAGGGAGGGGATGATGAAACATTTGAGTCCAGCCTGTAATTTATACTTGTCTTGCACTAGCCCCAAAAGAATGAACACCACAGTTGCAAATCAAAATATTCATAAATTTTGTTACAAAGGTCCCTTCCAAGCTGAAAAGTATTCTAAGGCTATGATTATCCATCTCCTTATGGGAGTTGTCTATTTCTGTTTTGGTCAGAGAGATGAAGTAGAAGCTTGATCTATTATACTATAGAAATAATCTTGGATTCGTAAATGTCTTTAGTTGACAACCCCAACTGATTATTAATCAGTTATCAGAAGAAAGCTTCCATTATAATGTCAAACTGATAATCTTTATGAACATAGCTAATGGAATATGATATAAATAGGAAAATTGATGCTTCAACTTTTGGACTCCAGTAATTATCATGCTATTGTAATTAACATCTACTCAGCTGTGTTAGATTCTGCAAGGAATGATAAAAGATAGTCCTTACCCTCAAAGATCTTATGTGCTTAGTATTTCTTACATAAGATAAATTCTAAAAGGAGCAGAGTCAGGAGATCTAAGTGATAAGAAACTAAAAGAAAAACTTTTTGTAAGAGAAAAATAGAAGATTTGTATTATTCCCTCTTTTTCACACATCCATGTCCATTTAGCTCAGGTCCTCACTGGCAGACTCTCCTTTGCTGTTCATTTGGAGATTATTTGTTTGGAGTGAAAACTTTCTAAGATGTCTGGATAACACTGTATGAACAATTTATTCCGAGTGTGCCCTTAGTTTACAGATGATTGATTATCTCCATTGTTGCATTTGGCAGTGAGTGTCTTCATCTCAATTTATTTTGAAGTTGTAGTCTAATGCAGTGAGCATCACAACTCTGAGATTGAGGTGAAGGGGCACAAAAGCCACTTGGGACTGACTGGGCACTTCCACACCATGGGGTTATTTGGAAATCAGCAAATAGATGTGTGTGGATAAGTTTCTGAGCCAAAGAATTAGAAGTGGATAGGGAAACATTTGTTTTCATAGACTTAGGTTCAGTTTCAGTACTTGGAGCCATTCTCATATGCAAATTCAAGTAGTTCACATTCTTCGCCCTTTCCCCTCTGCCCTTCTATTGGTGAATCAGTAAATAATAACATTTTCTATTTACCAGTTACCTCCTAGAGATTCTGAAAGGATTAATCCAACAATGTATGAAGCTTGCTCTCTCACGAACTGGATTTAACGATCACCATGATAAACAACAGACTTAGATACTCTACCTCTCTCAAAAATTTGAAAATGGATGCTTCAAAAGAATCTAAAAAAAAGGAGGATGGCAATCATTTCACTTTTCATTTTTGCAGAATAAAGAGTTTAGAATGAAACAAGGCGTGTTTGCTCATAGAATTATCTCTGCTTGGAATACTCTCCTTCCTCTCTTTCATCTCTGCTTTATAAACATTTTATCCATTCTTCAAGGCTCAGCTCAGATTCTTGTTTCTGGGTGAATTTTTCTTAACCACTTCAGGGCATAGTGTGGTCCTTTCTCTTGTGATCATTACTGTTATTGATAACACTCATATCCCACCTACATACTCTCTTGTACTGTAGTTATTTGTGTTCAAATCTTACCTCCTTTGTTATATCATAAACACTTTGTGGGTAAGTACTGTGTATTATGACATATGGTGTACCTAGTGGTTCTTAGGATGAGGATGCACACAATATTTGTTGAGTTGAATTGAGTGGTCTCACCTCCCCTTAACATCCACTCTGTACTCATCCTGTGTGTGCTGATTTATGTATGTGTTGTCTCTCCCTTCAGAATGTAATCTCATTGAGAATTTCCTTGCTTCTTGTGTATCCCCAGGGCTTAGCACACTACTTGACTTATAGTGAGAAGTCAAAAATGTATTTATTATAAATACCCAAATTAACTACAAAAGACCTATGAAAGAAGATGCTATCTGCATCCAGAGAAAGAACTGATAAATAGGATATATAAAATGACTTTACATATGTATATATTCATGTCTAATGGTAGCCATGGGGCAGGGGGAGGGAAGAAAAGAAAGCAAGAAAAAGAAAATTACATGATAACTTCATTATATATTTAAAAGGAATAGAAAGTTATTCATAATAGTCTTGCAATTTCATGTACCATCATCTTTTTTAATTCTACTATGTTATAGAAATGCTTGCTTTATTTCATTAATGAAAAATAAAATAATAAAATGAAAAAAATAATGCTTGTTGGCTGATCGATTGCTTTGTTAGAATAAATGAAAGAAATTACTTTTAAATTATGTTAGTAGTCCCATTGAGGGGAAAGGCAAAGAAGTAGAAAACAAGGATGCTGTCCTTGGGGAACTGAAAAAAAAGAAACTGAAATACATATGAAATTACAAAAGAAACATGCAAACAATCCTGCAAACCTGGTTGAGTCCCTGCTTCTGATTGGAAAGTTTATCCCTTAACCTCCATTTGAGGAAGGTCCTTTGCCAGCCATCTTACTCCAAATCCGATTCAACCTAAGACTCTGGGAACTCCTTCTGGACTTTGCCTTCATGCAGATCCCTACTTGCCCTTCCTGCGTTATCTTCCTCCATTAAAATGCAAACTCCTTGAGGGTAGGAATTGTTTTGCTTTTTGTTTGTATTTGCATCCCAGCACTTAGCCCAGTGTCTACAACATAATAAATCTATGTATGTATCTATGTGTCTGTCTATCTATCTATCTATCTATCTATCTATCTATCTACCTATTTTCCTATCTACCTGTCTCTCTAACACACCATCATAACATCTCATAGCTACAAAATGAATTTGTGAGTTTGAAGAAAACAGAGTAGAAGTAATCAGTCTGCTGAATTCAGTCAGGGAAGACTTCCTAGAGGAGGGGGATTTTTTAAAAGATGACTGACTTGGACTAGAAGAAGGAACATGGATTTAAATGTCTTTAGACCTAGTCTTTTTGATCATGTGACCTTGTGATTGACCCTCTCTGAGCGCTAGTTTTCTCATCTGTAAAATGGAAATAAGAATACACATAGCACCTACATCACAACGCTGTTGCTGGGACAGGGAATATGTAGCCTTGTGAGAATCATAAATCGATGCACGAAAATTGGCGTTGTCGTGGTCATTGTTGTCATCACCTTTGACCGTGTGTCGTTCTTATTAGTGTTTTCACCATGATCACGATCATTATCCAGTCTATCCATCTTGTTTGGGATCCTGCCTAGTCTTGACCGGCCGATAATCCTATAGCGCTCTGGCTTCTAGCCTCGAATCATCTCACCCTTTGATCTTCCCCGTTCCCGTTCTGCTAGTCCTGAATTCTGTGTAGTATCTACTAGCCTGCTCTTGACTATTAGAAAACTGCTAGTAAGAATCAAGGGGCATCCAGGTGGCACCATAGGGCACAGAGCATAGAATCAGGAAGAGTTCAAATCTGGCCCCAGACACTTACTAGCTGTGTGACCCTGAGCAAGTCACTCAACCCTGGTTGCCTCAGTTTCCTCATCTGTCAAATGATCTGGAGAAGGAAATGGTAAACCACTCCAGGATCTTTGTCAAGAAAAACCTAAATGGGGTCATGAAGAGTCAGACATGACTGAATAATGACTGAAGAACCAAAAAGTAGGAATCATAGAACTGTGCTGATAGGTTATGAATGTATGCCATGTAAGCTTGCCTGGGGGCTTCACTGCTGTACAGAAATCCTTAAATTCATCTCTTGTGGGCTATTACATTCCTTACAACCATTTCCCATATTAGCTATTTAAATTCTTATTTTTCTCTCGAGTACTAGATTTGGAACCGCACGACCTGGGTTATACTCCCAGCTCTATTAATTACTGGGTGAGTTTAGGCCCTTGATTTTAACTTTTTATAAAATAAAGGGAATGGACTAGATAAGATCTATGATTCTATGACATCTATAATTCCTCAAGCTTCTAAGTTTATTCTTTTTACTCTCTATTTCTTTACTCTCAGCAGATAGCTTTGCTTCCTACTATACTGATAAAATTGAAGCCATCAATCTCTCTTACAACTCTTCCCTGTAAGCCCTACCAGTGTCCTCACTCATCTTTTCAACTATTTCTTTGGCTTTAGAGGAGGAGATAGCCCTTCACCTTGCCAAGGTTAACCACTCCAACTGTACCCTCTCAATGTCCTCTCACCTTCTATGGCTTTAGTTTTATCAGACACTTCCTCTAACGATATCTTCAATGTCTTCATCTCTATTGGATCCTTCTCCTCTTGCTTACAAATAGTCTCAGGTCTCTTGCATCCAAAAAGTAAAAATAGAAATTGCTATTTCCCCCAATCAGCTAATCACTCAAACTCTAGCCCAATCAATATCTTCCTCTCCATGGCCATGTTTTTCTAGAAGAGTAGTCTATACTTGTTACTACTCCTTCCTTGAGAGTTCTTCACAAAGTTAAAATTGAAATCTTTATCACTAAATCAGTGGCCTTCTCTTCCCTTGCTTTTTTGACCTTTCGGCAACATTTGACATTATGGACTACTCCCGCCTCCATTGACTTTCCTGACACTATACTTTTATGATTTCTTTCCTATCTCTTTGATTCATTTTTCTCTTTCTCCTTGTCAGACTCTTCCTCTTCCTCTCATCTCTTAAACTTGAATATCTAGTAGGGTTCTGTCTCCAGCCATCTTTTCTTCTTTTTTCTTTACCTTCTCCTTCGGTGATGTCTACTCTCTCGTGGCTTCAATTTTCATGCAGTAACAATTGTATCTCTACTTCCGCTATCCTCTAGTCTCATATTTTCAGTGTTCTGGGTGTCTCTATGTGGATATCATACCATCACCTCAGCTTTTCATCATCTCTTCCAAACCTTTCCCTCCCTTGAAGTTCTCTATTTTTATCTATTCAATCCCCATCCTTTCAGTCACACAGGCTCATAACCTTGGTATTATCTTAGGCTCTTTCATCTCTCTATTCTCTAAATCAAGGCTTTTCCAAGTCCTGTCAATTATACCTCAGTTACATATCCTCTATCTCTCCTCTCCTTTCTACTCCTCTCTCCCACCTCACTAATTCAGGCCCTTATCACTTCTTGATAGTTTATTGTAATAAGCAATGAGGTACATGAAGGAGAGACAGAAAGTAGAAGGACACAGGAGGCAGTTTGAATGAGGTAGGGAAGAATATCACCATCCTTCTCATGGAAAGGCATTGGCAGAAGACCAGAAAACCAAGGCAAGGAGAACACCATTAATAACATTGCTCTTCAGGTCACTACTCCTTCCTACAGATCTGGTCTACTGCGGTTTACCAGAAGAGCAAAGCGAGAAGAAATGAGCTTCAGACCCATACTTCTTTGGCAGCCATAGCTGCTAAAGGCTGAAAAAAAAAGAAAATTCTCACCATGAAATTCTTTAGCTCTGTCAAATAATTAAATGTCAGGAATGGATATGGTTTTATCAATCAAAATAATACCAACAATGTGTTTATGCATTGGTCTTATCTCCTCTCTATACTCTAATTAAACTGTTTTACTTTCTTTCAGGACTACTGGACCTTGTCATCTGACCTGTAGTCTTGCCATCTTCTCTGCAGCCAAACACTCCCATGTGTTCTGTTTCTTCCCTCGGAATGTAAACTCCTTGAGAACAGGGGCCATCTTGTTTTCCTATTTTATGTCTTCAGTACTGAGCATAGTGCATTGCAAATAGTAAGCATTTTTAATTTATTTGTAAGTTGTATCCTTTGTTGCGATTTCCCTCCTTACCAATCAATCCTTTATAACACCATCCAAATAATTGCCCTAATGTACTGCTCTAATGTTCATCTAATCATGGACCAGGCACTCAGAGTCCTAGAACTCTAGATTTAGGAGCTCTGGATCCTCCACTACTACCGCTGCTCCTGTTATGGAGGAGTGGGCTGAGTGGGAGTTCCCATATAGGAAGCTGAAAGGAAGGAGGAGGTGATTAATTCCTGGGTAGACAGCATAATGCACAGGCACATTTTCTCTCTTCTCCACTGTAAGGTTTCTGATTGGTGCTAATGAAAATTAAAAAGGGTAGAAAGAGCAGAAAAATTCATGACTCAGCAATTGACCCCCTTTATAGGTCAGTACAAAGGGGTGTATTCAAAAACATTTTAAATGTATTCAATATCATATTATTTATTATATTACATATTATTATATTGTCATATTTAATATTATATGATATTAATATTATATATGCTTATTATGTGATAAGAAGATGGTCATTTAGGAGTTCTACTTGACACATGGGTCTCATCATCTGGGAGCAACAGAAAGATCAAAGAAGGGATAGGACCACTTCTTGGAGAGCATGGGATGGTGATAAGGGCAAATGGAGGAAAGTATGAACAACTTTTGCTTCTGTCTTCCCTAGCAAGGATAATTATCTTCAGCCTAGAAAGGCAAGTGCCAACCTATACATCGATAGAAGAAATTTCCTTGCCTAGGAGCCAATGAAATCACAGAGTCAGTCTCTATCCTATTACCAGGGAATGCCAATGAATATATATTCAAGTTGGAGCTACAGCCAAAGCCCTCAGAGTACAGAAAGTCCACGTATTATTTAGATCTGGGACATAATAAATATCTTGAAAAAGTATCTTGAATACTGGAGAGGATAATATTTATAAAGCACTTGAAAAGTTTATCAAAAAAAAAGTTTGCGAAGCACTGTATGTATAAGTGTGTGTGTGTGTGCATATACACACATACATACACAAGCACACACATAATATTTAATTTTCCTCATTACAATCCTGAGAGATAAGTGCTATTATTATCTCCATCCATAGATGAAAAAAAATGAAACTGAGAGAGGTTAAATCATTTGGCCAGGGTGGCGCAGTGAGTAGAGCACTGGCCCCGGAGTCAAATCCAGCCTCAGACACTTGACACACTTACTAGCTGTGTGATCTTGGGCAAGTCCCTTAACCCCAATTGCCTTGCCTTCCCCCCTTGAAAAAAAATAATTTGGCCAGGATCATACATTGGAGTGATTTACACTCAGGCAGGGTTTGAATTCAAGTCTTCATGATTCTAAGTCCAGCACTCAACTCACCTAGCTAGGCCTTCTAGCTGCCCGAGAAATGTGTGCACTGTGAAATGGGAGATGGAACGATAAGGGAAGGAACTAAAGCATTTGTTAAGCACCCACTGTGTATCAGGCACTATGATAAGTGCTTTACAAATATTTTCTCATTTGATCCTTGTTTGGTAGCTATTTGGAAACCTAGATTTTTTATCTTTTTACAAGTTACATATTAACAGTCACATATAGTACTTTATATATATTATTATATCATTTGATCATGCAACAGTCTTGTGAGGTAGATACTGCAGGTGTATTTATCTCCATTTTACAGATAAGGAAACTGAGTCCAAGGGGTTGTCACTTGCTCATCATCATAGCAAGTTAGGTGTTGGAAGCGAAATTTGAACCCAAGTCACTCCTTACTCTAAATCTAGAACTCTTCCTATTATGCGGTGCCAACTCTCAAAATCAACTAGAGAGAACTCTAAATTTGCCATGGGAACAAGGATAAAAGAACCACTGAAGAATCACTGAAATCCCTAACCAACCAATATGTCATTTAAATCAAAATTTTAAAACTTTGGCTTCATTTAAGTTCCATATAGAGTTTTTTTTAAAAACATAAACACATCTCATAAGCTTATTAACAATCTAATTTAATTAAAATGTAAATCTTATAATTTCCTACGTCCCCAGAAGCAAACTGTGAGTGAATTGTTTTGCTCTCCTCCTCACCCATCCTTCACTGAAATTGCAAACTCTGAGCTGAATTTCTTTTCCGGTTATTTTCCTTTCCAGTACTCTGAAAGAGGGGCTGGTGATCAGTATACAAGGGAAAAGCTGAACAAAGGGCTCAGAGAATCTACAACTCACTGATCAATCCCCTACTGGCTTGAGAGTTATAATACCAGTGGTAAAGATCAATAACAACACATTGTTGGGGTTATATAATATGTATTGTTTTTTCCTTCTTCATAAAGGAAGCCACAGCTGTGGGAGTTAGGAAAGAGAAGCCACTAATTGAAGTGTAAGGAACAGATCCATCTTTGTTGATGACACTTAAATTTATGAGTTTGGATTTGGGAACTGCAGGGTCCAGATTGTTCCATAGCAAACCATTGCACTTTTAGAGCATGACTCAGAGAGCTGGCACATGCTGGACCGCAAATGCAGTTATTCCAAAAGTTTGCAAGAGTAACTGGCTAATATTTGCTTAAATTTTCCTCTGAAAGGTTAGAGCTTGGGTATGAATGAATGTTTTTGCATGTCCTGAAAATAGATCCTACCTGTGACCCTTGGGAACAAACAGAACTGAGATATTTAGGTTTGCAAATGTTTACAGCATCCCATAATGATGTTTGCCTATTAATCTGGACCCTCAGTGTGTGACTTCACATTACTCTTGTTCGAGTACAGCCTGGAACACAGGAGAAGGAGGAGGCATGACTTCAGGTGTTCCAAATATTCCCTCACCCCACCGCCCACACTCCTAACCAAATATTCTCCAACTTGCTGCCTAAGGCCTTTAAACAAAAAACCACAGTTTTTATTTTTGCAATTACATTTGTCTTAAAATGCAAATACTCATCCTCTTCCTCCAAGCTAGCACTTATACAAGCACATTATATGCCAGGAACTGTGCTAAATGCCTTTTACAAATATGATCTCATTTGATCCTTTCAATAACCCTATTATTATCCCCATTTTACAGGTGAGGAAACTGGCAAACAAAAGTGCTCAAGGGTCACACATTAGGACATGCCTGAGGCTAGATTTGAACTCTGGTCTTCCTGATTTCCAGGTCCAGTGCTCTATCCACTGTAACATGTTCTCATGCTGCCATCTTGGTTTTGCCCCCCACATGTAGTTGCCTCTAACAGAATAAAAACACATTCAGAAAGAGACTTAAGGGAGGAAGAGCATTAATACGTGGCAGGGGTGGGGTGTGCTGTCCAAATAGATAAAAAGGGGACAGCCAGCCCCAGAAAGTCAAGGCTAGAAATACCAAAGGAAAACATCAGAACTTCTTCTCGGATTGGCCTCAGGCCTATCTAGGTCCATTGTAATTGCACAGACCATCTTATTTCTTTGAAAACTATTATCTTGATGACAATAAAGTCAAGTGAAGTCATTAGGTTGGTTTAGATTTTTATCTTTCAATACATGACAAAAATCTTTTCATGTAGTAGTAGTAGTAGGAAAAGTGAATGACTGCTATTCTTATGATTGTCATATTCCCAAGACATAGATTCTTTCTTTCTTCTTTTTTTTTGGTAAATTTCGAGCCTAATTGTGACAATCATTCCTTATTCCATGAGGAATTTTTAAACTATACTTAAGAGCAATAGGCCTGTCAAATGCTTTTTTAATGTCAGGACATCGAATGCAAAGAAAATGGATCACAATACTTAGAGTTAAAAGACATCCTGGAAGTCATCATTTAGTCCATCTCTTTCTTGGGGAAGTAGAGCACTGTTACCATCACATGTACTGGTTATTTAGTTGATGTAATTTGCATTGATGTAATCAATATATACATCCCTATGATATATGCCATATATGGACATAAAGTTAGGAAGTTTAGAATCTCATAGAGAAACTTTCATACTGTATATGTATTAGATGGGACATAAATAAATGAAACAACTATGGGAAATTTGAGGGTCAGCTATGATTCTTTTACTGATTATTCATTCTAGCAATTATAATTACTATTCTGAATAAGTTGAGAACTGTACAGATCTTTCTCCCCCCTTCCCAATTTTCTTATGCAAGTTCTTTTGCAGGTAATTATCATATTCAACTTTTAGAAGATGTGCATATTTTAGACTTGGTAGCATCCTAGTTAAATTTCCTCTGCATGGAAAACATCTTAAAACATTTCAAAGGGATTTTAAAGTGGATAAAAAATTAAAATCAGCTCAATTGTCTGCCTCCCAGAGAGGAGAGCAGACGGTTAGAAACCTACAGCAAGCTGTCAAAAGCCTTCAAGGCTAACACAAAAGAACTCAGCATCATCTTCTACCTTGTAGAAACTTAGCCACATAGGCCTGCTTGAGAGTAAAACTGGAAAATGTGCATATTCCTACACATTTTTATGGGTATTCAGTGGCTGGTAATTTATTTCCAACAGACCTAGTTTCCTGTTCTACAGGAAAATGCAATTTTTGAAAAAAAATCATATTATGTAAAATTTGTAAATATTTTATATATACAAATATATGTGTATTTTCCATCTCATGTCTGGACTGTAAGTTCCTTCAGAGTAGAATTATTTTCTCTTTTGTCTTTGTATGCCTACCACCTGGCACACTCTATCACCTGTCTGCTCTTGGCACATAGTAGGCACTTAATAAATGTTTGTTGAATGATTGATGTCAATGATTAATCAAAATAAGGTACAAGGACAGTTAAGCACCACTTCAAGCAAAGGACTGAAATATAGATTAAGTATATGTTTCAATAGTGGGGTTGGCGCTGGGGCTTCAAGAGGATTTTTAATGACTTTTGGTGGTATATTATTGTAATGAACCCTTCTAGGTTTTCCATCACTTTGCTAATTACCAATGGAATGAAGCAGGCCTTCTGAATAGCTCATCTAATTAAACCTTGTCTATACAGTTAGAGAATCATAGAACAAAAGATGTTATCTTAGACCTGTAAGGGACTATCAAGTTCCTCTAGTCTAGCAGTTTTCAATGTGTGGTTTGGGACCCTCCCAAGACCTATTTTCATAAGAATACTAAGATGTTTTAATTTCTAATACTGTAAATATTAATAGATATATCCAGCATTATGCTGGTAAATGTTTAACAAGTGGCTCTCTAAAAAAATACACACAGCACACTTTTGAAGTTTAACATTTTCTCCCTCACTTTCTTAAAATTAGAGAGTCAACAAAATAATATATCAGATCCTGATTTGTAGCACTTTGTGATTTTTGAGGTGTGTTGAAAATGAAGCAGTTGTTTCTTACAAGCCAGTATGAGCTGGCTCCAGCACACCCCTGGATAAAATTCACATAAAGAAAACCTTTTGTGTGTGGCGAGAGGGGTGGAGTGGGGAGAAAGTCCTCAACAATTTTTAAGAGTACAAAGGGACCTTAAGAACAAAAAATTTAAGAACCACTCCTCTTGGCCAATCTCTTCATTTTGCAGATGAGAAAATGGAAGCTCAGAGTAGAATTGAATTTTCCAGCTAATTAGTAGCAGAGCACAGGCCTCACAATTCCTAATTGTGAGCTCTTTCCACTACACCCTGTTGCCTCAAGTCTTCTGGCACCACAACAAGGGCCCAAGAAGAGGGTGTTAGAATACATTTTCCTGCACCTGAGAAAATATTCTCACTCAAAGAGATAAAGACATCATCAAAGGCTCTGGAGGCAGCCATTCAGGAATTGCTTTATGTAGATGAAGTTGTACATATGAAAAATGTGAAAAGCTGATTGTAAACTATGCTGCAAAGTCTGTGAAAAGGCATGGAGAGCTAATAGTCTAAAGAGGTTTGCATCCATGTATTAGCCCCTACCAAGGCTATCTTCTCCGTAGGCTGAGATTTTCATTGTAAAATTAGAATTCAACGTCTTCATGGGATACTGTCAGCAACACATTGTCCATTGATGTATTTAATTGAAATAAGATGTATAGAACCTAACTGAGGAATAATTATGTTCTTTCAAAGTTTGGCAAGTAGAACGAAGTACGTGTTAATTAGTGGCCAAGAATAGGTGGTGGAAGAGGAAGCCAAAATCAAGAATAATGGATGATATTGGATGGGTTTCCTGGACCCAAGATAGAGACCTCTATCATTACTGAAGAAGATAGCTCAGGTTAGACCTGCAGCAGAGTTCCTTCAGAGGAAGTTCAAGAATCATCACCAAAAAATTAAAGTTGGAGTGTAAAACGTTAACTTGATGAAGATATAATACTGGATTTGAAGTAAGGAAATGTCTGGGTTCACATGTTCTTTAGACATTTCCAGAGAAGTCAATTCTCTGAGCCTCAGAAAATTCATCTATAAAAAGGAGATAACAATACCATCTACTTCACAGGACTGTTGGGAGGGCCAAATGAGTTAATTTTTATAAACTATTTTGTGAATCTTGAAGCATTATGTTAATTAACATTATCATTACTATATCATCATCATCATTAGTCTCTCTGTTATTTAAATATTTTTTGATGGGGTTCATATAGAAATGAGGAAAAGCTGCTATCCTATTATTATTCTTTCATATTCAATGTTCTGTGAACTATTGCACAAATAAATTAACTCTGTGTGTATGGTTTTTTTTTTGGTAACTTCATAAGAGTAATCAGCTATAAGATCATCTTTATGTAGTCCCCCTGAAAGCTCCTTTGGAACAACTCTAGTAGCAGAGATAGGAAAGGAAATGGGAAACAATGAATGAAAAATGCATTTTACACTATTAGATGCTATTATTGTGGTGGTTGATATACTTGTTTTCATGTATCTCAATAGAGGATTCGATGCAGAGTGTGACCATAGAATCAAAGAGAGGTAACTAGAAGTAACAATGGTGTAGAAATAAAAGGTGTCGGTAAAAGTGGGGGGAAAGATCAAAAAATTCTCTTCTTAAGGCCAATCAAATGGCACATCCTCTACATAATTTTCCTCACTTTCCCTTATGTTAGTTGTATCTCCCTCATTCAAAATGATAGCACATTGCCAACATTTTTCTTATGCACTTAACGCATTTCAAATTGTAGTATAGTTGATTCCATATTTACCTTTCCATTTCTGCAAGCAAGCAGACTAGGTACTTATTATCTAGACTATGATATGCATCTGAATGAGCAACCTATAAAACTCATATATCTTTTCATATATCTATATCTATATAATATCTATCTATCTATTTATCTATATCAATGTAGATCAACCCTGATCAAATCAAGAGACAGAGAGACACAGAGGCAGAATGACATAGAGAGATGGGATAGGTAGGTAGATACATACATATATACATGCACACACATATATGCATACATAGAGGATAAATAGACGGATCTTGGAAAGATGCTACAGTTGGACAATAAATTAAGGTCCAGAGTTGATGGCATTGCAAAGTTTTGGAAAATTGCACAGTTCTTTTAATGACTCCAAGCTTCTTCCTGGAACAAATGACCATATTTTGAAGTACCATTATCCTTCCAATGATGATATATAGGCTATGAGTCATGGAATATGATTTTTTTTCCAAAAAATTAAATTGGGAATGACCTGATGAACAATGGAGAGGCATATGGTTGTTATGGATAGGTTATGACATTAAAAATAAGGAAAGGAGAAATGGTGTAAAAAAAAGAAACATATAATGAAAAAAAGTAATGTGTTTAGAGTACAGGATAATCATTTAATAGTCTTCAGAATGTCAGAAGAACTGGATGAAAGTCCCCAGAATGTTTGGATAGACACCAAAGTCAACTTATGGGAGGACATGAGCCAAAGCAATCTAGTTGCAAAACAATCAGTTGCAAAACTGAATTATTGCAAGGAATATTCACATCAATGAGGTCAGATATTCATCTGAGTATCTGAGTAAAGGGGCAGAGACTAGGGCTGTTATATTTAGCTCAGGGAGGAAACATAGAGTGCAAGCCTGGGTGACTTGGAAGATGGCAGTACCCCCAAGAGTAAGAGAAAAGTTCCAAAGA